>NC_142592.1:68691757-69338543 GCF_965207765.1 Zootoca vivipara | reverse complement strand
TTTTCCACACTCCATGCATTCATATGGTTTTTCTCCCGTGTGAGTTCGCTGGTGTAATTTAAGGTCTCCACTCTGACTGAAGCTTTTTTCGCACTCCATGCATTTAAATGGTTTTTCGCCCGTGTGAGTCTGTAGATGAATACTGAGTTGTCCAGTCCAACTGAAGCTCTTTCCACACTCCATGCATTTATATGGTTTTTCTCCTGTGTGAGTCCGTTGATGTTGTCTAAGGTTTCCATTATCACTAAAACTCTTTCCACACTCCATACATTTATATGGTTTCTCTCCTGTGTGAGTCCGTTGGTGTCTTCTAAGGTTTCCATTATCACTAAAACTCTTTCCACACTCCATACATTTAAATGGTTTCTCTCCTGTGTGAATCTGTAGGTGTATATTTAGTTGTCCACTCTGACAGAAGCTCTTTCCACACTCCATGCACTTAAATGGTTTCTCTCCTGTGTGAGTCCGTTGATGTGTTTTAAGTCTTGCATTGAAACGGAAGCTTTTTCCACACTCCATGCAATCATATGGTTTTTCTCCCATGTGAGTTCGCTGGTGTAATTTAAGGTTTCCACTCTGACTGAAGCTTTTTTCGCACTCCATGCATTTAAAAGGTTTCTCCCCTGTGTGAACCCGTTGATGTCTTCTAAGCTTTCCATTCTCACTAAAGCACTTTCCGCACTTGATACATTTAAAAGGTTTCTCTCCTGTGTGAGTCCGTTGATGTTGTCTAAGGCGTCCACTATCACTAAAACTCTTTCCACACTCCATACATTTATTTAGTTTTTCACTTGTGTGAGTCCGCTGATGTTTATTGAGGTTTCCCCTCTGATTGAAGCTCTTTCCAGACTCCTTGCATTGGAATCCTTTCTTGCCCATGTGAGTCCCCTGATGTGTTCTAAGTGTTCCACTATCAGTGAAACTCTTTCCATTCTCCATACCTTTAAACGGTTTCTCCCTTTTTGAGATAGTTGATGTGAGCTATGTGTGCTCATTCAGTGAAGCATATTCCACTTTTCACACATTATAACGTTTTTTTCTAGTGAAATGAAAGTTTCTCCCTCCCCCGAAATTCTGACTTCTCTTCTCCATCACTTTCCTCAGAATGGGCTGAGAAGAAGTCCTGTTTGGGTTTCAAGGAAGAGAACAAAGAAAAAAAGAACACATCAAGCACCATTAGCAACCTCTCTTATTGCGATGTCTCCTACATTCTCCACCCATGTTCCCAGATTTTAGGAAATGAAGATGCAATGTCATCAAATGATAGTAATGCACCAGCAACCTTTCATAGTCCTCAATCATCGTTAATAAAGCAGCATGATCTGGGAATACAGCCTTTTCAAATCTATTCTTTCCTCACAGGAAAGGCAGCTGCTCTCTGTCCATCAACAGGTCCTCTCTTTCTCCACTTCATCATTCCTTTGAACATTTCCCATCCTCTGCATCATAATCCTCCTTCCACCCCCATTTCCACCTCTAGATCTTCATTAATCCCCTGCACAGTCCCATTCGCCTCAGGAGGTCCATGTGGACCATTCTGTGAGACCCAGGTCTACGTCTTTTCCAGGGACTGTGGTCTGGGTCAGTCAGAGAACAACCGTAGTTACAAGGCTTGGGGCTTTGGGTCAGCTGAATGGGTGCTCAGGGAAGCTCCTCTTCTTGGAGATGGACCTCCGTCTACATGCCTCTCATTGCATGGAGAGAGTAGGAGAAGCCGAAGGAAAGCAACTGGCACATGGGGATCCCAGATGGAAACACCCACCCCCATTGTTCTTTATAATAATGATGTGCTGCCTGATCTCGTGCCCATCTTCTGGACTATCCTAATCTGGCACTGAAAAAGCTTGATATTAAAGGCAAATGGATAACTGTACTTAAGGGAAACTTCAACCTTGAACATGTAGTATTGATTCATTAATGGCCAGAAGTTGTGTTATTTCTGGGGACATGAATTTATTCCTGATCCATCTTAAATATCATAATTATAGGATGTCTTGGGGTGTTAGGGGAGTAGTAGTACCTTTGGTGGCCGACAGGTTATGGGGGGTCCCCACCCTGCACTGAGTGCTCACCTGTGTCAGTATGCAACAGGGGCCGTGATCCAAGCAACGGCTTCAACTGGCCGGCTAAACCAGGTGAGGATAGCTGATGGGTCTCAAATCCTTGGTGGGTTGGGGAATTCTGCTGCAGGTGAAGGCAGGCCCTGGTGGATGGAGAGGATGAGAACAATAGTGAATCCCTCAGTCAAGAAGGCAGATTCTGTCCATGTTGCAGAGGAAAGTGAAGGGAAGGTGGGGCTCGTCAATTGGGGAAGGGACCCCATTGAGAAGGAAAACTCGGATCCTAAACCTTCGCTGCCTCGTGGGTTATCCTCAGGAGAAGAAAAGGCTCTGGAGGAGAACCTCTCTAAGACCGTTGGATGATGTCCAGCAACTCCTGCAGCCAAACTGATGCCAAATATACTGACCTGCGTCTCCAAAGAATAAGAGGAACAGAAATGCTTTTGAGGTGCAACTTCTATATCAATCCTGAGAGTCTTTCCACGGACTCTGCACCCCTGTTTCTTATGACAGGTGTACATTATCCTCATCCTCAATGAACCAGGCAGTGGAAAAGACACTTAAAGATGGAAGCCTGAGAGAGAGGGAAAGGCTTCTGGCTGCTTCCTGGGTGGGAGTGTGGAAACAAAGAGCCGCTTCCGGGAAGCTTCCCCTCCCCTCTTCCTCTTGGGATTTCCTCTCCTCTCCAGGGGGACCAATGGTTGGTGTTGAATAGTGGCTAAGAAGGATGAAGACACAGCTCTCAAAACAGCCAGCTCTTTATTCTAGCTCTGAGTCCAGACTGAACAGTAGCTTAGCCCAGTTTTTCCCAACCTTGTGCCTGCAGCTGTTTTCGGACTACAATTCCCATCATTCCTGACCAAGGTCTTGCTAGCTAGGGATGATGGGAGTTGTAGTCCAAAAACAGCTGGAGGCACAAGGTTGGGAAACACTGGTTAGCCGACTGTCTTATATAGTATTCAGTAATTTGCAACAGTAACAAACTCCCCCTAGCTACCCAATCCGTGAACAGCACTCTCAATCCATCATTTGCATGTTGTGGACCTGAGTGAGAACTGCAGCCACGTTGCCCAGAACAAGTACTGCAGTTAACTTAATGCATAAGGGATGTTCCCCCCCACTTCTTCGCCCTCCGCTCTCTTTCCCTGTGTCTCCCCTCCGCACCCCTTGTCTCTCCATCCGGAGCCCCCCCCCCAAGACGAGTAGAGAAGGGACGAGGGGGGGGTCTCTATCCAGGCGTCCCCCGCTCCCGTTAACCCTTTCCTGGCCCGCCTTTCTCAATGCAGAGACCAGAGGGTCTCAGGGATCCCTGCGTGGGGGAAACGGGGCAAGGGGGGTCCTCGTGGGGACCCCCTGGGTGGGCGCCCCATGTCCCCCCCCCCCGCCAAGGCGCCTAAGGGACCAAGGAAAGCCCCCTTCGCAGCACGCGTGCAGGGATCGACACCATGCGGACGGGAACCACGAATGGCGCTTTGGGGAGCTGGCGGGGGTCTCTGGGTCCTTTCTCTCCCCCCCCCCCCGCGGCCCCTTTACCTCTTCGTCCTCGCTCCCGATTCTCTTTCCCACGGGGGGGGGGCGTTTCCCCTGCCGCCCCTCCTCCCCTTTCCGAAAGCGCGCGCCCTTAGAGCTACGGCGCAAAAGAGCAATCCGGTGTAGAAGCTCCACTTCCGGGAGAAGCAGGCAGTTTGGGACGGGGCTCTCCTCCCCCCCCCCCATTCCCGGAACAGAAGCCGGATGGCGAGGAGGAGGAGCAACATATTGGGGAGGGGATTTGGGGTTGTAGGGGCGGAGTGAGACAAGGATGTTCCAGGAGGGGAGGGGAGGAATTTAGTGGGGGGCGGAGAGGAAGGTTTCCCCCCTCCCCTCTTCCTTCTGGGGATCAGGAGAGCGAGGGAGGGGCTGATCCCAGCAATCCAACTGCAAAGTGCCCCCCCCCACAATGGTTACATTGCAAAATCCTTCCTTCCCCCACTCCACGCCATGACCTCAGAATGCTCCATCCATGTTTTAGGTCTTGGTGCTCTTAACACCAGGAATGGGGGGCAGAATTGTACCTCACTGATGGTGCCGTGGGCACTGAAGGCTGACAACTCAAGCAGGAGGCATAATGGGGGGGGGCACACTCATAGGAGGAATGGATTCCATTACAAGGCATGGTGAATAATTTTGGCAAATTCAAACGCAAATACGTACGGTGGAGCGATGAACCCCAAATGACTGAGAACTCCCTGCAAACAGCCCCACTCTCCCAGGGCTCGTAGGACCTGGACCTAACCAACCAGATCTTTCGAAGTGTGACAAAACACCCTGGATGTTGGGAGCAGTTTCCATACGCCGACTCCTGGGTAGCGGTCCTGAGAGAGAGCCCTACGTGGCTACAGAAGTTCAAAGGAAAGTATTGTACCTCGTTGATGGTGCCGTGGGCACTGAAGGAGGCAGAAGTAATCAAAGCCCAAAAGAAAGAGCACTTTCCCAGAGGAGAGGTGAAAAAGAAAGAACCAGCCTGGCCCCCAACCGCTCCCATATCAGCCTTTTATTGGCCAGACCTAGAGTTTGGATTTTGGATTTGATATCCTGCTTTATCACTACCTGAAGGAGTCTCAAAGCGGCTAACATTCTCCTTTCCCTTCCTCCCCCACAACAAACACTCTGTGAGGTGAGTGAGGCTGAGAGACTTCAGAGAAGTGTGACTAGACCAAGGTCACCAAGCAGCTGCATGTGGAAGAGTGGAGACTCGAACCTGATTCCCCAGATTACGAGTCTAGTCTACTGCTCTTAACCACTACACCACACTGGCTAGTTAGAACTGGATATGGAACAACTGATTGGTTCAAAATTGGGAAAGGAGTACGACAAGGTTGTATATTGTCTCCCTGCTTATTTAACTTATATGCAGAATTCATCATGCGAAAGGCTGGACTAGATGAATCCCAAGCCGGAATTAAGATTGCCGGAAGAAATATCAACAACCTCAGATATGCAGATGACACAACCTTGATGGCAGAAAGCGAGGAGGAATTAAAGAACCTTTTAATGAGGGTGAAAGAGGAGAGCGCAAAATATGGTCTGAAGCTCAACATCAAAAAAACCAAGATCATGGCCACCGGTCCCATCACCTCCTGGCAAATAGAAGGGGAAGAAATGGAGGCAGTGAGAGATTTTACTTTCTTGGGCTCCTTGATCACTGCAGATGGTGACAGCAGTCACGAAATTAAAAGACGCCTGCTTCTTGGGAGAAAAGCAATGACAAACCTAGACAGCATCTTAAAAAGCAGAGACATCACTTTGCCTACAAAGGTCCGTATAGTTAAAGCTATGGTTTTCCCAGTAGTGATGTATGGAAGTGAGAGCTGGACCATAAAGAAGGCTGATCGTCGAAGAATTGATGCTTTTGAATTATGGTGCTGGAGGAGACTCTTGAGAGTCCCATGGACTGCTAGAAGATCAAACCTATCCATTCTTAAGGAAATCAGCCCTGAGTGCTCCCTGGAAGGACAGATCGTGAAGCTGAGGCTCCAATACCTTGGCCACCTCATGAGAAGAGAAGAATCCTTGGAAAAGACCCTGATGTTGGGAAGATTGAGGGCACTAGGAGAAGGGGACGACAGAGGACAAGATGGTTGGACAGTGTTCTCGAAGCTACGAACATGAGTTTGACCAAACTGCGGGAGGCAGTGCAAGACAGGAGTGCCTGGCGTGCTCTGGTCCATGGGGTCACGAAGAGTCGGACACGACTAAACGACTAAACAACAACACACTGGCTAGACCTAGAGTTAGGAGTTTTGATAGCCTTTGGGGGCATACAACACCCGGGATCCAAGCCTTCTTCCCTTGTCATTTCCCCAGCTGGTGCCTCCCCACCCCCTTCCACCCTGCCAGTCAATGACAGCAGCAGCAACAACAACAATAAAATCAGTACAATAACAATATGCACTGTGGTCCTCTAGCTGGAAGAATAAAAACCTCTGGGACAATGGGAAAGTACTATCACCCCCAAACCCCAGAATAAGCAGCAGCTCTGGGGCTGCCCCATGGGGTTCATGAGTGAAGATGGACCCCCCCCCCGGAGACTTCCCTGGTACCTGCAGCCCCTCCTTCCCCCTCTTGCAATTAGGCTTAGGGGCGGGGAATCTCCCATTAAATTACAGAATTTAAAGTTTTCTTCAGAATATGTAGGAGGCAGGGATAAGTTCTAGTGAAGAAGCAGTGTTTGGAGATCATGTGGTGGGGGGAGGGGGGACAGAGTTTGGTGGAAAAACCAGTCACACACACACACACACACACACACACACACACACACACACACATCTTGCATGCTTGAGTACAGCAACTCCAGGGCATGAACTAAGTATCAGCGGGGAAGGGGCCACGTGCAGAGCAATTCCCATGCAGAGGTCAAAACAACAACAACAACAACAACAACAACAACAACACACACACACACACACACACACACACACACACACACACACACACTGGAAGCAGGACTTCTTCAGTTATAGTTTACTGAGGGTTCAAAGCATACAGTTCTCAGTGGGTCCCCAGTGAGGCACAAAATCCAGTTTTGGCAGTAAAAAAATACACCCACAGTATATCTAGGTCAGGCACACAAACCGGCAGAAGGGAGCAAGGGAGGAAAGAGGCTGGAACGACACAGGGCAATGGAGGTGTGTGTTTCGCTTCCTGTCGTCTGGGAGGGAAGTCAGCAACTGGGCATGTGCAGGGGCTTCACGAAGCAAAGTTTTCTGCCGGCTGCTTCCAGGTACATCCTAGAAACACACACTGTGATTCGTGGTTTATTGCCATATCAATTGTTTTTCAAAGGTTATCGTGATGTGGTCTAGAAACCGGTATGGACGAGCTATTAATATATGGCCCAGCCCTAATCCTCACTCCCCACCAGCAATTCAGATTTTCCCTCTCTATCAAAAGGTATCTTACATCTAAAATTATACTCCCTATTGTGAGACATTGCCTTCAATATTTCATTACTGTTCAGTTTTACATATAAACACAAGAACTTCACATACACATCATGCTTTTAAGACTGATTTCCTGCTGAGTTCATTGCTGTGAAGAAAAGAGTGGATTCTGAGAGGAACATGTCCCACATCCTATATAATAATGTCCAAGTTGTCCCTGCGTCCAGTTGTCCCGTGTGTCCCTGGGGTACTGCGCATGTACCCCAGGGATACATGGATTGGACCAGAGACTTGGAACGCAGGCGCGCGCTCTCTCCCCCCAACCCTTCTGCCTACCGTTTGCGGTCGCCAACCACTCGCTTCTAAGCAGCAGTGCGAGAAGGAGGAGGCTGCGGGATAGACCCGTGCGCTTCTCTCTCTCTCTCTCTCGCGCACACACACACACACAAACCGCCCGCCCGTCGCCACAGCAAACCATCTCAGGCAGTCACTGGAGGGAAACGCAGCCGCAACTTTCCCCTCTCACGGCTGCTGCTTTTTCCCTTCGCGCGCGCTCGCGCTCTCTCTCTCTTACACACACACACGCACACACACAGCTGAGCAGGACACGCTCCTGGCCCGCCACGGCCCACCCACCCCCCGTCCCGACACAGCCGTCTCTAATACCGCGCAGGGAGGAGGGAAAGGGAAACTACAACGCCCACAAAGCCGAGCGAGCGAACGAGAGCCTCGATTCCTCCGTCCAGACAGGCCGCGTTTGAGGGGAAATTAAAGCATTTGGGGCGAAGGGGAGAGAAAGCCGTCTGCGTCTGCCCCTCTCTCGGCTGTGCTTTTATTTTATTTTTACACATCATGCTTTGAAGACTGATTTCCTGCTGAGTTCATTGCTGTGAAGAAAAGAAGGGATTCTGAGAGGAACATGTCCCACATTCCATACATCTAAATGGGTTCTCCCCTGTGAGAGTCCCAAGATGTTTCTTAAACACTCCATTATAACAAAAGCACTTTCTGCAAATCTTTCCATTTAAACTGCTTCTCCTCTTGAGTTGTTGATGGGTTTGTACGGTTAAACTATTAAAGTTCTTCGTGCTCATGAGTCTGTTGATACAGGACTTCCACTAGGACTGACCCTCTATCTACTTTCCTGACATTTACATGGTTTGTCTCTTGTGTAAGTTTCTTGACTTAAATCAAGGGCTCCCCTCTGACTGAAGTTCCTTCCACATGCCATACATTTATATGGTTTCTTCCCTGTGTGTCTGCTGATGTCTTCTAAGATTCTAAGGGACTCATTTAAACTGAAGCTCTTTCCGCACTCCATGCATTTAAATGGTTTCTCCCTTGTGTAAGTCTGTAGATGTTTACTAAGGTGTCCACTCTGACAGAAGCTCTTTCAACACTCCATACATTTATATGGTTTCTCTCCTGTGTGAGTCCGTTGATGTCTTCTAAGGGACTCATTGAAACTGAAGCTCTTTCCACACTCCATGCATTTAAATGGCTTCTCCCCTGTGTGAATCTGTAGATGTCTATTGAGTTGTCTACTCCTACTGAAGTTCTTTCCACACTCCATGCATTTATATGGTTTCTCTCCTGTGTGAGTCCGTTGATGTTTTCCAAAGTTTCCATTATCACTAAAACTCTTTCCACACTCCATACATTTATATGGTTTCTCTCCTGTGTGAGTCCGTTGGTGTCTTCTAAGGGACTCATTGAAACTGAAGCTCTTTCCACACTCTATGCATTTAAATGGCTTCTCCCCTGTGTGAATCTGTAGATGTCTATTGAGTTGTCTACTCCTACTGAAGTTCTTTCCACACTCCATGCATTTATATGGTTTCTCTCCTGTGTGAGTCCGTTGATGTTTTCCAAAGTTTCCATTATCACTAAAGCTCTTTCCACACTCCATACATTTATATGGTTTTTCACCCGTGTGAGTCCGTTGATGGCTTCTAAGGTTTGCATTTAAACTGAAGCTCTTTCCACACTCCATGCATTTAAATGGCTTCTCCCCTGTGTGAGTCTCTAGATGTATGTTGAATTGTCCACTGTGACTGAAACTCTTTCCACACTCCATACATTTATATGGTTTCTCTCCTGTGTGATTCCGTTGGTGTCTTCTAAGGGACGCATTTAAATTGAAGCTCTTTCCGCACTCCATGCATTTATATGGTTTTTCTCCCGTGTGAGTCTGTAGATGACTATTGAGGTGTCCACTCCAACTGAAGCTCTTTCCACACTCCATGCATTTAAAAGGTTTCTCCCCTGTGTGAACCCGTTGGTGTCTTCTAAGGTTTCCATTATCACTAAAACTCTTTCCGCACTCCATACATTCATATGGTTTCTCTCCTGTGTGAATCCGTTGGTGTCTTCTAAGGTTTCCATTATCACTAAAATGCTTTCCACACTCCATACATTCATATGGTTTCTCTCCTGTGTGAGTCCGTTGATGTTGTCTAAGGCTTCCACTATTACTAAAGCTCTTTCCACACTCCATACATTTATATAGTTTCTCTCCTGTGTGAGTCCGCTGATGTATATTGAGGTTTCCCCTCTTTCCAGACTCCTTGCATTGGAATCTTTTCTTGCCCATGTGAGTACCTTGATGTGCTCTAAGTGTTCCACTATCAGTTAAACTCTTTCCATTCTCCATAGCTTTAAACGGTTTCTCCCCTTTTTGAGATGTGAGCTATGTGTGCTCATTCAGTGAAGCATATTCCACATTTCACACATTATAATGGTTTTTTCTAGTGAAATGAAAGTTGCTCCCTCCCCTGAAATTCTGACTTGTCTTCTCCATCGCTTTCCTCAGAATGGGCTGAGAAGAAGTCCTGTTTGGGTTTCAAGGAAGAGAACAAAGAAAAAAAGAACACATCAAGCACCATTAGCAACCTCTCTTATTGCGATGTCTCCTACATTCTCCACCCATGTTCCCAGATTTTTAGGAAATGAAGATGCAATGTCATCAAATGATAGTAATGCATCAGCAACCTTTCATAGTCCTCAATCATCGTTAATAAAGCAGCATGATCTTGGAATACAGCCTTTTCAAATCTATTCTTTCCTCACAGGAAAGGCAGCTGCTCTCTGTCCATCAACAGGTCCTCTCTTTCTCCGTTTCATCATTCCTTTGAACATTTCCCATCCTCTGCATCATAATCCTCCATCCACCCCCGTTTCCACCTCTAAATCTTCATGAATCACCTGCACAGTCCCATTGGCCTCAGGAGGTCCATGTGGACCATTCTGTGAGACCCAGGTCTACGTCTTTTCCAGGGACTGTGGTCTGGGTCAGTCAGAGGACTAGAGACAAGGCTTGGCGCTTGGGGTCAGCTGAATGGGTGCTCAGGGAAGCTCCTGTTCTTCGAGATGGACCTCCGTCTACATGCCTCTCATTGCATGGAGAGAGTAGGAGAAGCAGAAGGAGCAGTAGTTGGAGCATGGGAATCCCAGATGGAAACACCCACCCCCATTGTTCTTTATAATAATGATGTGCTGCCTGACCTTGTGCCCCTCTTCTGACACAGGACTATCCTAATCTGGCACTGAAAAAGCTGGATATCAAAGGCAAATGGATAACTGTACTTAAGGGAAACTTCAACCTTGAACATGTAGTATTGATTCATTAATGGCCAGAAGTTGTGTTATTTCTGGGGACATGAATTTATTCCTGATCCATCTTAAATATCATAATTATAGGATGCCTTGGGGTGTTAGGGGAGCAGTAGTACCTTTGGTGGCCGACATGTTGGGGGGGGGGTCCCACCCTGCACTGAGCGCTCACCTGTGGCTTCCAGAAGCTGCCAGCATGCAACAGAGGCCAGGATCCAAGCAACGGCTTCAACCGGCCGGCTAAACCAGGTGAGGATAGCTGATGGGTCTCAAATCGTTGGTGGGTTGGGGAATTCTGCTGCAGGTGAAGGCAGGCCCTGGTGGATGGAGAGGATGAGAACAACCGTGAATCTCACAGTCAGGAAGCAGATTCTGTCCATGTTGCAGAGGAAAGTGAAAGGAAGATGGGGCTCGTCAACCGGGGAAGGGACCCCATTGAGAAGGAAAACTCGGATCCTAAACCTCCGCTGCCTCGTGGGTTATCCTCAGGAGAAGAAAAGGCTCTGGAGGAGAACCTCTCTAAGACCGTTGGATGGTGTCCTGCACACCTCCTTCCAGCAACTCCTGCAGCCAAACTGGTGCCAAATATACTGCTCTGCTTTCCTTGGGACCATATCAGCCAGGCTGAGAAGGGGGTCTTGTTCTCTAGGCAGCCCAGGACCCCCAACCCCACTGCCCAGGCTTCCATTGCTGCTAACACAGCAGTTTCGTATGAAGAGATGAGCTCAGACCTGTCTATCAAAGTCTGTCCGATGTTGAATAAGGAAAACAGAAGTGATATTTTCATCATACGTCACTGTCAAAGTATTCCAAATATTTGTCTTTTGAAGGAAAGACCACCAAGCATCCTATGGCCCCTTCAAAGCTAATGAAAGTATTGTGCCTGGAACTTTTGTGGGCTGCAGGACCAGGAAAGCTTCTGCCACCATTATCCTTCCAATTGGGATTCAGGCCTCATCCTGGAACTGAAACTGTGGATGATTCCCAGATCTTCCTCTCTTTTAAATTGGAACCAGTGAAGGCAGTGAATGCCTTGTTCGCATTTCCAGAGGTGGTTGGAGGATGGATGGCGGCTAACAGATTTAGGTTGAACCCTGACAAGACAGAAGTAACCTTTTGGGGGGACAGAGGGCGGGCAGGTGGGGGACTCCCTGGTCCTGATGGGTTAACTGTGCCCCTAAAGGACCAGGTACTCAGCCTGGAGGTCATTTTGGACTCACAGCTGTCCATGGAGACGCAGGTCAGTTCTGGGTCCAGGGCAGCTGTCTGGTACACAGGCTGAGACCCTACCAGCCTGCAGACTCTCTCCCCCCCCCCCCCCGAGTGGTGCATGCTCTGGTTATCTCCTGCTCAGAGTATTGTCATGTGCTCAACATGGGGCTACCTTTGAAGGTGACTCAAAACCTCCAAATAATACAGAATGTGGACCTAGGAGCAGCCGCCGGGACCACATATCACTGGTCCTAAAGGATCTTCCCTGGCTCTCAGCGCATTTCTGAGCTTAATTCAAACTCTTGGTGCTGACCTTTAAAGTGTCATGGTTGCATTTTTTCAGGCATAGAAAAGTATTGGTCTCATGTAGAGAGATGATTCCTAGTCTATTGGTTCAAGAAGGTTCTGGTAGTTTTGCTCTGTGATTCAAAGTTGTATTCTCTAACTGGAACATTTTAGCTGATAAGGCAGTTTCCTTTCTGCTGAGAGCAGGTGGTGGGATAAGTGGTTATGAGGTTAAGAATAATAATATTAATAAATTTTAATTGGTACCCCACCCTCCCTGGCCAGAACTGGTTTCAGGGCAGTTGACACTGGCTACAAAGAATAAGAGGAAGAGAAATGCTTTCGAGGTGCAACTTCTATATCAATCCTGAGAGTCTTTCCACGGACTCTGCATCCCTGTTTCTTATGACAGGTGTACATTATCCTCATCCTCAATGAACCCGGCAGTGGGAAAGACACTTAAAGATGGAAACCTGAGAGAGAGGGAAAGGTTTCCGGCTGCTTCCTGGGTGGGATTGCGGAAACAAAGAGCCGCTTCCGGGAAGCTTCCCCTCCCCTCTTCCTCTTGGGATTTCCTCTCCTCTCCAGGGGGACCAATGGTTGGTGTTGAATAGTGGCTAAGAAGGATGAAGACACAGCTCTCAAAACAACCAGTTCTTTATTCTAGCTCTGAGTCCAGGCTGAACAGTAGCTTAGCCAACTGGTTTATATAGTATTCTGTAACTTGCAACAGTAACAAACTTCCCCTAGCTACCCAATCCGTGAACAGAACTCTCAATCCTTCATTTGCATGTTGTGTACATGAGTGAGAATTGCAGTTAACTTAATACATAACAGTTGGACTTGGAAGAACCTAGGAGTCTGGGCAGGGAAGGGGCTTCTGGAGTGGGAAGAGGATGGAGCATGAAGGAAGGAAGGGGTGGGGGGGGCTGACCCCCCCTTTCCAGGGATCCCTCTCTGGTTACCTTGACGGGGAGGCGGATTCCTGGGTGGGAAGGAGAAACCAAGAGGACGGTCGTTCCGGAGCTTCCCCTCGGGCACCACGATGGGGACGTCTCCCTAAAATCTGGTCTTCCGATCTCCCCCCCCCCACCCATGTTTTCCTTCCCTGCCCCAGGGATGCTCCCCGCCTCACTTCCTCAACCTCCCCTCTCTTTCCCTGTGTCTCCCCTCCGCACCCCTTGTCTCTCCATCCGGAGCCCCCCCCCCAAGACGAGTAGAGAAGGGACGAGGGGGGTCTCCATCCAGGCGTCCCCCGCTCTCGTTAACCCTTTCCTGGCCCGCCTTTCTCCATGCAGAGACCACAGGGTCTCAGGGATTCTTGTGTGGGGGAAACGGGGCAAGGGGGGTCCTCGTGGGGACCCCCTGGGTGGGCGCCCCATGTCCCCCCCCTGCCAAGGCGCCTAAGGGGCCAAGGAAAGCCCCCTTCGCAGCACGCGTGCAGGAATCGACAACATGCAGACGGGAACCACGAATGGAGCTCTGGGGAGCTGGCGGGGGTCTCTGGGTCCTTCCCCCCCCCCCCGCGGCCCCTTTACCTCTTTTCCCTCGTTCCCGATTCTCTTTCCCACGGGGGGGGGGATTTCCCCTGCGTGTACCTCCTCCCCTTTCCGAAAGCGCGCGCCCCTAGAGCTACGGCGCAGAGCAGCAATCCGGTGTAGAAGCTCCACTTCCGGGAGAAGAAGGCAGTTTGGGAGGGGGCTCTCCCCCCACCCCATTCCCGGAACAGAAGCTGGATGGCGAGGAGGAGGAGCAACATATTGGGGAGGGGATTTGGGGTTGAGGGGCGGAGGGAGGGAAAGATGTGCCGGGAGGAGTGGGGAGGAATTTAGTGGGGGGAGAGGAAGGTTTTTTCCCTCCCCTCTTCCTTCTGGGGATCAGGAGAACGAGGGAGGGGCTGATCCCAGCAATCCAACTGCAAAGTGCCCCCCCCCACACACAATGGTTACGTTGCAAAATCCTTCCTTCCCCCACTCCACGCCATGACCTCAGAATGCTCCATCCATGTTTTAGGTCTTGGTGCTGTTAACACCAGGAAGGGGGGGGGCAGTATTATACCTCGCTGATGGTGCCGTGGGCACTGAAGGAGGCAGAAGTAATCAAAGCCCAAAAGAAAGAGCACTTTCCAGAGGAGAGATGAAAACGAAAGAACCAGCCTGGCCCCCAACGGCTCCCATATCAGCCTTTTATTGGCCAGACCTAGAGTTTGGATTTTAAATTTGATATCCCGCTCTATCACTACCTGAAGGAGTCTCAAAGCGGCTAACATTCTCCTTTCCCTTCCTCCCCCACAACAAACACTCTGTGAGGTGAGTGGGGCTGAGAGACTTCAGAGAAGTGTGACTAGACCAAGGTCACCCAGCAGCTGCATGTGGAGGAGCGGGGAAGCGAACCCGGTTCCCCAGATTACGAGTCTAGCCTACCGCTCTTAACCACTACACCACACTGGCGAGACCTAGAGCTAGGAGTTTGGATAGCCTTTCGGGGCATACAACACCCGGTATCCAAGCCTTCTTCCCTGGTCAGTTCCCCAACTGGTGCCTCCCCTCCCCCTTCCACCCTGCCAGTCAATGACAGCAGCAGCAGCAGCAGCAATAAAATTAGTACAATAACAATATGCACTGTGGTCCTCTAGCTGGAAGAATAACTCCTGGGACAATGGAAAAGTACTATCATCCCCAAACCCCAGAATAAGCAGCAGCTCTGGGGTGCCCCATGGGGTTCATGAGTGAAGATGCCCCGCCCCCAGGAGACTTCCCTGGTACCTGCAGCCCCTCCTTCTCCCTCTTGCAATTAGGCTTAGGGGCGGGGAATCTCCCATTAAATTACAGAATTTTATGTTTTCTTCAGAATGCGTAGGAGGCAGGGATAAGTTCTAGTGAAGAAGCAGTGTTTGGAGATCATGTGGTGGGGGGAGGGGGGACAGAGTTTGGTGGAAAAACCAGTCACACACACACACACACACACACACACACCCATCTTGCATGCTTGAGTACAGCAACTCCAGGGCATAAACTAAGTATCAGCGGGGAAGGGGCCACATGCAGAGCAATTCCCATGCAGAGGTCAAAACAACAACAACAACAACAACAACACACACAGGCAGCAGGACTTCTTCAGTAATAGTTTACTGAGGGCTCAAAGCATACAGTTCTCATTGCGTCCCCAGTGAGGCACAAAGCTTAGCTCCTGAGAGCAAATCTAGTTTCAGCAGTAAAAAAAATACACCCACAGTACATCTAAGTCAGGCACACAAACCGGCAGAAGGGAGCAAGGAAGAAAGAGGCTGGAACGACACAGGGCAATGGAGGTGTGTGTTTCGCTTCCTGTCGTCTGGGAGGGAAGTCAGCAACTGGGCATCTTCAGGGGCTTCACGAAGCAAAGTTTTCTGCCGGCTGCTTCCAGGCACATCCCAGAAACACACGCTGTGATTCGTGGTTTATTGCCATATCAATTGTTTTTCAAAGGTTATCGCGATGTGGTCTAGAAACCGGTATGGACGAGCTATTAATATATCGCCCAGCCCTAATCCTCACTCCCCACCAGCAATTCAGATTTTCCCTCTCTATCAAAAGGTATCTTGCATCTAAAATTATACTCCCTATTGTGAGACATTGCCTTAAATATTTCATTACTGTTGTTTTACATATAAACACAAGAACTTCACATATACATCATGCTTTGAAGACTGATTTCCTCCTGAGTTTATTGCTGTGAAGAAAAGAGTGGACCCTGAGAGGAACATGTCCCACATTCCATACATCTAAATGGGTTCTCCCCTGTGAGAGTCCCAAGATGTTTCTTAAACACTCCATTATAACAAAAGCACTTTCTGCAAATCTTTCCATTTAAACTGCTTCTACTCTTCAGTTGTTGATGGGTTTGTATGGTTAAACTATTAAAGTTCTTCCTGCTCATGAGTCTGTTGATACAGGACTTCCACTAGGACTGACCCTCTATCTACTTTCTTGACATTTACATGGTTTGTCTCTTGTGCAAGTTTTTTGACTTAAATCAAGGGCTCCCCTCTGACTGAAGTTCCTTCCACATGCCATACATTTATATGGTTTCTTCCCTGTGTCTGCTGATGTTTTCTAAGATTTCCACTGTGACTGAAACTCTTTCCACACCCCATACATTTATATGGTTTCTCTCCTGTGTGAGTCCGTTGATGTTGTCTAAGGTTTCCATTATCACTAAAACTCTTTCCACACTCCATACATTTATATGGTTTCTCTCCTATGTGAGTCCGTTGGTGTCTTCTAAGGGACTCATTGAAACTGAAGCTCTTTCCACACTCCATGCATTTAAATGGCTTCTCCCCTGTGTGAATCTGTAGATGTCTATTGAGTTGTCTACTCCTACTGAATTTCTTTCCACACTCCATGCATTTATATGGTTTCTCTCCTGTGTGAGTCTGTAAATGTCTATTGAGGTGTCCACTGTACCTGAAACTCTTTCCACACTCCATACATTTATATGGTTTCTCTCCTGTGTGAGTCCGTTGATGTTTTCCAAAGTTTCCATTATCACTAAAACTCTTTCCACACTCCATACATTTATATGGTTTTTCACCCGTGTGAGTCCGTTGATGGCTTCTAAGGTTTGCATTTAAACTGAAGCTCTTTCCACACTCCATGCATTTAAATGGCTTCTCCCCTGTGTGAGTCTCTAGATGTATGTTGAATTGTCCACTGTGACTGAAACTCTTTCCACACTCCATACATTTATATGGTTTCTCTCCTGTGTGATTCCGTTGGTGTCTTCTAAGGCACGCATTTAAACTGAAGCTCTTTCCACACTCCATGCATTTAAATGGTTTCTCCCCTGTGTGAATCTGTAGATGTATATTGAGTTGTACCCTCTTACTGAAGTTCTTTCCACACTCCATACATTTATATGGTTTTTCACCCGTGTGAGTCCGTTGATGGCTTCTAAGGTTTGCATTTAAACTGAAGCGCTTTCCACACTCCATGCACTTAAATGGTTTCTCTCCTGTGTGAGTCCGTTGATGTGTTTTAAGTCTTGCATTGATATGGAAGCTTTTTCCACACTCCATGCATTCATATGGTTTTTCTCCCATGTGAGTTTGCTGCTGTAATTTAAGGTCTCCACTCTGACTGAAGCTTTTTCCGTACTCCATACATTTAAATGGTTTTTCTCCCGTGTGAGTCTGTAGATGAATATGGAGTTGTCTACTCCAACTGAAGCTCTTTCCACACTCCATGCATTTAAAAGGTTTCTCCCCTGTGTGAACCCGTTGGTGTCTTCTAAGGTTTCCATTATCACTAAAACTCTTTCCGCACTCCATACATTCATATGGTTTCTCTCCTGTGTGAATCCGTTGGTGTCTTCTAAGGTTTGCATTTAAACTGAAGCTCTTTCCACACTCCATACATTCATATGGTTTCTCTCCTGTGTGAGTCCGTTGATGTTGTCTAAGGCTTCCACTATTACTAAAGCTCTTTCCACACTCCATACATTTATATGGTTTTTCACTTGTGTGAGTCCGCTGATGTTTATTGAAGTTTCCCCTCTGATTGAACCTCTTTCCAGACTCCTTGCATTGGAATCCTTTCTTCCCCATGTGATTCCCCTGATGTGTTCTAAGTGTTCCACTATCAGTAAAACTCTTTCCACTCTCCATACCTTTAAATGGTTTCTTTGCTCTTTGAGATAGTTGATGTGAGCTATGTGTGCTCATTCAGTGAGGCATATTCCACATTTCACACATTTTGATGTCTATTCCTAATGAAATGAAAGTTGCTCCCTCCCCCGAAATTCTGACTTGTCTTCTCCATCGCTTTCCTCAGAATGGGCTGAGAAGAAGTCCTGTTTGGGTTTCAAGGAAGAGAACAAAGAAAAAAAGAACACATCAAGCGCCATTAGCAACCTCTCTTATTGCGATGTCTCCTACATTCTCCACCCATGTTCCGAGATTTTAGGAAATGAAGATGCAATGTCATCAAATGATAGTAATGCATCAGCAACCTTTCATAGTCCTCAATCATCGTTAATAAAGCAGCATGATCTGGGAATACAGCCTTTTCAAATCAATTGTTTCCTCACAGGAAAGGCAGCTGCTCTCTGTCCATCAACAGGTCCTCTCTTTCTCCGCTTCATCATTCCTTTGGACATTTCCCATCCCATCCTCTGCATCATAATCCTCCATTCACCCCCGTTTCCACCTCTCAATCTTCATTAATCCCCTGCACAGTCCCATTGGCCTCAGGAGGTCCATGTGGACCATTCTGTGAGACCCAGGTCTACGTCTTTTCCAGGGACTGTGGTCAGGGCACTCAGAGAACTAGTGACAAGTCTTGGTGCTTGGGGTCAGCTGAATGGGTGCTCAGGGAAGCTCCTGTTCTTGGAGATGGACCTCCGTCTACATGCCTCTCATTGCATGGAGAGAGTAGGAGAAGCAGAAGGAGCAGAAGTTGGAGCATGGTAATCCCAGATGGAAACACCCACCCCCATTGTTCTTTATAATAATGATGTGCTGTCTGACCTTGTGCCCCTCTTCTGACACAGGACTATCCTAATCTGGCACTGAAAAAGCTGGATATCAAAGGCAAATGGATAACTGTACTTAAGGGAAACTTCAACCTTGAACATGTAGTATTTATTCATTAATGGCCAGAAGTTGTGTTATTTCTGGGGACATTAATTTATTCCTGATCCATCTTAAATATCATAATTATAGGATGCCTTGGGGTGTTAGGGGAGCAGAATTCCCTTTGGTGGCCGACATGTTTGGGGGGGGGGTTCCCACCCTGCACTGAGCGCTCACCTGTGGCTTCCAGAAGCTGCCAGCATGCAACAGGGGCTGTGATCAAAGCAACGGCTTCAACTGGCTTCAATGGTAGGAGGCATAATGGGGGGGGGGGGCACACTCATAGGAGGAATGGACTCCATTACAAGGCATGGTGAATAATTTCTGGCAAATTCAAACGCAAATACAGTGGAGGGATGAACCCCAAATGACTGAGAACTCCCTGCAACTGAGAACTCCCGGGCTCAAAGGACCTGGACCTAACCAACCAGATCTTTCGAAGTGTGACAAAACACCCTGGATGTTGGGAGCAGTTTCCATACGCCGACTCCTGGGTAGCGGTCCTGAGAGAGAGCCCTACATGGCTACAGAAGTTCAAAGGAAAGTATGTTGATGGTGCCGTGGGCACTGAAGGAGGCAGAAGTAATCAAAGCCCAAAAGAAAGAGCACTTTCCCAGAGGAGAGGTGAAAAAGAAAGAACCAGCCTGGCCCCCAACGGCTCCCGTATCAGCCTTTTATTGGCCAGACCTAGAGTTTGGATTTTAGATTTGATATCCCGCTTTATCACTACCCGAAGGAGTCTCAAAGCGGCTAACATTCTCCTTTCCCTTCCTCCTCCACAACAAACACTCTGTGAGGTGAGTGAGCCTGAGAGACTTCAGAGAAGTCTGACTAGCCCAAGGTCACCCAGCAGCTGCATGTGGAGGAGCGGAGACGTGAACCCGGTTCCCCAGATTACGAGTCTAGTCTACCCCTCTTAACCACTACACCACACTGGCTAGACCTAGAGCTAAGAGTTTGGATAGCCTTTGGGGGCATACAACACCCGGGATCCAAGCCCTCTTCCCTTGTCAGTTCTCCAGCTGGTGCCTCCCCCCACCTTCCACCCTGCCAGTCCATGACAGCAGCAGCAGCAGCAGCAATAGCTCTGGGGTGCCCCATGGGGTACATGAGTGAAGATGGACCCACCAGGAGACTTCCCTGGTACCTGCAGCCCCTCCTTCCCCCTCTTGCAATTAGGCTTAGGGGCGGGGAATCTCCCATTAAATTACAGAATTTTAAGTTTTCTTCAGAATGCGTAGGAGGCAGGGACAAGTTCTAGTGAAGAAGCAGTGTTTGGAGATCATGTGGTGGGGAGAGGGGGGACAGAGTTTGGTGGAAAAACCAGTCACACGCACGCACACACACACCCATCTTGCATGCTTGAGTACAGCAACTCCAGGGCATAAACTAAGTATCAGCGGGGAAGGGGCCACGTGCAGAGCAATTCCCATGCAGAGGTCAAAACAACAACAACAACAACAACAACAACAACAACAACAACAACACACACACACACACACACACACACTGGAAGCAGGACTTCTTCATTTATAGTTTACTGAGGGTTCAAAGCCTACAGTTCTCAGTGGGTCCCCAGTGAGGCACAAAATTTAGCTCCTGAGAGCAAATCCAGTTTCAGTAGTAAAAAAATACGCCCACAGTATATCTAAGTCCGGCACACAAACCGGCAGAAGGGAGCAAGGGAGGAAAGAGGCTGGAACGACACAGGGCAATGGAGGTGTGTGTTTCTCTTCCTGTCACCTGGGAGGGAAGTCAGCAACTGGGAATGTGCAGGGGCTTCACGAAGCAAAGTTTTCTGCCGGCTGCTTCCAGGTACATCCTAGAAACACACACTGTGATTCGTGGTTTATTGCCATATCAATTATTTTTCAAAGGTTATCGTGATGTGGTCTAGAAACCGGTATGGACGAGCTATTAATATATGGCCCAGCCCTAATCCTCACTCCCCACCAGCAATTCAGATTTTCCCTCTCTATCAAAAGGTATCTTACATCTAAAATTATACTCCCTATTGTGAGACATTGCCTTCAATATTTCATTACTGTTCAGTTTTACATATAAACACAAGAACTTCAAATACACATCATGCTTTTAAGACTGATTTCCTGCTGAGTTCATTGCTGTGAAGAAAAGAGTGGATTCTGAGAGGAACATGTCCCACATCCTATATAATAATGTCCAAGTTGTCCCTGCGTCCAGTTGTCCCGTGTGTCCCTGGGGTACTGCGCATGTACCCCAGGGATACAGGGATTGGACCAGAGACTTGGAACGCAGGCGCGCGCTCTCTCCCCCCAACCCTTCTGCCTACCGTTTGCGGTCGCCAACCACTCGCTTCTAAGCAGCAGTGCGAGAAGGAGGAGGCTGCGGGATAGACCCGTGCGCTTCTCTCTCTCTCTCTCTTGCGCACACACACACACACAAACCGCCCGCCCGTCGCCACAGCAAACCACCTCAGGCAGTCACTGGAGGGAAACGCAGCCGCAACTTTCCCCTCTCACGGCTGCTGCTTTTTCCCTTCGCGCGCGCTCGCGCTCTCTCTCTCTTACACACACACGCACACACACAGCTGAGCAGGACACGCTCCTGGCCCGCCACGGCCCACCCACCCCCCGTCCCGACACAGCCGTCTCTAATACCGCGCAGGGAGGAGGGAAAGGGAAACTACAACGCCCACAAAGCCGAGCGAGCGAACGAGAGCCTCGATTCCTCCGTCCAGACAGGCCGCGTTTGAGGGGAAATTAAAGCATTTGGGGCGAAGGGGAGAGAAAGCCGTCTGCGTCTGCCCCTCTCTCGGCTGTGCTTTTATTTTATTTTTATTTTTTATGGAGGCTTTTATTGGGTGTTGCTTAGGGAAACGGGATCCACAGCAACCTTTTGATAAGAGGCTGGAGCCGGAGTGGCTTGACCACCACATCTCTCTCCACACACATACCGCACACACACACACAACCCCCCCACCCTTCCCACCCCCAATACATTCAGTCCTCCCTATTCCACAGTGACCCTGAGTGCAAACTTGCCACCAGCCTGGCTGCAATGCGCACTTAGCTCGCGCAGGCGGCACATCCCAGAAAAGCCCCGCTCACTTCTCTCTCTCTCTCTCTCTCTCTCTCTCTCTCTCTCTCTCACACACACACACACACACACACACACACAAACCGCCCACCCGCCGCCACAGCAAACCACCCAGGTGGAGCCTGGGGTCTTCCACGCACATCCCCGCTGGTGGAGGCGACGCCTGCGCCGTCCCAGGGCTTCCCCTCTGTTCCCGCCCAGCTAGCGCCCGTTTACTAAACGGGCTGAATTCCACTAGTTCCATATATCTAAATGGGTTCTCCCCTGTGAGAGTCCCAAGATGTTTCTTAAACACTCCATTATAACAAAAGCACTTTCTGCAAATCTTTCCATTTAAACTGCTTCTACTCTTCAGTTGTTGATGGGTTTGTACGGTTAAACTATTAAAGTTCTTCCTGCTCAAGAGTCTGTTGATATAGGACTTCCACTAGGACTGACCCTCTATCTACTTTCCTGACATTTGTATGGTTTGTCTCTTGTGTTAGTTTCTTGACTTAAATCAAGGGCTCCCCTCTGACTGAAGTTCCTTCCACATGCCATACATTTATATGGTTTCTTTCCCGTGTGTCTGCTGATGTTTTCTAAGATTTCCACTGTGACTGAAACTCTTTCCACACTCCATACATTTATATGGTTTTTCTCCTGTGTGAGTCCGTTGATGTTGTCTAAGGTTTCCATTATCACTAAAACTCTTTCCACACTCCATACATTTATATGGTTTCTCTCCTGTGTGAGTCCGTTGGTGTCTTCTAAGGGACTCATTGAAACTGAAGCTCTTTTCACACTCCATGCATTTATATGGTTCCTCCCCTGTGTGAATCTGTAGATGTCTATTGAGTTGTCTACTGTGACTGAAGTTCTTTCCACACTCCATGCATTTATATGGTTTCTCCCCTGTATGAGTCCGTAGATGTCTATTGAGGTGTCCACTGTAACTGAAACTCTTTCCACACTCCATACATTTATATGGTTTCTCTCCTGTGTGAGTCCGTTGATGTTTTCTAAGGTTTGTATTACCACTAAAACTCTTTCCACACTCCATACATTTATATGGTTTTTCACCCGTGTGAGTCCGTTGATGGCTTCTAAGGTTTGAATTTAAACTGAAGCTCTTCCCACACTCCATGCATTTAAATGGTTTCTCTCCTGTATGAGTCTGAAGATGTCCTCTAAGTTGTCCACTCTGACTGAAGCTCTTCCCACACTCCATACATTTATACGGTTTCTCTCCTGTGTGAGTCTGTAGATGTATATTGAGGTGACCACTGTGACGGAAACTCTTTCCACACTCCATACATTTATATGGTTTCTCTCCTGTGTGAGTCCGTTGATGGCTTCTAAGCTTTGCATTTAAGCTGAAGCTTTTTCCGCACTCCATGCATTTAAAAGGTTTCTCCCCTGTGTGAATCTGTAGGTGTATATTGAGTTGTCCACTCTGACAGAAGCTCTTTCCACACTCCATGCATTTAAATGGTTTCTCTCCTGTGTGAGTCCGTTGATGTGTTTTAAGTCTTGCATTGAAACGGAAGCTTTTTCCACACTCCATGCATTCATATGGTTTTTCTCCCGTGTGAGTTCGCTGGTGTAATTTAAGGTCTCCACTCTGACTGAAGCTTTTTTCGCACTCCATGCATTTAAATGGTTTTTCGCCCGTGTGAGTCTGTAGATGAATACTGAGTTGTCCAGTCCAACTGAAGCTCTTTCCACACTCCATGCATTTATATGGTTTTTCTCCTGTGTGAGTCCGTTGATGTTGTCTAAGGTTTCCATTATCACTAAAACTCTTTCCACACTCCATACATTTATATGGTTTCTCTCCTGTGTGAGTCCGTTGGTGTCTTCTAAGGTTTCCATTATCACTAAAACTCTTTCCACACTCCATACATTTAAATGGTTTCTCTCCTGTGTGAATCTGTAGGTGTATATTTAGTTGTCCACTCTGACAGAAGCTCTTTCCACACTCCATGCACTTAAATGGTTTCTCTCCTGTGTGAGTCCGTTGATGTGTTTTAAGTCTTGCATTGAAACGGAAGCTTTTTCCACACTCCATGCAATCATATGGTTTTTCTCCCATGTGAGTTCGCTGGTGTAATTTAAGGTTTCCACTCTGACTGAAGCTTTTTTCGCACTCCATGCATTTAAAAGGTTTCTCCCCTGTGTGAACCCGTTGATGTCTTCTAAGCTTTCCATTCTCACTAAAGCACTTTCCGCACTTGATACATTCAAAAGGTTTCTCTCCTGTGTGAGTCCGTTGATGTTGTCTAAGGCGTCCACTATCACTAAAACTCTTTCCACACTCCATACATTTATATAGTTTTTCACTTGTGTGAGTCCGCTGATGTTTATTGAGGTTTCCCCTCTGATTGAAGCTCTTTCCAGACTCCTTGCATTGGAATCCTTTCTTGCCCATGTGAGTCCCCTGATGTGTTCTAAGTGTTCCACTATCAGTGAAACTCTTTCCATTCTCCATACCTTTAAATGGTTTCTCCCCTTTTTGAGATAGTTGATGTGAGCTATGTGTGCTCATTCAGTGAAGCATATTCCACTTTTCACACATTATAACGTTTTTTTCTAGTGAAATGAAAGTTTCTCCCTCCCCCGAAATTCTGACTTCTCTTCTCCATCACTTTCCTCAGAATGGGCTGAGAAGAAGTCCTGTTTGGGTTTCAAGGAAGAGAACAAAGAAAAAAAGAACACATCAAGCACCATTAGCAACCTCTCTTATTGCGATGTCTCCTACATTCTCCACCCATGTTCCCAGATTTTAGGAAATGAAGATGCAATGTCATCAAATGATAGTAATGCACCAGCAACCTTTCATAGTCCTCAATCATCGTTAATAAAGCAGCATGATCTGGGAATACAGCCTTTTCAAATCTATTCTTTCCTCACAGGAAAGGCAGCTGCTCTCTGTCCATCAACAGGTCCTCTCTTTCTCCACTTCATCATTCCTTTGAACATTTCCCATCCTCTGCATCATAATCCTCCTTCCACCCCCATTTCCACCTCTAGATCTTCATTAATCCCCTGCACAGTCCCATTCGCCTCAGGAGGTCCATGTGGACCATTCTGTGAGACCCAGGTCTACGTCTTTTCCAGGGACTGTGGTCTGGGTCAGTCAGAGAACAACCGTAGTTACAAGGCTTGGGGCTTTGGGTCAGCTGAATGGGTGCTCAGGGAAGCTCCTCTTCTTGGAGATGGACCTCCGTCTACATGCCTCTCATTGCATGGAGAGAGTAGGAGAAGCCGAAGGAAAGCAACTGGCACATGGGGATCCCAGATGGAAACACCCACCCCCATTGTTCTTTATAATAATGATGTGCTGCCTGATCTCGTGCCCATCTTCTGGACTATCCTAATCTGGCACTGAAAAAGCTTGATATTAAAGGCAAATGGATAACTGTACTTAAGGGAAACTTCAACCTTGAACATGTAGTATTGATTCATTAATGGCCAGAAGTTGTGTTATTTCAGGGGACATGAATTTATTCCTGATCCATCTTAAATATCATAATTATAGGATGTCTTGGGGTGTTAGGGGAGTAGTAGTACCTTTGGTGGCCGACAGGTTATGGGGGGTCCCCACCCTGCACTGAGTGCTCACCTGTGTCAGTATGCAACAGGGGCCGTGATCCAAGCAACGGCTTCAACTGGCCGGCTAAACCAGGTGAGGATAGCTGATGGGTCTCAAATCCTTGGTGGGTTGGGGAATTCTGCTGCAGGTGAAGGCAGGCCCTGGTGGATGGAGAGGATGAGAACAATAGTGAATCCCTCAGTCAAGAAGGCAGATTCTGTCCATGTTGCAGAGGAAAGTGAAGGGAAGATGGGGCTCCTCAATTGGGGAAGGGACCCCATTGAGAAGGAAAACTCGGATCCTAAACCTTCGCTGCCTCGTGGGTTATCCTCAGGAGAAGAAAAGGCTCTGGAGGAGAACCTCTCTAAGACCGTTGGATGATGTCCAGCAACTCCTGCAGCCAAACTGATGCCAAATATACTGACCTGCGTCTCCAAAGAATAAGAGGAACAGAAATGCTTTTGAGGTGCAACTTCTATATCAATCCTGAGAGTCTTTCCACGGACTCTGCACCCCTGTTTCTTATGACAGGTGTACATTATCCTCATCCTCAATGAACCAGGCAGTGGAAAAGACACTTAAAGATGGAAGCCTGAGAGAGAGGGAAAGGCTTCTGGCTGCTTCCTGGGTGGGAGTGTGGAAACAAAGAGCCGCTTCCGGGAAGCTTCCCCTCCCCTCTTCCTCTTGGGATTTCCTCTCCTCTCCAGGGGGACCAATGGTTGGTGTTGAATAGTGGCTAAGAAGGATGAAGACACAGCTCTCAAAACAGCCAGCTCTTTATTCTAGCTCTGAGTCCAGACTGAACAGTAGCTTAGCCCAGTTTTTCCCAACCTTGTGCCTGCAGCTGTTTTCGGACTACAATTCCCATCATTCCTGACCAAGGTCTTGCTAGCTAGGGATGATGGGAGTTGTAGTCCAAAAACAGCTGGAGGCACAAGGTTGGGAAACACTGGTTAGCCGACTGTCTTATATAGTATTCAGTAATTTGCAACAGTAACAAACTCCCCCTAGCTACCCAATCCGTGAACAGCACTCTCAATCCATCATTTGCATGTTGTGGACCTGAGTGAGAACTGCAGCCACGTTGCCCAGAACAAGTACTGCAGTTAACTTAATGCATAAGGGATGTTCCCCCCCCCACTTCTTCGCCCTCCGCTCTCTTTCCCTGTGTCTCCCCTCCGCACCCCTTGTCTCTCCATCCGGAGCCCCCCCCCCAAGACGAGTAGAGAAGGGACGAGGGGGGGTCTCTATCCAGGCGTCCCCCGCTCCCGTTAACCCTTTCCTGGCCCGCCTTTCTCAATGCAGAGACCAGAGGGTCTCAGGGATCCCTGCGTGGGGGTAACGGGGCAAGGGGGGGGTCCTCGTGGGGACCCCCTGGGTGGGCGCCCCATGTCCCCCCCCCCGCCAAGGCGCCTATGGGACCAAGGAAAGCCCCCTTCGCAGCACGCGTGCAGGGATCGACACCATGCGGACGGGAACCACGAATGGCGCTTTGCGGAGCTGGCGGGGGTCTCTGGGTCCTTTCTCTCCCCCCCCCCCGCGGCCCCTTTACCTCTTCGTCCTCGCTCCCGATTCTCTTTCCCACGGGGGGGGGCGTTTCCCCTGCCGCCCCTCCTCCCCTTTCCGAAAGCGCGCGCCCTTAGAGCTACGGCGCAAAAGAGCAATCCGGTGTAGAAGCTCCACTTCCGGGAGAAGCAGGCAGTTTGGGACGGGGCTCTCCTCCCCCCCCCATTCCCGGAACAGAAGCCGGATGGCGAGGAGGAGGAGCAACATATTGGGGAGGGGATTTGGGGTTGTAGGGGCGGAGTGAGACAAGGATGTTCCAGGAGGGGAGGGGAGGAATTTAGTGGGGGGCGGAGAGGAAGGTTTCCCCCCTCCCCTCTTCCTTCTGGGGATCAGGAGAGCGAGGGAGGGGCTGATCCCAGCAATCCAACTGCAAAGTGCCCCCCCCCCCACAATGGTTACATTGCAAAATCCTTCCTTCCCCCACTCCACGCCATGACCTCAGAATGCTCCATCCATGTTTTAGGTCTTGGTGCTCTTAACACCAGGAATGGGGGGCAGAATTGTACCTCACTGATGGTGCCGTGGGCACTGAAGGCTGACAACTCAAGCAGGAGGCATAATGGGGGGGGGGGCACACTCATAGGAGGAATGGATTCCATTACAAGGCATGGTGAATAATTTTGGCAAATTCAAACGCAAATACGTACGGTGGAGCGATGAACCCCAAATGACTGAGAACTCCCTGCAAACAGCCCCACTCTCCCAGGGCTCGTAGGACCTGGACCTAACCAACCAGATCTTTCGAAGTGTGACAAAACACCCTGGATGTTGGGAGCAGTTTCCATACGCCGACTCCTGGGTAGCGGTCCTGAGAGAGAGCCCTACGTGGCTACAGAAGTTCAAAGGAAAGTATTGTACCTCGTTGATCATAGAATCATAGAATCATAGAATCATAGAGTTGGAAGAGACCACAAGGGCCATCCAGTCCAACCCCCTGCCAAGCAGGAAACACCATCAAAGCATTCCTGACAGATGGCTGTCAAGCCTCTGCTTAAAGACCTCCAAAGAAGGAGACTCCACCACACTCCTTGGCAGCAAATTCCACTGCCGAACAGCTCTTACTGTCAGGAAGTTCTTCCTAATGTTTAGGTGGAATTTTCTTTCTTGTAGTTTGAATCCGTTGCTCCGTGTCCGCTTCTCTGGAGCAGCAGAAAACAACCTTTCTCCCTCCTCTATATGACATCCTTTTATATATTTGAACATGGTTATCATATCACCCCTTAACCTTCTCTTCTCCAGGCTAAACATACCCAGCTCCCTAAGCCGTTCCTCATAAGGCATCGTTTCCAGGCCTTTGACCATTTTGGTTGCCCTCTTCTGGACACGTTCCAGCTTATCAGTATCCTTCTTGAACTGTGGTGCCCAGAACTGGACACAGTACTCCAGGTGAGGTCTGACCAGAGCAGAATACAGTGGTACTATTACTTCCCTTGATCTAGATGCTATACTCCTATTGATGCAGCCCAGAATTGCATTGGCTTTTTTAGCTGCTGCATCACACTGTTGACTCATGTCAAGTTTGTGGTCTACCAAGACTCCTAGATCCTTTTCACATGTACTGCTCTCAAGCCAGGTGTCTCCCATCCTGTATTTGTGCCTTTCATTTTTTTTGCCCAAGTGTAGTACTTTACATTTCTCTTTGTTAAAATTCATCTTGTTTGCTTTGGCCCAGTTGTCTAATCTGTTAAGGTCATTCTGAAGTGTGATCCTGTCCTCTGGGGTGTTAGCCACCCCTCCCAATTTGGTGTCATCTGCAAACTTGCTCAGGATGCCCTCAAGCCCATCATCCAAGTCATTGATAAAGATGTTGAACAGGACTGGGCCCAAGACAGAACCCTGTGGCACCCCACTAGTCACTACTCTCCAGGATGAGGAGGAGCCATTGATGAGCACCCTTTGGGTTCGGTCAGTAAGCCAGTTACAAATCCACTGAATGGTAGCATTGTCTAGCCCACAGTTTACCAGCTTCTTTACAAGAATATCATGGGGCACCTTGTCAAAGGCCTTGCTGAAATCAAGATAGGCTACATCCACAACATTCCCTTCATCTACCAGGCTTGTAATTCTGTCAAAAAATGAGATCAGATTAGTCTGACATGACTTATTTTTCAGGAACCCATGCTGACTTTTAGTGATCACAGAGTTTCTTTCTAGGTGCTCACAGACTGTTTGCTTAATGATCTGCTCTAGAATCTTTCCTGGTATTGATGTCAGGCTGACTGGGCGGTAATTGTTTGGGTCCTCTCTTTTCCCC
Source organism: Zootoca vivipara (assembly GCF_965207765.1). NCBI lineage: Eukaryota > Metazoa > Chordata > Lepidosauria > Squamata > Lacertidae > Zootoca > Zootoca vivipara. The sequence goes on along the minus strand of NC_142592.1, from coordinate 69,309,367 downwards.
TTTTTGAAAATAGGGGCAACATTTGCCCTCCTCCAGTCTGCTGGAACTTCGCCTGTTCTCCAGGAATTTTCAAAGATTATTGCCAGTGGTTCTGAAATCACCTCTGCCAGTTCTTTTAATACTCTTGGATGTAGTTCATCTGGCCCTGGAGACTTGAATACATCTAAACTAGCCAAGTATTCTTGTACTACCTCCTTACTTATTCTGGGCTGTGTTTCCCCTGCTGAATCATCTGCTCCATATTCTTCAGGTCGGGCGTTGTTTTCTTTCTTGGAGAAGACTGAGGCAAAGAAGGCATTGAGGAGTTCTGCCCTTTCTCTGTCCCCTGTTTGCATTTCACCATCTTCTCCTCTGAGTGACCCCACTGTTTCCTTGTTTTTCCTTTTGCTACGGACATACCCATAAAAGCCCTTTTTGTTGCTTTTAACCTCTCTAGCGAGCCTGAGTTCATTCTGTGCTTTAGCTTTTCTGACTTTGTCTCTACACGTGCTGGCTATATGTTTGAATTCCTCTCTGGAGATTTCCCCCCTTTTCCATTTTTTGTACATATCCCTTTTAAATCTTAACTCAGTCAAAAGTTCTTTAGATAGCCAGCCTGGCTTCTTTAGGCACCTTCCATGTTTCCGTCTCATTGGTATTGCCTGAAGTTGTGCTTTTAATATCTCCCTTTTAACAAACTCCCAACCATCATGAACTCCCTTCCCTTTTAGTATTACTGTCCATGGGATTTCACCCAGCGTTTCCCTAAGTTTTCTGAAGTCGGCTTTCTTAAAGTCTAGAATTTGGACCTTAGTATGCTTGGTTGCTCCTTTCCGCTGGATAATAAACTCCAGAAGAGCATGGTCACTCCCACCTAATGATCCTGCCACTTCTACCCCACTAACCAAGTCATCACTATTGGTTAGGACCAGATCTAAAATGGCTGATCCTCTTGTTGCTTCTCCCACTTTCTGGACAATGAAGTTGTCTGCAAGGCCAGTGAGGAATCTGTTCGACCTTATGCTCTTGGCTGAGTTTGACATCCAACAAATATCAGGATAGTTGAAATCCCCCATTACTACTATCTCACTTCCTTTGGAATGCTTGGCCATCTGTTCCAGGAAGGCATCATCTGTGTCCTCAGTTTGGCTTGGGGATCTATAGTAAACTCCCACAATGAGATCACTGTTGTTTTTCTCTCCCTTAATTTTGACCCAGATACTCTCAATTTGGCTTTGAAGTTTTAAATCCTGGATCTCTTCACAGGTATACATATCCCTAACATATAAAGCTACTCCTCCTCCTTTCCTGTTTGGTCTATTTCTCTTAAATAGATTGTATCCCTCTATTACTACATTCCAGTCATGAGACTCATCCCACCAGGTTTCAGTGATGCCTATTATGTCATATTTAGTTTGCTGTACCAAGAGCTCAAGTTCATCTTGTTTATTTCCCATGCTCTGTGCATTAGTATACAGACATTGAAGACCGTTGATCATTCCCCCATGTCTCTTATTTAAGGATATTTTTGTCCCACCACTAGGTCTGCATGCTGCTTGCTCCATTTGGTCCTTGACATTTGGATGATCATCTTCAGCATTTGATAGACTCCTACCTTCAGGACCACTGTCTCCCTCCCCCACATAAGTCAGTTTAAAGCCCTCCTGATGAGGTTTTTGAGTTTTGTGGCAAAAACATTCCTCCCAACTTTTGTGAGGTGCAGTCCATCACTTGCCAGAAGTCCATCTTCAAGAAACTGCAGGCCGTGATCTAGGAATCCAAACCGTTCCTGTTTGCACCATTTGCGAAGCCAGTTGTTCACTTCCCCTATTTTTCCCTCTCTCCCTGGGCCATGTCGTTCAACTGGGAGGACAGAAGAGATGACAATTTGTGCATCTAATTGCTTCAACTTCCTGCCCAGAGCCTCATAATCATTTTTGATCTTCTGTAAGCTATGGCTTGCAGTGTCATTGGTTCCCACATGCACCAAAAGGAAGGGGTATTTGTCAGTGGGTTTTATGATTCCTTGCAGCCGTTCTGTTACATCTTTGATCTTGGCCCCAGGTAGACAGCACACCTCTCGAGACATCTTGTCAGGCCCACAGATCACTGCTTCTGTACCCCTCAGTAGGGAATCCCCAATCACCACTACACGCCTCTTCATAGGCTTGGTTGGGATTCTTCTATGTGCTGTCCCTTCCAAGGTTACCTGCATATTTCCAGAGGACTGACTTGGTTGCTCGTCTTCATATTCCTCATCAACTGTGATGAGGGAGAGATCCTCAGGTGGAGTCTGTTCCTCGTCTTCCATGAGCACTTCAAAACGGTTGTGTAATTCTAAGCACTCAGAGCGATCCCTGGGCCTTCTACTTCTATGAGTCACGTTCCTCCATACATCTGGCTGCTGTGTTGGGGAACTGACCTCCTCCTCAGGGAGATCCCCTGTCTCCTCCTTGGTGCAGACAGTGTGCTCTGCTGCATCCGAGAAAAGCTCCAGCTCTTTAATTCTCTGGAGCGTAGATACACGCCCCTGAAGCTGCTGCACCTTCTCTTCCAGAAGGGCAACCTTGTTTTCTAGTAGGGAAACCAACTTGCAATTGTTGCAGGTGTAGCTACCCACATCCTTTGGCAAGAAAATTGTGGGTGCCGTGGGCACTGAAGGAGGCAGAAGTAATCAAAGCCCAAAAGAAAGAGCACTTTCCCAGAGGAGAGGTGAAAAAGAAAGAACCAGCCTGGCCCCCAACCGCTCCCATATCAGCCTTTTATTGGCCAGACCTAGAGTTTGGATTTTGGATTTGATATCCTGCTTTATCACTACCTGAAGGAGTCTCAAAGCGGCTAACATTCTCCTTTCCCTTCCTCCCCCACAACAAACACTCTGTGAGGTGAGTGAGGCTGAGAGACTTCAGAGAAGTGTGACTAGACCAAGGTCACCAAGCAGCTGCATGTGGAAGAGTGGAGACTCGAACCTGATTCCCCAGATTACGAGTCTAGTCTACCGCTCTTAACCACTACACCACACTGGCGAGACCTAGAGCTAGGAGTTTGGATAGCCTTTCGGGGCATACAACACCCGGTATCCAAGCCTTCTTCCCTGGTCAGTTCCCCAACTGGTGCCTCCCCTCCCCCTTCCACCCTGCCAGTCAATGACAGCAGCAGCAGCAGCAGCAATAAAATTAGTACAATAACAATATGCACTGTGGTCCTCTAGCTGGAAGAATAACTCCTGGGACAATGGAAAAGTACTATCATCCCCAAACCCCAGAATAAGCAGCAGCTCTGGGGTGCCCCATGGGGTTCATGAGTGAAGATGCCCCGCCCCCAGGAGACTTCCCTGGTACCTGCAGCCCCTCCTTCTCCCTCTTGCAATTAGGCTTAGGGGCGGGGAATCTCCCATTAAATTACAGAATTTTATGTTTTCTTCAGAATGCGTAGGAGGCAGGGATAAATTCTAGCGAAGAAGCAGTGTTTGGAGATCATGTGGTGGGGGGAGGGGGACAGAGTTTGGTGGAAAAACCAGACACACACACACACACACACACACACACACACACACACACACCATCTTGCATGCTTGAGTACAGCAACTCCAGGGCATAAACTAAGTATCAGCGGGGAAGGGGCCACATGCAGAGCAATTCCCATGCAGAGGTCAAAACAACAACAACAACCACACACACACACACACACACACACACAGGCAGCAGGACTTCCTCAGTAATAGTTTACTGAGGGTTCAAAGCATACAGTTCTCATTGCGTCCCCAGTGAGGCACAAAGCTTAGCTCCTGAGAGCAAATCCAGTTTCAGCAGTAAAAAAATATACACCCACAGTATATCTAAGTCAGGCACACAAACCGGCAGAAGGGAGCAAGGGAGGAAAGAGGCTGGAACGACACAAGGCAATGGAGGTGTGTGTTTCTCTTCCTGTCGTCTGGGAGGGAAGTCATCAACTGGGCATCTTCAGGGGCTTCACGAAGCAAAGTTTTCTGCCGGCTGCTTCCAGGCACATCCCAGAAACACACGCTGTGATTCGTGGTTTATTGCCATATCAATTGTTTTTCAAAGGATATCGCGATGTGGTCTAGAAACCGGTATTGGACGAGCTATTAATATATCGCCCAGCCCTAATCCTCACTCCCCACCAGCAATCCAGATTGTCCCTCTCTATCAAAAGGTATCTTACATCTAAAATTATACTCCCTATTGTGAGACATTGCCTTCAATATTTCATTACTGTTCAGTTTTACATATAAACACAAGAACTTCACATACACATCATGCTTTGAAGACTGATTTCCTGCTGAGTTTATTACTGTGAAGAAAGGAGTGGATTCTGAGAGGAACACGTCCCACATTCCATACATCTAAATGGGTTCTCCCCTGTGAGAGTCCCAAGATGTTTCTTAAACACTCCATTATAACAAAAGCACTTTCTGCAAATCTTTCCATTTAAACTGCTTCTACTCTTCAGTTGTTGATGGGTTTGTACGGTTAAACTATTAAAGTTCTTCCTGATCATGAGTCTGTTGATACAGGACTTCCACTAGGACTGACCCTCTATCTACTTTCCTGACATTTACATGGTTTGTCTCTTGTGCAAGTTTTTTGACTTAAATCAAGGGCTCCCCTCTGACTGAAGTTCCTTCCACATGCCATACATTTATATGGTTTCTTCCCTGTGTGTCTGCTGATGTTTTCTAAGATTTCCACTGTGACTGAAACTCTTTCCACACCCCATACATTTATATGGTTTCTCTCCTGTGTGAGTCCGTTGATGTTGTCTAAGGTTTCCATTATCACTAAAACTCTTTCCACACTCCATACATTTATATGGTTTCTCTCCTGTGTGAGTCCGTTGGTGTCTTCTAAGGGACTCATTGAAACTGAAGCTCTTTCCGCACTCCATGCAATTAAATGGCTTCTCCCCTGTGTGAATCTGTAGATGTCTATTGAGTTGTCTACTCCTACTGAAGTTCTTTCCACACTCCATGCATTTATATGGTTTCTCTCCTGTGTGAGTCTGTAAATGTCTATTGAGGTGTCCACTGTACCTGAAACTCTTTCCACACTCCATACATTTATATGGTTTCTCTCCTGTGTGAGTCCGTTGATGTTTTCCAAAGTTTCCATTATCACTAAAACTCTTTCCACACTCCATACATTTATATGGTTTTTCACCCGTGTGAGTCCGTTGATGGCTTCTAAGGTTTGCATTTAAACTGAAGCTCTTTCCACACTCCTTGCATTTAAATGGCTTCTCCCCTGTGTGAGTCTCTAGATGTATGTTGAATTGTCCACTGTGACTGAAACTCTTTCCACACTCCATACATTTATATGGTTTCTCTCCTGTGTGAGTCCGTTGGTGTCTTCGAAGGCACGCATTTAAACTGAAGCTCTTTCCACACTCCATGCATTTAAATGGTTTCTCCCCTGTGTGAATCTGTAGATGTATATTGAGTTGTACCCTCTTACTGAAGTTCTTTCCACACTCCATACATTTATATGGTTTTTCACCCGCGTGAGTCCGTTGATGGCTTCTAAGGTTTGCATTTAAACTGAAGCTCTTTCCACACTCCATGCACTTAAATGGTTTCTCTCCTGTGTGAGTCCGTTGATGTGTTTTAAGTCTTGCATTGAAACAGAAGCTTTTTCCACACTCTATGCAATCATATGGTTTTTCTCCCATGTGAGTTCGCTGGTGTAATTTAAGGTCTCCACTCTGACTGAAGCTTTTTCCGTACTCCATACATTTAAATGGTCTTTCTCCCGTGTGAGTCTGTAGATGACTATTGAGGTGTCCACTCCAACTGAAGCTCTTTCCACACTCCATGCATTTAAAAGGTTTCTCCCCTGTGTGAACCCGTTGGTGTCTTCTAAGGTTTCCATTATCACTAAAACTCTTTCCGCACTCCATACATTCATATGGTTTCTCTCCTGTGTGAGTCCGCTGATGTATATTGAGGTTTCCCCTCTTTCCAGACTCCTTGCATTGGAATCTTTTCTTGCCCATGTGAGTACCTTGATGTGCTCTAAGTGTTCCACTATCAGTTAAACTCTTTCCATTCTCCATAGCTTTAAACGGTTTCTCCCCTTTTTGAGATGTGAGCTATGTGTGCTCATTCAGTGAAGCATATTCCACATTTCACACATTATAATGGTTTTTTCTAGTGAAATGAAAGTTGCTCCCTCCCCTGAAATTCTGACTTGTCTTCTCCATCACTTTCCTCAGGGTGGGCTGAGAAGAAGTCCTGTTTGGGTTTCAAGGAAGGGAACAAAGAAAAAAAGAACACATCAAGCACCATTAGCACCCTCTCTTATTTCGATGTCTCCTACATTCTCCACCCATGTTCCCAGATTTTAGGAAATGAAGATGCAATGTCATCAAATGATACTAATGCATCAGCAACCTTTCATAGTTTATCAATCATCGTTAATAAAGCAGCATGATCTTGGAATACAGCCTTTTCAAATCTATTCTTTCCTCACAGGAAAGGCAGCTGCTCTCTGTCCATCAACAGGTCCTCTCTTTCTCCACTTCATCATTCCTTTGAACATTTCCCATCCTCTGCATCATAATCCTCCATCCACCCCCGTTTCCACCTCTAAATCTTCATGAATCACCTGCACAGTCCCATTGGCCTCAGGAGGTCCATGTGGACCATTCTGTGAGACCCAGGTCTACGTCTTTTCCAGGGACTGTGGTCTGGGTCAGTCAGAGGACTAGAGACAAGGCTTGGCGCTTGGGGTCAGCTGAATGGGTGCTCAGGGAAGCTCCTGTTCTTGGAGATGGACCTCCGTCTACATGCCTCACATTGCATTGAAAGAGCAGGAGAAGCCGAAGGAAAGCAGCTGGCACATGGGGATCCCAGATGGAAACACCCACCTCCATTGTTCTTTATAATAATGATGTGCTGCCTGACCTCGTGCCCCTTTTCTGACACAGGACTATCCTAATCTGGCACTGAAAAAGCTGGATATCAAAGGCAAATGGATAACTGTACTTAAGGGAAACTTCAACCTTGAACATGTAGTATTGATTCATTAATGGCCAGAAGTTGTGTTATTTCTGGGGACATGAATTTATTCCTGATCCATCTTAAATATCATAATTATAGGATGCCTTGGGGTGTTAGGGGAGCAGTAGTACCTTTGGTGGCCGACATGTTGGGGGGGGGGGGTTCCCACCCTGCACTGAGTGCTCACCTGTGGCTTCCAGAAGCTGCCAGCATGCAACAGAGGCCAGGATCCAAGCAACGGCTTCAACCGGCCGGCTAAACCAGGTGAGGATAGCTGATGGGTCTCAAATCGTTGGTGGGTTGGGGAATTCTGCTGCAGGTGAAGGCAGGCCCTGGTGGATGGAGAGGATGAGAACAATAGTGAATCTCACAGTCAGGAAGGCAGATCCTGTCCATGTTGCAGAGGAAAGGGAAGGGAAGATGGGGCTCGTCAACCGGGGAAGGGAGCCCATTGAGAAGGAAAACTCTGATCCTAAACCTCCGCTGCCTCGTGGGTTATCCTCAGGAGAAGAAAAGGCTCTGGAGGAGAACCTCTCTAAGACCGTTGGATGGTGTCCAGCAACTCCTGCAGCCAAACTGGTGCCAAACCTACTGCTCTGCTTTCGTTGGGACCATAGTAGCCAGGCTGAGAAGAGGGTCTAGGCAGCCCAGGACCCCCAACCCCACTGCCCAGGCTTCCATTGCTGCTAACACAGCAGTTTCGGATGAAGAGATGAGCTCAGACCTGTCTATCAAAGTCTGTCCGATGTTGAATAAGGAAAACAGAAGTGCTATTTTCATCATACGTCACTGTCAAAGTATTCCGAATATTTGTTTTTTGAAGGAAAGACCACCAAGCATCCTATGGCCCCTTCAAAGCTAATGAAAGTATTGTGCCTGGAACTTTTGTGGGCTGCAGGACCAGGAAAGCTTCTGCCACCATTATCCTTCCAATTGGGATTCAGGCCTCATCCTGGAACTGAAACTGTGGATGATTCCCAGATCTTCCTCTCTTTTAAATTGGAACCAGTGAAGGCAGTGAATGCCTTGTGCGCATTTCCAGAGGTGGTTGGAGGATGGATGGCGGCTAACAGATTTAGGTTGAACCCTGACAAGACAGAAGTAACAATTTGGGGGCACAGAGGGCGGGCAGGTGTGGGGGACTCCCTGGTCCTGATGGGTTAACTGTGCCCCTAAAGGACCAGGTACTCAGCCTGGGGGTCATTTTGGACTCACAGCTGTCCATGGAGACGCAGGTCAGTTCTGGGTCCAGGGCAGCTGTCTGGTACGTAGGCTGAGACCCTACCAGCCTGCAGACTGTCCCCCCCCCCCCCGAGTGGTGCATGCTCTGGTTATCTCCTGCTTGGACTATTGCCATGTGCTCAACATGGGGCTACCTTTGAAGGTGACTCAAAAACTCCAAATAATGAGGACCTAGGAGCAGCCGCCGGGACCACATATCACTGGTCCTAAAGGATCTTCCCTGGCTCTCAGCGCATTTCTGAGCTTAATTCAAACTCTTGGTGCTGACCTTTAAAGTGTCATGGTTGCATTTTTTCAGGCATAGAAAAGTATTGGTCTCATGTAGAGAGATGATTCCTAGTCTATTGGTTCAAGAAGGTTCTGGTAGTTTTACTCTGTGATTCAAAGTTGTATTCTCTAACTGGAACATTTTAGCTGATAAGGCAGTTTCCTTTCTGCTGAGAGCAGGTGGTGGGATAAGTGGTTATGAGGTTAAGAATAATAATATTAATAAATTTTAATTGGTACCCCACCCTCCCTGGCCAGAACTGGTTTCAGGGCAGTTGACACTGGCTACAAAGAATAAGAGGAACAGAAATGCTTTTGAGGTGCAACTTCTATATCAATCCTGAGAGCCTTTCCACGGACTCTGCACCCCTGTTTCTTATGACAGGTGTACATTATCCTCATCCTCAATGAACCCGGCAGTGGGAAAGACACTTAAAGATGGAAACCTGAGAGAGAGGGAAAGGTTTCCGGCTGCTTCCTGGGTGGGAGTGCGGAAACAAAGAGCCGCTTCCGGGAAGCTTCCCCTCCCCTCTTCCTCTTGGGATTTCCTCTCCTCTGCAGGGGGACCAATGGTTGGTGTTGAATAGTGGCTAAGAAGGATGAAGACACAGCTCTCAAAACAACCAGCTCTTTATTCTAGCTCTGAGTCCAGGCTGAACAGTAGCTTAGCCAACTGGTTTATATAGTATTCTGTAACTTGCAACAGTAACAAACTTCCCCTAGCTACCCAATCCGTGAACAGCACTCTCAATCCTTCATTTGCTTGTTGTGGACATGAGTGAGAATTGCAGTAAACTTAATACATAACAGTTGGACTTGGAAGAGCCAATGAGTCTGGGCAGGGAAGGGAAGGGGCTTCTGGGGTGGGAAGAGGATGGAGCATGCAGGAAGGAAGGAAGGAAGGGGGGGGGCTGGACACCCCCCCTTTCCAGGGATCCCTCTCTGGTTACCTTGACGGGGAGGCGGATTCCTGGGTGGGAGAGAGAAGCCAAGACGGTGACGATGGGGACGTCTCCCTAAAATCTGGTCTTCCGATCTCTCTCTTCTCTCCCCCCCCGCCAGGGATGCTCCCCCCCACTTCCTCGACCTCCCCTCTCTTTCCCTGTGTCTCCCCTCCGCACCCCTTGTCTCTCCATCCGGAGCCCCCCCCCCAAGACGAGTAGAGAAGGGACGAGGGGGGGTCTGTATCCAGGCGTCCCCCGCTCCCGTTAACCCTTTCCTGGCCCGCCTTTCTCCATGCAGAGACCACAGGGTCTCAGGGATCCCTGCGTGGGGGAAACGGGGCAAGGGGGGTCCTCGTGGGGACCCCCTGGGTGGGCGCCCCATGCCCCCCCCTGCCAAGGCGCCTAAGGGGCCAAGGAAAGCCCCCTTCGCAGCACGCGTGCAGGGATCGACAACATGCAGACGGGAACCACGAATGGCGCTTTGCGGAGCTGGCGGGGGTCTCTGGGTCCTTTTCTCTCCCCCCCCCCGCCCTTTTACCTCTTTCCCCTCGTTCCCGATTCTCTTTCCCACGGGGGGGGGGGATTTCCCCTGCGTGTACCTCCTCCCCTTTCCGAAAGCGCGCGCCCCTAGAGCTACGGCGCAGAGCAGCAATCCGGTGTAGAAGCTCCACTTCCGGGAGAAGCAGGCAGTTTGGGAGGGGGCTCTCCCCCCCCCATTCCCGGAACAGAAGCTGGATGGCGAGGAGGAGGAGCAACATATTGGGGAGGGGATTTGGGGTTGAGGGGGCGGAGGGAGGGAAGGATGTGCCGGGAGGAGTGGGGAGGAATTTAGTGGGGGGAGAGGAAGGTTTTTGACCTCCCCTCTTCCTTCTGGGGATCAGGAGAACGAGGGAGGGGCTGATCCCAGCAATAAAACTGCAAAGTGGGGGTCGCCCCCCCCCACAATGGTTACATTGCAAAATCCTTCCTTCCCCCACCCCACGGCATGACCTCAGAATGCTCCATCCATGTTTTAGGTCTTGGTGCTGTTAACACCAGGAATGGGGGCGCAGAATTGTACCTCGCTGATGGTGCCGTGGGCACTGAAGGAGGCAGAAGTAATCAAAGCCCAAAAGAAAGAGCACTTTCCCAGAGGAGAGGTGAAAAAGAAAGAACCAGCCTGGCCCCCAACAGCTCCCATATCAGCCTTTTATTGGCCAGACCTAGAGTTTGGATTTTAGATTTGATATCCCGCTTTATCACTACCTGAAGGAGTCTCAAAGCGGATAACATTCTCCTTTCCCTTCCTCCCCCACAACAAACACTCTGTGACGTGAGTGAGGCTGAGAGACTTCAGAGAAGTGTGACTAGACCAAGGTCACCCAGCAGCTGCATGTGGAAGAGTGGAGACTCGAACCTGATTCCCCAGATTACGTCTAGTCTACCGCTCTTAACCACTACACCACACTGGCGAGACCTAGAGCTAGGAGTTTGGATAGCCTTTGGGGGCATAGAACACCCGGGATCCAGCCTTCTTCCCTGGTCAGTTCCCCAGCTGGTGCCTCCCCCCCCCCTTCCACCCTGCCAGTCCATGGCAGCAGCAGCAGCAGCAATCAAATCAGTACAATAACAATATGCACTGTGGTCCTCTAGCTGGAAGAATAATAACTTCTGGGACAATGGAAAAGTACTATCATCCCCTAACCCCGGAATAAGCAGCAGCTCTGGGGTGCCCCATGGGGTACATGAGTGAAGATGGACCCCCCCCCAGGAGACTTCCCTGGTACCTGCAGCCCCTCCTTCCCCCTCTTGCAATTAGGCTTAGGGGCGGGGAATCTCCCATTAAATTACAGAATTTTAAGTTTTCTTCAGAATATGTAGGAGGCAGGGATAAGTTCTAGTGAAGAAGCAGTGTTTGGAGATCATGTGGTGGGGGGAGGGGGGGACAGAGTTTGGTGGAAAAACCAGTCACACACACACACACACACACACACACCCATCTTGCATGCTTGAGTACAGCAACTCCAGGGCATAAACTAAGTATCAGCGGGGAACGGGCCACGTGCAGAGCAATTCCCATGCAGAGGTCAAAACAACAACAACAACAACAACACACACAGGCAGGAGGACTTCTTCAGTAATAGTTTACTGAGGGTTCAAAGCATACAATTTTCAGTTGGTGCCCAATGAGGCACAAAGCTTAGCTCCTGAGAGCAAATCCAGTTCCAGCAGTAAAAAAATACACCCACAGTATATCTAAGTCAGACACACAAACCGGCAGAAGGGAGCAAGGGAGGAAAGAGGCTGGAACGACACAGGGCAAAGGAGGTGTGTGTTTCGCTTCCTGTCGTCTGGGAGGGAAGTCAGCAACTGGGCATCTTCAGGGGCTTCACGAAGCAAAGTTTTCTGCCGGCTGCTTCCAGGCACATCCTCAAAACACACACTGTGATTCGTGGTTTATTGCCATATCAATTGTTTTTCAAAGGTTATCACAATGTGGTCTAGAAACCGGTATTGGACGAGCTATTAATATATCGCCCAGCCCTAATCCTCACTCCCCACCAGCAATCCAGATTGTCCCTCTCTATCAAAAGGTATCTTACATCTAAAATTATACTCCCTATTGTGAGACATTGCCTTAAATATTTCATTACTGTTGTTTTACATATAAACACAAGAACTTCACATACACATCATGCTTTTAAGACTGATTTCCTGCTGAGTTTATTGCTGTGAAGAAAGGAGTGGATTCTGAGAGGAACACGTCCCACATTCCATACATCTAAATGGGTTCTCCCCTGTGAGAGTCCCAAGATGTTTCTTAAACACTCCATTATAACAAAAGCACTTTCTGCAAATCTTTCCATTTAAACTGCTTCTACTCTTCAGTTGTTGATGGGTTTGTATGGTTAAACTATTAAAGTTCTTCCTGCTCATGAGTCTGTTGATACAGGACTTCCACTAGGACTGACCCTCTATCTACTTTCCTGACATTTACATGGTTTGTCTCTTGTGCAAGTTTTTTGACTTAAATCAAGGGCTCCCCTCTGACTGAAGTTCCTTCCACATGCCATACATTTATATGGTTTCTTCCCTGTGTGTCTGCTGATGTTTTCTAAGATTTCCACTGTGACTGAAACTCTTTCCACACCCCATACATTTATATGGTTTCTCTCCTGTGTGAGTCCGTTGATGTTTTCTAAGGTGTCCATTCTGACAGAAGCTCTTTCCACACTCCATACATTTATATGGTTTCTCTCCTGTGTGATTCCGTTGGTGTCTTCTAAGGGACTCATTAAAACTGAAACTCTTTCCACACTCCATGCATTTAAATGGTTTCTCCCCTGTGTGAATCTGTAGATGTCTATTGAGTTGTCTACTCCTACTGAAGTTCTTTCCACACTCCATGCATTTATATGGTTTCTCTCCTGTGTGAGTCTGTAAATGTCTATTGAGGTGTCCACTGTACCTGAAACTCTTTCCACACTACATACATTTATATGGTTTCTCTCCTGTGTGAGTCCGTTGATGTTTTCCAAAGTTTCCATTATCACTAAAATTCTTTCCACACTCCATACATTTATATGGTTTTTCACCCGTGTGAGTCCGTTGGTGTCTTCTAAGGGACTCATTTAAACTGAAGCTCTTTCCACACTCCATACATTTATATGGTTTCTCTCCTGTGTGAGTCCGTTGGTGTCTTCTAAGGGACTCATTGAAACTGAAGCTCTTTCCGCACTCCATGCATTTAAATGGTTTCTCCCCTGTGTGAATCTGTAGATGTATATTGAGTTGTCCACTGTGACTGAAACTCTGTCCACACTCCATACATTTATATGGTTTCTCTCCTGTGTGAGTCCGTTGGTGTCTTCTAAGGGACTCATTTAAACTGAAGCTCTTTCCGCACTCCATGCATTTAAATGGTTTCTCCCCTGTGTGAATCTGTAGATGTATATTGAGTTGTCTACTCCTACTGAAGTTCTTTCCGCACTCCATGGATTTAAATGGTTTCTCCCTTGTGTGAGTCTGTAGATGTTTTCTAAGGTGTCCATTCTGACAGAAGCTCTTTCCACACTCCATACATTTATATGGTTTCTCTCCTGTGTGAGTCCGTTGATGGCTTCTAAGGTTTCCATTATCACTAAAACTCTTTCCACACTCCATACATTTATATGGTTTCTCTCCTGTGTGAGTCCGTTGATGGCATCTCAGGTTTGCATTGAACCTGAAGCTCTTTCCGCACTCCATGCATTTAAATGGTTTCTCCTCTGTGTGAACCAATTGGTGTTGTCTAAGCTTTCCACTCTGACTGAAGCTTTTTTCACACTCCGTGCACTTAAATGGTTTCTCCTCTGTGTGAACCAATTGGTGTTGTCTAAGGTTTCCACTCTGACTGAAGCTCTTTCCGCACTCCATGCATTTAAATGGTTTCTCCTCTGTGTGAACCAATTGGTGTTGTCTAAGGTTTCCACTCTGACTGAAGCTCTTCCCACACTCCATGCACTTAAATGGTTTCTCTCCTGTATGAGTCTGTAGATGTATATTGAGGTGACCACTGTGACTGAAACTCTTTCCACACTCCATACATTTATATGGTTTCTCTCCTGTGTGAACCCGTTGGTGTCTTCGAAGGTTTCCACTATCACTATAGTGTCGTCCGCACTCCATACATTCATATGGTTTCTCTCCTGTTTGAGTCTGTAGGTGAATATTGAGGTGTTCACTCTGATTGAAGCTCTTTCCAGACTCCTTGCATTGGAATCCTTTCTTGCCCATGTGAGTCCGCTGATGTGTTCTAAGTGTTCCACTATCAGTAAAACTCTTTCCACTCTCCATACCTTTAAATGGTTTCTTAGCTCCTTGAGATAGTTGATGTGAGCTATGTGTGCTCATTCAGTGAAGCATATTCCACATTTCACACATTATAATGGTTTTTTCTAGGGAAATGAAAGTTGCTCCCTCCCCTGAAATTCTGACTTGTCTTCTCCATCACTTTCCTCAGGGTGGGCTGAGAAGAAGTCCTGTTTGGGTTTCAAGGAAGGGAACAAAGAAAAAAAGAACACATCAAGCACCATTAGCACCCTCTCTTATTTCTATGCCTCCTACATCTCCACCCATGATTCCAGATTGTAGTAAATGAAGATGGAATGTCATCAAATGATAGTAATGCATCAGCAACCTTTCATAGTCCTCAATCATCGTTAATAAAGCAGCATGATCTGGGAATACAGCCTTTTCAAATCCATTGTTTCCTCACAGGAAAGGCAGCTGCTCTCTGTCTCCTTCTCTGGTTCCTCGTTCCTTTGGATATTTCCCATCCTCTGCATCATAATCCTCCATCCACCCCTGTTTCCACCTCTAGAATCATAGAATCATAGAGTTGGAAGAGACCACAAGGGCCATCCAGTCCAACCCCCTGCCAAGCAGGAAACACCATCAAAGCATTCTTGACAGATGGCTGTCAAGCCTCTGCTTAAAGACCTCCAAAGAAGGAGACTCCACCACACTCCTTGGCAGCAAATTCCACTGCCGAACAGCTCTTACTGTCAGGAAGTTCTTCCTAATGTTTAGCTGGAATCTTCGTTCTTGTAGTTTGAATCCATTGTTCCGCGTCTGCTTCTCCAGAGCAGCAGAAAACAACCTTTCACCCTCCTCCATATGACATCCTTTTATATATTTGAACATGGATATCATATCACCCCTTAACCTTCTATTCTCCAGGTTAAACATACCCAGTTCCCTAAGCCGTTCCTCATAAGGCATTGTTTCCAGGCCTTTGACCATTTTGGTTGCCCTCCTCTGGACACGTTCCAGCTTGTCAGTATCTTTATTGAACTGTGGTGCCCAGAACTGGACACAGTACTCCAGGTGAGGTCTGACCAGAGCAGAATACAGTGGTACTATTACTTCCCTTGATCTAGACGCTATACTCCTATTGATGCAGCCCAGAATTGTATTGGCTTTTTTAGCTACTGCATCACACTGCTGACTCATGTCAAGCTTGTGGTCTACCAGGACTCCTAGATCCTTTTCACATGTACTGCTCTCAAGCCAGGTGTCACCCATCCTGTATTTGTGCCTTTCATTTTTTTTGCCCAAGTGTAGTACTTTACCTTTCTCCTTGTTAAAATTCATCTTGTTTGCTTTGGCCCAGTTGTCTAATCTGTTAAGGTCATTCTGAAGTGTGATTCTGTCCTCTGGGGAATTAGCCACCCCTCCCAATTTGGTGTCGTCTGCAAACATGCTCAGGATGTCCTCAAGCCCATCATCCAAGTCATTGATAAAGATGTTGAATAAGACTGGGTCCAAGACAGAACCCTGTGGCACCCCACTAGTCACTACTCTCCAGGATGAAGAGGAGCCATTGATGAGCACCCTTTGGGTTCGGTCAGTCAGCCAGTTACAAATCCACTGAATGGTAGCATTGTCTAGCCCGCATTTTACCAGCTTCTTTACAAGAATATCATGGGGCACTTTGTCAAAGGCCTTGCTAAAATCAAGATAGGCTATATCCACAGCATTCCCTTCATCTACCAGGCTTGTAATTCTGTCAAAAAATGAGATCAGATTAGTCTGACATGACTTATTTTTCAGGAACCCATGCTGACTTTTAGTGATCACAGAGTTTCTTTCTAGGTGCTCACAGACTGTTTGCTTAATGATCTGCTCTAGAATCTTTCCTGGTATTGATGTCAGGCTGACTGGGCGGTAATTGTTTGGGTCCTCTCTTTTCCCCTTTTTGAAAATAGGGACAACATTTGCCCTCCTCCAGTCTGCTGGAACTTTGCCTGTTCTCCAGGAATTTTCAAAGATTATTGCCAGTGGTTCTGAAATCACCTCTGCCAGTTCTTTTAATACTCTTGGATGTAGTTCATCTGGCCCTGGAGACTTGAATACATCTAAACTAGCCAAGTATTCTTGTACTACCTCCTTACTTATTCTGGGCTGTGTTTCCCCTGCTGAATCATCTGCTCCATATTCTTCAGGTCGCGCGTTGTTTTCTTTCTTGGAGAAGACTGAGGCAAAGAAGGCATTGAGGAGTTCTGCCCTTTCTCTGTCCCCTGTTTGCATTTCACCATCTTCTCCCCTAAGCGACCCCAGTGTTTCCTTGTTCTTCCTTTTGCTACGGACATACCCATAAAAGCCCTTTTTGTTGCTTTTATTTCTCCATCCGACCAGTTAAAGGGACTATGAACGTCATCGCTGATGCATTATCAAGAAGACCTGATCACACGGACTGAGCCATAAAGGAGTCACCATGCCAGTAATGAACTATTGCATGTCTGGGTAAAATATGCTATTGCATGTAAATAAAGGTTTCAAAAGGGTATGTATTTTTACTGTTGCTGAAACTGTTATGTTATATGTGTAAAAGAAATTAAAAGGTAAGAGTAACATGATTTAAATGTTTATGTTAGGAAATTAGTTAGTTGTGTGACCTTTTAATATGCCATTTGTAACAGGGGGTTACTTAAAACTAGCAACGCCCTGTTACAAATTTAATATGGGGGGAGGTATGTGGCGATTCGCCACCTAGACAAACCCAGCATGTGAGGGGTTAAGCTTAGAGCAGATAGAACCCTCGGGGGCGGGCTCAGCCCAGGGATAAAAACCCCTCCCGAGTGGTAGTTAGTCAGTTGAGGTTGGAGTTGAGTTGAGGTTGAGGGAGTGGGAGTTGGTGTTGAGCTAGGAGTGGTTGGTTATATGCAGAGAGAGCTGGTTTAATATATTGAGGAAGGAGAATAGGTGGTGATTTAGTCAGACGGGATACAAAGTTGTGAGATTATTAATAAATATTTACTTAGTTGACTTTAGCGGTAATAGGCCGGTAATTTATAATTAGAGGTAATAGGCCGGTATAGGAACCATCTGAAATTTAGAACAACCTAAGATTTGTACTGCAACCATTAAGCATATGAACACACAATAAAGCAACTTCGTTTTATTTTATCTGTATCCTGGTCTGTGGTGTTTTGGTGGAGGTGTTTATTTTGTAGTTGGCACGTCACCAATCGACCGTAAAACGTCCAGTGGTGATGTGCAGGTCAGAGTGACCGCTAGCAAGTCTAAGTTCATTCTGTGCTTTAGCTTTTCTGACTTTGTCTCTATACGTGCTGGCTATTTGTTTGAATTCCTCTCTGGTGATTTCCCCCTTTTTCCATTTTTGGTACATCTCCCTTTTAAATCTTAACTCAGTTAAAAGTTCTTTAGATAGCCACCCTGGCTTCTTTAGGCACCTTCCATGTTTCCGTCTCATTGGTATTGCCTGAAGTTGTGCTTTTAATATCTCCCTTTTAACACACTCCCAACCGTCATGAACTCCCTTCCCTTTTAGCATTTCTGTCCATGGGATTTCACCCAGCGTTTCTCTAAGTTTTCTGAAGTCGGCTTTCTTAAAGTCTAGGATTTGAGATTTAGTATGCTTGGTTGCTCCTTTCCGCTGAACAATAAACTCCAGAAGAGCATGATCACTCCCACCTAATGATCCTGCCACTTCTACCCCACTAACCAGGTCATCACTATTGGTTAGGACCAGATCTAAAATGGCTGATCCTCTTGTTGCTTCTCCCACTTTCTGGACAATGAAATTGTCTGCAAGGCCAGTGAGGAATCTGTTCGACCTTATGCTCTTGGCTGAGTTTGACATCCAACAAATATCAGGATAGTTGAAATCCCCCATTACTACTATCTCACTTCCTTTTGAATGCCTGGTCATCTGTTCCAGGAAGGCATCATCTGTGTCCTCAGTTTGGCTTGGGGAGCTATAGTACCGGTAAACTCCCACAATGAGATCACTGTTATTTTTCTCTCCCTTAATTTTGACCCAGATACACTCAACTTGGCTTTGAAGTTTTAAATCCTGGATCTCTTCACAGGTATACACATCCCTTAATTTTGACCCAGATACACTCAACTTGGCTTTGAAGTTTTAAATCCTGGATCTCTTCACAGGTATACACATCCCTGACATATAACGCTACGCCTCCTCCTTTCCTCTTTGGTCTATTTCTCTGAAATAGATTGTATCCCTCTATTTCTACATTCCAATCATGAGACTCATCCCACCAGGTTTTAGTGATGCCTATTATGTCGTATTTAGTTTGCTGTACCAAGAGCTCAAGTTCATCTTGTTTATTTCCCATGCTCTGTGCATTAGTATACAGACATTGAAGACCATTGATCATTCCCCCATGTGTCTTATTTAATGATATTTTCCTCCCGCCACTAGGTCTGCATGCTGTTTGCTCCATTTGGTCCTTGACATTTGGATGATCATCTTCAGCATTTGATAGACTCCTACCTTCAGGACCACTGTCTCCCTCCCCCACATAAGTCAGTTTAAAGCCCTCCTGATGAGGTTTTTGAGTTTCATGGCAAAAACATTCCTTCCAACCCTTGTGAGGTGCAGCCCATCACTTGCCAGAAGTCCGTCTTCAAGAAACTGCAGACCGTGATCTAAGAATCCAAACCGTTCCTGTTTGCACCATTTGCGAAGCCAGTTGTTCACTTCCCCTATTTTTCCCTCTCTCCCTGGGCCATGTCGTTCAACTGGGAGGACAGATGAGATGACAATTTGTGCATTTAATTGCTTCAACTTCCTGCCCAGAGCCTCATAATCACTTTTGATCTTCTGGAGGCTATGGCTTGCAGTGTCATTGGTTCCCACATGCACCAAAAGGAAGGGGTATTTGTCAGTGGGTTTTGTGATTCCTTGCAGCCGTTCTGTTCTGTTACATCTTTGATCTTGGCCCCGGGGAGACAGCACACCTCTCGAGACATCATGTCAGGCCCACAGATCACTGCTTCTGTACCCCTCAGTAGGGAATCCCCTATCACCACTACACCCCATAGCTGCCAAGTTATCCCTTTTTTACAGGGATTTTCCCTTATGCTGAATAGGCTTCCTCGCGAGAAAAGCGAAAACTTGGCAGCTATGCACTACACGCCTCTTCATAGGCTTGTTCGGGATTCTTCCATGTGCTGTCTCTTCCAAGGTTACCTGCATATTCCCGGAGGACTGACTTTGCTGCTCATCTTCATATTCCTGATCAACTGTGATGAGGGAGAGATCTTCAAACGGAGTCTGTTCCTCGTCTTCCATGTTAAGGGAGAGGACTTCAAATCGATTGTGTAGCTCTAAACACTCAGAGCGATCCCTGGGCCTTCTACTTCTATGAGTCACGTTCCTCCATACATCTGGCTGCTGTCTTGGGGAACTGACCTCCTCAGGGATGTCCCCTGTCTCCTCCTCCTTGGTGCAGACAGTGTGCTCTGCTGCATCCAAGTAAAGCTCCAGCTCTTTGATTCTCTGGAGTGTAGAAACACGGACCCGAAGTTGCTGGACCTTGTTTTCCAGTAGGGCAACCTTGCCTTCCAGTAGGGCAACCAACTTGCAATTGCGGAAAGTGTAGCTGCCTACATCCTTTGGCAAGAAAACAAACATTGCGCAGGAATTGCAAGTGACTACAGTTGTTCCCTCCCCCTCCATCTTGAAAAGCTTGAAGTCGGTGGTGAAGAAGAAGAAGCCTAGGCTCCCCCCCCCCCTAATAAATGTGTGAGACTTGCTGAGCTAAAACTAAAAGATGGGTCAAACTGCGCGCCTGGACACACAAGCCTGGACAGTCACCTAAATCCAAGAGGCAGAAGCCCTTCTGCTCCCTCTTCAGTTGCTGCACTCCAAGCACTGACTAGCTCCGCCCACAGCTAATCACCTGGCTCCCCTGACTCACCAGAAGGTCACTGCAAGGTCACCAACCAGAAACAAACAGATCTAGATCTTCATTAATCCCCTGCACAGTCCCATTGGCCTCAGGAGGTCCATATGGACCATTCTGTGAGATCCAGGTCTACATCTTTTCCAGGGACTGTGGTCTGGGTCAGTCAGAGAACTAGTGACAAGGCTTGGCGCTTGGGGTCAGCTGAATGGGTGCTCAGGGAAGCTCCTGTTCTTGGAGATGGACCTCCGTCTACATGCCTCACATTGCATTGAAAGAGCAGGAGAAGCCGAAGGAAAGCAGCTGGAACATGGGGATCCCAGATGGAAACACCCACCCCCATTGTTCTTTATAATGATGTGCTGCCGGACCTCGTGCCCCTCTTCTGACGCAGGACTATCCTAATCTGGCACTGAAAAAGCTGGATATCAAAGGCAAATGGATAACTGTACTTAAGGGAAACTTCAACCTTGAACATGTAGTATTGATTCATTAATGGCCAGAAGTTGTGTTATTTCTGGGGACATGAATTTATTCCTGATCCATCTTAAATATCACAATTATAGGATGTCTTGGGGTGTTGGGGGAGCAGTAGTACCTTTGGTGGCCGACATGTTTTGGGGGTCCCCACCCTGCACTGAGTGCTCACCTGTGGCTTCCAGAAGCTGCCAGCATGCAACAGAGGCCAGGATCCAAGCAACGGCTTCAACCGGCCGGCTAAACCAGGTGAGGATAGCTGATGGGTCTCCAATCCTTGGTGTGTTGGGGAATTCTGCTGCAGGTGAAGGCAGGCCCTGCTGGATGGAGAGGATGAGAACAGCAGTGAATCCCTCAGTGAGGAAGGCAGATTCTGTCCATGTTGCAGAGGAAAGTGAAGGGAAGGTGGGGCTCGTCAACCGGGAAAGGGAGCCCATTGAGAAGGAAAACTCGGATCCTAAACCTTCGCTGCCTCGTGGTTTATCCTCAGGAGAAGAAAAGGCTCTGGAGGAGAGCCTCTCTAAGACCGTTGGATGGTGTCCTGCACACCTCCTTCCAGCAACTCCTGCAGCCAAACTGGTGCCAAACGTTCTGTTCTGCTTTCTTTGGGACCATATCAGCCAGGCTGAGGAGGGGGTCTAGGCAGCCCAGGACCCCCAACCACACTGCCCAGGCTTCCATTGCTGCTAACACAGCAGTTTCAGGCGGAGCGATGAACTCAGACCTGTTTATCAAAGTCTCTCCTATGTGGAATATATAAAACATAACTCCTTTTTATATCATACGTCAATGAAAAAGTATGCAGAATATTTGTCCTTTGAAGAAGTATCAAGTGCCCCCTTCAAAGCTAATGAAAGTATTATGCCTGGAGCTTTTGGGGGTGCAGGACCAGGAAAGCTCCTGCCACCATTATCTTCCTCCCCCCTCAGGCTTTTTAACATCTATATGAAGCCACTGGGAGAGATCATCAGGGCATTTGAGCTGGGCGTTCACCAGTATGTGGATGATACCCAGCTCTACCTCTCTTTTTAAATTGGAACCAGTGAAGGCGGTGAATGCCCTGTTTGACTGTCAGCAGGTGGGTGGTGGCTAACAGATTGAGGACAAATCCTGACAAGACGGAAGTACTGTTTTTTTGGGGGGGGGCAGAGGGCAGGTAGGTGTGGGGGACTCCCTGGTCCTGAATGGGGTAACTGTGCCCATTCAGGACCAGGTGTGCAGCCTTGGAGTCATTTTGGACTCACAGCTGTCCATGGAGGCACAGGTCAGTTCTGTGTCCACGGCAGCTGTCTACCAGCTCCATCTGGTACACAGGCTGAGACCCTACCAGCCTGCAGACTGTCTTCCCAGAGTGGTGCATGCTCTGGTTATCTCCTGCTTGGACTATTGCCATGTGCTCAACATGCGGCTACCTTTGAAGGTGACTCAAAAGCTGCAAATAGTTAAGACCAATCTAACCTCATTGAGGCTCAGGACCTCCAATGTGTTGTTATTTGTGGACCTTAAGGTCCTCCGCAGGGCATACCAGCAAAGGCAGTCCGGTAGGTACAAGGATCCTAGGCCGCATAGGGCTTTAAAGGTCAAAACCAGCACCTTAAATCTGACCCTGTACTCCACTGGTAAAGCACTGGATGAATGTGGTCCCATGGCAGGGACCCTGTAAGGAGCCTCGCCACAGCATTCTGCACCCGCTGGAGTTTCTGGGCAGCCCCGCGTAGAGCGAGTTACAATAATCAAGCCTGGAGGTGACCGTCGCACGGATCACTGTGGCCAGATCAGGGTGAGAGAGGTAAGGGACCAACTGCTTGATACGGTGGGGATGGAAAAATGGCACCTTTGCTGTGGCTGTAACCTGCGCCTCCATGGAAAGGGAGGCGTTAAAGGCTACACCCAAACTCTTGACAGAAGGAGCTGGCACTAATTGAGCCCCGGCAAGAGATGGGAGATGGCCCCCCAACCCCATGTCGTCCCGACCCAGCCAGAGGACCTCTGTCTTCGAAGGATTTAGCTCAACCGTCTCCCACGCAGCCATCCAGCCACAGGAT
Organism: Zootoca vivipara; assembly: GCF_965207765.1. NCBI lineage: Eukaryota > Metazoa > Chordata > Lepidosauria > Squamata > Lacertidae > Zootoca > Zootoca vivipara. The sequence goes on along the minus strand of NC_142592.1, from coordinate 69,286,701 downwards.
CCAAGCATCTGGTCAGTGTGTCCAGGGACGAGGCAGGGTGGCCGTCCATCAAAAGATAAAGCTGGGTGTCATCAGTATATTGATGACAACCCAGCCCAAAACTCTGGACAATCTGAGCAAAGGAACGCATAAAGATGTTGAAAAGCATCAGGGAAAGTATTGCGCCCTGGGGACTCCGCACACCAAGGAGGGCTGTGGCAACGAGTCCTTCCTTAGCGCCACCCTCTGTCCCCGACCTGAGATAGAAGGAGATCCTTCCTTGTGTTTGGGAACCAGATGAAGCTGGTTTGAACTGGAGTGAACCAGGCTTGTTATCCAGTCCCAAGGTTACTCTGCCATTGAATTGCTTATAAATTACAGTATTGAAAGGTGCCTGGTCCCACTTCCTATCCTGCTATTCTGTACTCTGCTTGTGTGTTTCTTACTTGAGTGCTGTTTGGGTTTGCTAAGTTAGGGTTTTACTGGAAGTTAATTTTTTGCTCCTTTTTTTGGCTCCTGTTATGCTTATTTACCTTCAGTAATAAATTTCTCTGCTGATTGAATTTTTTTGCTGCTGTTTTTTCCTACTCTGCTAATAATATGTCGTACTTGATCTAGAGATCATTATGGAGGAGAAAAATCTGCAACCTAAAGCCCAGACTTGGTTCTGAAGACCTGGAGGAGCATCTCCAAGCCCATCGTCCAGCCCAGACACTGAGGTCCTACTCAGAGGGTCTTCTGCTAGTGTCCCTCCCCCCCCCATGAGAAATGAGGTTACAGGAAACCAGGCAGAGGGCCTTCTCGGTGGTGGCACCCACCCTGTGGAACGCTCTCCCTTCAGAGGTCAAGGAAATGAACCACTATCTCTTCTTGTTGTTATATTGTGATTGTTTGTAGTTATTTTGGATTTGTACTACAATATCAGATCTCAAAACATTATGGGTGGAGAAAATCACAGGGTTGCCGTGAACTATAATCCCACCCACAAATTCTAATTCACATACAGTCTGTAAATTTGGGGAGGTCACACACCTCACCTGTGCTAAAACTGGCAGTCTTTGGCCTGCATAGGCAAACCCTGCGTGTAGAGCCTCCAGCCACAGGCACTGTCTATCATGAAAATGGGTCCTTTGACTGGGAAGATTCATGCAGTCGCTGTCATCGGATGCTGATGGATTGTATCTCAGCTTGTCAGTCACTCTGACGCTGCCTACAAAGAATAAGAGGAAGAGAAATGCTTTCGACTTCTATATCAATCCTGAGAGCCTTTCCACGGACTCTGCACCTGTGTTTCTGATGACAGGTGTACATTATCCTCATCCTCAATGAACCAGGGAGTGGAAAAGACACTTAAAGATGGAAGCCTGAGAGAGAGGGAAAGGTTTCTGGCTGCTTCCTGGGTGGGATTGCGGAAACAAAGAGCCGCTTCCGGGAAGCTTCCCCTCCCCTCTTCCTCTTGGGATTTCCTCTCCTCTCCAGGGGGACCAATGGTTGGTGTTGAATAGTGGCTAAGAAGGATGAAGACACAGCTCTCAAAACAACCAGTTCTTTATTCTAGCTCTGAGTCCAGGCTGAACAGTAGCTTAGCCAACTGGCTTATATAGTACTCTGTAACTTGTAGCAGTAACAAACTTCCCCTAGCTACCCAATCCGTCAACAGCACTCTCAATCCTTCATTTGCATGTTGTGGACCTGAGTGAGAATTGCAGTTAACTTAATACATAACAGTTGGACTTGGCAGAACCTACGAGTCTGGGCAGGGAAGGGAAGGGGCTTCTGGGGTGGGAAGAGGATGGAGCATGAAGGAAGGAAGGGGTGGGGGGACTGGACCCCCCCTTTTCCAGGGATCCCTCTCTGGTTACCTTGATCCCTCTCTGGTTACGTGGAGGTGGATTCCTGGGTGGGAGGGAGAACCCAAGACGGTCATTCCGGAGCTTCCCCGCGGAGACGTCTCCCTAAAAACTGGTCTTCCTATCTCTCTCTTCTCCCCCCCCCCGCCAATGCTGCCCTTCCCTGCCCCAGGGATGCTCCCCCCCACTTCCTCGACCTCCCCTCTCTGTCCCTGTGTCTCCCCTCCGCACCCCTTGTTTCTCCATCCGGAGCCCCCCCCCAAGACGAGTAGAGAAGGGACGAGGGGGGTCTCTATCCAGGCGTCCCCCGCGCCCCTTAACCCTTTCATGGCCCGCCTTTCTCAGGGATCCGTGCGTGGGGGAAACGGGGCAAGGGGGGTCCTCGTGGGGACCCCCTGGGTTGGCGCCCCATGTCCCCCCCCCCCGCCATGGCGCGTGCAGGGATCCAGGCCCTGCCGATGGGACCCACGAAAGGCTCTTTGGGGAGCTGGCGGGGGGCCTCTGAGTCCTTTTCTCTCCCCCCCCCGCGGCCCCTTTACCTCTTTGTCCTCGCTCCCGATTCTCTTTCCCACGGGGGGGGGGATTTCCCCTGCCGCCCCTCCTCCCCTTTCCGAAAGCGCGCGCCCCTAGAGCTACGGCGCAGAGGAGCAAACCGGCGTAGAAGCGCCACTTCCGGGAGAAGCAGGCAGTTTGGGAGGGGGCTCTCTCTCCCCCTCCCATTCCCGGAACAGAAGCCGGATGGCGAGGAGGAGGAGCAACATATGATGGGTGGGTTGTGGGTGCTGTGTGAGGGAGGAGAGAGAAAGAGTTGAATGTGGGGGGAGAGGAAGGTTTCCCCCCTCCCCTCTTCCTTCTGGGGATCTAGAGATCAACGGAGGGGCTGATCCCAGAAATCCAATTGCAAAGTGGGCCCCCCCCCCACAATGTTTTCATTGCAAAATCCTTCCCTCCCCCACCCCACGCCACGAGATTAGATCCATCCGTGATTTAGGTTTTGGTGCAGAGCGGGGTAGGCAACCTAAGGCCCGGGGGCCGGATGCGGCCCAATCACCTTCTCAATCCGGCCCGCGGACGGTCCGGGAATCAGTGTGTTTTTACATGAGTAGAATGTGTCCTTTTATTAAATCTCTGGGAAATTATTGGGGCATAGGAATTTGTTCATCCCCCCCCCCCCAAAAAATATAGTCCGCGCCCCCCCCCCCAAGGTCTGAGGGACAGTGGACCAGCCCCCTGCTGAAAAAGGTTGCTGACCCCTGGTGCAGAGGCTTGGATTCTGTGACTCCTGTGTTATGGGGAAAATGGGGCTTTGGCTTTTGCACGCACACACACACACACACACACACACACAAAAGAGACATCCAAGTAAAATACAGCCGGTTATAGAAAATTCTCGGTGCGTGGCTGCTCAGCCACCCAGCTGCTCAGCCAAGAGCCCGCGGTCGGAATAAAGGAAGGAATCCAGCCACCAACCGGAGCAAAATAGCAAGGTTTATTGCGCAACAGGTTCGAGCCAAGACTGAGCAGTTGAAGCAGGGTTGCAAGAACTTTTAAAACATTCCCACCTAAATTCCAACATTCGGTTTCGTTGTATACCAGGCGTTCTAGTTTTAGGAAAGAGGCAGAAGAGCTGTTCTCTATCTACTTTCTCTTTACCATTTGTGGGAAAAACTAAGTCAGGATGTCACTAAAACAAAGACAGGATGTGCCTCAAACTCAGTGGAAAATTCCAGGGTGCCCTGTCAGCTGAGTTAGAGGGTGCCATAGAGATAAGGAAGCATAGCCCCTGCTTCCTGATAAGGTTAAACGTTAGAATAGGGAGTGTAGCTCGGTTAATGTATAGAAATGTGTTTGACTCTGATAGTTAGATTGTAAGCCAAGCCTCTGAAGGGAGGGGCGGCAGCAGTAGGGAGAGATATAAGCTTAAGCCTGTACATTGCTCTTGGCTCTTCGCCACTCAGGTCGTGGAGCCCGCCTTTGCAAACGCGTTACAATAAAGAGGAACCGGTAAGACTTACCTCGGTGTCTCCTTGTCTGATTGCAAGTCCACGTAAGGGACTTCTCACAATTTTGGCGCCCAACGTGGGGCCCTCGACGGTCTGCGCGGCAGGAATCTCGGGAGAGGGTCGGCCGGCACTCTGTTCTTTTCAGAGAGACCCACTGTCCGGATCCTGTGGTGACAGATCCCGAGGGCTGAACGACGGAGAACCGATTTAAGTGTGTTTAAGGGAAATAAGAGAAAGGAAGCGGTCAGGGACCGTTGCAGTCACGAACTGCCTTGCCCTGCAGGGACGCCTGTCAGTTCACTAGCCACACCGAGAAGGGGGCACTGGACTGAAAGGGGTGAGTATTGTGTGATTTCCTGAGAAGGGAAAGACAGGGGAGAAGAAGTCAGAGGAACTGACAGAAAATAAGGAACAGAGAATAAGGGACCCCGCAGCAGAGGTAGGGGCAAGAGGCCTGATCAGCCTCGTGGAAGTGGTCTAGTAGGCACGCAGTAGAGGTAAGACGTGACCGAACTATCCTTCCATAGGGTAAAGGTAAAACGTGTAAGGTAAAAATAAAATAAAATAAAATAAAAATGGGAAGGTAAAAGGGAACCAGGTTAGGTTGGGAGGCTGTTTGTGTGAGGCGCCTATATGCATGGAGTGTGAAAGAGTGGGGGACCGTAGAGGAAACCCAAAACTGAGTGTGGGTCTCTGCCTTGGCAGAGACCGGACTGGGCAGTAGTGCGTTTCCTGCGTGTGGGCGACCACCCAGGCCACAAAACTCAGGTGCGAGTGTGTGAGTGCAGTGAATAATTGAGGTGAAGGGAAAATGGGGGGAGGCTCATCAACCCCAGTGTATAAGAGTTTAATGGAACAAGCAAATTCCTTAAAATGAAGGAAAGATATATATATATAGTTATATGTTACATGTTGTCTATTATGTGTGTTTGTTAAGTATATGTGAGTCTGTTCTTTGTGTCTCTGTCAAAAGGCCAGACAGAAACCCATAAATAATTAGAGAAAAATCCAGCCTGAGAGTCTGTATGTTAGAGATCTCTGTTTTTCTTGAAGTAAATAAGAGCTGTACTCAAGACTGAAAATGTTCAAGGGATTTGTTTAAATTTGGCCATAATATCCACAGATAGTTATAATTGCAAGCTTGCTCAAAAAAAAAAAAAAAAAATTAGTTTAAAGAAGCCATGTTGGACCTGATCAATCTTAAACATGGAAATGTAAGAATGAGGTGTGCAAATGTTTTGTCAAAAGAAGGGCTCCAAAATAGAGTCTTCCTCTAAGTGGTAGAAAGGAAAGGAAAGAATTCCTGTACGTGTTAAATTGTGTTCTGAGAGGGGGATTGCCCCCCCCCCCTTGCAATTAAAGAGGAAAGAAATTTGGAACTTATGGGGAATGTTTAGTTGGAATTGAGTTTATGAGAGAGCTAATCTACCGTCATGTTCTATTCTACTTTGAAATGTGCTGTGAATTTAGCCCAATGTTTTAATACGGCGTGCCTTCTAGGAAAATATTATTAAAGGTAGAGGCTCCATAGCCAGCAATTGTCTACCTGAGTCCAGTTTTAGCTTTGGTTCAGTTGGGCAGAAGGGCTCCTACAGTTTCTGTGAGAGCAGCCAGGATTTACTAATAAGTAAACTTACTCCCAAGTAAGCTTCCTTCCATGGGAAAGCTGAAAGGGAGGGGGAAAGTATTGCTACCCTGTTTCTCCTATTTTAATACGTAGTCATAAAATAAGCCATAGCAGGATTTTTAAGCATTCAAGGAATATAAGCCATACCCCAAAAATAAGACATAGTGATAGGCACAGCAGCAATACTGGCCGTGGCAGCAGGAGGAGGAAAAATATAAGACATCCCCTGAAAATAAACCATAGTGTGCTTTTTTGAGGAAAAATAAATGTAAGACAGTGTCTTATTTTCGGAGAAACACGGTAGGAACTCCATTTGGTGTGGAAGGTACTCACCCCTTCTCAGTTTCTGTATGTGCTTATTTAACCCTTAGTTACTCCTATCCTTTGCGTTAGGCGTACCATGCAAATGAGGATGATTTTTCTCTAGAAAATTCACCCAACTTGGGTATCTTATAACTCTATGGTAGTTACCTCTGCAAAGCAAGTTTTTGAACAAAATGTGGGGTAGCTCCTAATAAGCAATGGATTTTAGGGATACTAAAAAAAAAAAACAGACTAGGGCTGGGTGATAGCTGGCTTTCAACATCATGGTATATCAGCAGCTTAGCATCATGATATCCTGATAGACCATGATGTGTGCCCCCCCCCCAAATATGGACCAGGTGGTGGTAGAGGGTGGGGGGGGGAAGTCTAACAGAGACCTCACCCCCCTCTCTGGCTCATGCTGGAGGCAAGGTGGGGGTTAAACTTCCCACTTGAGGGGAATGCAACTGCATGCCTCTCAATGGAGAACTGGGACAGAACTTGCATTTCCCCAGCTGAGCAGCCGCGATCCCACACCTGCTTGCGTGCAGAGGGACTCAGGAGGCAGCAGTTTCACCCATGATACACTGCTGAGTGAAGCCGTAGTTGCAGTCTGTCCCTCATGCTGGTCCTGGGCAATGTATCAGCCAGGCCTAGTGGGGTTGAGGGAAGGAGCAGCCACAGAGGTCGGATGAGGGGGGGAAGGAAAGCAGAGTCACTTCCACCGCATGGTTTGAGTGGAAGGGGATGAGGGGGTACCGGTACTTCAAGCCGCCATCAGCAGGGCAGCGAGCGGTGGCAGCCAGTGAAGATGCATGCCCACTGTGGCTGCTGCTGCTGCTTTCTTGCTGATTAAGAGAGGCTGCTTTGCCTCAGTGAGAAGGGAAGGTAGTGCCATGGTGCCTTGAAGTGAGGATGATCTGTCAGTGTGAGGGGAAGGCAGGGTTTCGCAATCGGCTGCCCTGTTTTCCCTCAGCCTGAGGAGTGAAACATTGCTATGTATTGGCAGGTCAAAATATATAAACTGATTCTGGCCAATCTATTAAAAAACCACACAGTGATATAACAGACCATAAAATTTGTGCTATTACCATGCAAAAATGACAAAAATTAGTTGGGGGGAGGCAAGGGATGGGGCCGTGTACCACATGGGTGTACTCCGTGGACCCCCAGGGGTCCCCGAACCCCTATTTGGGAACCATTGTTTTAGAGGGTCAGATTGGATGACCTTAGGTCCCTTCCAATTCTGTTACTTTATGGCTAGGTGGAAGGCAACGTGTCTGCAAGCCTACAAATTTCTTGCTGAGTAGGGGAGTTAAATGGTGGATTGTATGTTGTATGTGCAGTGAAGGTGCTAGGTAGGTAGAAGGAGAAAGAGAGAATGTGTCTGCAAGAAAAGGAAAAGGAAGTTAAATTAGATTCCATTCGATTGTTGAATTGGCTGGGCAACCTGGGAGTCAAGGTATCCAGGGAAAAGTTGCAGTTCACTGAAAGGAGAGTTAAATATTTAGGGCACATATTGGATGGGGGAACCAGACAATTGGACCCAGATAGGGTAAGAGGTATCATGGAATTGAGACCCCCGAGAACTAGGACTGATGTGCGAAGGATGTTGGGATTGCTGGGATATTGTAGATTATGGATAGACCAATATTCAAAATTAACCCAATTCTTGAATAAGAAGCTAACTGGGAAGGAAGAGGAAGTATTGTGGGATGAAGGAGACAGGGAAAGATGGGAAGAAATTAAGAGAACCCTAATCGCCAGTCCGGCATTGGCCCTGCCCAACTTACAACAACCCTTCCACCTATATGTGACAGTGGCATCCCAAACGGCAGTGGGGGTGCTAGCTCAGAAAAGGGGAGGAAGATACCACCCGGTGGCTTATTTGAGTACAACATTAGAACCAGTGGTCAGAGGGTGGCCAGCGTGTATACAAGCAGTAGCAGCAGCAGCTGAACTGGTTCTAGAAAGCAGAAAACTGACTTTTGGGGGAGCCTTGATTGTACACAGCCCTCACCAGATCGGGGCAGTCATGACGGGAGCCGCTCCGACCTGGATGACGGACAGACGTCTGGTACAATATGAGGGAATTTTGAGAACAGGCTCAGACATCACTATTGGGACAGACAGGAACTTGAATCCCGCGGAATTTCTTAGGGGAGAAAGGAAGGAATGGGAGCCAGATGAGCATGACTGCCTGAGAGATATAGAATTGATGGCAAAAGTAAGGGAAGATCTAAGTGAAGTGCCATTGAAGGAAGGTGAAAGGTGGTTTGTGGATGGGTCCAGCTATGTTAGAGAAGGCAGAAGGAAGTCAGGATATGCAGTGGTAAAGGAAGATGGGGAGGCTATAGAAAGCGGGGCGCTCCCCAGCACTTGGTCAGCTCAAAAATGTGAAGTGATGGCATTGACTCGTGCCCTAGAATTAGCAAAAGGATTGGATATAACCATATGGACAGATTCAAGATACGCGTGGGGAGTGGTTCATACTTTTGGCAGGACATGGAGAGAGAGAGGTTTTATTAAGGCAGATGGGAAACGGATTGAGCATGTGGCCTTGTTGGAACGGTTGCTAGAATCTCTAATGGGACCACGGAAAGTAGGGATTGTGCATATTCTAGCTCATACCAAGGGACATAGTCCAGAGGAGCAGGGAAATGCATGGGCAGACCTCAGGGCGCGAGAAGCAGCTGAGGGAGAGCCCAGAGACGAAGTAATTAGGCAATGTGTCCTACAGGTTCCGGTGATAGATCCGCAGGACCTGAAAAATTTAGTATTTACTCAAAAGGAAAAGGAATATATGGAAAAGGAGGGGTGGAAAAAGAAAGGAGATGATTGGGAAACCCCAGAGAGACAGATGGTCCTTCCTAAATCGGTGATGCTAAATATTTTAGAGAAAATACACGCGGGAAGCCATCTGGGCACTGAGGGAATGGTTAATCTGGTGAAACCCCTGTATTGGAGCAGGGACATGTGGCCCATGGCGCACGCCATTGCATGGAAATGTTTAATATGTCAGAAGGTCAATAAGGCCCGAGCCAGAAAGACAGAAAGGGGCGGGCGACCGTTAGCGGTGTGGCCATTCCAAAGGATACAAGTAGATTTTACTGAGTTGCCAGAAAGAGGGGGGCAAAAGTATTTGTTGGTGTTTAAGGATCATCTCACAGGATGGGTTGAGGCCTTTCCCAGCCGCAGAGCCACGGCCCAAGTGGTTGGAAAAGCCATCCTGGAGCATATTCTTCCTCGCTATGGGATAACGGAAGCAATAGACTCAGATAGGGGGACCCATTTCACCCAATTGGCAATGCAAGAGGTGATGAGGGCGGTGGGAATCACATGGAACTTTCACACCCCCTGGCATCCTGAGAGTAGTGGGAAAGTGGAACGGGCCAATGGAGAGATTAAGAAACACTTGACCAAGCTGTATCTAGAGAATGGTTTGCCCTGGACAAAGAATCTCCCCCTGGCCTTATTAAGGATGAGGGTGGCTCCCCGGAAGGACACTGGACTGTCCCCATTTGAAATGATGATGGGCCACCCCTATCTAGCTCCCCTAGGAAACCCTCAGATTGAATTTAGGGATCAGTTCACCCGGAAATATCTGCAGTCACTGTCCCAGTCTTTGTTATCCTTTCACAGGCAAGGCGTACTAGCACAGAGACCCCCACTCTTGGAACAACAGCACAGCTTCCAACCTGGAGACCTGGTCCTGATAAAAGCGTGGCGGTCGGAGAAACTCACCCCGAGTTGGGAGGGCCCATACCAAGTCCTACTCACCACTGAGTCAGCAGTACGGACCAGAGAGCATGGATGGACCCACTACCACCGGGTGAAGAAAGCCCCGCCGGAGAGTTGGACGGCAACGGCCAGTCCAGATAACCCGCTAAGAGTGACTCTTACAAAATCAGGAACCAGAATCCAGCAGAGCACTCCTAGACTGTAAATGTGTCTGTTCTGCACGTGTGAGTGTTTCTTTGAATGCTGTTGCTGTGCGCATTGTGAGGGGTGTGTGCTGTGTGTGCATTGTACTGAAGAGTGTAATATAGTTTTCATAGAGGAGGTTATAATCCAGCATTGTAGGATCAAATACAGCCGGGGAAAGAACAAACATGTTCCAGATAGCCCAAAACAGGCAGGGATACATAGCACATAACACCACAAGGGGAGCCGGGAAGGTTATGGTCTGCTTTGATGCCTGTCTAGCAATAAACAAAGGCCAAGGACCAAATGGGAACGCCGGAATTGGATGTGGAAGTTACGAATGGGAACGATCCTATTTACAAGACAGAAAATATCTTTTCAAACATATTAAAGGAGAAAACGTGGGCGCTGGGAGGGGTCTGTGGAAAATTCAATCTGACCAATTGTTGTATAGAAATAGATGATAGTGGAAAGGTGGTAAAGGACATAGCTGATAGAATGGTTAAATTAGCTCACGTGCCGGTTCAAACGTGGGATGGATTCAATTTTAAGGACATGTTCAGTACCTGGTTTCCAAAATTACCCGGACTACAGGCAATTGTAGCCCTTATTGGACTAATAGCAGCAGGGTGCATCCTGATCCCATGCATATTGCCCATCTTTGTCCGAGCTATTAATAATTCACTGGCTCTATTAGCAGAGAGAAAAGTACATACACATTTGATGACAATGAGGTATACGGCAGTTTCCACCAGGGAGGATGAGAATAATCAAAGCAGATTGGGACATGAACTACTCTGTGAGTTTGAGACAAGATATAAAAAGAGGGGGGATTGTGGGAAAAACTAAGTCAGGATGTCACTAAAACAAAGACAGGATGTGCCTCAAACTCAGTGGAAAATTCCAGGGTGCCCTGTCAGCTGAGTTAGAGGGTGCCATAGAGATAAGGAAGCATAGCCCCTGCTTCCTGATAAGGTTAAACGTTAGAATAGGGAGTGTAGCTCGGTTAATGTATAGAAATGTGTTTGACTCTGATAGTTAGATTGTAAGCCAAGCCTCTGAAGGGAGGGGCGGCAGCAGTAGGGAGAGATATAAGCTTAAGCCTGTACATTGCTCTTGGCTCTTCGCCACTCAGGTCGTGGAGCCCGCCTTTGCAAACGCGTTACAATAAAGAGGAACCGGTAAGACTTACCTCGGTGTCTCCTTGTCTGATTGCAAGTCCACGTAAGGGACTTCTCACAATTTTGGCGCCCAACGTGGGGCCCTCGACGGTCTGCGCGGCAGGAATCTCGGGAGAGGGTCGGCCGGCACTCTGTTCTTTTCAGAGAGACCCACTGTCCGGATCCTGTGGTGACAGATCCCGAGGGCTGAACGACGGAGAACCGATTTAAGTGTGTTTAAGGGAAATAAGAGAAAGGAAGCGGTCAGGGACCGTTGCAGTCACGAACTGCCTTGCCCTGCAGGGACGCCTGTCAGTTCACTAGCCACACCGAGAAGGGGGCACTGGACTGAAAGGGGTGAGTATTGTGTGATTTCCTGAGAAGGGAAAGACAGGGGAGAAGAAGTCAGAGGAACTGACAGAAAATAAGGAACAGAGAATAAGGGACCCCGCAGCAGAGGTAGGGGCAAGAGGCCTGATCAGCCTCGTGGAAGTGGTCTAGTAGGCACGCAGTAGAGGTAAGACGTGACCGAACTATCCTTCCATAGGGTAAAGGTAAAACGTGTAAGGTAAAAATAAAATAAAATAAAATAAAAATGGGAAGGTAAAAGGGAACCAGGTTAGGTTGGGAGGCTGTTTGTGTGAGGCGCCTATATGCATGGAGTGTGAAAGAGTGGGGGACCGTAGAGGAAACCCAAAACTGAGTGTGGGTCTCTGCCTTGGCAGAGACCGGACTGGGCAGTAGTGCGTTTCCTGCGTGTGGGCGACCACCCAGGCCACAAAACTCAGGTGCGAGTGTGTGAGTGCAGTGAATAATTGAGGTGAAGGGAAAATGGGGGGAGGCTCATCAACCCCAGTGTATAAGAGTTTAATGGAACAAGCAAATTCCTTAAAATGAAGGAAAGATATATATATATAGTTATATGTTACATGTTGTCTATTATGTGTGTTTGTTAAGTATATGTGAGTCTGTTCTTTGTGTCTCTGTCAAAAGGCCAGACAGAAACCCATAAATAATTAGAGAAAAATCCAGCCTGAGAGTCTGTATGTTAGAGATCTCTGTTTTTCTTGAAGTAAATAAGAGCTGTACTCAAGACTGAAAATGTTCAAGGGATTTGTTTAAATTTGGCCATAATATCCACAGATAGTTATAATTGCAAGCTTGCTCAAAAAAAAAAAAAAAATTAGTTTAAAGAAGCCATGTTGGACCTGATCAATCTTAAACATGGAAATGTAAGAATGAGGTGTGCAAATGTTTTGTCAAAAGAAGGGCTCCAAAATAGAGTCTTCCTCTAAGTGGTAGAAAGGAAAGGAAAGAATTCCTGTACGTGTTAAATTGTGTTCTGAGAGGGGGATTGCCCCCCCCCTTGCAATTAAAGAGGAAAGAAATTTGGAACTTATGGGGAATGTTTAGTTGGAATTGAGTTTATGAGAGAGCTAATCTACCGTCATGTTCTATTCTACTTTGAAATGTGCTGTGAATTTAGCCCAATGTTTTAATACGGCGTGCCTTCTAGGAAAATATTATTAAAGGTAGAGGCTCCATAGCCAGCAATTGTCTACCTGAGTCCAGTTTTAGCTTTGGTTCAGTTGGGCAGAAGGGCTCCTACAGTTTCTGTGAGAGCAGCCAGGATTTACTAATAAGTAAACTTACTCCCAAGTAAGCTTCCTTCCATGGGAAAGCTGAAAGGGAGGGGGAAAGTATTGCTAGGAACTCCATTTGGTGTGGAAGGTACTCACCCCTTCTCAGTTTCTGTATGTGCTTATTTAACCCTTAGTTACTCCTATCCTTTGCGTTAGGCGTACCATGCAAATGAGGATGATTTTTCTCTAGAAAATTCACCCAACTTGGGTATCTTATAACTCTATGGTAGTTACCTCTGCAAAGCAAGTTTTTGAACAAAATGTGGGGTAGCTCCTAATAAGCAATGGATTTTAGGGATACTAAAAAAAAAAAACAGACTAGGGCTGGGTGATAGCTGGCTTTCAACATCATGGTATATCAGCAGCTTAGCATCATGATATCCTGATAGACCATGATGTGTGCCCCCCCCCAAATATGGACCAGGTGGTGGTAGAGGGTGGGGGGGGGGAAGTCTAACAGAGACCTCACCCCCCTCTCTGGCTCATGCTGGAGGCAAGGTGGGGGTTAAACTTCCCACTTGAGGGGAATGCAACTGCATGCCTCTCAATGGAGAACTGGGACAGAACTTGCATTTCCCCAGCTGAGCAGCCGCGATCCCACACCTGCTTGCGTGCAGAGGGACTCAGGAGGCAGCAGTTTCACCCATGATACACTGCTGAGTGAAGCCGTAGTTGCAGTCTGTCCCTCATGCTGGTCCTGGGCAATGTATCAGCCAGGCCTAGTGGGGTTGAGGGAAGGAGCAGCCACAGAGGTCGGATGAGGGGGGGAAGGAAAGCAGAGTCACTTCCACCGCATGGTTTGAGTGGAAGGGGATGAGGGGGTACCGGTACTTCAAGCCGCCATCAGCAGGGCAGCGAGCGGTGGCAGCCAGTGAAGATGCATGCCCACTGTGGCTGCTGCTGCTGCTTTCTTGCTGATTAAGAGAGGCTGCTTTGCCTCAGTGAGAAGGGAAGGTAGTGCCATGGTGCCTTGAAGTGAGGATGATCTGTCAGTGTGAGGGGAAGGCAGGGTTTCGCAATCGGCTGCCCTGTTTTCCCTCAGCCTGAGGAGTGAAACATTGCTATGTATTGGCAGGTCAAAATATATAAACTGATTCTGGCCAATCTATTAAAAAACCACACAGTGATATAACAGACCATAAAATTTGTGCTATTACCATGCAAAAATGACAAAAATTAGTTGGGGGGAGGCAAGGGATGGGGCCGTGTACCACATGGGTGTACTCCGTGGACCCCCAGGGGTCCCCGAACCCCTATTTGGGAACCATTGTTTTAGAGGGTCAGATTGGATGACCTTAGGTCCCTTCCAATTCTGTTACTTTATGGCTAGGTGGAAGGCAACATGTCTGCAAGCCTACAAATTTCTTGCTGAGTAGGGGAGTTAAATGGTGGATTGTATGTTGTATGTGCAGTGAAGGTGCTAGGTAGGTAGAAGGAGAAAGAGAGAATGTGTCTGCAAGAAAAGGAAAAGGAAGTTAAATTAGATTCCATTCGATTGTTGAATTGGCTGGGCAACCTGGGAGTCAAGGTATCCAGGGAAAAGTTGCAGTTCACTGAAAGGAGAGTTAAATATTTAGGGCACATATTGGATGGGGGAACCAGACAATTGGACCCAGATAGGGTAAGAGGTATCATGGAATTGAGACCCCCGAGAACTAGGACTGATGTGCGAAGGATGTTGGGATTGCTGGGATATTGTAGATTATGGATAGACCAATATTCAAAATTAACCCAATTCTTGAATAAGAAGCTAACTGGGAAGGAAGAGGAAGTATTGTGGGATGAAGGAGACAGGGAAAGATGGGAAGAAATTAAGAGAACCCTAATCGCCAGTCCGGCATTGGCCCTGCCCAACTTACAACAACCCTTCCACCTATATGTGACAGTGGCATCCCAAACGGCAGTGGGGGTGCTAGCTCAGAAAAGGGGAGGAAGATACCACCCGGTGGCTTATTTGAGTACAACATTAGAACCAGTGGTCAGAGGGTGGCCAGCGTGTATACAAGCAGTAGCAGCAGCAGCTGAACTGGTTCTAGAAAGCAGAAAACTGACTTTTGGGGGAGCCTTGATTGTACACAGCCCTCACCAGATCGGGGCGGTCATGACGGGAGCCGCTCCGACCTGGATGACGGACAGACGTCTGGTACAATATGAGGGAATTTTGAGAACAGGCTCAGACATCACTATTGGGACAGACAGGAACTTGAATCCCGCGGAATTTCTTAGGGGAGAAAGGAAGGAATGGGAGCCAGATGAGCATGACTGCCTGAGAGATATAGAATTGATGGCAAAAGTAAGGGAAGATCTAAGTGAAGTGCCATTGAAGGAAGGTGAAAGGTGGTTTGTGGATGGGTCCAGCTATGTTAGAGAAGGCAGAAGGAAGTCAGGATATGCAGTGGTAAAGGAAGATGGGGAGGCTATAGAAAGCGGGGCGCTCCCCAGCACTTGGTCAGCTCAAAAATGTGAAGTGATGGCATTGACTCGTGCCCTAGAATTAGCAAAAGGATTGGATATAACCATATGGACAGATTCAAGATACGCGTGGGGAGTGGTTCATACTTTTGGCAGGACATGGAGAGAGAGAGGTTTTATTAAGGCAGATGGGAAACGGATTGAGCATGTGGCCTTGTTGGAACGGTTGCTAGAATCTCTAATGGGACCACGGAAAGTAGGGATTGTGCATATTCTAGCTCATACCAAGGGACATAGTCCAGAGGAGCAGGGAAATGCATGGGCAGACCTCAGGGCGCGAGAAGCAGCTGAGGGAGAGCCCAGAGACGAAGTAATTAGGCAATGTGTCCTACAGGTTCCGGTGATAGATCCGCAGGACCTGAAAAATTTAGTATTTACTCAAAAGGAAAAGGAATATATGGAAAAGGAGGGGTGGAAAAAGAAAGGAGATGATTGGGAAACCCCAGAGAGACAGATGGTCCTTCCTAAATCGGTGATGCTAAATATTTTAGAGAAAATACACGCGGGAAGCCATCTGGGCACTGAGGGAATGGTTAATCTGGTGAAACCCCTGTATTGGAGCAGGGACATGTGGCCCATGGCGCACGCCATTGCATGGAAATGTTTAATATGTCAGAAGGTCAATAAGGCCCGAGCCAGAAAGACAGAAAGGGGCGGGCGACCGTTAGCGGTGTGGCCATTCCAAAGGATACAAGTAGATTTTACTGAGTTGCCAGAAAGAGGGGGGCAAAAGTATTTGTTGGTGTTTAAGGATCATCTCACAGGATGGGTTGAGGCCTTTCCCAGCCGCAGAGCCACGGCCCAAGTGGTTGGAAAAGCCATCCTGGAGCATATTCTTCCTCGCTATGGGATAACGGAAGCAATAGACTCAGATAGGGGGACCCATTTCACCCAATTGGCAATGCAAGAGGTGATGAGGGCGGTGGGAATCACATGGAACTTTCACACCCCCTGGCATCCTGAGAGTAGTGGGAAAGTGGAACGGGCCAATGGAGAGATTAAGAAACACTTGACCAAGCTGTATCTAGAGAATGGTTTGCCCTGGACAAAGAATCTCCCCCTGGCCTTATTAAGGATGAGGGTGGCTCCCCGGAAGGACACTGGACTGTCCCCATTTGAAATGATGATGGGCCACCCCTATCTAGCTCCCCTAGGAAACCCTCAGATTGAATTTAGGGATCAGTTCACCCGGAAATATCTGCAGTCACTGTCCCAGTCTTTGTTATCCTTTCACAGGCAAGGCGTACTAGCACAGAGACCCCCACTCTTGGAACAACAGCACAGCTTCCAACCTGGAGACCTGGTCCTGATAAAAGCGTGGCGGTCGGAGAAACTCACCCCGAGTTGGGAGGGCCCATACCAAGTCCTACTCACCACTGAGTCAGCAGTACGGACCAGAGAGCATGGATGGACCCACTACCACCGGGTGAAGAAAGCCCCGCCGGAGAGTTGGACGGCAACGGCCAGTCCAGATAACCCGCTAAGAGTGACTCTTACAAAATCAGGAACCAGAATCCAGCAGAGCACTCCTAGACTGTAAATGTGTCTGTTCTGCACGTGTGAGTGTTTCTTTGAATGCTGTTGCTGTGCGCATTGTGAGGGGTGTGTGCTGTGTGTGCATTGTACTGAAGAGTGTAATATAGTTTTCATAGAGGAGGTTATAATCCAGCATTGTAGGATCAAATACAGCCGGGGAAAGAACAAACATGTTCCAGATAGCCCAAAACAGGCAGGGATACATAGCACATAACACCACAAGGGGAGCCGGGAAGGTTATGGTCTGCTTTGATGCCTGTCTAGCAATAAACAAAGGCCAAGGACCAAATGGGAACGCCGGAATTGGATGTGGAAGTTACGAATGGGAACGATCCTATTTACAAGACAGAAAATATCTTTTCAAACATATTAAAGGAGAAAACGTGGGCGCTGGGAGGGGTCTGTGGAAAATTCAATCTGACCAATTGTTGTATAGAAATAGATGATAGTGGAAAGGTGGTAAAGGACATAGCTGATAGAATGGTTAAATTAGCTCACGTGCCGGTTCAAACGTGGGATGGATTCAATTTTAAGGACATGTTCAGTACCTGGTTTCCAAAATTACCCGGACTACAGGCAATTGTAGCCCTTATTGGACTAATAGCAGCAGGGTGCATCCTGATCCCATGCATATTGCCCATCTTTGTCCGAGCTATTAATAATTCACTGGCTCTATTAGCAGAGAGAAAAGTACATACACATTTGATGACAATGAGGTATACGGCAGTTTCCACCAGGGAGGATGAGAATAATCAAAGCAGATTGGGACATGAACTACTCTGTGAGTTTGAGACAAGATATAAAAAGAGGGGGGATTGTGGGAAAAACTAAGTCAGGATGTCACTAAAACAAAGACAGGATGTGCCTCAAACTCAGTGGAAAATTCCAGGGTGCCCTGTCAGCTGAGTTAGAGGGTGCCATAGAGATAAGGAAGCATAGCCCCTGCTTCCTGATAAGGTTAAACGTTAGAATAGGGAGTGTAGCTCGGTTAATGTATAGAAATGTGTTTGACTCTGATAGTTAGATTGTAAGCCAAGCCTCTGAAGGGAGGGGCGGCAGCAGTAGGGAGAGATATAAGCTTAAGCCTGTACATTGCTCTTGGCTCTTCGCCACTCAGGTCGTGGAGCCCGCCTTTGCAAACGCGTTACAATAAAGAGGAACCGGTAAGACTTACCTCGGTGTCTCCTTGTCTGATTGCAAGTCCACGTAAGGGACTTCTCACACATTCATAGTTTTACAAATTTATATCCAGTTACCTCTTACTTGCATTTTTTCCAGACTAGAAATTCTCACAGGCACAACCTTTATTACAGTATTTATTATTTACAGTATACCCCGCCCATCCTGGGGGTTGTATTAAAATACAATAAAACATCGGGCATTAAAAACTTCCCTAAAGAGGGCTGCCTTCAGATGTCTTCTAAAAGTCAGATAGTTGTCTATTTCTTTGACATCTGATGGGAGGACGTTCCACAGGGTGGGAGCCACCACCAAGAAGGCCTTCTGCCTGGTTCCCTGTAACTTGGCTTCTCACAGGGAGGGAACCGCCAGAGGGCCCTTGGAGCTGGACCTTGGTATCTGGGCTGAACGATGGGGGTGGAGACGCTCCTTCAGGGATACTGTGCTGAGTGATTGCGGAACAACTCCAGGCATGGAGCTGGAGGATGCGGACCATTTGGATCCCTTCCAGGTGGGATTCAGGCCTCACCATGGGACTGAAACTGCCTTGGTCGCACTGGTTGATGATCTCTGGCGGGCCAGGGACAAAGATGAGAGCTGTTTCCTAGTTGCGCTGGGTCTCTCAGTGGCCTTTGATACCATCAACCATAACATCCTTCTGTACCATCTAGAGGGCTTGGGAGCTGGGGGCACTGTCATACAGTCCGCTCCTTCCTCTTGGGCCGTGTCCAGAAAGTGGTGGTGGGGGATGAGTGTTCAGACCCCTGCGCTCTCACTTGTGGGGTGCCTCAGGGTTCTGTCCTCTCCCCCATGCTTTTTAAAATCTACATGCAGCTGCTGGGAGAGATCATCAGGGGGGTTGGGCTGGGTGTTCATCAGTATGCGGATGATACCCAGCTCTACCTCTCTTTCAAATCAGAACCAGTGAAGGCAGTGAAGGCCCTGGAGGCGTTTGGAGGATGGATGGCGGCTAACAGATTGAGGTTGAATCCTGATAAGACAGAAGTACTGTTTTGGGGGGACAGAGGGCGGGTGGGTGTGGAGGACTCCCTGGTCCTGAATGGGGTAACGGTGCCCCTGAAGGACCAGATCCACAGCCTGGGAGTCCACCAGGGAAGTGACCGCATGGATGTTAAAATCCCATAGGACAATCAAACTAGGTGTCTCCAGGAGAACATCTGCCACGACCTGAAGCAGCTCGGCCAGGAAATCCTTGGTGCAGCGGGGAGGTCGGTACACCAAAAGGAATCCTGTACTGCCCCTGTTGCCCAACTTCCAGAACATGCACTCAGAAAAGTGGGTCTTCCCAATAGGACGCCTGATGTAAACTAGTGACTTCCTGAAAATCACTGTTAAACACACACACACACACCATATGACTTGGGCTGCTGTGCATACGAGAAACCTGGTGGACAAGCAGCGGCAAGGACAGGCCCATCTGCTTCATCCAACCAAGTCTCTGTCACCCATGTCATTTTGTAGATATAATCATAGAATCATAGAATCATAGAATCATAGAGTTGGAAGAGACCACAAGGGCCATCCAGTCCAACCCCCTGCCAAGCAGGAAACACCATCAAAGCATTCCTGACAGATGGCTGTCAAGCCTCTGCTTAAAGACCTCCAAATAAGGAGACTCCACCACACTCCTTGGCAGCAAATTCCACTGCCGAACAGCTCTTACTGTCAGGAAGTTCTTCCTAATGTTTAGGTGGAATTTTCTTTCTTGTAGTTTGAATCCGTTGCTCCGTGTCCGCTTCTCTGGAGCAGCAGAAAACAACCTTTCTCCCTCCTTTATATGACATCCTTTTATATATTTGAACATGGTTATCATATCACCCCTTAACCTTCTCTTCTCCAGGCTAAACATACCCAGCTCCCTAAGCCGTTCCTCATAAGGCATCGTTTCCAGGCCTTTGACCATTTTGGTTGCCCTCTTCTGGACACGTTCCAGCTTATCAGTATCCTTCTTGAACTGTGGTGCCCAGAACTGGACACAATACTCCAGGTGAGGTCTGACCAGAGCAGAATACAGTGGTACTATTACTTCCCTTGATCTAGATGCTATACTCCTATTGATGCAGCCCAGAATTGCATTGGCTTTTTTAGCTGCTGCATCACACTGCTGACTCATGTCAAGTTTGTGGTCAACCAAAACTCCTAGATCCTTTTCACATGTACTGCTCTCAAGCCAGGTGTCTCCCATCCTGTATTTGTGCCTTTCATTTTTTTTGCCCAAGTGTAGTACTTTACATTTCTCCTTGTTAAAATTCATCTTGTTTGCTTTGGCCCAGTTGTCTAATCTGTTAAGGTCATTCTGAAGTGTGATCCTGTCCTCTGGGGTGTTAGCCACCCCTCCCAACTTGGTGTCATCTGCAAACTTGCTCAGGATTCCCTCAAGCCCATCATCCAAGTCATTGATAAAGATGTTGAACAAGACTGGGCCCAAGACAGAACCCTGTGGCACCCCACTAGTCACTACTCTCCAGGATGAGGAGGAGCCATTGATGAGCACCCTTTGGGTTCGGTCAGTAATCCAGCTACAAATCCACTGAATGGTAGCATTGTCTAGCCCACATTTTACCAGCTTCTTTACAAGAATATCATGGGGCACCTTGTCAAAGGCCTTGCTGAAATCAAGATAGGCTACATCCACAGCGTTCCCTTCATCTACCAGGCTTGTAATTCTGTCAAAAAATGAGATCAGATTAGTCTGACATGACTTATTTTTCAGGTACCCATGCTGACTTTTAGTGATCACAGAGTTTCTTTCTAGGTGCTCACAGACTGTTTGCTTAATGATCTGCTCTAGAATCTTTCCTGGTATTGATGTCAGGCTGACTGGGCGGTAATTGTTTGGGTCCTCTCTTCCCCCCTTTTTGAAAATAGGGACAACATTTGCCCTCCTCCAGTCTGCTGGAACTTCGCCTGTTCTCCAGGAATTTTCAAAGATTATTGCCAGTGGTTCTGAAATCACCTCTGCCAGTTCTTTTAATACTCTTGGATGTAGTTCATCTGGCCCTGGAGACTTGAATACATCTAAACTAGCCAAGTATTCTTGTACTACCACCTCACTTATTCTGGGCTGTGTTCCCCCTGCTGAATCATCTGCTCCATATTCTTCAGGTCGGGTGTTTTTTTCTTTCTTGGAGAAGACTGAGGCAAAGAAGGCATTGAGGAGTTCTGCCCTTTCTCTGTCCCCTGTTTGCATTTCACCATCTTCTCCTCTGAGTGACCCCACTGTTTCCTTGTTTTTCCTTTTGCTACGAACATACCCATAAAAGCCCTTTTTGTTGCTTTTAACCTCTCTGGCGAGCCTGAGTTCATTCTGTGCTTTAGCTTTTCTGACTTTGTCTCTACACGTGCTGGCTATATGTTTGAATTCCTCTCTGGAGATTTCCCCCCTTTTCCATTTTTTGTACATATCCCTTTTAAATCTTAACTCAGTCAAAAGTTCTTTAGATAGCCAGCCTGGCTTCTTTAGGCACCTTCCATGTTTCCGTCTCATTGGTATTGCCTGAAGTTGTGCTTTTAATATCTCCCTTTTAACAAACTCCCAACCATCATGAACTCCCTTCCCTTTTAGTATTACTGTCCATGGGATTTCACCCAGCGTTTCCCTAAGTTTTCTGAAGTCGGCTTTCTTAAAGTCAAGAATTTGGACCTTAGTGTGCTTGGTTGCTCCTTTCCGCTGGATAATAAACTCCAGAAGAGCATGGTCACTCCCACCTAATGATCCTGCCACTTCTACCCCACTAACCAAGTCATCACTATTGGTTAGGACCAGATCTAAAATGGCTGATCCTCTTGTTGCTTCTCCCACTTTCTGGACAATGAAGTTGTCTGCAAGGCCAGTGAGGAATCTGTTCGACCTTATGCTCTTGGCTGAGTTTGACTTCCAACAAATATCAGGATAGTTGAAATCCCCCATTACTACTATCTCACTTCCTTTGGAATGCTTGGCCATCTGTTCCAGGAAGGCATCATCTGTGTCCTCAGTTTGGCTTGGGGATCTATAGTAAACTCCCACAATGAGATCACTGTTGTTTTTCTCTCCCTTAATTTTGACCCAGATACTCTCAATTTGGCTTTGAAGTTTTAAATCCTGGATCTCTTCACAGGTATACATATCCCTAACATATAAAGCTACTCCTCCTCCTTTCCTGTTTGGTCTATTTCTCTTAAATAGATTGTATCCCTCTATTACTACATTCCAGTCACGAGACTCATCCCACCAGGTTTCAGTGATGCCTAATGCGCAGCACAATCTCATGCGCAGCACAATCTCATTTCTCAATCACCTTGGTTACTGGTCATTTTTATAGGTGTGAATCTACAATGGAGAATGCAAAAGAGGATTGGGAAGCAATGATGCTACTTCCTGTATGCCATTTGACTGTTCACAATATCTATGAATTCATTTTATCATCCTGTTGTATTAGCATTCCACCCAGCCACCTCCTTAGAAACATGTGCGGTGTTTTAAGCTATTTACCTGAACGAATAATCTCCAGTAGCCTCTGGTATTTGCACAATTAATTCCTGGCATTAGCTGAAAAGACACACTTTGCCATCAAGCTGACCACAAGTCTGGGCATGGAACATTTCCCTGTTTTAAGTGTCAATACTTACTTTTTTTACAAGTGTCTGGGAGGATTGGGTGAGTACCAAGAATGTGACCAGGAAATTGGGAATTTGCCACCAAACCTGCACGGGGAAGCCCTGGTGAGGTTGGGGACTGACGCTTCCTTCCTCCTCCCTCCTCCAATTCTGCATGTTGGTTCTTTGCATCCTCTATTCAGATCCAAAAGCTGGAAAGTGTCCAAGGAGTGTCCAGGACTGTTTTTAGAGCAGCCTGAGTTTTGCATTGCTTCTTCCTAATCATAGCATTGCACATCTATTTGCATAGCACTTATACGAGGTATTTCGCCTGTTTTCATTGTAGAAAGCTTTACCCACCCTTGAAAAGCTGGGGCATGTTGAACAGGGTGTTCTGATTTCAGGCTTCCCATTTGGGCATCTGGTGAAGAACAGATTGCTGGACCAGATGGGCCCCCTTTGGCCTAATCCAGCAGCCAGGCTCTTCTCAGATGCAGGGGGAGCTGGAAATGACACTCACCTGACATTAATGTTGTCAGATGAACCAGTTTTGTACAGCACTGTGCATGAAACAGAAGCCCAAGGTTGTTGGGATACCCACATAGCAGAAGTTCCCCCCCCCAGTTCCAATTGCCTCACAGAGACAGCTTAAGATTCAAAAATGTTTACTCCTGCAGAAGATAAGGCTTCAGTAATAATAATAATAATAATAATAATAATAATAATAATAATAATAATAATAATTTATTATTTATACCCCGCCCATCTGGCCGGGTGCCCCCAGCCACTCTGGGCAGCTTCCAACAAAACAGAAATTCTAAAATACAGAAATCCATCAAACATTAAAATACAGAAATCCATCACACATTAAAAGCTTCCATAAACAGGGCTGCCTTGAGATGCCTTCTAAAGGTCTGGTAATTGTTGTTCTCTTTGACCTCTAGTGGGAGGGCATTCCACAGGGTGGGTGCCACTACCGAGAAGGCCCTCTGCCTGGTTCCCTGTAACTTGGCTTCTCGCAACAAGGGAACCGCCAGAAGGCCCTCAGAGCTGGACCTCAGTGTCCGGGCAGAAAGATGGGGGTGGAGACGCTCCTTCAGGTATAACGGACCGAGGCCGTTTAGGGCTTTAAAGGTCAACACCAACACTTTGAATTGTGCTCGGAAACGTACTGGGAGCCAATGTAGGTCTTTCAGGACTGGTGTTATGTGGTCTCGGCGGCCGCTCCCAGTCACCAGTCTAGCTGCCGCATTCTGGATTAGTTGTAGTTTCCGGGTCACCTTCAAGGGTAGCCCCACGTAGAGCGCATTGCAGTAGTCCAAGCGAGAGATAACTAGAGCATGCACCACTCTGGAGAGACAGGTAGGGACTCAGTCTGCGTACCAGATGGAGCTGATAAACAGCTGCCCTGGACACAGAGTTGACCTGTGCCTCCATGGACAGCTGTGAGTCTAAAATGACTCCCAGGCTGCGCACCTGGTCTTTCAGGGGCACAGTTCCCCATTCAGGACCAGGGAGTCCTCCACACCCGCCCGCCTCCTGTCCCCCACAAACAGGACTTCTGTCTTGTCAGGATTCAATCTCAATCTGTTAGCCGCCATCCATCCTCTAACCGCTTCCAAGCACTCACACAGGACCTTCACCGCCTTCACTGGTTCTGATTTAAAAGAGAGGTAGAGCTGGGTATCATCAGCATACTGATGGACACCCACCCCAAACCCCCTGACGATCTCTCCCAGCGGCTGCATTGTTGTTTAGTCGTCTAGTCGTGTCCGACTCTTCGTGACCCCATGGACCATAGCACGCCAGGCACTCCTGTCTTCCACTGCCTCCCGTAGTTTGGTCAAACTCATGTTCGTAGCTTCGAGAACACTGTCCAACCATCTTGTCCTCTGTCGTCGCCTTCTCCTAGTGCCCTCAATCTTTCCCAACATCAGGGTCTTTTCCAAGGATTCTTCTCTTCTCATGAGGTGGCCAAAGTATTGGAGCCTCAGCTTCACGATCTGTCCTTCCAGGGAGCACTCAGGGCTGATTTCCTTAAGAATGGATAGGTTTGATCTTCTAGCAGTCCATGGGACTCTCAAGAGTCTCCTCCAGCACCATAATTCAAAAGCATCAATTCTTCGGCGATCAGCCTTCTTTATGGTCCAGCTCTCACTTCCATACATCACTACTGGGAAAACCATAGCTTTAACTATACGGACCTTTGTCGGCAAGCTGATGTCTCTGCTTTTTAAGATGCTGTCTAGGTTTGTCATTGCTTTTCTCCCAAGAAGCAGGCGTCTTTTAATTTCGTGACTGCTGTCACCATCTGCAGTGATCAAGGAGCCCAAGAAAGTAAAATCTCTCACTGCCTCCATTTCTTCCCCTTCTATTTGCCAGGAGGTGATGGGACCAGTGGCCATGATCTTGGTTTTTTTGATGTTGAGCTTCAGACCATATTTTGCGCTCTCCTCTTTCACCCTCATTAAAAGGTTCTTTAATTCCTCCTCACTTTCTGCCATCAAGGTTGTGTCATCTGCATATCTGAGGTTGTTGATATTTCTTCCGGCAATCTTAATTCCTGCTTGGGATTCATCTAGTCCAGCCTTTCGCATGATGAATTCTGCATATAAGTTAAATAAGCAGGGAGACAATATACAACCTTGTCGTACTCCTTTCCCAATTTTGAACCACTCAGTTGTTCCATATCCAGTTCTAACTGTAGCTTCTTGTCCCACATAGAGATTTCTCAGGAGACAGATGAGGTGATCAGGCACTCCCATTTCTTTAAGAACTTGCCATAGTTTGCTGTGGTCGACACAGTCAAAGGCTTTTGCATAGTCAATGAAGCAGAAGTAGACGTTTTTCTGGAACTCTCTAGCTTTCTCCATAATCCAGCGCATGTTTGCTATTTGGTCTCTGGTTCCTCTGCCCTTTCGAAATCCAGCTTGCACTTCTGGGAGTTCTCGGTCCACATACTGCCTAAGCCTGCCTTGTAGAATTTTAAGCATAACCTTGCTAGCGTGTGAAATGAGGGCAATTGTGCGGTAGTTGGAGCATTCTTTGGCACTGCCCTTCTTTGGAATTGGGATGTAGACTGATCTTCTCCAATCCTCTGGCCATTGCTGAGTTTTCCAAACTTGCTGGCATATTGGGTGTAGCACCTTAACAGCATCATCTTTTAAAATTTTAAATAGTTCAGCTGGAATATCATCACTTCCACTGGCCTTGTTATTAGCAGTGCTTTCTAAGGCCCATTTGACTTCACTCTCCAAGATGTCTGGCTCAAGGTCAGCAACCACACTACCTGGGGTGTACGAGACCTCCATATCTTTCTGGTATAATTCCTCTGTGTATTCTTGCCACCTCTTCTTGATGTCTTCTGCTTCTGTTAGGTCCTTACCACTTTTGTCCTTGATTATGGTAATCTTTGTACGAAATGTTCCTTTCATATCTCCAATTTTCTTGAACAGATCTCTGGTTTTCCCCATTCTATTGTTTTCCTCTATTTCTTTGCATTGCTCATTTAAGAAGACCCTCTTGTCTCTCCTTGCTGTTTTTTGGAAATCTGCATTCAGTTTCCTGTATCTTTCCCTATCTCCCTTGCATTTTGCTTGCCTCCTCTCCTCCGCTATTTGTAAGGCCTCGTTGGACAGCCACTTTGCTTTCTTGCATTTCCTTTTCCTTGGGATGGTTTTCGTTGCTGCCTCCTGTATAATGTTACGAGCCTCCATCCATAGTTCTTCAGGCACTCTGTCCACCAAATCTAAATCCTTAAACCTGTTCCTCACTTCCACTGTGTATTCATAAGGGATTTGATTCAGATTGTATCTTACTGGCCCAGTGGTTTTTCCTACTTTCTTCAGTTTAAGCTGGAATTTTGCTATAAGAAGCTGATGATCTGAGTTACAGTCAGCTCCAGGTCTTGTTTTTGCTGACTGTATAGAGCTTCTCCATCTTTGGCTGCAGAGAATATAATCAATCTGATTTCGATGCTGCCCATTTGGTGATATCCATGTGTAGAGTCGTCTCTTGTGTTGCTGGAAGAGAGTGTTTCTGATGACCAGCTTGTTCTCTTGACAGAACTCTATTAGCCTTTGCCCTGCTTCATTTTGAACTCCAAGGCCAAACTTGCCAGTTGTTCCTTTTATCTCTTGATTCCCTACTTTAGCATTCCAATCCCCTGTAATGAGAAGAACATCCTTCTTTGGTGTCATTTCTAGAAGGTGTTGTAGGTCTTCATAGAATTGGTCAATTTCACTTTCTTCAGCACCGGTAGTTGGTGCATAAACTTGGATTACTGTGATGTTAAAAGGTCTGCCTTGGATTCGTATCGAGATCATTCTGTCATTTTTGAGATTGCATCCCATCACAGCTTTTGCCACTCTTTTGTTGACTATGAGGGCCACTCCATTTCTGCTACAGGATTCTTGCCCACAGTAGTAGATATGATAGTCACCCGAACTGAATTCGCCCATTCCCTTCCATTTTAGTTCACTGATGCCCAGGATGTCGATATTTATTCTTGTCATCTCATTTTTGACCACATCCAGCTTACCTCTATTCATGGTTCTTACATTCCAGGTTCCTATGCAATATTTTTCTTTACAGCATCGGACTTTCCTTTCGCTTCGCTTCCAGGCATATCCGCAACTGAGCTGCATATAGATGCAGCTATATGCATATGCATATTTAACATCTATATGCATATAACTGCGGCTGCATATAGATGTTAAAAAGCATGGGGGAGAGGACAGAACCCTGAGGCACCCCACAAGTGAGAGCCCAGGGGTCTGAACACTCATCCCCCACCACCACTTTCTGAACACGGCCCAGGAGGAAGGAGCGGAACCACTGCATGACAGTGCCCCCAGCTCCCAAGCCCTCTAGACGGTCCAGAAGGATGTTATGGTCGATGGTGTCAAAAGCCGCTGAGAGATCCAGCAGAACAAGGAAACAGCTCTTACCTTTGTCCCTAGCCCGCCGGAGATCATCGACCAGTGCGACCAAGGCAGTTTCAGTCCCATGATGAGGCCTGAATCCTGACTGGAAGGGATCCAAATGGTCCGCTTCTTCCAGGCGTGCCTGGAGTTGTTCAGCAACCACTTGCTCAATCACCTTGCCCAAGAATTGAGACTGGGCAATAGTTGGCCATATTGGCTGGATCTAAAGATGGTTTTTTAAGAAGCGGTTTAATAACCGCCTCTTTCAGCGGGTCTGGGAAGGCTCCCTCATGGAGAGAAGCATTTATCACCCTGCGGAGCCCATCGCCCAGCCCTTCCCGGCTAGCTTTTATTAGCCAGGATGGGCAAGGATCAAGGAGACAGGTGGCTGGTTTCACTCGTCCAAGCAGCCTGTCCACATCCTCGGAGGTAACAGATTGAAATTGATCCCACAAAACTTGACTAGACAAGACTCTAGCACTCCCCCGCCCCGGCCCTGCTCCCACGGTGGAGTCTACCTCTACCCGAATCTGAGCGACTTTATCTGCAAAAAACTTTGCAAAATCATTGCAGGAGATCCTGTGGCCCGTACTGGGCCCGGATGGAGCAGGTGGTTCCGCTAAATTGCGAACCACCTGGAAGAGTCTCCTGCTGCTGTTTTCTGCAGATGCGATGGAGACGGTGAAGAAGGTCCTCTTCGCCGTCGCCATTGCCACTTGGTAGGCTCGAAGTTGAGCTCTAGCCCGTGTTCGGTCGGATTCAGAATGAGTTTTCCGCCACCGGCGCTCTAGCCGTCTCAGCGACTGTTTCATCGCCCTCAGCTCTGGGGAAAACCACGGGGCTGTCCGGGCTCCATGCAATCGGAGAGGGCGCTTCGGAGCCAGTCAATGGCCCTGGTTAACTCCACATTCCAGCGGGCCACCAGGGAGTCGGCTGAGAGGCCATCAACATGGGATAAAACATCCCCTACCACTCTCTGGAAGCCAATTGGATCCATTAAGTAGCGGGGGCGGACCATCCGAATCGGTCCCACCTCCCTGCAGAGGGGAAGGGTTGCGGAGAAGTCCAGTTGCACCAGAAAGTGATCTGACCATGGCACTTCTTTTGTTTCACTTTTACTTAATTCTGGACATTGATCTATACATACAGCTTCGCAGATACAGATATATACCTGTACAAGTTCTATACCCTTCCTCTGTGTCCAGCTCCTCAAGCATAAAAATCAGAATCAAGCACTGTGTACAGAAGCCTCAGAGATCCGCTGACTCCTCCTCCAAGCCCTTTCCTAACAACCAGGGTGAGCTCAAAACAGCTCACAAGAGCAACAAAGGATTAACAAATAAAAACACTTCCTAGTACAAAATAAATATCTAAGAGAGGGGATGTTGGGAGCTGCGGTGCAGAGCTCAGGCCTCCGAGAGGGGTGGGGTGAGGGTGCCGCTGACTGGTGATGGTGTTGGTGGGGGGGGGGCGAACTTGGTAAGAAGAGCCTGCTGGATCAGGCCAATGGCGCGTCTAGTTCAGCATCCTGTTCTCACAGTGGCCAAATAGATGCCTGTGGGGAACCTGCAAGCAGGATCCGAGCACCAGAGCAACACTCTCCTCTCCTGTGGTTTCCAGCAGCTGAGATTTGGAAGCAGCTGTGGGGCAGAACAGTCGTCATGGCTAGGAGCCATCAATACCCCCTTCCAAAATTCTGCTGTGTTGGATGCTCATGAGTTCTAACGTCATGAGAGAGGGGGGAAACTTTCCCCGATTTGCTCTCTCCATGCCCTGCATCATTTCATGAACTTCGATCACATCACGACTCGCCTGTTCTCTAAAGTGAAAAGTCCCAAATATTTCTCCCTTTCCTCCTAGGGGGTCTGGAAACCGAGCCTTATGAGGAATGGTCGAAGGAGCTGGATATGTTTAGTGTGACAAAGGGCTGTCACAAGGAAAAGGGACCAAGCTTTTTTTCTCCTGCTCTGGAAGGCGGGACTCGATCCAATGGCTTCCAGTTACAAGAAAGGAGATTCCAACTCAACATCGGGAAGAACTTTCCGACTGTAAGAGGCGTTCAGCAGTGGAACGGTCTCCCTTGGCAGGTGGTGGACTCTCCTTCCTTGGAGGTTTTTAAGCAGAGATTGCATGGCCTTCTGACCTGGATGCTTCAGCTGAGATTCCTGCATTGCAGGGGGTTGGACTAGATGACCACTTCTGACTCTGTGATTCTATGATAGGGGAGTTGCTACATGCCCTAAGGATTGGTTTGTTTATTTCTCTCTTTCCATATGCTGGGGTTCGGCTTGCTTACTTCAGTGACCTGGTGTGGGCATCAGAGAGCAGTGAGAATTACGGTGAGTTGTCTCTCCTCTCCTCTCCCTCTTTCTCTTGGTGAGGAATGTTTGAATAGTCTGGTATGTTTTCAGGGAAAGCCCCAGGTCGCCATCCAGGAAGGATATGCTAAAAGTTTATAAGGCAAATTATTCCAACAGGACTTTGATGTGAGTGGTTGGCACAAGTCTGAGTCAGGGTAATCCACTCACTCAGTTAATTGCCTACCATTAAGATGAAGCAAAGGTTTTCAGGCCACATTTCAGGAAACTACGAGTAATAATAATAATAATAATAATAATAATAATAATAATAATAATAACAATAACAAATTTCTACGCTTCCCATCTGGCTGGGTTTCCCCAGCCACTCTGAGCGGCTTCCAACAAAAGATTAAAAATACATTAAAACATCAGTCAAAAAAACTTCCGTAAACCGGGAACGTTATTCATACACCCGTGTTTGCACAACATAAAACTCATTTGAAGCACACTATTGTCCCACTACGTAAAAGCAAAATACTTCCTTGCTTCTGGGTCATGTTTGCCCTTAAACAAAAATTCAACTTGCCCTTTTGTGCTTCCTCCTATCTATGCAAATGCAAAACCACTAGCCTCTCACTAAACTCTCCAGGGGATATAAATGACCCAGAACGGTTTGTGTTTGTCTCAGATGAAGCGTGAATTGCCACCACAGCAGATCAATCATCCATTCATCCAGGTGGACAGGTGAGTAGCCAAGCTGGTCCCTTTGTCCAGGGTTCAACAGCAGCCAAATCCCTGCAGAAGAATCATACTGCACCGTGCAAGTGAATTCTCTTGACCTGGGTATGTTTTTCGGGGGCACCTCAATGCCCCAAGATCAGTGGTTTTCAACCAGTGTGCCATAGCACCCTGGGGTGCCATGAAGGATGGCCGGGGTGCCCGGGCAACACTGGGCTCTGTCCCTCTGTCCTTCCCTTCCTCCTCTGATGCCCTCTCGCGACTCTGCCTCCCAAAGGCTTGCACAGCTGTTTGTTGCAGCAGCCCTGGCTACAAGACCCACAGGCGAATGGTGCCTCTGGGGCTGGCCAGGGGGTTTTGGTTTCCAGGAGCTGAGGTGGCCTCGGAGTAAGCAAGCCAGCAGGTGAGGGAGCCCAGCCAGCCAGTCGACCAGCCCTTGCTGTTGGGAATGGACAGACAAGTCCCAGGCCCCTTTGGGGCAGTGTGAGGAGGCACCTCTCCTTGGGGCAGCAGGTGGGGCAGCTCAGAGACCAGGGATGGCAGCGGCAGCTACCCAGAGGACTCCCAAGGAGGGGAGAGGAGATAAGAAGCTGAAGGAACACTCCACAAAGGAGGTTGGATTTGGCAATTGTCATAACAGATGGGGGGGGCATTCCAAAGGTTTGGCACCGATCACCTCTCTCAGCTCCATCTCCTCTTTCGTCTTGACACGGAACAAAATAAAAAAATTGCTTCCAGTAGCACCTTAGAGATCAACTAAGTTTGTCATTAGGATTAGGTTTTGTGTGTGTCCGGGCTCCATGCAATCTGAGAGGGCCCTTTGGAGCCAGACAGTCAATAGCCCTGGTTAACTCTACATTCCAGCGGGCCACCAGGGAATTGGCTGAAAGGCCATCAACATGGGATAAAGCATCCCCTACCACTCTCTGGAAACCATTTGGATCCATTAAGTGGCGGGGGCGGACCATCCAAATTGGTCCCACCTCCCTGCAGAGGAGAAGGGTCGCGGAGAAGTCCAGTTGCACCAGGTAGTGATCTGACCATGGCACTTCTTTAGTTTCGCTTTTCCTTAGTGTCAGATCACCAACATCCATAGAGGTAAACACCAGGTCCAAGGCACGTCCGCGGCTATGAGTTGGGCCAGACTTATTCAGGGACAGCATGAGCGTCACAACCCCATAGTCACATTTGACTGGACTTAACCACCCAGAGGTCCTTTACCTTTACCTCTTTCTCCCCACAGAAAAGGAAGGAAAACTAAAGATGGGGGTTTTGGCTTTTTTTGGTCTCAGCTTCCTAATTGCTGCTCCTTTCTCGAGAGGTGAGTTCCATTCTTCCAGACAGAGCTAGGGAGGGACCTTGGGCTCCTTGAGGAAAGGTGGGATAGAAATGAAACAAACAAGCATACATACATACATAACTTTTTATTAGTAGAATATGAACTACAGTGGAACCTCGGTTTATGAACACCTCGGTTTATGAATTTTCGGTTTATGAACGCCGTGGACCCATCTGGAACGGATTAATCCAATTTCCATTACTTTCAATGGGAAAGTTCGCTTCAGTTTATGAACGCTTCAGTTTATAAACAGACTTCCGGAACCAATTACACCCATGCTTCGGGTTAAGTACACTTCAAGTTGAGTACTCCGCGGACCTGTCTGGAACAGATTAATCCACTTTCCATTACTTTCAATGGGAAAGTTCGCTTCAGTTTATGAACGCTTCAGTTTAAGTACTCCGGGGACCGTCTGGAACGGATTAATTCACTTTCCATTACTTTCAATGGGAAAGTTCGCTTCAGTTTATGAACGCTTCAGTTTATGAACAGACTTCCAGAACCAATTGTGTTAATAAACTGAGGTACCACTGTACAGTCATACCTCGGCTTAAGTACACCTCGGTTTGAGTACTTTCAGTTTAAGTACTCCGTGGACCCGTCTGGAACGGATTAATCCACTTTCCATTGCTTTCAATGGGAAACTTCGCTTCAGGTTAAGTACGCTTCACTTTAAGTACGGACTCCCGGAACCAATTACACTCATACTTCGGGTTAAGTACACTTCAAGTTGAGTACTCCGCGGACCCGTCTGGAACGGATTAATCCACTTTCCATTGCTTTCAATGGGAAACTTCGCTTCAGGTTAAGTACGCTTCACTTTAAGTACGGACTTCCGGAACCAATTACACTCATACTTCGGGTTAAGTACGCTTCAGGTGGAGTACTCCGCAGACCGTCCGGAACGGATTAGTCCACTTTCCATTGCTTTCAGTGGGAAAGTTCGCTTCAGGTTAAGTACGCTTCAGGTTAAGTACAGACTTCCGGAACCAATTGTGTTTGTAAACCGAGGTACCACTGTATAGGGAATTGATAGGTACAATTGTATAATATGCAGAAACAATATGAATATACAAATCAGATAAGGGAGCTGAGGGAAGTCCGGGGAGAGGAGGGGGGAAAGGGGTGGGAATGTAATTGGTTGTAGTGTTGACACAATATTTTACACACACACACACACGTATCTAAACAAATATCTAAACAAATAAATGAAAATCAACCCCAGGCCAGCTTCTGACTGGGCTTTTCTTTGACTCCGTGAGCAGCTGCTGAGGCCTCCTGGTGCCACATGGACTGGTTTCCATATGGTGGCTATTGCTACAAACTCTTCAGCAATAAATTGACCTGGGCTGAGGCAGAGGTAAGTGCAGCCTCTTGGATTGATCGGTTTACTTACATGCTGATTTTACACAACGAGCCGTGCCTAAAACGTCTTGCAGCAAACCTTAAAAACACCCAAACACAGAGCACTAGAAATACAAATATTGTAGTGAAGTAAGATTGTCAGGGCCGTCTTCAGCATATCTGGCGCCGTGGTGCAAAGCTCCCTCCGGCGCCGCCACCCATTTCCCAGAGTTTTTTAGGGAGGGCGGCGCTGCCGGTGGGGCTGGAGGAGGTGGGCAGCGGCTGGAAGCCGGCTCCTCTGGCGGGGAAGAGGTGAAGGCTGCATGGCAGAGACGGCCAGGGCGGTGAGCTGATGCCGGGAGGTGCCACGTCCAGCCTCTGCCTCTTCCCTGGCAGCCACCAGAACTTGGCGCCTCTATGGGTAAGATGACCCTGAAGATTGTCTTGCATAAATGCGGTCTTAACAATGAGTCCGTAAGTGACTGTGGAGGCCAATTCTGGATCCACACGTCCTTTTACAGTGGGGACATTGGTTTCTGGGCGGGAGTTGATGCCGGTTTGTAAATACAAATACAAATGTTGTTGTTGTTGTTTAGTCGTTTAGTCGTGTCCGACTCTTCGTGACCCCATGGACCAGAGCACGCCAGGCACTCCTGTCTTGCACTGCCTCCCGCAGTTTGGTCAAACTCATGTTCGTAGCTTCGAGAACACTGTCCAACCATCTTGTCCTCTGTCGTCCCCTTCTCCTAGTGCCCTCAATCTTTCCCAACATCAGGGTCTTTTCCAAGGATTCTTCTCTTCTCATGAGGTGGCCAAAGTATTGGAGCCTCAGCTTCACGATCTGTCCTTCCAGGGAGCACTCAGGGCTGATTTCCTTAAGAATGGATAGGTTTGATCTTCTTGCAGTCCATGGGACTCTCAAGAGTCTCCTCCAGCACCATAATTCAAAAGCATCAATTCTTCGGCGATCAGCCTTCTTTATGGTCCAACTCTCACTTCCATACAAATATACAAATACAAATACACAAATATACGAAATACAGAACAGGGGGGCCTGGAAGCGCAATGGTGCAAGCCCTTGTCTCAAATCTGCATGTGCTAATTCATAGGTATCTGGGGTGCCAAGTATTGGGGGCTGAGGGGTCTTCATCCCTCCCCCATTTTTCAAGGAGAGGGCTGCCCCTGTCCTTGGCAGGGGTGGGAGGACAGGTCATGTGCCCCAGTTAGGTATACGTGCGATTTTAGATGGAGGGCAGGAAAACAAGCTCTGCCTCCAGCTTTCAGGGCTTACTCTGAGCTATGGGATGCCACAAAAGTGCCCAGGACCCTCTTTCCCACCTCCAAACTCTTTGGGCTTCCATGCATGTTCCCTCATCCCTGCCCTTTACTGAATTCTCCCTGATTTCCTGCTCTTTGGGTAATTTTTTTTTTAAAAAAATTGACGCTTCTCCTGCCCTCTCTCAGGTCGCCTGCCAATATTACTTCCCCTACGGTCACCTGGCCTCCATCCACAGCATCCATCAATCTGCCGTGCTGGCCGAGTACATCATGAAATACCACAAAGATGGAACTAGTGTCTGGATTGGACTGCATGATCCCCTGAAGGTGAATTTGCTGGCTTATTTTAGCTTCTAAGGTGCTTTTGGACAAACGACTCCAAAGCAGATTGCGGGGGGCCTTGTAGGAAGATGCTGAACTTAATGTATTTGGAAATTCATTGGGATTCTTCATTGTTGTGAACCATTTTCATATATATTGATCAGTAGCAGAATAATTTATTTTTAAAATACTATGCACTGCGGCCGCACTGGCTGAGTGGTTATTATTTAATTTATTGCATTTGTATCCTGCCTCTCCTCCAAGGAGCGGAAAGTGGTGTACATCGAGGTAGGCTAGACTGAGAGCATGTGGCTGCACTGGAGGGAATGGTCTTTCACATTTGGTACAATGGTATTAGCAAATGATCCATAATGAATTGGGGGGGGGAGTTTAAAAGTACTCCCCCCCCCCCAAAAAAACCCCCAAGAGTCCTTTCTGTTGGGGATAATTCAGTCATAAATTCCCAGGTGTCAAAAAAGGTTCTTTATGTATGCAACAACTGCGTTTCGTTAGCCCCCAAATGGAAAACGAGCGAGGTCCCAACTAACGAAGAATGGCAACTTAAGTTGACAGAATATGCGCAGCTTGCAGACTTAACCTATAGAATAAGAGAACAAGAAGAACATACGTTTAGAGAAGATCGGAAAACGTTGATTGGATATACGGGAAATAACTGTGTACAGCTGAAAACCCTGGCAGCATTAATTCAACGGTGTAAATAAGTTTTGATGGATGCAATAATGGAATACTGAATAGTATAGTTTTTGTAAAATATGCAGGGATTTGTGATATGTAAAATAAACCGTGGAAAGAGAAGAAGGGAAGCCATTGATATCTTAAGGATGTAAAAAATGAGTAATTTAAATTGTAAAAAAGAAAATTAAATAATATATATATGTGTGTGTGTGTGTGTAAAAAAGAGAGTGAGCATCTGCTGCAAGGAGACTCCAGGTCTCCCTTCTGCCTAGCGAGAGCCTCGTCTGGGCATCTTTGCTCTCTTCCCTGACAACCAAACTGCTTTCTCAACCAAACTGGCATCTCAAGGCAGCCCTGTTTAGGGAAGCTTTTAATGTTTGATGGATTTCTGTATTTTAATGTTTGATGGATTTCTGTATTTTAGAATTTCTGTTTTGTTGGAAGCCGCCCAGAGTGGCTGGGGGAACCCGGCCAGATGGGCGGGGTATAAATAATAAATTATTATTATTAAATTATTATTTCCTGCTCACACAGAACCGGCAGTGGCGGTGGACGGATTGGTCTTCAAACAGATACAAGAACTGGAATGCGGGAGAGCCCAACAACAACAACAACAACGAGAACTGCGTTGAGCTTTGGGCTGACACAGGTGAGCCCAGAGAGTGAGCATCCTGCTCTGGCATCCGGAGCGGCGCACATGCGGGGGCGTGGCTGGTGCGTGTCCCAGAGAGCATGTCGCAGGTGGGGGGGTGCGTGGCACAATGTCACACACCCCGGGAATGACACCTGGGACGGACCACACACCCCGCACCCCCTTCCTCCGCCAGTGGGTGAGCCCAGGTGACGTGGAGATGTTGGCGGGGGGCAACAGGGCAGTCTTGAGCAGGTCGGCCGCCCTGGCGCTGAGGGGCGGAGATCGCTCCGGCGCCCCCGCCCTCACAGGGCGCTGCATGGTTTCCGCCCGGCGCCCTACCTAACGGCCCGGCGCCCTGGCGCACCGCGCCACCGGGGGTCTACCTAGAGCCGGCCCTGGGGGGCAATGAACTGAGCAGCCCGGTTGTGGGACCCCCTAGGAATGGAGGGTGTGCTTGCAGAATGAGAGATCTCTTTGAATCTTATTAGCCGTCGGGCTAAAGGTAAAGGTAAAGTTATCCCTGACTGTTAGGTCCAGTCACGGACGACTCTGGGGTTGTGGTGCTCATCTCGCTTTACTGGCCGAGGGAGCCGGCGTACAGCTTCTGGGTCATGTGGTAAACCAGAGCAGCACACGGAAACGCCGTTTACCTTCCCGCCAGAGCGGTACCTATTTATCTACTTGCACTTTGACGTGTTTTTGAACTGCTAGGTGGGCAGGAGCTGGGACCGAGCAACGGGAGCTCACCCCGTTGCGGGGATTCGAAACACCGACCTTCTGATTGGCAAGCCCTAGGCTCTGTGGTTTAACCCACACGCAACCCACGTTGGGGTAACGAAGTGCAAAATCATGTCAGGTTTCATTTGATTGGTCTGCAGGCAATAAGCATCAGAGGCTGCATAAAGCTATCTAGGAAAAGCACGACCTCATCTTAAAACCAAAGTATAAAAAAATCTATGATCAGAACTCATATTCCCTTTATTTATTTTTAATAAACATTTTTATTAGATTTCCCAATTTAAACATCTAATCCATTTTCAAATTATACAAATATCAATTAAACAATTAATCCAAATCTTCTGCTGAATTATACAAATTTAAATTTGACTTCCCATACTTCAGACTCAGAAAGCCCAGTCCTCTTATATTCACTGCTTTCTAATCAATCAAGTCCATATCTTATCCAATAGTCTATTAAAATCCTTCTGTCTTCTTTCAAGCCCCTGAGTTTTTTCGAGCAAGCGAGTTTAACCAAACCATATATGTTTCTGTGTGAAAGTATGCCTATGATTCCTCTATGAATTAACCCTGTCTCTTCGCCCCCTGGTATTTTGCCAAGTCCGTCCAAAAATCCAAAGATCCTTCTCACAGCCGACAGCAGCCAGCCGCAGCCATCTTAGAGCAATCCCCATAAATCAAATATTTCCTGCGATGTTTCCTCCAGGTCGTCCCCGATCACTGCTCCATATAGTGTTTCCAGGGGGAGAGATGCCAGATCAAACCTATAAACACACATCTAATATTCCCTTTAATACTCCCTTTAACCATTGCATCCTAGTTTTGGTGGCTGCAGTGTAGAACTTGTTTCTGTTTTCTGTAAACTTAAGGTTGGAGTCTGCCATCAAAACAGGAGAGGGGGGAATCTCAGCTCTTCAAGTAGAAAGAAAGTTGTGGGGAGTGTTATGTACTGAGCTGAATCCTAGAACAATAGGATTCAGAATCAGCAGTCTGATTGGTCCGCAGGAGCTACCCAATCCAACTCCAGGTGGAAGTGAACCCGCAACCTGATTGGCCTGCAGGAGCAGCCAATCAGACTGCAGGCAGAAGTCAATCCACAACCTGATTGGCCCACAGGTGTAGCCCTGAAGTAGCCAATCATGCAAGGCCCATTGTGTAAATAATGTATATAAGCTGAATAAAGAGCATGAAATTCACTCTCGGCTCCGAGTATATTTCAGGGAGATAAACTACTTGCAACTGGAGTAGCCTTGGGCTTTGCCATCTTGTACTTCTGACTAGTCTGGGTGTCATAGCTCTCTGACTATCGAGTTCTCCAACATCCCTAGCGATAACTCAGTGACATCCATTGCAATATTAAACCTTGGAAAATCTCAGACTGGAGCATGAGACACAGGTTCTCTTTTGCTTTGCAGGATACTTGAAGTGGAACGATGAGAACTGCAGATCTGATCGTCCATACCTCTGCCAGTACAGACGCTAGGATGGAGCCGCTGCTTCTCATCACCTGAGAAGGCAGGATCAGGAAGACACACCTTCCTTTAGATAAAGGAAAGGGGATATTCCTGCAAGGACCCCAGCTCTACATCCTTTTATGATCTCTCCTTGTTGATTGGCTGTTGATTTGCCTGCGCACGTCTCCTGGTTGTTGATCAGAAAATGTAACATCCAATAAACTTCATCTTTATCTCTTTGTTCATTGAATAAGATTTTACTTATTGCTTTCTCTGTATAGGAGTTGTGTAAGACTTAATCCTCCATGTAAAATATAAAATGCTCATTAAAAATACTGAAGGCAAGCCAACCTAAAAATTATCAAAAGGGAAGCAAAACTTGCATAATATATGAAAATGTGTGTTAAAATGACATGTGTGGGTTAGGTTTGCCGAACCAAAAGAAGTCTTAAGCCCGTTAATGATTTGCAGAGCTAAATATTTGAACGGAAATACACCTGAACCACTTTCAGTACTTTAAATGGGTTTGTATGTGTCTCGGTCTCATGTTTGGCCTGATCAGAATAACATCTGTGGGGACCCATCTTTGAGCTACAGGAAACCATGGCTAAGGAACCAGTGTTGTGCAGTGCTTAGTGAAGGAGCGTCTCCACCCCCATTGTTCTGCCTGGACACTGAGATCCAGCACCGAGGGCCTTCTGGCGGTTCCCTCGCTGCGAGAAGCCAAGTTACAGGGAACCAGGCAGAGGGCCTTCTCGGTAGTGGCGCCCGCCTTGTGGAACGCCCTCCCATCAGATGTCAAAGAGAAAAACAGCTACCAGATTTTTAGAAGACATCAGAAGGCAGCCCTGTTTAGGGAGGCTTTTAATGTTTAATAGATTATTTTATTTCATTTTTCTGTTGGAAGCCGCTGGGGAAACCCAGCCAGATGGGCGGGGTATAAATAATAATATATTATTATTATTATTATTATTATTATTATTATTATTATTATTATTTAGAGTGTCAGAGTAGGACCTGGGAGACCAGGGTCCAAATCCCTGCTCAGCCATGAAGCTCAGCGGGTGACCTTGGGGCAGTCACTCACTCTCGGCCTGGCCTACCTCATAGGGTCGTTGTGAAGATAAAATGAGGAGGAAGAGACCTGCATACACTACCTTGAGCCCCTTGGAGGAGAGATGGGATATGAAAGTGATAAACACATGAAAACAAGGCCACTTTCGGCAAAAGTCCTCTTCCTCAGCAGGTCTTGCCCCTATGAGGCAATTGGGGGGACTGAAGGTCCCTCAGCCGCCCTCCTCTCCCGGGTCTTCCCCAAGCAATCTGAGACTGTGTCTGAAACTAACCTCTCCTCTGCCCTCTTCACGCCTCTTCTGGTTCTGGGAGACCAGGAAGGAGAGCTTGTCACAGAAGGAGGGAGAGATACCTGTGACTTTTCACCAGCCAGACTCATCACTGCCCCATGGCCTCCCTCATTCCACTCTCCTGCTTCTGCTTCTCTCTGCCACAGAACCTCCCAATTCAGGGTTACCCCTTCAGCTTCCAACACCTCCTCTTCCCAGTCTTCTCCTCCTGCCCTCTCATCATCGTCCCACCACCAATGCCTGGGCTCTGAGCCTTCTCAGAAGCAGCTCGGCCAGGAAATCCTTGGTGCAGCGGGGAGGTCTGTACATCAAAAGGAATCCTGTACTGCTCCTGTTGCCCAACTTCCAGAACATGCACTCGGAGAACTGGGTCTTCCCAATAGGACGCCTGGTGTAAACTAGTGACTTCATGAAAATCACTGCAAGGGCCATCCAGTCCAACCCCTTGTCAAGCAGGAAACACCATCAAAGCATTCTTGACATATGACCGCTTAAAGACCTCCAAAGAAGGAGACTCCACCACACTCTTTGGCAGCAAATTTCACTGCCGAACAGCTCTTACTGTCAGGAAGTTCTTCCTAATGTTTAGGTGGAATCTTCTTTCTTGTAGTTTGAATCCATTGCTCCGTGTCCACTTCTGTGGAGCAGCAGAAAACAACCTTTCACCCTCCTCTATATGGCATCTTTTTATATATTTGAACATGGCTATCATATCACCCCTTAACCTTCTCTTCTCCAGGCTAAACATACCCAGCTCCCTAAGCCGTTCCTCCTGTAGGGTGTTTTTGGGGTGTTCTCTCTGTGACGTGTGGGGGGGGGCTACTATCTGAGGGGGTACAAATTGCAACGCGCTTTAGTTCTGGGCTGCTTCACTCCTTGCAGGGGGGGGCCCTGCGCGCAAACAGATCAACAGCTGCATCGCTTTCTTACTAGCCTCATTGTGTTACCTCTGAAGGGAGACACAAGGGATGTATTTACCTGGGAGTCACAGAGACAGAGTCCAAGCTTCTGCACCAATACCTAAAACATGGACGGATCTAATATCGTGGCGTGGGGTGGGGGAGGGGAGGATTTTGCTTTTTGCAACGTTTTTTGGGGGGGACTGGGGAACCCACTTTGCAGCTCCCTCCCCCACTCCCAACCGTCCTTCCCCCCCCCAAAAAAATCCTCCTCTCCCCTCCCCTCCCGGCATATCCTTCCCTCACTCCGCCCCTACAACCCCAAATCCCCTCCCCAATATGTTGCTCCTCCTCCTTGCCATCCAGCTTCTGTTCCGGGATGGGGGTTTGTGTGATCCCCCCCTCCCAAACTGCCTGCTTCTCCCGGAAGTGGAGCTTCTATGCCGGGTTGCTCCTCTGCGCCGTAGCTCTCGGGGCGCGCGCTTTCGGAAAGGGGAGGAGGCGCGGCAGGGGAAATCCCACCCCCCCGTGGGAAAGAGAATCGGGAACGAGGGAAAAGAGGTAAAGGGGCCGCGGGGGCGGGGAGAAAAAGACGCAGAGACCCCCGCCAGCTCCCCAGAGCGCCTTTCGTGGGTCCCATCGGCAGGGCCTGGATCCCTGCACGCGAGCTGCGAAGGGGGCTTTCCTTGGCCCCTTTGGCGCCTTGGCAGGGGGGACATGGGGCGCCCACCCAGGGGGGTCCCCACGAGGACCCCCCCTTGCCCCGTTTCCCCCACGCAGGGATCCCTGAGAAAGGCGGGCCATGAAAGGGTTAACGG
This sequence comes from Zootoca vivipara, assembly GCF_965207765.1. NCBI lineage: Eukaryota > Metazoa > Chordata > Lepidosauria > Squamata > Lacertidae > Zootoca > Zootoca vivipara. The sequence goes on along the minus strand of NC_142592.1, from coordinate 69,245,578 downwards.
GCGCGGGGGACGCCTGGATAGAGACCCCCGTGTAAGGGGGGTGTCCTCTGGATGGAGAGATGGGGCGCGCAGGGCGAGGGGAGATCCAGGGAAAGAGAGGGGGGGTCGAGGAAGTGGGGGGGAGCATCCCTGGGGCAGGGAAGGGCAGCATTGGTGGGGGGGGGGGAGAGATAGGGTAGTGGACGCCTCGGCTTCTCTATCCTGGCCAGAGAGGCGACCAGAGAGGGATCCCTGGAAAGCGGGGGGTCCAGTCCCCCCCACCCCTTCCTTCCTGCAAGTTCCATCCTCTTCCCACCCCATAAGCCCCCATAAGCCTGCCCAGTCCAACCATTGGTCCCCCTGGAGAGGAGAGGAAATCCCCAGAGGAAGAGGAGAGGGAAGAGGCCTTCTCCAAAGCGGCTCTTTGCCAGAAACCTTTTCCTCTCTCTCAGGCTTCCATCTTTAAGTGTCTTTTCCACTGCCTGGTTCATTGAGGATGAGGATAATGTACACCTGTCATCAGAAACAGGGGTGCAGAGTCCGTGGAAAGACGCTCAGGATTGATATAGAAGTTGAAAGCATTTCTCTTCCTCTTATTGTAGGCAGTGACAGAGAGTGACTGACAAGCTGAGATTCTTTCCAGTCAAAGGACCCATTTTCATGATAGACAGTGCCTGTGGCTGGAGGCTCTACACACAGGGTGTGCCTATACGGGCCAAAGACTGCCAGTATTAGCACAGGTGAGGTATGTGCAGTACGAATTCCAAAATAACTACAAAAAAAATCACAATATAATAAGAATGATTGTAGTATTTATACCCTGCCCATCTGGCTCCGTTTCCGCAGCCACTCTTGACAGCTTACAGAACATATAAAATACAGGAAAACATCAAACATTAAAAACCTCCCGATATAAGGCTGCCTTTAGCTTTCTTCTAAATGTCAGATAGTTACCCATTTCCTTGCCCTCTGCCTGCTTCCCTGTAACTTCGCTTCTCACTGGGGGGGGGGGGGGAGGACCAGCAGAAGACCCTCGAAGGAGGACCTCTGTCCAGACTGAGCGATGGGGGTGGAGACGCTCCTTCAGGCCTACATGACCGAGGCTGTTTAGGGCTTTAGGTTGCAGATCACAATGATCTCCAGAACAAGTCCGACGTACACTTAGCAGAGTAAGAAAAAACGCTCAGAGATAGCAAAAAATTCCTTCAGCAAATAAATTTATTACTGAAGGCAAGGAAGCATAACAGGATTCCATGCCTGAAAAATGCAACCACGGCAATTGAAAGGTCAGCACCAGCTGTGTGAATTGTGCTCAGAAATGTACTGGGAGCCAGTGAATATCCATTAGGACTGGTGTTATGTTGTCTCAGCGGCTGCTCCCATTCAGTTGCAGTTTACAAGTTGCCTTCAAAGGTAGCCCCATGTAGCGCATGACAATAGTCCAAGCGGGAGATAACCAGAGCATGCACCACTCTGGGGAGACAGTCGGCAGGCTGGTAGGGTCTCAGCCTGTGTACCAGACAGCTGCCCTGGACCCAGAACTGACCCTAACCCCATTCAGGACCAGGGAGTCCCCCACACCTGCCCGTCCTCTGTGCCCCCAACACAATGCTTCAATCTCTTAGCCACCATCCATCCTCCAACCGCCTCCAGACACTCACACAGGACCTTCACTGGTTCCAATTTAAAAGAGAGGAAGCACTGGGAATCATCAACATGCTGGGGAACACCCAGCCCAAACCCCCTGATGACCTCTCCCAGCAGCTTCATATAGATATTAAAAAGCAGGGGGGAGAGGATGGAGCCGTGAGGCACCCCACAAGTGAGAGCCCAAGGGGCCTGAGCACTCATCACCCATCACCACTTTTTGGACATGGCCCAGGAGGAAGGAGGGGAACCACTGCATAACAGGGCCCCCAGGGTCCAGAAGGATACCATGATCAAATGTCTCCAAAGCCACTGAGAGATCTAGCAGAACCAGGAAACAGGTTTTCCCTCGGCCTCTAGCCCTTTGGAGATCATCAGCCAGAGCAACCAGGGCAGTTTCAGTCCCATTATGAGGCCTCAATCCCGATTGGAAGGATAATGGGGGCAGAAGCTTTCCCGGTCATGCAGCTCACAAAAGGTCCAGGCACAATACTTTCATTAGCTTTGAAGGGGCCATTGGTTACTTGGTGGTCTTTTCTTCAAAAGACCAATATATTGAATACTTTTTCAGTGACGTATGATGTAAATAGTGCTTCTGTTTCCTTATTCCAAATAGGAGAGACTTTGATAAACAGGTCTGAGTTCATCGCTCCGCCTGAAACTGCTGTGTTAGCAGCAATGGAAGCCTGGGCAGTGTGGTTGGGGGTCCTGGGCTGCCTAGAACCCCTCCTCAGCCTGTCTGATATGGTCCCAAGGAAGGCAGAGCAGAATGTTTGGCACCAGTTTGGCTGCAGGAGTTCCTGGACGGAGGTGTGCAGGACAGCATCCAACGGTCTTAGAGAGGTTCTCCTCCAGAGCCTTTTCTTCTCCTGAGGATAGCCCACGAGGCAGCGAAGGTTTAGGATCAGGGTTTTCCTTCTCAATGGGCTCCCTTCCCCGGTTGACGAGCCCCATCTTCCCTTCCCTTTCCTCTGCAACATGGACAGAATCTGCCTTCCTGACTGTGAGATTCACTATTGTTCTCATCCTCTCCATCCACCAGGGCCTGCCTTCACCTGCAGCAGAATTCCCCAACCCACCAAGGATTTGAGACCCATCAGCTATCCTCACTTTGGTTTAGCCGGCCAGTTGAAGCCGTTGCTTGGATCACGGCCCCTGTTACACGCTGACAGCTTCTGGAAGCCACAGGTGAGCGCTGAGTGCAGGGTGGGGACCAAGGGTGGATAACTTACCTTAAAAGGTGCATGACATGTCCCCCACCAAAAGTACTACCGCTCCCCTAATAGCCCAGGACACCCTATAATGATGATATTTAAGATGGATCAGGAATAAATTCATATCTCAAGATAACACAACTTCAGGTTGCTAATGAGACAATACTGCGTATTTAAGGTTGACGTTTCCACTAAGTATAGTTATTCATTTGCCTCTAATATCCTGCGTCTCAGTGTCACAAACAGGATAGTCCTGTGTCAGAAGACAAGATCAGGCAGCACACCATCATTATAATGAACAATGGGGGAGGGTGTTTCCACCTGGGATTCCCAGGCTCCAACTGCTTTCCTTCAGCTTCTCCTGCTTTCTCCATGCAGTGTGAGGCATGTAGACCTTGTTACGACTTTTACTTCCTCTAGGTCCATCTCCAAGAACAGGAGCTTCCCTGAGCACCCATTCAGTTGACCCCAAGCGCCAAGCCTTGTCACTGGTTCTCTGACTGACCCAGACCACAGTCCCTGGAAAAGACGTAGACCTGGGTCTCACAGAATGGTCCATATGGACCTCCTGAGGCCAATGGGACTGTGCAGGGGATTCATGAAAATCTAGAGGGGGAAACGGGGTGGATGGAGGAATGATGAACCAGAGAAAGAGAGGGCCTATTCATTGATAGAGAGCAGCTGATGATTGAGGATTATGAAAGGTTCCTGGTGTATTACTATCATTTGATGACATTGCATCTTCATTTCCTAAAAGCTGGGAACATGTGTAGGAGGTGGGGGAATGTAGGAGACGTTGAAATAAGAGAAGGGGCTAATGGCGCTTGGTGTGCCCTATTTTCTGTGTTCTCTTCCTTGAAACCCAAACAGGACTTCTTCTCAGCCCACCCTGAGGAAAGTGGTGGAGAAGAGAGTCAGAATTCCAGGGGACCGGGCACCTTTCGTTTCATTAGGAATAGACATCAAATGTGTGAAATGTGTAATATGCTTCACTGACTGAGCACAAATAGCTCACATCAACTATCTCAAAGAGCGAAGAAACCATTTAAAGGTATGGAGAGTGGAAAGAGTTTTAGTGAGAATGCAACCCTTAGAACACAGCAACGGGTTCACACAGGGGAGAAACCATTTAAATGCATGAAGTGTGGAAAGAACTTCACTTTCAATGCATCCCTTAGAAGACATCAACGGACTCACACAGGAGAGAAACCATTTAAATGCATGGAGTGTGGAAAGAGCTTCACTTTCAATGCATCCCTTCGAAGACATGAACGGACTCACACAGGAGAGAAGCCATATAAATGTATGGAGTGTGGAAAGAGCTTCAGTCAGAGTGGACACCTCAGTATACATCAACAGACTCACAAAGGGGAGAAACCATTTAAATGCATGGAGTGCGGAAAGAGCTTCAGTTTCAATGCAAACCTTAGAAGCCATCAATGGACTCACACAAGTGAAAAACCATATAAATGTATGGAGTGCGGAAAGAGCTTCAGTCAGAGTGGACACCTCAATATTCATCTACAGACTCACACAGGGGAAAAACCATTTAAATGTATGGAGTGTGGAAAGAGCTTCAGTTTCAATGCGTCCCTTAGAAGACACCAATGGACTCACACAGGAGAGAAGCCATATAAATGTATGGAGTGTGGAAAGAGCTTCAGTGGGAGTGGAGACCTCAATATTCATCTACAGACTCACACAGGGGAGAAACCATTTAAATGTTTGGAGTGCGGAAAGAGCTTTAGTCGGAATAGAGAGCTTAAATTACACCAGCGGACTCACACAGGTGAAAAACCATATGAATGTATGGAGTGCGGAAAGAGCTTTAGTGATCATAGATACCTTAGAATACACCAACGGGTTCACACAGGGGAGAAACCATTTAAATGCATGAAGTGTGGAAAGAACTTCACTTTTATTGCATCCCTTAGAAGGCATCAATGGACTCACACAGGAGAGAAACCATTTAAATGCATGGAGTGTGGAAAGAGCTTCAGTCGTAGTGGACACCTCAGTATACATCAACAGACTCACACAGGGTACAAACCTTTTAAATGCATGGATTGCGGAAAAAGCTTTAGTAGCAGTAGAGCCCTTAGAAGACATCAACGGACTCACACGGGTGAAAAACCATATGAATGTATGGAGTACGGAAAGAGCTTCAGTCAGAATGCTGTCCTTAAATTACACCAGCGGACTCACACGGGTGAAAAACCATTTAAATGTATGGAGTGTGGAAAGAACTTCAGTGGGAGTGGAGACCTCAATATTCATCTACAGACTCACACAGGTGAAAAACCATATGAATGTATGGAGTGCGGAAAGCGCTTTAGTGAAAATGGAAAGCTTAGAAGACACCAACGGGTTCATACAGGGGAGAAACCATTTAAATGCATGGAGTGCGGAAAGAGTTTTAGTCAGAATGCAACACTTAGAACTCACCAACGGATTCACACAGGGGAGAAACCTTTTAAATGCATGGCGTGTGGAATGAGCTTTAGTCAGAATGGATACCTTAAATTGCACCAGCGGACTCACACAGGGGAGAAACCACATGAATGTATGGAGTGTGGAAAGTGCTGCAGTTGCAATGAAACCCTTAGAAGACACCAGCGGACTCACACAGGGGAGAAAACTTGGAAATGCATGGAGTGTGGAACAAGCTTCAGTAACAGTGGAAACCTTAGAAGACATCAACGGACTCACACGGGTGAAAAACCATATAAATGTATGGAGTGTGGAAAGAGCTTCAGTGGGAGTGGAGACCTTAGAAGACATCAACTTACTCACACGGGTGAAAAACCGTATGAATGTATGGAGTGTGGGAAGCGCTTTAGTGATAATGGAAACTTTAGAAGACACCAACGGGCTCACGCCGGAGAGAAACCATTTAAATGCATGAAGTGTGGAAAGAGCTTCACTATCAATGCATCCCTTAGAAGGCATCAACTGACTCACACAGGTGAAAAACCATATAAATGTCTGGAGTGTGGAAAGAGCTTCAGTCAGAATGCGGGCCTTAAATTACACCAGTGGATTCACACGGGTGAAAAACCATATAAATGTATGGAGTGTGGAAAGAGCTTCCGTCAGAATGGTGACCTTAAATTACACCAGCGGACTCACACGGGTGAAAAATCATATAAATGTATGGAGTGTGGAAAGAGCTTCCGTCATAGTGGACACCTCAGTATACATCTACAGACTCACACAGGGGACAAACCTTTTAAATGCATGGATTGCGGAAAAAGCTTCAGTATCAGTGGAGACCTTAGAAGACATCAACGGACTCACACGGGTGAAAAACCATAGGAATGTATGGAGTGCGGAAAGAGCTTTAGTCAGAATACGGGCCTTAAATTACACCAGCGGACTCACACGGGTGAAAAACCATATGAATGTATGGAGTGTGGAAAGAGTTTCGGTCACAGTGGACAACTCAATATTCATCTACATACGCACATAAGGGAGAAACCATTTAAATGTATCGAGTGCGGAAAGCGCTTTAGTGAAAATGGAAACCTTAGAAAAAAATCAACAGATTCACACAGGGGAGTAACTACCATATTTTTCGCTGCATAAGACACACTTTTTCCCTCCTAAAAAGGAAGGAGAAATCTCTGTGCGTCTTATGGAGTGAAGGCCCGCTTGCAACAGCAGGCTTGGTGTGCCTTATGGTCTGGTGCGCCTTACGGAGCGAAAAAATATGATAATTAAATGTATGGAGTGCAGAAAGAGCTTAACTTTCAATGCAACCCGTAGAAGACACCCAACAGGTTCACACAGGGAAGAGGCCATTTAAATATATGGCATGTGGACAGAACTTCACTCAGAGTGGAACCCTTGATTTACATATACAAACTTGCACAAGAGACAAACCATGTAAATGTCAGGAAAGTAGATAGAGGGTCAGTCCTAGTGGAAGTCCTATATCAACAGACTCATGAGCAGGAAGAACTTTAATAGTTTAACCGTACAAACCCATCAACAACTCAAGGAGGAGAAGCAGTTTAAATGGAAAGATTTGCAGAAAATGCTTTAGTTACAATGGAGTGTTTAAGAAACATCTTGGGACTCTCAAAAGGGAGAACCCATTTAGATGTATGGAATGTGGGACCTGTTCCTCTCAGAGTCCACTTTTTTCTTCACAGCAATGAACTCAGCAGGAAATCATTCTTAAAAGCATGATGTGTATGTGAAGTTCTTGTGTTTATATGTAAAACTGAACAGTAATGAAATATTGAAGGCAATGTCTCACAATAGGGAGTATAATTTTAGATGTAAGATACCTTTTGATAGAGAGGGGAAATCTGAATTGCTGGTGGGGAGTGAGGATTAGGGCTGGGCGATATACTGATATCTCATCCAATACCAGTTTCTACATCGTGATAACCTTTGAAAAACAATTGATATGGCAATAAACCGTGAATCACAGCGTGTGTTTCTGGGATGTGCCTGGAAGCAGCCGGCAGAAAACTTTGCTTCGTGAAGCCCCTGAAGATGCCAAGTTGCTGACTTCCCTCCCAGACGACAGGAAGCGAAACACACACCTCCATTGCCCTGTGTCGTTCCAGCCTCTTTCCTCCCTTGCTCCCTTCTGCTGGTGTGTGTGCCTGACTTAGTTATCCTGTGTGGTGCATTCTTTTACTGCTGAAACTGGATTTGCTCTCAGGAGCTAAATTTTGTGCCTCACTGGGGACGCAATGAGAACTGTATGCCTTGAAAGCTCAGAAACTATGACTGAAGAAGTCCTACTTTCCCTGTGTGTGTTTTTGACCTCAGTGTGGGAATTGCTCTACATGTGGCCCCTATCCCACTACTTGGCTCATGCCCTGGAGTTGCTGTACTCAGGCATGCGAGACAGGTGTGGGTGTGTCAGACTGGTTTTTGCACCAAACTCTGTCACCCCCCCACCACCACCACCACATGATCTCCAAACACTGCTTCTTCACCAGAACATTATCCCCGCTCCCTGCACGTTCCGAAGAAAACTTAAAATTAGTCTAAATTCAAATAAACTAAATCATATAAACACAGACTTCCCGTCATTCCCCGATGCAAATTACGTCTACAACATTGAATGCACTTAATACTTCTTACCCTACTCTTACTAAAAATTTCCAGTACTTTCTTATAACATATTGTGCCATATTTCCCTATTTCATAATATAGCGGAACCTCGGTTTATGAACACCTCGGTTTATGAACTTTCGGTTTACGAACGCCGCAGACCCATCTGGAACGGATTAATTCACTTTCCATTACTTTCAATGGGAAAGTTCGCTTCAGTTTATGAACGCTTCAGTTTAAGTACTCAGCGGACCGTCTGGAACAGATTAATCCACTTTCCATTACTTTCAATGGGAAAGTTCGCTTCAGTTTATGAACGCTTCAGTTTATGAACAGACTTCTGGAACCAATTACACCCATGCTTCGGGTTAAGTACGCTTCAAGTTGAGTACTCCGCAGACCCGCCTGGAACGGATTAATCCACTTTCCATTACTTTCAATGGGAAAGTTCGCTTCAGTTTATGAACGCTTCAGTTTAAGTACTCAGCGGACCGTCTGGAACAGATTAATCCACTTTCCATTACTTTCAGTGGGAAAGTTCGCTTCAGTTTATGAACGCTTCAGTTTATGAACAGACTTCCGGAACCAATTGTGTTCATAAACCGAGGTACCACTGTATATGGTTTACACAAGAGTCATTCTAGTGCTGCCATAGAGATTATGTCGCTATTGTCTTTTTAGGTATTTCTTGAACATATCCCATTTTTGTACAAATGATTGTTTTGTATTTCCCCTTAGTTGGGCCAGTTCTGCATAATCTAATAACTTGTTCTGCCCCCCCCCCCCTACTGTTGGTATTTTTTCACCTTTCCAATTTGATGCAATTAATAATCGGGCAGCGGCTGTTGCATATAAAAATATTTCTCTTATATTTTTTGGGGATGTCACTACAGTGGTACCTCGGTTTATGAACACAATTGGTTCCGGAAGTCTGTTCATAAACTGAAGCGTTCATAAACTGAAGCGAACTTTCCCATTGAAAGTAATGGAAAGTGGATTAATCCGTTCCAGACGGTCCGCGGAGCAACTGTTCATAAACTGAAGCGAACTTTCCCATTGAAAGTAATGGAAAGTGGATTAATCCGTTCCAGACGGGTCCGCAGAGTACTTAAACTGAAGCGTTCATAAACTGAAACATGGGTGTAATTGGTTCCGGAAGTCTGTTCATAAACTGAAGTGTTCATAAACTGAAGCGAACTTTCCCATTAAAAGTAATGGAAAGTGAATTAATCCGTTCCAGATGGGTCCGCGGCGTTCATAAACTGAAAATTCATAAACCGAGGTGTTCATAAACCGAGGTTCCACTGTACTTAAGATTCCGAGAAGAAAAGCCTCTGGTTTCTTGCAAAAGTTATGAAGATCTTTTTCATCTCATCATAAATGAGATTCCAAAACTCTTTAATTTTTCGGCAAGTCCACCACATATTGTACATACCTGTATCTCCTTTTGTTTCTCCGCACCGCCAACATTTATCTGAGATCAATTATACATCTTGAAGAGTTTCGATGGTGTAAGGTACCATCTGAATTGCATTTTCATCATGTTTTATTTCATTGTATAACATGCCGTAAAGTTCATATTCGTTTTCCAGAGGGCTTCGCATTCACTCATCATGATGGTACGTCCGATGTCTTGTGCCCATTTAATCATTACAACTTTCACCTCCTCCTCCTTGACTTCCCAGTCAAGGAGGAGGCGGTACATTCTGGAAACAACTTTGGTATTTTTTTTAGCAGTTCTTTTTCTAACTTTGAGGATTCATCATTAAATCCATTGTTTTTGGTCTTGTTTAAATGTCTCAAAGAGCTGGTGGTATTCTAGCCATCCTGATAGTTGGTCTTTTATTTCTTCGTATCTCTTTAATTTTATTTGATTGTTTTCTTTTATTAATAATGAATTATAAGTCAGCCAGTTTCCTTTCATATTTTTCTTTTTGACTGTCTTTGCTTCTAAGGGAGAAATCCAACGTGGAGTTTTTGGTTCCAACAGGGCTCTATATTTTGCCCATACTTTAAACAATGAATTTATTCTTATGTGATTTGTAAAACCTTTGTGTACTTTAGACTTTTCATAATTTGGATAGGCATGCCAACCAAAACTTAAATATTGCCCCACAATATCTAGTACATCTGTGTTTTTAAGTTGAAACCAATATTTTATCCAAGAGAGGCATGCTGCTTCGTAATATAATTTTAGATCCTCAATAAGTAAGTTATGTTTTATCCTCTACAACCCCTAACAAAGGCATGCAAGTCCTTATATAGACATTTTGAAATTGCCCACCCTGGAGCCCAAGACTGTCCCCAGAACCATCTTAAATACATCACAGAAGGGGTATAGCCCAAGACTGCCCCCAATACATCATACCTACATCAGAGGAGGGGCGGACTACAACAGAAATCTGGGTGTGCTATTTTTCTCCTGTCTGCCAGGTTACCTGATTGGATTACCTGGGCATCAGGGCCTATTTCCCCCCCCCCTTATGATAACTACTCAATTCCTGAATCCAGGTCACAGGTCACAGGCTCACCCTATTCATATCTTAAATGTGCCCTTAAGACAGGATTTGTGAGCAAAGAGACAGTGGGGAGGTTTCCCACTTTCACCTTGCAGAGAAATATTTGAGGTCCATTTGGGAGGGACAAAATGGTTCCAGGACTTTTTCCGTGGGCTTCAGACATGTGGTGTTTGTGTGTATACACAGTGAGGGGAAAAATATTTGATCCCACTGCTAAATTTGCCCATTTGCCCTCTGACAAAGAAATGACCAGTCCATAATTTTAATGGTAGGTTCATTGTAGCTGTGAGAGACAGAACAACAACAGGAAAAACACCAGAAACCCAGAAGACAAAAGTCACTGATTGATGTGCATTATAATGTGTGAAATAAGTATTTGATCCCTTTGCAAAAGATGACTTAGTACTTGGTGGCAAAACCCTTGGTGGCAATTACAGAGGCCAGACATTTCTTGTAGGTGGCCACCAGGTTTGCACAGATCTCAGGAGGTATTTTGTCCCACTCCTCTTTGCAGATCCTCTCCAAGTCAGTAAGATTTCGAGGCTGATGTGTAGCTACTCGAACCTTCAGCTCCCTCCCCAGATTTCCGATGAGATTAAGGTCTGGAGACTGGCTATGCCACTCCAGGCCCTTAATGTGCTTCTTCTTGAACCACTCCTTGGCCATGTGTTTTGGGTCATTGTCATGCTGGAATACCCATCCTCGACTTGGCTGAGGGAAGGAGGTGCTCACCCAAGATTTGACGATACATGGTCCCGTCCATCGTCCCTTCGATGCAGTGAAGGTGTCCTGTCCCCTTAGCAGAAAAACATCCCCGAAGCATAATATGTCCCCCTCCATGTTTGAGGGTGGGGGTGGTGTTCTTGGGGTCGTAGGCAGCATTCCTCCTCCAAACACGGCGAGTTGAGTTGATGACAAAGAGCTCGATTTTGGTGTCATCTGACCACAACACTTTCATCCAGTTCTCCTCTGGGTCATTCATATGTGCATTGGCAAACTGCAGACGGGACTGTACATGTTCTGTCTTGAGCAAGGGGACCTTGCGGGCTCTGCAAGATCTCATTCCTTCATGGCGTAGTGCAGGCATCCCCAAACTGCGGCCCTCCAGATGTTTTGGCCTACAACTCCCATAATCCCTAGCTAACAGGACCAGTGGTTGGGGAAGATAAGAATTGTAGTCCAAAACATCTGGAGGGCTGAAATTTGGGGATGCCTGGCGTAGTGTTACCAACTGTTTTCATGGTGACTATGGTCCCAGCTGCCCTGAGATCATTGACAAGTCATCCCCCCCCCCTGTGTAGTTCTGGGCTACTTCATCACCGTTCTCCTGATCATTGAAGCAAAATAAAAAAAAATCATTCCAGTAGCACCTTAGAGACCAACTAAGTTTGTAATTGGTATGAGCTTTCGTATGCATGCACACTTCTTCACCAGACCCTTATATATAGGGAGAGGGTGGGTAGGGGTATTATTCAGAAGGGTGGTGGGAATGGGTGATTGGTTGATAGGTGTGGTAAACCTGTTAACAACTGTTAACATTTTATTTTATTTTAATCTTTGCTGGAAGCCGCCCAGAGTGGCTGGGGAGACCCAGCCGGATGGGCGGGGTACAAATAATAAATTATTATTATTTTTATTAACGACTGCAATTGGTCTTACAGGAAAAAGCAAGGGGTGAGATGGCTAATGTCTCCGTAACACTAAAAATAGCTATATCATGTATAATGAGATAAGAATCCAATGTCTCTATTCAGACCAGGTCTCTCCATCTTTTTAAGTTTGGTAATAAGTTGCAATTCAGCAACTTCTCATTCCAGTCTATTTCTGAAATAGCTCCTGATCATTGCAACTCCACGAGATGAGATCTTGTATGGAGCCCCAGACTGAGGGAGGTTGGCAGTTATTTTGTGTTTCTTCCATTTGCGAATTATTACACCAACTGTTGTCACCTTCTCACCAAGCTGCTTGGCAGTAGTCTTGAAGCCCAGTCCAGCCTTGTGCAGGTCTACAATCCTGCTCCTGACATCCTTGGACTGCTCTTTGGTCTTGGTCATGGTGGCTACTTTGGAATCTGCTGGATTGATTGCTTCTGTCGACAGGTGTCTTTTGTACAGGTACTGTAACGAGCTGGGATTACAGGTAAGACCTCTCCCTTACAGCAGGTGCTTCCATTACATACAGTGAAGATACCAGGTAGCCTGACATCTGGCTGGTTGATAGGGGATCAAATACTTACCGTATTTCACTCATTATAATGCACACCAATCTCTTACTTTTGTCTTCTGGGTTTCTGGGGTTTTTCCTGTTGTTATTCTGTCTCTCACAGCTACAATAAACCTACCATTAAAAGTATGCACTGGTCATTTCTTTGTCAGAGGGCAAGCGGGCAAATTTAGCAGGGGATCAAAAACCTCCCCCCCTCACTGTATATATGCTTGCTTGGAACATTTATTTTACATATATATTAGACCTTAAAATTCTTACAACAATTGCATATGGTTGCATGAACTTTTATGATCTCTCCCCATTTCCCACAATACATTTTTTCACACAATTTTTAAGTACTGTCTCCCCCAAAATAATAATAGTATTTACACTACCCCCCCCCCCCCCAGCTGCAAGGCTTTCCTTCTCTTCACCCTGGAAAGTATTAGGATTCAATCCACCATCCCGATGGATTTCTGTCTGGGGCATGTGCTGCCTTTGGTCGCCTCCTGCCCTCTAAGGGATTATGGAGTCAGGGGGAGCCCTGGATTCCCCTCTTCCAGAGGAGGCATTAGCCGTGGGAACCAATTAAATCCGTCAAACCGTTGAATTTTGAAGATTATTTGAAGTTTCTACAGTTTTCTATATTGGATAGTCGGAGGAAAAAGTCCGATTCATGGTATCCGTTTATTGGTACAATTTTAAGGCTGCTTTTCTTCCTTTTCTTTTTAAAAAAATGTATTTTTATTAAAGATTTCTTGAGTTACAAAAGTATGTGCGATGTCTCTCTCTCGTATTTTTCCCATGTAGTGTATCACCTTTTTAAAGGCCAATTTTCTGGGGCTCTTTGCTGTTGTGCATTTATGGTCCCTGTGTCAACGGTCATTGCCCTGGCCTTAGGTAGAGGCTGCGGTGGGGACTTGGGATTTTTGGGGAGCTGTTTAACTGCCCCCAATTCCTGGTGTTAACAGCACCAATACCTCAAACGTAGAATCATAGAATCATATAGTTGGAAGAGACCACAAGGGCCATCCAGTCCAACCCCCTGCCAAGCAGGAAATACCATCAAAGCATTCTTGACATATGCCTGTCAAGCCTCTGCTAAAAGTTCCAGTCTTTGGCCTTCATTCAGCCCAGTGTTGCCTCCAAGCAGCCGGTCTTGATTCAGATTCATTTCATGGACAATTACTGGCCCAAAGTCACCCACTGAGCTTCATGGCTGAGTGGGGATTTGAAACATAGGCTCTCCCAGACCCTAGTCCAATTGTTTCTCCATTATTTTCTAACATATTTCCTGTTACAGGTAGGTAGCCGTGTTGGTCTGAGTCGAAGCAAAATAAAAAAATTCCTTCAGTAGCACCTTAAAGACCAACTAAGTTTATATTTTGGTATGAGCTTTCGTGTGCATGCACACTGTGTGTATCTGAAGAAGTGTGCATGCACACGAAAGCTCATACCAAAATATAAACTTAGTTGGTCTTTAAGGTGCTACTGAAGGAATTTTTTTTATTATATTTCCTGCACTTTCTGCTGCCTGGATCCGGGATCAGCCCCTCCGTTGCTCTCTAGATCCACAGAAGGAAGAGGGGAGGGGGGGAACCTTCCTCTCCCCCCCCCCACATTCAACTCTTCCTCTCTCCTCCCGGGTCCGGCACATCCTTCCCTCACACAGCACCCACAACCCAAATCCCCATATGTTGCACTTCTTCTCCTTCCCCCCGCAATACTGCTTCTGTTAAGGGAATGGGGGGGGGTGGAGAGCCCCCCCTCCCAAACTGCCTGCTTCTCCCGGAAGTGGAGCTTCTACACCGGATTGCTGCTCTGCGACGTAGCTCTAGGGGCGCGCGCTTTCGGAAAGGGGAGGAGGGGCGGCAGGGGAAATCCCCCCCCCACGTGGGAAAGAGAATCGGGAGCGAGGACAAAGAGGTAAAGGGGCCGCGGGGGAGGGGGGGAGAAAAGGACCCAGAGACCCCCCCGCCAGCTCCCCAGAGCGCCTTTCGTGGGTCCCATCGGCAGGGCCTGGATCCCTGCACGCGCCTTGGCAGGGGGGGGAACATGGGGCGCCCACCCAGAGGTTCCCCACGAGGACCCCCCTTGCCCCGTTTCCCCCACGCAGGGATCCCTGAGGTCTGCGCATGGAGAAAGGCGGGCCGTGAAAGGGTTAAGGGGCGCGGGGGACGCCTGGATAGAGACCCCCCTCGTCCCTTCTCTACTCGTCTTGGGGGGGGGGGCTCCGGATGGAGAAACAAGGGGTGCGGAGGGGAGACACAGGGACAGAGAGGGGAGGTCGAGGAAGTGGGGGGGAGCATCCCTGGGGCAGGGAAGGGCAGCATTGGCGGGGGGGGGGGGAAGAGAAGAGAGAGATCGGAAGACCAGATTTTAGGGAGACGTCCCCATCGTGGAGAGGGGGGGGGAGCTCCGGAACGACCGTCTTGGTTTCTCCCTCCCACCCAGGAATCTGCCACCCCGTCAAGATAACCAGAGATGGATGGGATCCCTGGAAAGGGGGGGTCCAGGCCCCCCACCATTTCCTTCCTTCCTGCATGCTCCATCCTCTTCCCACCCCAGAAGCCCCTTCCCTTCCCTGCCCAGACTCATAGGTTCCGCCAAGTCCAACTGTTATGTATTAAGTTAACTGCAGTACTCCTTCTGGCCAACGTGGCTGCAGTTCTCACTCAGGTCCACAACATGCAAATGAAGGAAGTTTGTTACTGTTGCAAGTTACTGTTCAGTCTGGACTCAGAGCTGGTTGTTTTGAGAGCTGTGTCTTCATAATAATAATAATAATAATAATAATAATAATAATAGTAAATTATTTATACCCCGCCCATCTGGGCGGCTTCGAACAGAAATATTAAAATACACTAATTTCTTAAAGATTAAAAGCTTCCCTAAACAGGGCTGCCTTCAGATATCCTCTAAAAGTCTGGTAGTTGTTTTTCTTTTTGACATCTGGCGGGAGGGCGTTCCACAGGGCGGGTGCCACCACCAAGAAGGCCCTCTGCCTGTTTCCCTGCAACTTGGCTTCTCGCAGCGAGGGAACCGCCAGAAGGCCCATGGTGCTGGACCTCAGTGTCCGGGCAGAGCGATGGAGGTGGAGACGCTCCTTCAGGTATACTGGACCAAGGCCATTTAGGGCTTTAAAGGTCAGCACCAACACTCAGAAACGTACTGGGAGCCAATGCAGGTCTTTCAAGACCGGTGTTATGTGGTCCCGGCGGCCGCTCCCAGTCACCAGTCTAGCTGCTGCATTCTGGATTAGTGCAGTTTCCGGGTCACCTTCAAAGGTAGCCCCAGATAGAGCGCATTGCAGTAGTCCAAGCGAGAGATAACTAGAGCATGCACCACTCTGGCTAGACAGTCCACGGGCAGGTAGGGTCTCAGCCTGCCTACCAGATGGAGCTGATAGACAGCTGCCCTGGATACAGAATTGGCCTGCGCCTCCATGGACAGCTGTGAGTCCAAAATGACTCCAAGGCTGCACACCTGGTCCTTCAGGGGCACAGTTAACCCATTCAGGACCAGGGAGTCCTCCACACCTGCCCGCCTCCTGTCTCCCACAAACAGTACTTCTGTCTTGTCAGGATTTGTCCTCAATCTGTTAGCCACCACCCACCCTCCAACCACCTGCTGACAGTCAAACAGGGCATTCACCGCCTTCACTGGTTCCAATTTAAAAAGAGAGGTAGAGCTGGGTATCATCCACATACTGGTGAACGCCCAGCTCAAATGCCCTGATGATCTCTCCCAGTGGCTTCATATAGATGTTAAAAAGCCTGAGGGGGGAGGAAGATAATGGTGGCAGGAGCTTTCCTGGTCCTGCACCCCCAAAAGCTCCAGGCATAATACTTTCATTAGCTTTGAAGGGGGCACTTGATACTTCTTCAAAGGACAAATATTCTGCATACTTTTTCATTGACGTATGATATAAAAAGGAGTTATGTTTTATATATTCCACATAGGAGAGACTTTGATAAACAGGTCTGAGTTCATCGCTCCGCCTGAAACTGCTGTGTTAGCAGCAATGGAAGCCTGGGCAGTGTGGTTGGGGGTCCTGGGCTGCCTAGACCCCCTCCTCAGCCTGGCTGATATGGTCCCAAAGAAAGCAGAACAGAACGTTTGGCACCAGTTTGGCTGCAGGAGTTGCTGGAAGGAGGTGTGCAGGACACCATCCAACGGTCTTAGAGAGGCTCTCCTCCAGAGCCTTTTCTTCTCCTGAGGATAAACCACGAGGCAGCGAAGGTTTAGGATCCGAGTTTTCCTTCTCAATGGGCTCCCTTCCCCAATTGACGAGCCCCACCTTCCCTTCACTTTCCTCTGCAACATGGACAGAATCTGCCTTCTTGACTGAGGGATTCACTATTGTTCTCATCCTCTCCATCCACCAGGGCCTGCCTTCACCTGCAGCAGAATTCCCCAACCCACCAAGGATTGGAGACCCATCAGCTATCCTCACCTGGTTTAGCCGGCCGGTTGAAGCCGTTGCTTGGATCCTGGCCTCTGTTGCATGCTGGCAGCTTCTGGAAGCCACAGGTGAGCACTCAGTGCAGGGTGGGGACCCCCAAAACATGTCGGCCACCAAAGGTACTACTGCTCCCCCAACACCCCAAGACATCCTATAATTGTGATATTTAAGATGGATCAGGAATAAATTCATGTCCCCAGAAATAACACAACTTCTGGCCATTAATGAATCAATACTACATGTTCAAGGTTGAAGTTTCCCTTAAGTACAGTTATCCATTTGCCTTTGATATCCAGCTTTTTCAGTGCCAGATTAGGATAGTCCTGCGTCAGAAGAGGGGCACGAGGTCCGGCAGCACATCATTATAAAGAACAATGGGGGTGGGTGTTTCCATCTGGGATCCCCATGTTCCAGCTGCTTTCCTTCGGCTTCTCCTGCTCTTTCAATGCAATGTGAGGCATGTAGACGGAGGTCCATCTCCAAGGACAGGAGCTTCCCTGAGCACCCATTCAGCTGACCCCAAGCGCCAAGCCTTGTCACTAGTTCTCTGACTGACCCAGACCACAGTCCCTGGAAAAGATGTAGACCTGGATCTCACAGAATGGTCCATATGGACCTCCTGAGGCCAATGGGACTGTGCAGGGGATTAATGAAGATCTAGATCTGTTTGTTTCTGGTTGGTGACCTTGCAGTGACCTTCTGGTGAGTCAGGGGAGCCAGGTGATTAGCTGTGGGCGGAGCTAGTCAGTGCTTGGAGTGCAGCAACTGAAGAGGGAGCAGAAGGGCTTCTGCCTCTTGGATTTAGGTGACTGTCCAGGCTTGTGTGTCCAGGCGCGCAGTTTGACCCATCTTTTAGTTTTAGCTCAGCAAGTCTCACACATTTATTAGGGGGGGGGGGGAGCCTAGGCTTCTTCTTCTTCACCACCGACTTCAAGCTTTTCAAGATGGAGGGGGAGGGAACAACTGTAGTCACTTGCAATTCCTGCGCAATGTTTGTTTTCTTGCCAAAGGATGTAGGCAGCTACACTTTCCGCAATTGCAAGTTGGTTGCCCTACTGGAAGGCAAGGTTGCCCTACTGGAAAACAAGGTCCAGCAACTTCGGGTCCGTGTTTCTACACTCCAGAGAATCAAAGAGCTGGAGCTTTACTTGGATGCAGCAGAGCACACTGTCTGCACCAAGGAGGAGGAGACAGGGGACATCCCTGAGGAGGTCAGTTCCCCAAGACAGCAGCCAGATGTATGGAGGAACGTGACTCATAGAAGTAGAAGGCCCAGGGATCGCTCTGAGTGTTTAGAGCTACACAATCGATTTGAAGTCCTCTCCCTTAACATGGAAGACGAGGAACAGACTCCGTTTGAAGATCTCTCCCTCATCACAGTTGATCAGGAATATGAAGATGAGCAGCAAAGTCAGTCCTCCGGGAATATGCAGGTAACCTTGGAAGAGACAGCACATGGAAGAATCCCGAACAAGCCTATGAAGAGGCGTGTAGTGCATAGCTGCCAAGTTTTCGCTTTTCTCGCGAGGAAGCCTATTCAGCATAAGGGAAAATCCCTGTAAAAAAGGGATAACTTGGCAGCTATGGGGTGTAGTGGTGATAGGGGATTCCCTACTGAGGGGTACAGAAGCAGTGATCTGTGGGCCTGACATGATGTCTCGAGAGGTGTGCTGTCTCCCCGGGGCCAAGATCAAAGATGTAACAGAACAGAACGGCTGCAAGGAATCACAAAACCCACTGACAAATACCCCTTCCTTTTGGTGCATGTGGGAACCAATGACACTGCAAGCCATAGCCTCCAGAAGATCAAAAGTGATTATGAGGCTCTGGGCAGGAAGTTGAAGCAATTAAATGCACAAATTGTCATCTCATCTGTCCTCCCAGTTGAATGACATGGCCCAGGGAGAGAGGGGAAAATAGGGGAAGTGAACAACTGGCTTCGCAAATGGTGCAAACAGGAACGGTTTGGATTCTTAGATCACGGTCTGCAGTTTCTTGAAGACGGACTTCTGGCAAGTGATGGGCTGCACCTCACAAGGGTTGGAAGGAATGTTTTTGCCATGAAACTCAAAAACCTCATCAGGAGGGCTTTAAACTGACTTATGTGGGGGAGGGAGACAGTGGTCCTGAAGGTAGGAGTCTATCAAATGCTGAAGATGATCATCCAAATGTCAAGGACCAAATGGAGCAAACAGCATGCAGACCTAGTGGCGGGAGGAAAATATCATTAAATAAGACACATGGGGGAATGATCAATGGTCTTCAATGTCTGTATACTAATGCACAGAGCATGGGAAATAAACAAGATGAACTTGAGCTCTTGGTACAGCAAACTAAATACGACATAATAGGCATCACTAAAACCTGGTGGGATGAGTCTCATGATTGGAATGTAGAAATAGAGGGATACAATCTATTTCAGAGAAATAGACCAAAGAGGAAAGGAGGAGGCGTAGCGTTATATGTCAGGGATGTGTATACCTGTGAAGAGATCCAGGATTTAAAACTTCAAAGCCAAGTTGAGTGTATCTGGGTCAAAATTAAGGGATGTGTATACCTGTGAAGAGATCCAGGATTTAAAACTTCAAAGCCAAGTTGAGTGTATCTGGGTCAAAATTAAGGGAGAGAAAAATAACAGTGATCTCATTGTGGGAGTTTACCGGTACTATAGCTCCCCAAGCCAAACTGAGGACACAGATGATGCCTTCCTGGAACAGATGACCAGGCATTCAAAAGGAAGTGAGATAGTAGTAATGGGGGATTTCAACTATCCTGATATTTGTTGGATGTCAAACTCAGCCAAGAGCATAAGGTCGAACAGATTCCTCACTGGCCTTGCAGACAATTTCATTGTCCAGAAAGTGGGAGAAGCAACAAGAGGATCAGCCATTTTAGATCTGGTCCTAACCAATAGTGATGACCTGGTTAGTGGGGTAGAAGTGGCAGGATCATTAGGTGGGAGTGATCATGCTCTTCTGGAGTTTATTGTTCAGCGGAAAGGAGCAACCAAGCATACTAAATCTCAAATCCTAGACTTTAAGAAAGCCGACTTCAGAAAACTTAGAGAAACGCTGGGTGAAATCCCATGGACAGAAATGCTAAAAGGGAAGGGAGTTCATGACGGTTGGGAGTGTGTTAAAAGGGAGATATTAAAAGCACAACTTCAGGCAATACCAATGAGACGGAAACATGGAAGGTGCCTAAAGAAGCCAGGGTGGCTATCTAAAGAACTTTTAACTGAGTTAAGATTTAAAAGGGAGATGTACCAAAAATGGAAAAAGGGGGAAATCACCAGAGAGGAATTCAAACAAATAGCCAGCACGTATAGAGACAAAGTCAGAAAAGCTAAAGCACAGAATGAACTTAGACTTGCTAGCGGTCACTCTGACCTGCACATCACCACTGGACGTTTTACGGTCGATTGGTGACGTGCCAACTACAAAATAAACACCTCCACCAAAACACCACAGACCAGGATACAGATAAAATAAAACGAAGTTGCTTTATTGTGTGTTCATATGCTTAATGGTTGCAGTACAAATCTTAGGTTGTTCTAAATTTCAGATGGTTCCTATACCGGCCTATTACCTCTAATTATAAATTACCGGCCTATTACCGCTAAAGTCAACTAAGTAAATATTTATTAATAATCTCACAACTTTGTATCCCGTCTGACTAAATCACCACCTATTCTCCTTCCTCAATATATTAAACCAGCTCTCTCTGCATATAACCAACCACTCCTAGCTCAACACCAACTCCCACTCCCTCAACCTCAACTCAACTCCAACCTCAACTGACTAACTACCACTCGGGAGGGGTTTTTATCCCTGGGCTGAGCCCGCCCCCGAGGGTTCTATCTGCTCTAAGCTTAACCCCTCACATGCTGGGTTTGTCTAGGTGGCGAATCGCCACATACCTCCCCCCATATTAAATTTGTAACAGGGCGTTGCTAGTTTTAAGTAACCCCCTGTTACAAATGGCATATTAAAAGGTCACACAACTAACTAATTTCCTAACATAAACATTTAAATCATGTTACTCTTACCTTTTAATTTCTTTTACACATATAACATAACAGTTTCAGCAACAGTAAAAATACATACCCTTTTGAAACCTTTATTTACATGTAATAGCATATTTTACCCAGACATGCAATAGTTCATTACTGGCATGGTGACTCAGTTATGGCTCAGTCCGAGAGATCAGGTCTTCTTGATAATGCATCAGCGATGACGTTCATAGTCCCTTTAACTGGTCGGATGGAGAAATAAAAGCAACAAAAAGGGCTTTTATGGGTATGTCCGTAGCAAAAGGAAGAACAAGGAAACACTGGGGTCACTTAGGGGAGAAGATGGTGAAATGCAAACAGGGGACAGAGAAAGGGCAGAACTCCTCAATACCTTCTTTGCCTCAGTCTTCTCCAAGAAAGAAAACAACGCCCGACCTGAAGAATATGGAGCAGATGATTCAGCAGGGGAAACACAGCCCAGAATAAGTAAGGAGGTAGTACAAGAATACTTGGCTAGTTTAGATGTATTCAAGTCTCCAGGGCCAGATGAACTACATCCAAGAGTATTAAAAGAACTGGCAGAGGTGATTTCAGAACCACTGGCAATAATCTTTGAAAATTCCTGGAGAACAGGCGAAGTTCCAGCAGACTGGAGGAGGGCAAATGTTGTCCCTATTTTCAAAAAGGGGAAAAGAGAGGACCCAAACAATTACCACCCAGTCAGCCTGACATCAATACCAGGAAAGATTCTAGAGCAGATCATTAAGCAAATGGTCTGTGAGCACCTAGAAAGGAATTCTGTGAACAGCTGCTTAAAATCCCAGGACTTTGGAGCATGGGGAGTCGAAAAAAAATTGTTTTAAGGATTTGGCATAATATTTGGTTTAATTGATATGTATATGTATAATTGGATATAATTGAAATAATTGAATTGTTTTTTTTAATTGGAAAATTTAATAAAAAAGTATTTGTAAAAAAAAAAGAAAGGAATTCTGTGATCACTAAAAGTCAGCATGGGTTTCTGAAAAATAAGTCATGTCAGACTAATCTGATCTCATTTTTTGACAGAATTACAAGTCTGGTAGATGAAGGGAATGCTGTGGATATAGCCTATCTTGATTTTAGCAAGGCCTTTGACAAAGTGCCCCATGATATTCTTGTAAAGAAGCTGGTAAAATGCGGGCTAGACAATGCTACCATTCAGTGGATTTGTAACTGGCTGACTGACCGAACCCAAAGGGTGCTCATCAATGGCTCCTCTTCATCCTGGAGAGTAGTGACTAGTGGGGTGCCACAGGGTTCTGTCTTGGACCCAGTCTTATTCAACATCTTTATCAATGACTTGGATGATGGGCTTGAGGACATCCTGAGCATGTTTGCAGACGACACCA
The DNA here is from genome assembly GCF_965207765.1 of Zootoca vivipara. Classification (NCBI taxonomy): domain Eukaryota; kingdom Metazoa; phylum Chordata; class Lepidosauria; order Squamata; family Lacertidae; genus Zootoca; species Zootoca vivipara. Next base: position 69,223,073 of record NC_142592.1, on the reverse strand, counting down.
AATTGGGAGGGGTGGCTAATTCCCCAGAGGACAGAATCACACTTCAGAATGACCTTAACAGATTAGACAACTGGGCCAAAGCAAACAAGATGAATTTTAACAAGGAGAAAGGTAAAGTACTACACTTGGGCAAAAAAAATGAAAGGCACAAATACAGGATGGGTGACACCTGGCTTGAGAGCAGTACATGTGAAAAGGATCTAGGAGTCCTGGTAGACCACAAGCTTGACATGAGTCAGCAGTGTGATGCAGTAGCTAAAAAAGCCAATACAATTCTGGGCTGCATCAATAGGAGTATAGCGTCTAGATCAAGGGAAGTAATAGTACCACTGTATTCTGCTCTGGTCAGACCTCACCTGGAGTACTGTGTCCAGTTCTGGGCACCACAGTTCAATAAAGATACTGACAAGCTGGAACGTGTCCAGAGGAGGGCAACCAAAATGTTCAAAGGCCTGGAAACAATGCCTTATGAGGAACGGCTTAGGGAACTGGGTATGTTTAACCTGGAGAATAGAAGGTTAAGGGGTGATATGATATCCATGTTCAAATATATAAAAGGATGTCATATGGAGGAGGGTGAAAGGTTGTTTTCTGCTGCTCTGGAGAAGCAGACGCGGAACAATGGATTCAAACTACAAGAACGAAGATTCCAGCTAAACATTAGGAAGAACTTCCTGACAGTAAGAGCTGTTCGGCAGTGGAATTTGCTGCCAAGGAGTGTGGTGGAGTCTCCTTCTTTGGAGGTCTTTAAGCAGAGGCTTGACAGCCATCTGTCAAGAATGCTTTGATGGTGTTTCCTGCTTGGCAGGGGGTTGGACTGGATGGCCCTTGTGGTCTCTTCCAACTCTATGATTCTATGATTCTAGAGGTGGAAACAGGGGTGGATGGAGGATTATGATGCAGAGGATGGGAAATGTCCAAAGGAACGAGGAACCAGAGAAGGAGACAGAGAGCAGCTGCCTTTCCTGTGAGGAAACAATGGATTTGAAAAGGCTGTATTCCCAGATCATGCTGCTTTATTAACGATGATTGAGGACTGTGAAAGGTTGCTGATGCATTACTATCATTTGATGACATTCCATCTTCATTTACTACAATCTGGGATCATGGGTGGAGATGTAGGAGGCATAGAAATAAGAGAGGGTGCTAATGGTGCTTGATGTGTTCTTTTTTTCTTTGTTCCCTTCCTTGAAACCCAAACAGGACTTCTTCTCAGCCCACCCTGAGGAAAGTGATGGAGAAGACAAGTCAGAATTTCAGGGGAGGGAGCAACTTTAATTTCACTAGAAAAAACCATTATAATGTGTGAAATGTGGAATATGCTTCACTGAATGAGCACACATAGCTCACATCAACTATCTCAAGGAGCTAAGAAACCATTTAAAGGTATGGAGAGTGGAAAGAGTTTTACTGATAGTGGAACACTTAGAACACATCAGCGGACTCACATGGGCAAGAAAGGATTCCAATGCAAGGAGTCTGGAAAGAGCTTCAATCAGAGTGAACACCTCAATATTCACCTACAGACTCAAACAGGAGAGAAACCATATGAATGTATGGAGTGCGGACGACACTATAGTGATAGTGGAAACCTTCGAAGACACCAACGGGTTCACACAGGAGAGAAACCATATAAATGTATGGAGTGTGGAAAGAGTTTCAGTCACAGTGGTCACCTCAATATACATCTACAGACTCATACAGGAGAGAAACCATTTAAGTGCATGGAGTGTGGGAAGAGCTTCAGTCAGAGTGGAAACCTTAGACAACACCAATTGGTTCACACAGAGGAGAAACCATTTAAATGCATGGAGTGCGGAAAGAGCTTCAGTCAGAGTGGAAACCTTAGACAACACCAATTGGTTCACACAGAGGAGAAACCATTTAAGTGCACGGAGTGTGAAAAAAGCTTCAGTCAGAGTGGAAACCTTAGACGACACCAATTGGTTCACACAGAGGAGAAACCATTTAAATGCATGGAGTGCGGAAAGAGCTTCAGGTTCAATGCAAACCTGAGATGCCATCAACGGACTCACACAGGAGAGAAACCATATAAATGTATGGAGTGTGGAAAGAGTTTTAGTGATAATGGAAACCTTAGAAGCCATCAACGGACTCACACAGGAGAGAAACCATATAAATGTATGGAGTGTGGAAAGAGCTTCAGTTTAAATGCGTGCCTTCGAAGACACCAACGGACTCACACAGGAGAGAAACCATATAAATGTATGGAGTGCGGAAAGAGTTTTAGTCAGAATGCAACCCTTAGAAGACACCAACGGGTTCACACAGGGGAGAAATCTTTTAAATGTATCGAGTGCAGAAATAGTTTTAGTGATAATGGAAACGTTAGCATACATCAACGAACTCATAGAATCATAGAATCATAGAGTTGGAAGAGACCACAAGGGCCATCCAGTCCAACCCCCTGCCGAGCATGAAACACCATCAAAGCATTCTTGACATATGCCTGTCAAGCCTCTGCTTAAAGACCTCCAAAGAAGCAGACTCCACCACACTCCTTGGTAGCAAATTCCACTGTCTAGAGCAGCAGAAAACAACCTTTCGCCCTCCTCTATATGACATCCTTTTATATATTTGAACATGGTTATCATATCACCCCTTTACCTTCTCTTCTCCAGGCTAAACATACCCAGCTCCCTAAGCCGTTCCTCATAAGGCATTGTTTCCAGGCCTTTGACCATTTTGGTTGCCCTCTTATGGACATGTTCCAGCTTGTTAGTATCCTTCTTTAACTGTGGTGTCTAGAACTGGACACAGTACTCCAGGTGAGGTCTGACCAGAGCGGAATAGAGTGGTACTATTACTTCCCTTGATCTAGATGCTATACTCCTATTGATGCAGCCCAGAATTGCATTGGCTTTTTTAGCTACTGCATCACACTGTTGACTCATGTCAAGTTTGTGGTCTACCAAGACTCCTAGATCCTTTTCACATGTACTGCTCTCAAGCCAGGTGTCACCCATCCTGTATTTGTGCCTTTCATATATTTTTTTTGCCCAAGTGTAGTACTTTACATTTCTCCCTGTTAAAATTCATCTTGTTTGCTTTGGCTCACTTGTCTAATCTGTTAAGGTCATTTTAAAGTGTGATCCTGTCCTCTGGGGTATTAGCCACCCCTCCCAATTTGGTGTCATCTGTAAACTTGCTCAGGATGCCCTCAAGCCCATCATCCAAGTCATTGATAAAGATGTTGAGTAAGACTGGGCCCAGGACAGGACCCTGTGGCACCCCACTAGTCAGTACTCTCCAGGATGAGGAGGAGCCACTGATGAGCACCCTTTGGGTTCGGTCAGTCAGCCAGTTACAAATCCACTGAATGGTAGTGTCACGGTGGCCGGAGAAGGCTACTTCAGAGTAACTACTCTACACAGCTCTGCATTTTATGCTTTTATTGGTGCTGAGTATTTACAGTGCTAATGGCAGTGCTATTTACAAAGACACATCTGTTCAGCTTGAATCAGAACCTCCAAGTGGCTTTTGGCGCGTCTTGCGCCAGCATAACAACTTGGGGAGACCCATCCTCTTCCCCCGACGCTTTCTGCGAAGTTCCGGAGTTGGGGGGACTGGCCTCCCCCCCTTCCTTCCCCCTTCCTGTCCCACCTGGGACGATGGCTCTTCTACCCTGCCAGAGCCTTGGACACCACTTCCTGTTTCCCCACTTGAGCTGGAGCTTTCCCTCTTTTCAGCCTCACTCGGGGCTGGGCTGGAACTCAGGAGGGGAGGGGCTTCGCGATATCCCTTGCCCCTCACATCCAGCATTGTCTAGCCCGCATTTTACCAGCTTCTTTACAAGAATATCATGGGGCACCTTGTCAAAGGCCTTGCTGAAATCAAGATAGGCTATATCCACAGCATTCCCTTCATCTACCAGGCTTGTAATTCTGTCAAAAAAATGAGATCAGATTAGTCTGACATGACTTATTTTTCAGAAACCCATACTGACTTGTAGTGATCACAGCGTTCCTTTCTAGGTGCTCACAGACCGTTTGCTTAATTATCTGCTCTAGAATCTTTCCTGGTATTGATGTCAGGCTGACTGGGCGGTAATTGTTTGGGTCCTCTCTTTCCCCCCTTTTGAAAATAGGGACAACATTTGCCCTCCTCCAGTCTGCTGGAACTTTGCCTGTTCTCCAGGAATTCTCAAAGATTATTGCCAGTGGTTCTGAAATCACCTCTGCCAGTTCTTTTAATACTCTTGGATGTAGTTCATCTGGCCCTGGAGACTTGAATACATCTAAACTAGCCAAGTATTCTTGTACTACCTCCTTACTTATTTTGGGCTGTGTTTCCCCTGCTGAATCATCTGCTCCATATTCTTCAGGTCAGGCATTGTTTTCTTTTTTGGAGAAGACCGAGGCAAAGAAGGCATTGAGGAGTTCTGCCCTTTCTCTGTCCCCTGTTTGCATTTCACCATCTTCTCCTCTAAGTGACCCCACTGTTTCCTTGTTCTTCCTTTTGCTACGGACATACCCATAAAAGCCCGTTTTGTTGCTTTTAACCTCTCTAGCAAGCCTGAGTTCATTCTGTGCTTTAGCTTTTCTGACTTTGTCTCTACACGTGCTGGCTATATGTTTGAATTCCTCTCTGGTGATTTCCCCCTTTTTCCATTTTTGCACATATCCCTTTTAAATCTTAACTCAGTTAAAAATTCTTTAGATAGCCACCCTGGCTTCTTTAGGCACCTTCCATGTTTCCGTCTCATTTGTATTGCCTGAAGTTTGCTTTTAATATCTCGCTTTTAACAAACTCCCAACCATCAAAACTCACACAGGGGAGAAACCTTTTAAATGCATGGAGTGTGGAAAGAGCTTCAGTCAGAGTGGATCCCTTAATTTACGTCAACAAACTTACACAGGAGACAAACCGTATAAATGTCAGGAAAGTAGATAGAGGTCCAGCCGTAGTGGAAGTTCTACATCAACAGACTCATGGACAGGAAGAACTTTAAGAGTTGAAACCCTACAAACCTATCAACAAACTCAAAGAGAAGCAGTTTAAATGGAAAGATTGCAGAAAGTTCTTTACGTAGTTACAATGAAGAAGAGTTTGGATTTAATATCCCACTTTATCACTACCTGAAGGAGTCTCAAAGCGGCTAACATTCTCCTTTCCCTCCCTCCCCTCCACAACAAACACTGTCTGAGACTTCCGGTCTGCCGCCATCGTCGTTCGGCGGGGATCGTCTTGGTCTCCGAGACCCCCACCACCACCGAGTAGGGGGTGAGTTGTGTGAGCGCCGCGCCCACCCGGAGAACCCCAGATAGAGTGTTCTGGGGGCTTGGATTTCCCAGCTGTGCCCCATAAAGTCACGTTCGCTGTCCGGAAAGCCCCTTTTTGGAGCCCTGAGAGCAGAGGGAGCGTGACGGAGCCTTTGGTCCATTGCTACCTTGACGGCGGAAAGCTCCGATCCAAAGACAACGGAGTGGCAGATACCTCCAAAAATAGAATTTGACTGTGAGTAAAAGGCAATAAGATTGACTTGAGACATTATTTAAATTTGGCCACGGGAGGAGAGTAAAAAAAATAAGGGAACGGAGGTCGCTCCCCCCCCCCACCGAAATACCATTCCGCAGCTAATTTACTGCAGCCACGTTGTATGAAAGGACACGAACTCTCCTAAGAAAGTTAACTTGAATTCTTCCCTTAGGTGGCAGAGCCAAGGGGAGAGGGTATTTTAATTTTGGATCTCTGCAAAGTACGTCTTGGTGGTCAAAAGACCCCTCCCCCGTACCCTGGGAGCAGGACTCTCGAATGCCACTACCAGTTGAAACAGCAAGGCTACGAGGGGAAAGATTGTATCAACAATGGTGAACTTGGGATTTATAGTTGCAATATAATTGGTACATTGATTTGACTTTGAAGAGACTTTGGAATCTAAGAAGTCTCAGAACTTGGAAATAAAAGAAAGGACATATTTTGGATAAAATAAACAAAAGGAAATAGCACCACCCCTGGCACCATATTACATGCCTTCTGTTGTAATATGAGAAGACAAAGGATGCAGCCAGACAAAACATCTGACATGCAGCTAGATGAGAACAGTGTACAACAGATTTTGGATCTAACCCAAGAAATGACTAAAGAATTGTGCAACTGTAATAGAAATCCACAGCCACTAATGGAAAATCTACAAATACAAGAGCAGGAGGAAGAAGAGGATAATAAGGAAAATCCACAAGAAGAAGAAAAGAAGGATCAACTGATTGAAAAGCAACCTGTGAGAGAGGCTGCGAAAGACTTTTATTTGATTCAAGAATCTCCAGATCAAGATGAAACTTGGGGTCCTGATCTGCCAGTGGGAGAGGGAGACCAGGCCCCACTTAGAGATAATCAAGTTGTGGCAGAAGAAGATGATTGGGACTGGTTTTGTGCCTCTCTAGTGAGAGAAGGTCATTGACTATGCAAAAGCCTTTGACTGTGTCGACAACAGCAAACTATGGCAAGTTCTTAAAGAAATAGGTGTGCCTGATCATCTCATCTGTCTCCTGAGAAATCTCTACATGGGACAGAGAGTCCCATGGACTGCTAGAAGATCAAACCTATCCATTCTGAAGGAAATCAGCCCTGAGTGCTCACTGGAAGGACAGATCGTGAAGCTGAGGCTCCAATACTTTGGCCACCTCATGAGAAGAGAAGAATCCTTGGAAAAGACCCGGATGTTGGGAAAGATTGAGGGCACTAGGAGAAGGGGACGACAGAGGACGAGATGGTTGGACAGTGTTCTCGAAGCTACGAACGTGAGTTTGACCAAACTGCGGGAAGCAGTGCAAGACAGGAGTGCCTGGCGTGCTCTGGTCCATGGGGTCACGAAGAGTCGGACACGACTAAACGACTAAACAACAACAACAAACAAGTGAGAGAAGGGGGACACAATCCAGACAGAAGCCTCGTAACAACAGGGGACAAGGAAAATGAAGATGTTGGATGGAGACTGGCTGAACATTTGAAACAACAAAAGGGGAGAAAGGGGTGAATGGTATGGGATGGAGTGGTTAAGGGAGGGTGTGGGGTGAAAAACTTTTATGAAATGTTAATTAATGGATGGTTTATGAGGTCTGAGAAATGGAAAGGATTAAGGATCTGGTGGTGGAGTTGAGGGAATTGTTACCCAGGGGAGGGAGGGGAAGATTTAAGAGGATTTGTAAATATATAAGAAGATGGAGGATTTGGGGGAAATGATATATATTTTTGGGGAGTAATTAAAGGCTAAAGGAAATAATTAGTTAAGTTGATGTCTAATATTGAGTAAGATATACGACTGAGTGAAGAATAATAATTGTAATTGCTGAACTATTTTGTAAGCATTGTGAAAGCTGCATAATGAGATATAAAATAGATTCGGGAAGGGAGGGACAGGGAAGTCGATGATATGATATTAATAAGATTTTGTTATTTGGTTCTGTTTATTTTTCTTTTTATTTCTTTTGGTTTTTATCTTTTTTTACTATTCTTTATATATTTTCTATATTGTAAAATCTCCAATAAATATATTATGAAAAAAAACAGGTTTTTGGGCCACGGTGTCGCCAGGAAGCTGTGGATCCTTGATTTTTGTGGTGCAGGCTGTGCCCCTAGGCATGATATGTGATTTGAGGGTGAGTTAGGGGTGGCCCCATGCAAAAAGGTGGAAGATCCGTGAGGATCTGTGCTTCAAAACCACGTTTTTGGGCCACGGTGTCCCCAGGAAGCTGTGGATCCTTGATTTTTGTGGTGCAGGCTGTACCCCTGGGCATGATATGTGATTTGAAGATGAGTTATGGGTGTCCCAATGCAAAAAGCGTGCAGTTCCATGAGGATCTGTGCTTCAAAACCACGTTTTTGCACCATTGCGGCCCCACAAAACAGTGGATGCGTGATTTTTTTTGGTGGTGCCTACAGACTAAGATGTGGTCTAGAGTATCATGGTGGTTTTATTTTGTTTCTATATAAAAATCATATGAATTCATGAGGACCCGTGCCTTGGAACCAAGTTTTTGTGGCGCTGCAGGGCAGCAAAGTTTTGGATCCACGTTTTTTTATAGTCCAGTCTGTAGTCGTGTCTTCCAGATGTGATTTGACACTGGATTTGTTGGAGTTGTTTTTTAAAAAGTGGAGGGTCCATGAGGATCCATGTAGATCCGCGTTTTACCCTCTTCCCAGAGTGGGGGTAGGCAACCTTAGGCCTGGGGGCCGGATGTGGCCCAATCACCTTCTCAATCCGGCCCGCGGACGGTCCGGGAATCAGTGTGTTTTTACATGAGTAGAATGTGTCCTTTTATTAAAAATGCATCTCTGGGTTATTTGTGGGGCATAGGAATTCGTTCATCCCCCCCCCAATATAGTCAGCCCCCCCCCCAAGGTCTGAGGGACAGAGGACCAGCCCCCCTGCTGAAAAAGGTTGCTGACCCCTGGTGCAGAGGCTTGGATTCTGTGACTCCTGTGTTATGGGGAAAATGGGGCTTTGGCTTTTGCGCGCGCGCGCGCACACACACACACACACAAAAGAGACATCCAAGTAAAATACAGCCGGTTATAGAAAATTCTCGGTGCGTGGCTGCTCAGCCACCCAGCTGCTCAGCCAAGAGCCCACGGTCGGAATAAAGGAAGGAATCCAGCCACCAACCGGAGCAAAATAGCAAGGTTTATTGCGCAACAGGTTTGAGCAGGTGAAGCAGGGTTGCAAGAACTTTTAAAACATTCCCACCTAAATTCCAACATTTGGTTTCGTTGTATACCAGGCGTTCTAGTTTTAGGAAAGAGCCAGAAAAGCTGTTCTCTATCTACTTTCTCTTTACCATTCATCTATACAGTAGTGCCTCGGGTTACGAACACGATCCGTTCCGGATCGCAGTTCGCAACCCGAAAAGGTCGGCAACCGAGCGCCGCTTATGCGCGTGCGCAAAGCGCACACGCCGCTTCTGTGCATGCACGGGTGCGCGAGCGCGCCGAAGACACTTCCGGGGTGGCGGAGTTCGTAACCCAAACTGTTCGCAACCCGAGCGGTTCGTAAACCGAGGTACGACTGTATATATAAAAATGTAAAAATCTTGAAATTGTCGGCCCCTATCTTCTCCGTAACCGGTTGACCGATCGTCCTGAAATTTTGACACAACGATCCAGGCCACTCCCCGAGGGTTGTTGGGGACAAAAAACCCTCAAATCACACACCTGTGCAGGTGTAGACCTGATTTTCCACCAAGTCAAACAGCGCCCTCAAGTGGAATTCCTCCCACAGTACACCCCCTCCCTTCCTGTGAAATCTAAGCCACACCCACAAATCAAATGACATCATCAACCAAGCAACTGAATCCACCAAGTCGGCCATTATCAGACCCCTAGGCCCTGCCAGGCTGCTAGGCCTCCACTAGGCCCGGGGGGGGGGGTAAATAACCCACAGCAACGCACTTGGGGGGCACCGCAAGGGGTTTTTACTTTACAATTTAGCACCATTACCCCCCCCAAAATCCCCCACCAAATCATCCTTCAAAACGTCATGAGATACGCCAGTCATGGAGGGAGGGGGGAACAAACAGAATAGATCATGGATCGGGACACGTGGGGGCAGTCACAGGGATTAGCCACAACAACGTGCCACACCCACAAACCCCGCCTCCGCCAAAAGATCCTGTAAAATAGGAGGCCTTGGCTCCATTTTACAGACTAGGCCTCAGCTCTACAGCCCTTTAAATACTATCCCAAATGGAGCCCTGGGTGGGAGGTGGGGGGAGGAGGAGCCCAAATAGGTCATGGGCTGACGTAGGTTGGGGGGAGCAACTGTCCAACAGCCACCAAAACAGCCATTCCACCCCAAGCCCAAAGCCTCTCCCAGCGGCTGCATTAATAAACGCCTGGCAACATTAGGCAGTCGTTCATCATTTCTCCTAGCACACACTTGGGGGCACAGCGAGGGGTTTTCGCTTTATAATTTAGTGGGCGTTGTGTCACATGCGAGGCTCTGGCGGCCATTTTAAGTAAGGGCAGTCATGCCCCTTTTAACCTAGGCTTTACCGTGTTTCTCTGAAAATAAGACACTGTCTTATATTTATTTTTCCTTTTTAAAAAACCCCCACATTGGCTTATTTTCAGGGGATGTCTTATTTTTTATTACGCGTCCAGCCTTGCCTCTTCCTTGGGGCCCTCCAGAACTGCGCCTATCACTATGACTTATTTTCGGGGTATGGCTTATATTGCGCAAATGCTTAGAAATCCTGCTATGGCTTATTTTATGGGTATGTCTTATTTTAGGAGAAATAACTGATTGTAAGCCTCTGTGTCTTTTTAAAAAAAACAAAAACAACCATGCACTTTCTCTCCCCAGATATTTGCAGTGGCCACCCCCCCCCCACCCCATTTACAATCCCCTACCTTCCCCTTGCCACTTCCTGGGTTTTTATGGAACTGAACAACTTGGGTGCTTCAGAACCCGCCTTCTGTTGCCAGGCCCTTACAGGGCCCGGGCCAGGTAGATAATGTGGCCCTGTTTTTAACCCTTTTGTTACTTTTTTCATTTTACTGATTGTGAATATGCTGACCGAGGCCCCCTTTAGATTCGGAGGCCCGTGCCAAGTGGCCCATATGACCCCCCCTCCTTCTGTCTGGGCCTGTCTGTTGCTACGGGGCTATGGGGCTTTGCTATTTGACCCCCCCCCCCCGTCGGGATTTTTAAAGTAGTTCTCTGCGTCCCAGGGCACATCACCACCCCCCATCCTTAATCTAAATATATAGAAATGTTCACGATGCGTGCGCAGGGGCCAATGTATGGAGATACAGGGGGAGGGGACAACAGAGGGCTCAGACAAAAGTAAATACTGGGAAATGGAACCCAGAAACTGACATTTCCTTCTCCAAGGGTGGGGGCCAATGTAGGAAGATACCGGGGGAAGTGGCCAACACTCCCCAGGGACAACAGAAGGCTCAGACAGAAGTGCATGCTGGGAAATAAAACCCAGAAGCTAACAGTTCCTTCTCCAAGGGTGGGGGCCAAGGTATGGAGATACATGGGGGGGCAACACTCCCCAGGGACAACAGAGGAAAGGGTATGGCAGGTCGCTGGGCCTTAGTTTGGGGACCCCTGTTCTATGAGGTGTGATGGAACTGCAGAGAATGATATCAGAGCCAGAGCATGGCTTTCATTCCCTTTTCAATGTCCGGTGCTGAATGGCCCCGATTGTGTAGCCTAAATGACACCATCCACACGAGGGAGGGATCAGCACAGACTTTGGGGGAACTCAAGGTTTGCAGACATTAGTGATGGCATCTCCTGAAAATCTCAATCACTGGTTTTATTGTTATACTAGCTGACCCGGCTACGCATTGCTGTGGTTCTTTCCTGTGATCCCCACCCCACCCTGTCCTGATCCATGACGTATCCTGTCCCTCCTCCCTCCACCCTGGCTCATCCCTGTGTTTCGGTAGGATACCCAGGGATGAGGCCAACACCACTTCCCAGGGACAACAGAGGGAGGAGGGGCAGGATACACCATGGATCGGGACGGGGGGGGGGGATCACAGGAAAGAACCACAGCAACGCGTGGCCGGGTCAGCTAGTATAGAATAAGAGAAGAAGAAGAAGAAGAATGTACATTTAAAGTAGACTGGAAAATGTTTACTGGATATATGAGTGAAAATGTGTTCATTTAAAAACGCTGGTAGCATTAAGATAAATTCAACAGTGTAAATAGGTTTTGATGGTGTAAGAATGGATTAGTGAATGGTTTAGTTCATGTAAAATATGCAAGGGTGTATGGCATGCAAAATGAACCATGGAAAGAGAAGAATGGAAGTCATTCACCTGAACCACTTTCAGTACTTTAAATGGGTTTGTATGTGTCTCGGTCTCCTGTTTGGCCTGATCGGAATAACATCTGTGGGACCCATCTTTGGGCTACAGGAAACCATGGCTAAGGAGACAGTGTTGTGCAGTGCTTAGTGAAGGAGCGTCTCCACCTCCATTGTTCTGCCCGGACACTGAGGTCCAGCACCGAGGGCCTTCTGGCGGTTCCCTCATTGCAAGAAGCCAAGTTGCAAGGAACCAGGCAGAGGGCCTTCTCGGTGGTGGCGCCCGCCCTGTGGAACGTCCTCCCATCAGATGTCAAAGAGAAAAACAGGTACCAGATTTTTAGAAGACATCTGAAGGCAGCCCTGTTTAGGGAGGCTTTTAATGTGTAATAGATTACTGTATTTTATTTTTCTGTTGGAAGCCGCCCAGAGTGGCTGGGAAAACCCAGCCAGATGGGCGGGGTATGGAGAACTCAAGCATTTTCATCAATATGTTAGACACAGTCAAAGCCATGAACATGATAATCTGACACATCAGGATCTGTACAATCAGCATTCCCTAATGTAGAAGCAATTCTGAGAATGTTCCTTTGTCTGATGATTGCAAATTGTCATGGAGAAAGATCCTTTTCTCAGCTGAAGAGGATAAAAAAATGAAAATTATACAGTAGTGATGTATGGAAGTGAGAGCTGGACCATAAAGAAGGCTGATCGCCGAAGAATTGATGCTTTTGAATTATGGTGCTGGAGGAGACTCTTGAGAGTCCCATGGACTGCAGGAAGATCAAACCTATCCATTCTGAAGGAAATCAGCCCTGAGTGCTCACTGGAAGGACAGGTCCTGAAGCTGAGGCTCCAATACTTTGGCCACCTCATAAGAAGAGAAGACTCCCTGGAAAAGACCCTGATGTTGCAAAAGATTGAGGGCACTAGGAGAAGGGGACGACAGAGGACGAGATGGTTGGACAGTGTTCTCGAAGCTATGAACATGAGTTTGACCAAACTGCGGGAAGTGGAAGACAGGAGTGCCTGGCGTGCTCTGGTCTATGGGGTCACGAAGAGTTGGACACGACTAAACGACTAAACAACAACAACAACAACAACATACAGTTGAATGAGTATTGGGTAGATGCATTAATATAATTAGTCCTGTTAAATAATTTTCTGATGTACATGTGTGTATAGTATTGGTATTATTTATGAATGTGGCATATTACTAGAAATACTGTCTTTTACACTTAGGAAGTGTAACAGGGTACAAAGGTCTGCTGCCCCATTGAACAATATCACTACTATGGGTGATATTGATATTATATTAAAAATGCATTGTATTAACTACAATTGCATTGTACAGGTTATAGCACTTAATTTCTTATTAATAAAGCTATTTATAATTATTAGTAGTTTGCATCATATATTTACACCTACTGTATTATTATTTCATGTTATAGCAAGTTTCTAGAGACTAGATTGAGTCTTTCTAAGTTGCATTTCTAAAGGAACTTTTGTTATTGCCAAATGCCAACGTGTTTGCATTATTAAGTTTGTTATGAATTAAAAAATGATTTTAAGTTAGAGCTTAATAATTATTTAACTATTAATATACTTCTTAATTGTATTTCAGTTCAACAATTACTTTGATAAAATATGTATTTTGTTATGTGCAAATGCCTTGAGATACCTATTAGGTCCATCAATTACCATAAAGCATACATTCAACACAAAAAACTGCGACAATTTGTTGTTGACAGCTGGACATATAAAGGGCCCATTACCCCATTAGGGCCTCATCAATAGGAATATAGCATCTAGATCAAGGGAAGTAATAGTACAACTGTATTCCAGAAAAACGTCTACTTCTGCTTCATTGACTATGCAAAAGCCTTTGACTGTGTCGACCACAGCAAACTATGGCAAGTTCTTAAAGAAATGGGAGTGCCTGATCACCTCATCTGTCTCCTGAGAAATCTCTATGTGGGACAAGAAGCTACAGTTAGAACTGGATATGGAACAACTGATTGGTTCAAAATTGGGAAAGGAGTACGACAAGGTTGTATATTGTCTCCCTGCTTATTTAACTTATATGCAGAATTCATCATGCGAAAGGCTGGACTAGATGAATCCCAAGCAGGAATTAAGATTGCCGGAAGAAATATCAACAACCTCAGATATGCAGATGACACAACCTTGATGGCAGAAAGTGAGGAGGAATTAAAGAACCTTTTAATGAGGGTGAAAGAGGAGAGCGCAAAATATGGTCTGAAGCTCAACATCAAAAAAACCAAGATCATGGCCACTGGTCCCATCACCTCCTGGCAAATAGAAGGGGAAGAAATGGAGGCAGTGAGAGATTTTACTTTCTTGGGCTCCTTGATCACTGCAGATGGTGACAGCAGTCACGAAATTAAAAGACGCCTGCTTCTTGGGAGAAAAGCAATGACAAACCTAGACAGCATCTTAAAAAGCAGAGACATCACCTTGCCGACAAAGGTCCGTATAGTTAAAGCTATGGTTTTCCCAGTAGTGATGTATGGAAGTGAGAGCTGGACCATAAAGAAGGCTGATCGCCGAAGAATTGATGCTTTTGAATTATGGTGCTGGAGGAGACTCTTGAGAGTCCCATGGACTGCTAGAAGATCAAACCTATCAATTCTTAAGGAAATCAGCCCTGAGTGCTCCCTGGAAGGACAGATCGTGAAGCTGAGGCTCCAATACTTTGGCCACCTCATGAGAAGAGAAGAATCCTTGGAAAAGACCCTGATGTTGGGAAAGATTGAGGGCACTAGGAGAAGGGGACGACAGAGGACAAGATGGTTGGACAGTGTTCTCGAAGCTACGAACATGAGTTTGACCAAACTACGGGAGGCAGTGCAAGACAGGAGTGCCTGGCGTGCTATGGTCCATGGGGTCACGAAGAGTCGGACACGACTAAACGACTAAACAACAACAAATTCCGCTCTGGTCAGACCTCACCTGGAGTACTGTGTCCAGTTCTGGGCACCACAGTTCAAGAAGGATACTGACAAGCTGGAACGTGTCCAGAGGAGGGCAACCAAAATGGTCAAAGGCCTGGAAACGATGCCTCATGAGGAACGGCTTAGGGAGCTGGGTATGTTTAGCCTGGAGAAGAGAAGGTTAAGGGGTGATATGATAGCCATGTTCAAATTTATGAAAGGATGTCATATGGAGGAGGGAGAAAGGTTGTTTTCTGCTGCTCCAGAGAAGCGGACACGGAGCAATGGATTCAAACTACAAGAAAGAAGATTCCACCTAAACATTAGGAAGAACTTCCTGACAGAGCTGTTCGGCAGTGGGATTTGCTACCAAGGTTTGTGGTGGAGTCTCCTTTTTGGAGGTCTTTAAGCGGAGGCTTGACAGCCACCTGCTAGGAATGCTTTGATGGTGTTTCCTGCTTGGCAGGGGGTTGGACTGGATGGCCCTTGTGGTCTCTTCCAACTCTATGATTCTATGATCAAACCTAAATCCGGCCCCGGTAGCAGAAGATTCTTCCTGAGCCTCCCCTCCCTGAAACGGGTGTGACATCATGGATGCAGAGCAGATCCAAGGAGCAGATCTCTACGCCTGAATGAAACTGATCTGCGATGATGGATTCCGGAGTCAAGAAATCCAAAAGGGAGTGAGCAGGAATCGTCAGGCATCCCGGTTGAGAGACTTGTAATGTTGCCAAAACATGAACTCTGAGTGTGATCTGATTTCCATGCACAACTCATTTGGTGACGTAACCGGGGGTGTTTTTGGGGTGTTCTCTCTGTGACGGGGAGGGGGCTACTATCTGAGGGTGTACAAATTGCAACGCGCTTTAGTTCTGGGCTGCTTCACTCCTTGCATGGGGGGCGGGGGCTCTGCGCGCAAACAGATCAACAGCTGCATCGCTTTCTTACTGGCCTCATTGTGTTACCTCTGAAGGGAGACACAAGGGATGAATTTACCTGGGTGTCTCGTGCGTGTGCGCGTCGTGTGTGTGTGTGTGTGTGTGTGTGTGTGTGTGCAAAAGCCAAAGCCCCATTTTCCCCGTAACACAGGAGTCGCAGAGACAGAGTCCAAGCTTCTGCACCAATACCTAAAACATGGACGGATCTAATATCGTGGCGTGGGGTGGGGGAGGGGAGGATTTTGCTTTTTGCAACGTACTGTAAACATTGTGGGGGGGATTGGGGAACCCAATTTGCAGCTCCCTCCCCCACTCTAAACCGTCCTCCCCCCCCCTAAATTTCTCTCCTCCCCTCCCGGCATATCCTTCCCTCACCCCGCCCCCACAACCCCAAATCCCCTCCCCAACATGTTGCTCCTCCTCCTCGCCATCCGGCTTCTGTTCCGGGAATGGGGCGGGGAGAGCCCCCTCCCAAACTGCCTGCTTCTCCCGGAAGTGGAGCTTCTACGCCGGATTGCTGCTCTGCGCCGTAGCTCTAGGGGCGCGCGCTTTCCGAAAGGGGAGGAGGGGCGGCAGGGAAACCCCCCCCCCCGTGGGGAAGAGAATCGGGAACGAGGACAAAGAGGTAAAGGGGCCGCGGGGGGGGGGGGGAGGCAGAAAAGGACCCAGAGACCCCCGCCAGCCCCCCCTTGCCCCGTTTCCCCCATGCAGGCATGTCTGGGATGGTGTGGGTTCCGCGCGGAGAAAGGCGGGCCATGAAAGGGTTAACGGGCGCGGGGGACGCCTGGATAGAGACCCCCCCCCTCGTCCCTTCTCTACTCGTCTTGGGGGGGGCTCCGGATGGAGAGACAAGGGGCGCGGAGGGGAGACACAGGGAAAGAGGGAGGGGGTCGAGGAAGTGGGGCGGGGAGCATCCCTGGGGCAGGGAAGGGCAGCATTGGCGGGGGGGGGGGGAAGAGGAGAGAGAGATCGGAAGACCAGTTTTTATAGAATCATAGAGTTGGAAGAGACCACAAGGGCCATCCAGTCCAACCCCCTGCCAAGCAGGAAACACCATCAAAGCATTCTTGACATATGCCTGTCAAGCCTCTGCTTAAAGACCTCCAAAGAAGGAGACTCCACCACACTCCTTGGCAGCAAATTCCACTGCCGAACAGCTCTTACTGTCAGGAAGTTCTTCCTAATGTTTAGGTGGAATTTTCTTTCTTGTAGTTTGAATCCGTTGCTCCGTGTCCGCTTCTCTGGAGCAGCAGAAAACAACCTTTCTCCCTCCTTTATATGACATCCTTTTATATATTTGAACATGGTTATCATATCACCCCTTAACCTTCTCTTCTCCAGGCTAAGGGAGAGGTCTCCATCGTGGAGCCCGCGGGGAAGCTCCGGAACGACCGTCTAGGCTTCTCCCTCCCACCCAGGAATCCGCCACCCCGTCAAGGTAACCAGAAGAGAGGGATCCCTGGAAAGGGGGGGTCCAGCCCCCCCACCCCTTCCTTCCTGCATGCTCCATCCTCTTCCCACCCCAGAAGCCCGTTCCCTTCCCTGCCCAGACTCATTGGTTCTTCCAAGTCCAACTGTTATGTATTAAGTTAACTGCAGTACTCTTTCTGGGCAAGGTGGCTGCAGTTCTCCTTCAGGTCCACAACATGCAAATGAAGAATTGAGAGTGCTGTTCACGGATTGGGTAGCGGTAGCTAGGGGAAGTTTTGTTACTGTTGCAAGTTACAGAATACTATATAAGCCAGTTGGCTAAACTACTGTTCAGTCTGGACTCAGAGCTAGAATAAAGAGCTGGTTGTTTTGAGAGCTGTGTCTTCAGCCTTCTAATAATAATAATAATAATAAATTATTTATGCCCCGCCCATCTGGCTGGTTTTTCCCAGCCACCCTGGGCGGCTTCGAACAGAAATATTAAAATACACTAATTTCTTAAAGATTAAAAGCTTCCCTAAACAGGGCTGCCTTCAGATATCCTCTAAAAGTCTTGTAGTTTCTTTTC
This sequence comes from Zootoca vivipara, assembly GCF_965207765.1. Lineage (NCBI taxonomy): Eukaryota > Metazoa > Chordata > Lepidosauria > Squamata > Lacertidae > Zootoca > Zootoca vivipara. The sequence continues at coordinate 69,205,401 of NC_142592.1, read as the reverse complement.
TTTTTGACATCTGGCGGGACGGCGTTCCACAGGGTGGGTGCCACTACCGAGAAGGCCCTCTGCCTGGTTCCCTGTAACTTGGCTTCTCGCAACGAGGGAACTGCCAGAAGGCCCTCAGTGCTGGACCTCAGTGTCCAGGCAGAGCGATGGAGGTGGAGACGCTCCTTCAGGTATACTGGACCAAGGCCATTTAGGGCTTTAAAGGTCAGCACCAACACTTTGAATTGTGCTCAGAAACGTACTGGGAGCCAATGCAGGTCTTTCAAGACCAGTGTTATGTGGTCCTGGCGGCCGCTCCCAGTCACCAGTCTAGCTGCCGTATTCTGGATTAGTGCAGTTTCAAGGTCACCTTCAAAGGTAGCCCCAGATAGAGCGCATTGCAGTAGTCCAAGCAAGATAACTAGAGCATGCACCACTCTGGCGAGACAGTCTGCGGGCAGGTAGGGTCTCAGCCTGCCTACCAGATGGAGCTGATAGACAGCTGCCCTGGACACGGAATTGACCTGCGCCTCCATGGACAGCTGTGAGTCCAGAATGAATCCCAGGCTGCGCACCTGGTCCTTCAGGGGCACAGTTACCCCATTCAGGACCAGGGAGTCCTCCACACCTGCCCGCCTCCTGTCCCCCACAAATAGTACTTCTGTCTTGTCAGGATTTGTCCTCGATCTGATAGCCACCACCCACCCTCCAACCACCTGCAGACAGTCAAACAGGGCATTCACCGCCTTCACTGGTTCCAATTTAAAAAGAGAGGTAGAGCTGGGTATCATCCACATACTGGTGAACGCCCAGCTCAAATGCCCTGATGATCTCTCCCAGTGGCTTCATATAGATGTAAAAAAGCCTGAGGGGGGAGGAAGATAATGGTGGCAGGAGCTTTCCTGGTCCTGCACCCCCAAAAGCTCCAGGCATAACAGGGTGGATTTGATTTAAATCAAACTGATTTAAATCACGATTTAAATCACTAGCCAGTAAGGCTTGATTTAAATCATAGTTTTCTACATAAAGACTAATTCTTGCTGGTATAACTTTAATATGCAAGTAGATGAAGATTTTTAGAATAACAACTTTTCATATGAGTTTTTTTATCCCGAGTTTAATAGGTTAATCATTCATATTTGGACAACTTTTCTGCTGTACTTACCGTGTTTCTCCAAAAATAAGACACCGTCATATATTTATTTTTCCTCAAAAACAAAACAAAACAAAACAAAACACGGTGGCTTATTTTCAGGGGAAATTATTAAGTATGGTACAGTTTAACCTACAAGGTTAAACTGCCTATCAATATGGCTTATTTTTGGGGTATGGCTTATTTTCGGAGAAACACGGTAGGAAGGAGAAAAATAATCATTACCTTAATAATAACAATTTAAATAGATTTATTCCACTGAAACAAGAACATCACAGCATATGTTATTTGCTTAAACAAACATCCATGTTTGTTAACTAATTTGGCTAAACAAAAACAAAAAATATATTTTTAAAGAAACTTTAGACTGTCAGCCCAGCCTACACATGGAAAACGTAAATGCTGTCCACTCCAAACAACCAGAAAAATATTGTTTCTATTCTATTCACTGAACTTCTTGCTAACATTTTTGCTGTGAAGAAGAGGCATGTGATTTCTGCTGAGTCAAATTCAGTTTTGAGAACTGCAAAAGTAAACCAAGCTGTGATTAATGGAATTTATTTACCAAAAAAATTAAACATATACAACCTTATTCTACATAATTAAAAAACTAATCTTTATTTCATGATGGAATAACCTTTGGATGGTAATATATTTTCCTCAAAAAGCATTTTATTTTAAAAAATCCGATTTAAATAAAAAAAAATTCATTTTTTTATTTTTTTTAAAAAATCATTGATTTTTATCCACCCTGAGGCATAATACTTTCATGAGCTTTGAAGGGGGCACTTGATACTTCTTCAAAGGACAAATATTCTGCATACCTTTTCAGTGACATGTGATATAAAAAGGAGTTATGTTTTATATATTCCACATAGGAGAGACTTGGATAAACAGGTCTGAGTTCATCGCTCCACCTGAAACTGCTGTGTTAGCAGCAATGGAAGCCTGGGCAGTGTGGTTGGGGGTCCTGGGCTGCCTAGAGAACAAGACCCCCTTCTCAGCCTGGTTGATATGGTCCCAAGGAAAACAGAGCAGTACGTTTGGCACCAGCTTGGCTGCAGGAGTTGCTGGACGGAGGTGTGCAGGACACCATCCAAAGGTCTTAGAGAGGTTCTCCTCCAGAGCCTTTTCTTCTCCTGAGGAGAACCCACGAGGCAGCAAAGGTTTAGAATCAGGGTTTTCCTTCTGGGTGGGCACCCTTCCCCGGTTGACGAGCCCCATCTTCCCTTCACTTTCCTCTGCAACATGGGCAGAATCTGCCTTCTTGACTGAGGGATTCACTATTGTTCTCATCCTCTCCATCCACCAGGGCCTGCCTTCACCTGCAGCAGAATTCCCCAACCCACCAAGGATTTGAGACCCATCAGCTATCCTCCCCTGGTTTAGCCGGCCGGTTGAAGCCGTTGCTTGGATCACAGCCCCTGTTGCATGCTGGCAGCTTATGGAAGCCACAGGTGAGCGCTGAGTGCAGGGGGGGGACCCCCCAAAACATGTCGGCCACCAAAGGGAGTTCTGCTCCCCTAACACCCCAAGACATCCTATAATTATGATATTTAAGATGGATCAGGAATAAATTCATGTCCCCAGAAATAACACAACTTCTGGCCATTAATGAATCAATACTACATATTCAAGGTTGAAGTTTCCCTTAAGTACAGTTATCCATTTGCCTTTAATATCAAGCTTTTACAGTGCCAGATTAGGATAGTCCTGCGTCAGAAGAGGGGCACGAGGTCAGAAGAGGGGCACGAGGTCAGCACTTCATCATTATAAAGAACAATGGGAGTGGGTGTTTCCATCTGGGATTCCCATGTGCCAGCTGCTTTCCTTCCGCTTCTCCTGGCCTTTCCATGCAATGTGAGGCATGTAGACCACAGTCCCTGGAAAAGACGTAGACCTGGGTCTCACAGAATGGTCCACATGGACCTCCTGAGGCCAATGGGACTGTGCAGGGGATTCATGAAGATCTAGAGGTGGAAACGGGGTGGATGGAGGATTATGATGCAGAGGATGGGAAATGTTCAAAGGAATGATGAAGTGGAGAAAGAGAGGACCTGTTGATGGACAGAGAGCAGCTGCCTTTCCTGTGAGGAAAGAATAGATTTGAAAAGGCTGTATTCCAAGATCATGCTGCTTTATTAACGATGATTGAGGACTATGAAAGGTTGCTGATGCATTAGTATCATTTGATGACATTCCATCTTCATTTACTACAATCTGGGAACATGGGTGGAGAATGTAGGAGACATCGCAATAAGAGAGGGTGCTAATGGCGCTTGATGCGTTCTTTTTTTCTTTGTTCTCTTCCTTGAAACCCAAACAGGACTTCTTCTCAGCCCATTCTGAGGAAAGTGATGGAGAAGAGAAGTCAGAATTTCGGGAGAGGGAGCAACTTTCATTTCACTAGAAAAAACCATTATAATGTGTGAAATGTGGAATATGCCTCACTGAATGAGCACACATAGCTCACATCAACTATCTCAAAGAGCGAAGAAACCATTTAAAGGTATGGAAAGTGGAAAGAGTTTAACTGATAGTGGAACACTTAGAACACATCAGAGGACTCACATGGGCAAGAAAAGATTCCAATGCAAGGAGTCTGGAAAGAGGGGAAACATCAATATACATCAGCGGACTCACACAGGTGAAAAACTATATTAATGTATGGAGTGTGGAAAGAGCTTTAGTAATAGTGGAAGCCTTAGACAACATAAACAGACTCACACAGGAGAGAAAGCATATGAGTGTATGGAGTGCGGAAAGCACTTTAGTGATAATGGAAACCTTAGAAGACACCAACGGGTTCACACAGGGGAGAAACCATTTAAATGTATCAGGTGCGGAAAGTGCTTTAGTGAGAATGGAAAGCTTAGAAGACACCAATGGGTTCACACAGGGGAGAGGCCTTTTAAATGCATGGAGTGCGAAAAAAGCTACAGTCAGAGTGGAAACCTTAAATTACACCAGCGAACTCACACAGGAGAGAAACCATGTAAATGTATGGAGTGTGGAAAGAGCTTTAGTAATAGTGGAAGCCTTAGACAACATCAACGGACTCACACAGGAGAGAAACCATATGAATGTATGGAGTGCGGACAGCACTATAGTTATAGTGGAAACCTTAGAAGACACCAACGGGTTCACACAGGAGAGAAACCTTTTAAATGTATCAAGTGCGGAAAGTGCTTTAGTGAGAATGGAACGCTTAGAAGACACCAATGGGTTCACACAGGGGAGAAACCATTTAAATGCATGGAGTGTGGAAAGAGCTTCAGTTTAAATGCAAACCTTAGAAGCCATCAACGGACTCACACGGGTGAAAAACCATATGAATGCATGGAGTGTGGAAAAAGCTTCCGTTTCAATGCAAGACTTAAAACACATCAATGGACTCACACAGGAGAGAAACCATTTAAGTGCATGGAGTGTGGAAAGAGCTTCTGTCAGAGTGGACAACTCAATATACACCTACAGATTCACACAGGGGAGAAACCATTTAAATGCATGGAGTGTGGAAGGAGCTTCAGTTTAAATGCAAACCTTAGAAGCCACCAACAGACTCACACGGGTGAAAAACCATATAAATGTATGGAGTGTGGAAAGAACTTCAGTAAGAGGGGACAACTCAATATACATCAACAGACTCACACAGGGGAGAAACCATTTAAATGCATGGAGTGTGGAAAGAGCTTCAGTTTCAATGCGTCCCTTAGAAGACACCAACGGACTCACACAGGAGAGAAACCATATAAATGTATGGAGTGTGGAAAGAGTTTTAGTGATAATGGAAACCTTAAAAAACATCAACGGATTCACACAGGAGAGAAACCATATAAATGTATGGAGTTTGGAAAGAGTTTCAGTCACAGTGGACAACTCAATATACATCTACAGATTCACACAGGGGAGAAACCATTTAAATGCATGGAGTGTGAAAAGAGCTTCAATTTAAATGCGTCCCTTAGAAGACACCAACGGACTCACACAGGGGAGAAACCATATAAATGTATGGAGTGTGGAAAGAGTTTCAGTCACAGTGGACAACTCAATATACATCTACAGATTCACACAGGGGAGAAACCATTTAAATGCATGGAGTGTGGAAAGAGCTTCAATTTAAATGCGTCCCTTAGAAGACACCAACGGACTCACACAGGGGAGAAACCATATAAATGTATGGAGTGTGGAAAGAGTTTCAGTCACAGTAGACAACTCAATATACACCAACAGATTCACACAGGGGAGAAACCATTTAAATGCATGGAGTGTGGAAAGAGCTTCAGTTTAAATGCTACACTTAGAAGCCATCAACGGACTCACACGGGTGAAAAACCCTATAAATGTATGGAGTGTGGAAAGAGTTTTAGTGATAATGGAAACCTTAGAAAACATCAACGGACTCACACAGGAGAGAAACCCTATAAATGTATGGAGTGTGGAAAGAGTTTCAGTTACAGTGGACACCTCAATACACATCAACGGACTCACACAGGAGAGAAACCATATAAATGCATGGAGTGTGGAAAGAACTTCAGTATGAGTAGACAACTCAATATACATCTACAGATTCACACAGGGGAGAAACCATTTAAATGCATGGAGTGTGGAAAGAGTTTTAGTGATAATGGAAACCTTAAAAAACATCAACGGACTCACACAGGAGAGAAACCTTATAAATGTATGGAGTGTGGAAAGAGTTTCAGTCACAGTGGACAACTCAATATACATCTACAGACTCACAGGAGAGAAACCATATAAATGTATGGAGTGTGGGAAGAGTTTTAGTCACATTGGAAATCTTAGAAGACATCAGCAGACACACAGGGAAGAAACCATATAAATGTATGGCATGTGGAAGGAACTTCAGTCAGAGGGGAGCGCTTGATTTAAGTCAAGAAACTTACACAAGAGACAAACCATATAAATATCAGGAAAGTAGATAGAGGGTCAGTCCTAGTGGAAGTCCTGTATCAACAGACTCATGAGCAGGAAGAACTTTAATAGTTTAACCGTACAAACCCATCAACAACTCAAGAGGAGAAGCAGTTTAAATGGAAAGATTTGCAGAAAGTGCTTTTGTTATAATGGAGTGTTTAAGAAACATCTTGGGACTCTCACAGGGGAGAACCCATTTAGATGTATGGGACGTGTTCCTCTCAGAGTCCATTCTTTTCTTCACAGCAATGAACTCAGCAGGAAATCAGTCTTAAAAGCATGATGTGTATGTGAAGTTATAATAATAATAATAATAATAATAATAATAATAATAATAATAATAATAATAATAATTTATTTATACCCCGCCCATCTGGCTGGGTTTCCCCAGCCACTCTGGGCGGCTTCCAACAGAAAATTAAAACACAATAATCTATTAAACATTAAAAGCCTCCCTGAACAGGGCTGTCTTCTAAAAGTCTGGTAGTTGTTTTCCTCTTTGACATCTGTTGGGAGGGCGTTCCACAGGGCAGGTGCCACCACCGAGAAGGCCCTCTGCCTAGTTCCCTGCAACTTGGCATCTCGCAACGGGGGAACCGCCAGAAGGCCCTCGGTGCTGGACCTCGGTGTCCGGGCAGAATGATGGAGGTGGAGACGCTCCTTCAGGTATACTGGACCAAGGCCATTTAGGGCTTTAAAGGTAAGCACCAACACTTTGAATTGTGCTCGGAAACGTACTGGGAGCCAATGTAGATCTTTCAAGACCGGTGTTATGTGGTCTCGGCGGCCGCTCCCAGTAACCAGTCTAGCTGCCGCATTCTGGATTAGTTGTAGTTTCCGAATCACCTTCAAGGGTAGCCCCACGTAGAGCGCATTGCAGTAGTCCAAGCGGGAGATAACTAGAGCATTCACCACTCTTGCTAGACAGTCTACAGGCAGGTAGGGACTCAGCCTGCGTACCAGATGGAGCTGATAGACAGCTGCCCTGGACACAGAATTGACCTGCGCCTCCATGGACAGCTGTGAGTCCAAAATGACTCCCAGGCTGCGCACCTGGTCTTTCAGGGGCACAGTTACCCCGTTCAGAACCAGGGAATCCTCCACACCCACCCGCCTCCTGTCCCCCACGAACAGAACTTCTGTCTTGTCAGGATTCAACCTCAATCTGTTAGCCACCATCCATCCTCCAACCGCCTCCAGGCACTCACACAGGACCTTCACTGCCTTCACTGGTTCTGATTTGAAAGAGAGGTAGAGCTGGGTATCATCCGCATACTGATGAACACCCAGTCCAAACCCCCTCATGATCTCTCCCAGCGGCTGCATATAGATGTTAAAAAGCTTGGGGGAGAGGACAGAGCCCTGAGGAACCCCACAAGTGCTGAGCACTCATCCCCCCCACCACTTTCTGAACATGGCCCAGGAGGAAGGAGCGGAACCACTGTATAACAGTGCCCCCAGCTCCCAACCCGTCTTGACGGTCCAGAAGGATGTTATGGTTGATGGTGTCAAAAGCCGCTGAGAGATCCAGCAGGACTAGGAAACAGCTCTCACCTTTGTCTCTAGCCCACCGGAGATCATCAACCAGTGCGACCAAGGCTGTTTCAGTCCCATGATGAGGCCTGAATCCTGACTGGAAGGGATCCAAATGGTCCGCTTCTTCCAGGCGTGCCTGGAGTTGTTCAGCAACCACTCGCTCAATCACCTTGCCCAAGAATGGAAGATTTGAGACTGGGCGATAGTTGGCCATATTAGCCGCATCTAACGATGGTTTTTTAATAAGCGGTTTAATGACCGCCTCTTTCAGCGGGGCTGGGAAGGTTCCCTCATAGAGGGAAGCATTTACCACCATGCGGAGCCCATCGCCCAGCCCTTCCCGGCTAGCTTTTATTAGCCAGGATGGGCAAGGGTCAAGGAGACAGGTGGTTGGTTTCACTCATCCAAACAGCCTGTCCACATCCTTGGAGGTAACAGATTGAAATTGATCCCATGAAACATGACTAGACAGGACTCTAGCACTCTCCCGCCCCGGCCCTGCTCCCATGGTGGAGTCTACCTCCCTCCGAATCTGAGCGATTTTATCTGCAAAAAACTTTGCAAAAGCATTGCAGGAGATATTGGGGTCCCTATCAGGCCCCGATGAAGAAGGTGGTTCAGATAGATTGCGAACCATCTGGAAGAGTCTCCGGCTGCTGTTTTCTGCAGATGCGATAGAAACGGTGAAGAAGGTCCTCTTCGCCGTCGCTATTGCCACTTGGTAGGCTCGAAGTTGAGCTCTAGCCCGTGTTCGGTCGGATTCAGAATGAGTTTTCCGCCACCGGCGCTCTAGCCGTCTCAGCGACTGTTTCATCGCCCTCAGCTCCGGGGAAAACCACGGGGCTGTCCGGGCTCCATGCAATCGGAGAGGGCGCTTCGGAGCCAAACAGTCAATGGCCCTGGTTAACTCTACATTCCAGCGGGCCACCAGGGAGTCGGCTGAGAGGCCATCAACATGGGATAAAACATCCCCTACCACTCTCTGGAAACCATTTGGATCCATTAAGTGGTGGGGGAAGACCATCCAAATAGGTCCCACCTCCCTGCAGAGGGGAAGGGTCGCGGAGAAGTCCAGTTGCACCAGGTAGTGATCTGACCATGGCACTTCATTGGTTTCGCTTTTACTTAGTGTCAGATCACCAACATCCATAGAGGTAAACACCAGGTCCATGGCATGTCCACGGCTATGGGTTGGGCCAGACTTATTCAGGGACAGCCCCATGGAGGCCATGCTTTCCACGAAGTCCCGAGCGGCCCCTTGCAAGGTCGTGTTTATATGTAAAACTGAACAGTAATGAAAAATTGAAGGCAATGTCTCACAATAGTGAGTATAATTTTAGATGTAAGATACCTTTTGATAGAGAGGGGAAATCTGAATTGCTGGTGGGGAGTGAGGATTAGGGCTGGGCGATATATTAATATCTCATCGAATACCAGTTTCTAGACCACATCGCGATAAGTGAAGCCCCTGCAGATGCCCAGTTGCTGACTTCCCTCCCAGACGACAGGAAGCGAAACACACACCTCCATTGCCCTGTGTCGTTCCAGCCTCTTTCCTCCCTTGCTCCCTTCTGCCGGTTTGTGTGCCTGACTTAGATATACTGTGGGTGTATTTTTTTACTGCTGAAACTGGATTTGCTCTCAGGAGCTAAATTTTGTGCCTCACTGGGGACCCACTGAGAACTGAATGCATTGAACCCTCAGTAAACTATTACTGAAGAAGTCCTGCTGCCTGTGTGTGTTGTTGTTGTTGTTGTTGTTGTTGTTGTTGTTGTTGTTGTTGTTGTTGTTGTTTTGACCTCTGCATGGGAATTGCTCTGCATGTGGCCCCTTCCCCGCTGATACTTAGTTTATGCCCTGGAGTTGCTGTACTCAAGCATGCAAGATGGTGTGTGTGTGTGTGTGTGTGTGTGTGTGTGTGTGTGACTGGTTTTTCCACCAAACTCTGTCCCCCTCCCCCCACCACATGATCTCCAAACACTGCTTCTTCACTAGAACTTATCCCTGCCTCCTACGCATTCTGAAGAAAACTTAAAATTCTGTAATTTAATGGGAGATTCCCCGCCCCTAAGTCTAATTGCAAGAGGGAGAAGGAGGGGCTGCAGGTACCAGGGAAGTCTCCTGGGGGGGGGGGTCCATCTTCACTCATGTACCCCATGGGGCACCCCAGAGCTGCTGCTTATTCTGGGGTTTGGGGATGATAGTACTTTCCCATTGTCCCAGAGGTTTTTATTCTTCCTGCTAGAGGACCACAGTGCATATTGTTGTTGTACTGATTTTATTGCTGCTGCTGCTGCTGCTGCTGCTGCTGCTGCTCTGCTGTCATGGACTGGCAGGGAGAGAGGGGGGGGGAGGCACCAGCTGGGGAACCGACCAGGGAAGAAGGCTTGGATACCGGGTGTTGTATGCCCCCCCCAAAGGTAGGGCCGGTGCTTGGGTTTTTTTGTGCCCTAGGCGAGATCACCTTTTGGCGCCCCCGCCCCCCCCCCCCGGTGGCCAATCAACAGTTCTCTCAGCAGCCCTAAGAGGAGGATAGCTGGCTGCACATACATATTTATCCATTTGTATCAGCAGTGATCTGCATTGGACCAGCACAGGCCACCTGTGTATTGCGGGTACCCACTGATAAAAGTGAGACTGATGCAGAACCCCGTTCTGTCAAAAGTTTGACTGTGGGACCTGTTTCACCCTCCTCTATATGACATCCTTTTATATATTTGAACATGGCTATCATATCACCCCTTAACCTTCTCTTCTCCAGGCTAAACATACCCAGCTCCCTAAGCCGTTCCTCATAAGGCATCGTTTCCAGGCCTTTGACCATTTTGGTTGCCCTCTTCTGGACACGTTCCAGCTTGTCAGTATCCTTCTTGAACTGTGGTGCCCAGAACTGTGGTACTATTACTTCCCTTGATCTAGACGCTATACTCCTATTGATGCAGCCCAGAATTGCATAGGCTTTTTTAGCTGCTGCATCACACTGTTGACTCATGTCAAGTTTGTGGTCTACCAGGACTCCTAGATCCTTTTCACATGTACTGCTCTCAAGCCAGGTGTCACCCATCCTGTACTTGTGCCTTTCATATATATTTTTTTGCCCAAGTGTAGTACTTTACATTTCTCCTTGTTAAAATTCATCTTGTTTGTTTTGGCCCAGTTGTCTAATCTGTTAAGGTTGTTTTGAAGTGTGATTCTGTCCTCTGGGCTATTAGCCACCCCTTCCAATTTGGTATCATCTGCAAACTTGCTCAGGATGCCCTCAAGCCCGTCATCCAAGTCATTGATAAAGATGTTGAATAAGACTGGGCCCAAGACAGAACCCTGTGGCACCCCACTAGTCAGTACTCTCCAGGATGAGGAGGAGCCACTGATGAGCACCCTTTGGGTTCAGTCAGTCAGCCAGTTACAAATCCACTGAATGGTAGCATTGTCTAGCCTGCATTTTACCAGCTTCTTTACAAGAATATCATGGCGCACCTTGTCAAAGGCCTTGCTGAAATCAAGATAGGCTACATCCACAGCGTTCCCTTCATCTACCAGGCTTGTAATTCTGTCAAAAAATGAGATCAGATTAGTCTGACATGACTTATTTTTCAGAAACCCATGCTGACTTTTAGTGATCACAGCGTTCCTTTCTAGGTGCTCACAGACCGCTTGCTTAATGATCATGCTATAAAGAAGCTGAGCCACTTCATCAAGTTAGCTAATGGAATTAAATTCCATTGTGCAGACAAAAAGGCAGTCAATAATGGGGGTTGATCAGGACGCATCTGCTATGAAACTAATGAAGTTGAAGTTTCAGGGCCCCTAACCCGAGAAGGGGCCCAGTCACAAGCAACTTTACCCCACATTGCTTTTAAAAAAAATTGCTTTAAAAAGTGCATTATGCATGTATATGACATTTCTCTAATTTTCATCACAGAATAGTCTGAAGGGACCACAAGGATCATCAAATATTTCACCCCACATGGGACTTGAACCCATGACCCTGGGATTAAGAGTCTCTTGCGCTACCAACCAAGCTATAACTCAAAAACTATAGGGCATTGGAAATGTTCATTCACGCCAGTGGCTTTCCAGTACTGTACAGAAATCTTAAGCAAAATCTAAGATGTAGTAGCTATTTTTAAATAAATAAATGTGATCTTTCTTGGAGCAAACCCACTTAAGAAGATAACAGTGGTTTACAGGTCTCTGGTAGAGAGGGAGGCAGAGGGAGGGAGGGAAGGCAGCAGAAATGAAAGGAGAAATTGGGCACACACTCTTTCTTAGGGGCCAAACCCAAAGCGCCCGCCTCGCCGGCGCACTTACTCCTGAAAGGCCTGCGCTTGGTCCTGCGCCTCCAAGGCCGGTTCCTCAGAAGGCAGCGACAGTTCAAGCGCGGAGGGAGTTCCATGGCCACGAGAGGCTGCAGCTCGAAATGACGCATGCCCAGCAGGAAGCAAGAACACCTCGTTTCCTCTCTGGCCGGTGGGGTGTGTGGCCACCAGCAGCAGCAACGGCAGCGGCTCTGGGGAAGCCCGGCGACGCGGGGCAAGTGGCTCTGCTGGGCGCCCGCCGCCGCCTCCCCCTCCTCCCACACCATGTTTTATGCATGAGGGCATGTGGGCGCTACTGAGGGGAAGGAAGGCACGCGCTTCGCTTTGCGCCTCTGGCTTGTGTGAGCAGCTGCAGCGAAGTAGCCCCTCGAATCGGCGCAGAGGCTCTGAGGCGCGCTGGCGGTGGCCGGCTGGCTGGCTGGAGAGCGCTGAAGCCTTGCCCCCGCTGGGCTCAGGGCGCTCGGCCGGCCGGACAGTGCCATCGCTGATGCGCTGGGCGCGCGCACGCTCGAATTCCCACGCCTCCCCGTCATGCATCGCGGCCCTGCGCCCCCTGCAGGGCATTGCAGGGAAGCGCCTCAGCAGCAAGGGAAACAGGAGGGAAAGCGGCGGGCGGCGAGTGGAGGGCAGGGGGCAGGCTGGCAGCGCCCCCTCCATGACAGAGCTCTAGGTGGTTGCCTAGCTCGCCTTTGTGGACACTCCGGCCCTGCCCAAAGGCTATCAAAACTCCTAGCTCTAGGTCTAGCCAGTGTGGTGTAGTGTGGTGTAGTGCTTAAGAGCGGTAGACTAGACTCGTAATCTGGGGAATCAGGTTCGAGTCTCCACTCCACATGCAGCTGCTGGGTGACCTTGGGCTAGTCACACTTCTCTGAAGTCTCTCAGCCTCACTCACCTCACAGAGTGTTTGTTGTGGGAGAGGAAGGGAAAGGAGAATGTTAGCCGCTTTGAGACTCCTTAGGGTAGTGATGAAGCGGGATATCAAATCCAAAATCCAAACTCTAGGTCTGGCCAATAAAAGGCTGATATGGGAGCGGTTGGGGGCCAGGCTGGTTCTTTCTTTTTCACGTCTCCTCTGGAAAAGTGCTCTTTCTTTTGGGCTTTGATTACTTCTGCCTCCTTCAGTGCCCACGGCACCATCAACGAGGTACAATACTGTCCTTTGAACTTCTGTAGCCACGTAGGGCTCTCTCTCAGGACCGCTACCCAGGAGTCGGCGTATGGAAACTGCTCCCAACATCCAGGGTGTTTTGTCACACTTCGAAAGATCTGGTTGGTTAGGTCCAGGTCCTACGAGCCCGGGGGGAGGGGGGCTGTTTGCAGGGAGTTCTCAGTCATTTGGGGTTCATCCCTCCACCGTATTTGCGTTTGAATTTGCCAAAATTATTCACCATGCCTTGTAATGGAGTCCATTTCTCCTATGAGTGTGCCCCCCCCCATTATGCCTCCTGCTTGAGTTGTCAGCCTTCAGTGCCCACGGCACCATCAGCGAGGTACAATTCTGCCCCCCATTCCTGGTGTTAACAGCACCAAGACCTAAAACATGGATGGAGCATTCTGAGGTCATGGCGTGGAGTGGGGGAAGGAAGGATTTTGCAACGTAACCATTGTGGGGGGGGGGCACTTTGCAGTTGGATTGCTGGGATCAGCCCCTCCCTCGTTCTCCTGATCCCCAAAAGGAAGAGGGGAGGGAAAAAACCTTCCTCTCCCCCCACTAAATTCCTCCCCACTCCTCCCGGCACATCCTTCCCTCCCTCCGCCCCCTCAACCCCAAATCCCCTCCCCAATATGTTGCTCCTCCTCCTCGCCATCTGGCTTCTGTTCCGGGAATGGGGGGGAGAGCCCCCTCGCAAACTGCCTGCTTCTCCGGAAGTGGAGCTTCTACACCGGATTGCTCCTCTGCGCCGTAGCTCTAGGGGTGCGCGCTTTCGGAAAGGGGAGGAGGGGCGGCAGGGGAAACGCCCCCCCCCGTGGGAAAGAGAATCGGGAGCGAGGACGAAGAGGTAAAGGGGCGGGGGGGGGGGAGAAAAAGAAACAGAGACCCCCGGCAGCTCCCCAGAGCGCCTTTCGTGGGTCCCGTCGGCATGGTGTCGATCCCTGCACGGGTGCTGCGAAGGCGGCTTTCCTTGGTCCCTTAGGCGCCTTGGCAGGGGGGGGACATGGGGCGCCCACCCAGGGGGTCCCCACGAGGACCCCCCTTGCCCCGTTTTCCCCACGCAGGGATCCCTGAGGTCTCCGCATGGAGAAAGGCGGGTCATGAAAGGGTTTACGGGCGCGAACTACGCCTGGATGGAGACCCCCCTCGTCCCTTCTCTACTCGTCTTGGGGGGGGGGGCTCCGGATGGAGAGACAAGGGGTGCGGAGGGGAGACACAGGGAAAGAGAGGGGAGGTCGAGGAAGTGGGGGGGAGCATCCCTGGGGCAGGGAAGGAAAACATTTGGCGGGGGGGGGGAGAGAGATAGGAAGGCCAGATTTTAGGGAGACGTCTCCATCGTGGAGACCGAGGGGAAGCTCCGGGACGACCGTCTTGGCTTCTCCCTCCCACCCAGGAATCCGCCTCCCCGTCAAGGTAACCAGAAGAGAGGGATCCCTGGAAAGAGGGGGGGGGTCCAGTCCCCCCACCCCTTCCTTCATGCATGCTCCATCCTCTTCCCACCCCAGAAGCCCCTTCCCTACCCAGACTCATAGGTTCTTCCAAGTCCAACTGTTATGTATTAAGTTAACTACAGTACTCGTTCTGGGCAACGTGGCTGCAGTTCTCACTCAGGTCCACATCATGCAAATGAAGGATTGAGAGTGCTGTTCACGGATACAATCCATCAGCATCCCATGACAGCGACTGCATGAATCTTCCCAGGCAAAGGACCCATTTTCATGATTGACAGCGCCTGTGGCTGGAGGCTATATACAAAGGGTTTGCCTTTGTTCGTCATTGGTCCCCCTGGAGAGGAGAGGAAATCCCGAGAGGAAGCGGCTCTTTGTTTCCGCAATCCCACCCTGGAAACAGCCAGAAACCTTTTCCTCTCTCTCAGGCTTCCATCTTGAAAGTGTCTTTCCCACTGCCTGGTTCATTGAGGATGAGGATAATGTACACCTGTCATCAGAAACACGGGTGCAGAGTCCCTGGAAAGGCTCTCAGGATTGATATAGAAGTTGAAAGCATTTCTGTTCCTCTTATTGTAGGCAGTGACAGAGAGTGACTGACAAGCTGAGATACAACCCATCAGCATCCGATGACAGTGACTGCATGAATCTTCCCAGTCAAAGGACCCATTTTCATGATAGACAGTGCCTGTGGCTGGAGGCTCTACACGCAGAGAGTGCCTATTCGGGCCAAAGACTGCCAGTTTTAGCACAGGTGAGGCGTGTGACCTCCCCAAAATTACAGACTGTTTGTGAATTAGAATTTGTGGGTGGGATTATAGTTTACGGCAACCCTGTGACTTTCTCCACCCATAATGTTTTGAGATCTGATATTGCAGTACAAATCCAAAGTAACTACAAAAAAATCACAATATAAGAATAACAACAACAACAACAGATAGTGGTTCATTTCCATGACCTCTGGTGGAAGAGCGTTCCACAGGGTGGTTGCCACCACCGAGAAGGCCCTCTGCCTGGTTCCCTGTAACCTCATTTCTCACAGGGGTGGGGTGGGGGGGAGGGACACTAGCAGAAGACCCCCGGAGGAGGACCTCAGTGTCTGGGCTGAGTGTTGGGCTTTAGGTTGCAGATTTTTCTCCTCCATAATGATCTCCAGATCAAGTGCGACATATAATTAGCAGAGTAGGAGAAAACAGCAGCAAAAAAATTCAATCAGCAGAGAAATTTGTTACTGAAGGTTAATAAGCATAACAGGAGCAAAAAATTAACTTACAATAAAACCCTAACTTAGCAAACCAAAACAGCACTCAAGTAAGAAACACACAAGCAGAGTACAGTACAGAATAGCAGAATAGGAAGTGGGAGCAGGCGCCTTTCAAGCTTCATCTGGTTCCCAAATAAAAGTAAGGATCTCCTTCTATCTCAGGTCGGGGACAGAGGGTGGCGCTAAGGAAGGACTCATTGCCACAGCCCTCCTTGGTGTGTGGAGTCCCCAGGGCGCAATCCTTTCCCTGATGCTTTTCAACATCTTTATGCGCCCCCTTGCCCAGATTGTCCGGAGTTTTGGGCTGGGTTGTCATCAATATTCTGATGACACCCAGCTTTATCTTTTGATGGACGGCCGCCCTGACTCGGCCCTGGACACACTGACCAGATGCTTGGAAGGTGTGGCTGGATGGCTGCGTGGGAGAGAGTTAAGCTAAATCCTTCGAAGACAGTCCTCTGGCTGGGTCGGGACGACATGGAGTTGGGGAGCCAACTCCCATCTCTTGTTTTGTTGTTGTTTAGTTGTTTAGTCGTGTCGGACTCTTCGTGACCCCACGGACCATAGCACGCCAGGCACTCCTGTCCTCCACTGCCTCCCGCAGTTTGGTCAAACTCATGTTCGTAGCTTCGAGAACACTGTCCAACCTTCTCGTCCTCTGTCGTCCCCTTCAACTAGTGCCCTCAATCTTTCCCAACATCAGGGTCTTTTCCATGGATTCTTCTCTTCTCATGAGGTGGCCAAAGTATTGGAGCCTCAGCTTCACGATCTGTCCTTCCAGGGAGCACTCAGGGCTGATTTCCTTAAGAATGGATAGGTTTGATCTTCTAGCAGTCCATGGGACTCTAAAGAGTCTCCTCCAGCACCATAATTCAATTCCCATCTCTTGCCGGGGCTCAATTAGTGCCAGCGCCTTCTGTCAAGAGTTTGGGTGTAACCTTCGACGCCTCCCTTTCCATGGAGGCGCAGGTTACAGCCACAGCAAAGGTGCCATTTTTCCATCCCCACCGTATCAAGCAGTTGGTCCCTTACCTCTCTCACCCTGATCTGGCCACAGTGATCCATGCGACGGTCACCTCCAGGCTTGATTATTGTAACTCGCTCTATGCGGGGCTGCCCAGAAACTCCAGTGGGTGCAGAATGCTGTGGCGAGGCTCCTTACGGGGTCCCTGCCATGGGACCACATTCATCCAGTGCTTTACCAGTGGAGTCCAGGATCAGATTTAAGGTGCTGGTTTTGACCTTTAGAGCCCTATGTGGCCTAGGATCCTTGTACCTACCGGACCGCCTTTAGGGGATTAGGTACTACTGCTCCCCTAACACCCCAAGACATCCTATTATTATGATATTTAAGATGGATCAGGAATAAATTCATGTCCCCAGAAATAAGACATCTGCTGGCCATTAATGAATCAATACTACATGTTCAAGGTTGAAGTTTCCCTTAAGTGCAGTTATCCATTTGCCTTTAATATCCAGCTTTTTCAGTGCCAAATTAGGATAGTCCTGCGTCAGAAGATGGGCACGAGATCAGGCAGCACATCATTATTATAAAGAACAATGGAGGTGGGTGTTTCCATCTGGGATTCCCATTTGCCAGTTGCTTTCCTTCCGCTTCTCCTGCTCTTTCAACAGTGGAATTTGCTACCAAGGAGTGTGGTGGAGTCTCCTTCTTTGGAGGTCTTTAAGCAGAGGCTTGACAGCCATATGTCAAGAATGCTTTGATGGCGTTTCCTGCTTGGCAGGGGGTTGGACTGGATGGCCCTTGTGGTCTCTTCCAACTCTATGATTCTATGATTCCATGCAATGCGAGGCATGTAGAGCGAGGTCCATCTCCATCTCCAAGAACAGGAGCTTTCCTAAGCACCCATTCAGCTGACCCCAAGCGCCAAGCCTTGTCACTAGTTCTCTGACTGACCCAGACCACAGTCCCTGGGAAAGACGTAGACCTGGGTCTCACAGAATGGTCCATATGGATTCATGAAGATCTAGAGGTGGAAACGGGGTGGATGGAGGATTATGATGCAGAGGATGGGAAATGTCCAAAGGAACAATGAAGCGGAGAAAGAGAGGGCCTGTTGATGGACAGAGAGCAGCTGCCTTTCCTGTGAGGAAACAATGGATTTGAAAAGGCTGTATTCCCAGATCATGCTGCTTTATTAACGATGATTGAGGACTATGAAAGGTTGCTGATGCATTACTATCATTTGATGACATTGCATCTTCATTTCCTAAAATCTTGGAACATGGGTGGAGAATGTAGGAGACATCGAAATAAGAGAGGGTGCTAATGGCACTTGATGTGTTCTTTTTTTCTTTGTTCTCTTCCTTGAAACCCAAACAGGACTTCTTCTCAGCCCATTCTGAGGAAAGCGATGGAGAAGACAAGTCAGAATTTCGGGGGAGGGAGCAACTTTCATTTCACTAGAAAAAAACGTTATAATGTGTGAAATGTGGAATATGCTTCACTGAATGAGCACACATAGCTCACATCAACTATCTCAAAGAGCGAAGAAACCATTTAAAGGTATGGAGAGTGGAAAGAGTTTCACTGATAGTGGAACACTTAGAACACACCACGGGACTCACATGGGCAAGAAAAGATTCCAATGCAAGGAGTCTGGAAAGAGGTTCAATCAGAGGGGAAACCTTAATATACATCAGCGGACTCACACAGGAGAGAAACCATATGAATGTATGGAGTGTGGAAAGAGCTTCAGTTTAAATGCAAACCTTAGAAGCCATCAACGGACTCACACGGGTGAAAAACCATATAAATGTATGGAGTGTGGAAAGAGCTTCAGTGGGAGTGGACAACTCAATAGACATCTACAGACTCACACAGGGGAGAAACCATTTAAATGCATGGAGTGTGGAAAGAGCTTCAGTTTAAATGCAAACCTTAGAAGCCATCAACGGACTCACACGGGTGAAAAACCATATAAATGTATGGAGTGTGGAAAGAGCTTCAGTGGGAGTGGATACCTTAGAAGCCATCAACAGACTCACACGGGTGAAAAACCGTATGAATGTATGGAGTGTGGAAACAGCTTCAGTTTCAATGTGTCCCTTAGAAGCCATCAACGGACTCACACGGGAGAAAAACCATATAAATGTATGGAGTGTGGAAAGAGCTTCAGTCGGAGTGGATACCTCAGAAGACATCAACGGACTCACACGGGTGAAAAACCGTATGAATGTATGGAGTGTGGAAAGAGCTTCAGTGGGAGTGGAGACCTTAGAAGCCATCAACGGACTCACACGGGTGAAAAACCATATAAATGTATGGAGTGTGGAAAGAGCTTCAGTGGGAGTGGAGACCTTAGAAGACACCAACGGACTCACACAGGAGAGAAACCATATAAATGCATGGAGTGTGGGAAGAGTTTCAGTCACAGTGGTCACCTCAATATACATCTAAAGACTCATACAAGAGAGAAACCATTTAAGTGCATGGAGTGTGGGAAGAGCTTCAGTCAGAGTGGACAACTTAGAAGCCACCAGCGAACTCACACGGGAGAAAAACCATATGAATGCATGGAGTGTGGAAAAAGCTTCCGTTTCAATGCAAGCCTTAAAATACATCAACGGACTCACACAGGAGAGAAACCATTTAAGTGCATGGAGTGTGGAAAGAGCTTCTGTCAGAGTGGACACCTTAGAAAACATCTACAGGTTCACACAGGGGAGAAACCATTTAAATGCATGGAGTGCGGAAAAAGCTTCTGTCAGAGTGGACACCTTAGAAAACATCTACAGGTTCACACAGGGGAGAAACCATTTAAATGCATGGAGTGCGGAAAGAGCTTCAGTTTAAATGCGTCCCTTAGAAGACACCAACGGACTCACACAGGAGAGAAACCATATAAATGTATGGAGTGTGGAAAGAGTTTTAGTGATTATGCAAACCTTAGAAAACATCAACGGACTCACACAGGAGAGAAACAATATAAATGTATGGAGTGTGGAAAGAGTTTCAGTCACAGTGGAAGTCTTAGAAAACACCAGCAGACACACAGGGAAGAAACCATATAAATGTATGGCATGTGGAAGGAACTTCAGTCAGAGGGGAGCCCTTGATTTACATCAAGAAACTTACACAAGAGACAAACCATATAAATGTCAGGAAAGTAGATAGAGGGTCAGTTCTAGTGGAAGTCCTATATCAACAGACTTATGAGCAGGAAGAACTTTAATGGTTTAATCATAGAAACCCATCAACAACTCAAGAGGAGAAGCAGTTTAAATGGAAAGATTTGCAGAAAGTGCTTTTGTTATAATGGAGTGTTTAAGAAACATCTTGGGACTCTCAAAAGGGAGAACCCATTTAGATGTATGGAATGTGGGACGTGTTCCTCTCAGGGTCCACTCTTTTCTTCACAGCAATGAACTCAGCAGGAAATCCTTCTTAAAGCATGATGTGTATGTGTGAGGGACAGGGGATATCGCGAAGTCCCTCCCCTCCTGAGTTCAAGCCCAGCACTGACCACAGGGGAAAGCAGAGGGAGCTCTGATTCCAGTGGGGAAGCAGGAAGTCGGGTCCGAGGCTCAGGCAAGGTAGCGGAGCCAGGGTCCCAGGTGGGACAGGAAGGGGCAAGTAAGGGGGGGAGACCCATCCCTCCAACGCCAGAATTACGCAGAAAGAGGAGGGGCAAGAGAATGGGGCTTCCGAGGCTTTTGTGCTGGGGAAAGACGCGCCAAAAGTCATTCGGAGGTTCTGATACCGACTGACCACATCACTCCGTGTAAATAGCAATGACTTCAGCACTGTAAATACGCAGCACCAATAAAAGAATAAAATGCAGAGCTGCGTAGCGTCGTTACTCTGAAGTAGCCTACTCCGGCCACTGTGACAGCAACCTCCGAATCCTTTTTTGGGCTACTTTGGAGTTGCCGGGATGAGTGTGTCAGAGGCGGAGAGATGGCGGCAGATCGCGGAGCAAGCACAGGAGGAGCTGCAGCAGCTGACGCTGCAGGCACAGGGAGAATTAAAGGCAGCTAAAGAAGAGACTAAGAAGGTCCAGGACGACCGGCTACAACTTGCGGAACAGGTGAGAGCGCTTCAGGAAAGAGAGCAGCAGTTAAGGGCGGTGGCGGTAGACCTCCAAAGCAAGCTGGATGCAGAGAAAGACAAGGCGGGAGGGGCCCCCCAAGTCCAAGTGCTGCCAGGAAGGAGAGCCGGGACCCTAGTAAGCAAGTTCAATGGAGACCCGAGGGAATATCATGGCTTTGAGACTGAGATCGTGTATGCTCTTGAGCTGCACCATAATGAGTTCCCTGATGATGAGCACAGAGTAGCGTTTATTGTGGAACATCTCACCGGGGCAGCCAGGGAGTGGCTAAGACAGTTAATCGCAACCAAGAATCCTTGCATGAAAAATGTCCAACAATTTCTAGAAGGTTTGAGGACGATGTATTCGTCCGATAGTCATATGGACCAGACTAAGGAGGAACTTCATAATTTACGCCAAGGAAATATGACAGTTCGCGCATATTGGGCGAAATTCACCATGCTGGTGCACAGACTGGGGTGGGTACTGGAGTCCCCTCCTATGCAAGCGGCGTTCTACTTGGGTTTGCACGAGGAGGTGAAGGATGAGCTCTCGAGAGGTCCAAAACCCAGTACGATGGATCAGCTGAGCAAAGCGGCTCTGGCGGTGGGGGTGAGACAGGAATCCCGGTGGAACGACAAGCAAGCAACGCGCGCAAAGCGGGCTTGGTTCCCACGGTCGCAGGAGAAGCCACTCCCCCAACAACCCTTTCAAGCCACGCCTGGGGCCAGCCAGGACCAGGAGCCCATGCAGATTGATAGCGCGCGCGCGCGGGCTTTTCAAACCCCAGCGGCGCCAAGACGCAAGGAGGGAAGGGGCGGGAATTGCTTTCTCTGCAACTCCCCCCAGCATCTCGTCAGAGACTGCCCACATCGCAGGGAGTGGCAAGGAAAGGCGGGAACGGTGGTGCCCTCCCCCACTGACGCAGCACCACAGCAGGGAAACGGGAAAGCCTGGCTGCAGGAGACAAGGGGCAGCAGCCAGGCACAGTCAGCAGACAACAGCCCCAGCCCACCCACCCGCACAGAGAGGAGCAGAGCCAGCCCACCCCTCCCAGAGCAGGAGTGGTTCTAGAAGTCACGCTAACGCTCCCAAATGGCTATCCACTGACAGTCCTAGCCTTAATTGACAGTGGTGCCTCAGCCAACTTCTTCTCGAGAAACTTTGCAGAAGAGCACCAGATCCAGCTTCTGCAGCTGGATTTTCCTCTGCACGTGGCAACCATTGACGGCAGAGAGCTGCTGGGAGGGGCCATCACACATCAACCCCCCCCCCATGAGAATGACGGTGGGAAGGCACTCAGAGACACTGGCGTTCAACGTCACCACCATCTCAGACCCCCCCCATCGTCTTGGGCATGAGCTGGCTGGCGCGCCACGACCCCTCCATCAGTTGGCACCAGAGATGCATCACGTTTGGGTCGGACTTTTGTCTGGAACATTGCATGCAGCACCAACCAGGGGAGGGGCCTCCGATAGCCACGGTGGCCACCATGCATGTCAAAGGGGGTGAGGCGATACCCAAGCCGTACTGGGACCTGCAGGAGGTCTTCAGCGAAGCGGAGTCCGACCACCTACCACCGCACAGGCCTTTTGACTGCCAGATCAACCTGGTGCCAGGGGCGACGATACCCCCAGCCAAGCTGTACGCCATGTCAGACCAGGAACTGGAGGATCTGCGCGCTTTCATCGACAAGAACCTCAAGCGGGGGTTCATCAGAGAAAGCAAGGCAGCAGGGGGCAGCCCGGTCTTCTGGGTGGACAAGAAAGACACGCAACAGCGCCGTCTTGTGGTGGACTTTAGACGGCTGAATTCGGTGACAGAGCCAGTGGCTTTCCCCATGCCCAGAGTGGACGATCTCCTGACAGCGGCACGCAGGGGCAAGATTTTCACCAAGCTGGACCTACGGGGGGCGTACAACTTGATCAGGATCCGGGAGGGCGATGAATGGAAAACCACGATGTTCACGCCTCTGGGCTCTTTTGAATATCTGGTGATGCCCTTCGGGTTGCAAGGGGGCTCAGCATGCTTCCAGGCCTTCATGCACCACGTCCTGGGGTCCCTCCTCTTCAGGAAATGCTTGGTCTTCCTAGATGACATCCTTATCTATTCAAATGACCCAGTGCAGCATGTGAAAGATGTCAGGGAGGTGTTGCAGCGCCTGAAGCAGAACCACCTGTATGTGAAGCTGGAGAAGTGCAAGTTTCACACCAAAGAGGTAGACTTCCTGGGCTACAAGCTGTCAGACAAGGGGCTGGCGATGGACAAGAACAAGGTGCAGGCCATCCTGGACTGGCACAGCCCCAGGACGCGCAAAGATGCCCAACGCCTACTAGGCTTTGCCAACTTCTACAGGAAGTTCATCAAGAATTTCTCTCGCGTTACGGCTCCCATCACTGACTGCCTGAGAGGCAAGCAGAAGTTCAGGTGGACACCAGAGGCGCAAGCAGCGTTCGAAAGCCTCAAGAGGGTGTTCGCCTCAGACCAGAACCTGTTCCACGTGGTTCAGGACGCGCCCCTACGCGTGGAGACAGATGCTTCTGATAAAGCTGTGGGCGCCATTTTGTTGCAACTGGACGCCAACAGGGAGTGGAGACCCTGTGCCTTCTTCTCCAGGAAGCTGACACAGCCTGAACGCAACTACACAGTGTTTGATAGGGAACTTCTCGCGATCCACGCTGCGTTCTAGCACTGGCGACACTTCCTGGTGGGCGCAAAGCACCCCATCCAGGTGTGCACAGACCACAAGAACCTGGAGTTCTGGAGAACTGCCAGGGTGCTCAACCAGCGGCAGATACGGTGGGCAGAGTTCTTCTCGAACTTCAACTTCTCCATCCACTACATCCCGGGAGAGCAGAATGTCAGGGCGGATGCCCTCTCCCGCAAGCCAGAGTACATGGAGGAGGAGGCGCCACCAGCACCCAGGCACATTTCCCCCCCGTCAGCATGGTCATGCGGAGCAGCAGTGGTGAGCGAGGCAGAACTCACAGCACTGACGGCAGCGGATGAATTTGCCAACCGCATCTTCAGAGAACTGAGAGGGGGGAGGGAGCAGGCAAAAGACTTTGCAGAACGCAGGGGGCTGCTTTTCTACAAGGGTGCACTGTACCTGCCCACCACCCAGCTGAGACGTACAGTCCTCAAGCAGATGCACGACAACCCAACGGCGGGTCATTTTGGAAGGGACAAAACCGCCCACCTAGTCATGAGACACTTCTGGTGGCCAGGGGTGCGGGAAGATGTTCGAGACTATGTACGGGGCTGTGACACCTGCCAGCGGGCAAAGGTGGTCAGAGCAGCGCCACCAGGATTGCTGGAGCCCTTAGCCACCCCACACAGGCCGTGGGAAGTGGTGTCCATGGACTTCATCACAGATCTGCCTTCTTCCAGGGGCAAGACCGCAGTGTTGGTGGTGGTGGACCTCATGTCCAAAATGTGCCACTTTATACCGTGTGCCAGGGCGGTCTCGGCAGAAGAGACAGCCAAACTGTTTGTTGACCACGTATTCCGACTGCATGGCTTACCCTTAAGAGTTATTTCGGATCGTGGCCGCCAATTTGTTTCCAGGTTCTGGCGGCGGCTCATGAACCTCCTGCAGGTGGAGGTCAGCTTGTCGACAGCTAGACACCCGCAGACCAACGGACAGGCGGAGAGAGTCAACGCCATTCTGCAGCAGTACCTGAGATGCTACGTCAGCCAGCGGCAAACAGACTGGGTGGATCGACTGCCACTGGCAGAATTTGCCTACAACAATGCGGTGCACGTCTCCACAGGGGTGTCGCCCTTTAAGGCCAATTACGGGCGCGACCTCAGATCTTTCCCAGAGAGGGAGGGGGAGGAGGAGGAGGAGGGCCCACAGGCTGAGGATTGGGCAGAGGAACTGGAGACGGTGCACCAGCAGCTCAGAGAACACTTGGAGAGGGCCAAGGAAGCGTACAAAAGGGGGGCAGATCGCCACAGGCGACAAGGGGAGGTCATCAGGGTGGGGGACAAGGTTTGGTTGTCCTCGGAGGGCCTTCCCACCAGAGGGAGGTGCAAAAAGCTGGCGCCCAGAAGGCTGGGCCCCTTCACAGTCACGCAACAGGTCAACCCGGTGGCATACAGGCTGGCACTGCCAGAGGACATGAGGGTGCATCCAGTGTTTCATAGATCGCTGCTGTCGCCGTACAGGGAAAGCAGCAGGCTCCGAGACAGCGAACACACCCCCGAGGGAGGGGGGGAGAGGGGAGGCAGGGAGCAACTCAATGAAGCCACGGCCATCCTTGATTCACGGAGGGGGGTGGGGGGCCTGGAGTACCTCATGGCAGGGGAGGACGCTCCGCCCTCCCAGAATGAATGGGTCCCCGCCACTCAGATACAGGAGGAATTCTTGGTGGAAGAATTTCACGCCCTCTTTCCCCACAGACCCAAGCCCTGGCACATGGAAAGGGAGGGGGAGGAGGAGGAGGCACGGGAGAGCAGCTCACCATGGCGCTGGGAGGCGGAGTTTGAGGAATCGGGAGACGAGATATGGGTGTCACCAAGATCCACCCAGTCAGAGGCAGAAGCAGATTGGCAGCACATTTTTACCCCCACCAGCTCAGACGCCACGGACTTTTTGGGATTCCAGTCCTCCCAGGCGGAAGGGGGGGCCTCGCAGGACTGGGCGGAGGTGTTCACACCAACGGGCTCGGAAAGCACTGAGTTCCTAGGCTTCCAGTCGTCACCGACACCTGGGGGGGACCTGGGGAGGGGAGAAGGGGAGCTTGGGAGGGGGGTGGATGTGAGGGACAGGGGATATCGCGAAGTCCCTCCCCTCCTGAGTTCAAGCCCAGCACTGACCACAGGGGAAAGCAGAGGGAGCTCTGATTCCAGTGGGGAAGCAGGAAGTCGGGTCCGAGGCTCAGGCAAGGTAGCGGAGCCAGGGTCCCAGGTGGGACAGGAAGGGGCAAGTAAGGGGGGGAGACCCATCCCTCCAACGCCAGAATTACGCAGAAAGAGGAGGGGCAAGAGAATGGGGCTTCCGAGGCTTTTGTGCTGGGGAAAGACGCGCCAAAAGTCATTCGGAGGTTCTGATACCGACTGACCACATCACTCCGTGTAAATAGCAATGACTTCAGCACTGTAAATACGCAGCACCAATAAAAGAATAAAATGCAGAGCTGCGTAGCGTCGTTACTCTGAAGTAGCCTACTCCGGCCACTGTGACAGTATGTAAAGTTCTTGTGTTCATATGTAAAACTGAAAAGTAATGAAATATTTAAGGCAATGTCTCAAAATAGTGAGTATAATTTTAGATGTTAGATACCTTTTGATAGAGAGGGAAAATCTGGATTGCTGGTGGGGAGTGAGGATTAGGGCTGTGCGATATATTAATATCTCGTCCAATACCGATTTCTAGACCACATTGTGATAACCTTTGTAAAACAATTGATATGGCAATAAACCACGAATCACAGCGTGTGTTTCGAGGATGTACCTGGAAGCAGCCGGCAGAAAACTTTGCTTCGTGAAGCCCCTGAAGATGCCAAGTTGCTGACTTCCCTCCCAGACGACAGGAAGCGAAACACACACCTCCATTGCCCTGTGTCGTTCCAGCCTCTTTCCTCCCTTGCTCCCTTCTGCCGGTTTCTGTGCCTGACCTAGATATACTGTGGGTGTATTTTTTTACTGCCAAAACTGGATTTTGTGCCTCACTGGGGACCCACTGAGAACTGTATGCTTTGAACCCTCAGTAAACTATAACTGAAGAAGTCCTACTGTCCCTGCGTGTGTTTTTGACCTCAGCATGGGGATTGCTCCACACGTGGCCCCTACCCCGCTGATACTTAGTTTATGCCCTGGAATTTCTGTACTCAAGCATGCAAGGTGTGTGTGTGTGTGTGTGTGTGTGTGTGACTGGTTTTTCCACCAAACTCTGTCCCCCCTCCCCCCACCACATGATCTCCAAACACTGCTTTTTCACTAGAACTTATCCCTGCCTCCTACGCATTCTGAAGAAAACTTAAAATTCTGTAATTTAATGGGAGATTCCCCGCCCCTAAGCCTAATTGCAAGAGGGGGACGGAGGGGCTGCAGGTACCAGGGAAGTCTCCTGGGGGGGGTCCATCTTCACTCATGAACCCCATGGGGCAGCCCCAGAGCTGCTGCTTATTCCGGGGTTAGGGGATGATAGTACTTTTCCATTGTCCCAGAAGTTATTATTCTTCCAGCTAGAGGACCACAGTGCATATTGTTATTGTACTGATTTGATTGCTGCTGCTGCTGCTGCCATGGACTGGCAGGGTGAAAGGGGGGGGAGGCACCAGATGGGGAACCGACCAGGGAAGAAGGCTTGGATCTTGGGTATTGTATGCCCCCAAAGGCTATCCAAACTCCTAGCTCTAGGTCTAGCCAGTGTGGTGTAGTGGTTAAGAGCGGTAGGCTAGACTGGTAATCTGGGGAACCGGGTTTTCGTCTCCGCTCCTCCACATGCAGCTGCTGGGTGACCTTGGGCTAGTCACACTTCTCTGAAGTCTCTCAGCCTCACTCACCTCACAGAGTGTTTGTTGTGGGGGGAGGAAGGGAAAGGAGAATGTTAGCTGCTTTGAGACTCCTTAGGGTTCTGATAAAGCGGGATATCAAATCTAAAATCCAAACTCTAGGTCTGGCCAATAAAAGGCTGATACGGTAGCCGTTGGGGTCCAGGCTGGTTCTTTCTTTTTCACCTCTCCTCTGGAAAAGTGCTCTTTCTTTTGGGCTTTGATTACTTCTGCCTCCTTCAGTGCCCACGGCACCATCAACGAGGTACAATACTTTCCTTTGAACTTCTGTAGCCATGTAGGGCTCTCTCTCAGGACCGCTACCCAGGAGTCGGCGTATGGAAACTGCTCCCAACATCCAGGGTGTTTTGTCACACTTCGAAAGATCTGGTTGGTTAGGTCCAGGTCCTACGAGCCCGGGGGGAGGGGGGCTGTTTGCAGGGAGTTCTCAGTCATTTGGGGTTCATCCCTCCACCGTATTTGCGTTTGAATTTGCCAAAATTATTCACCATGCCTTGTAATGGAGTCCATTCCTCCTATGAGTGTGCCCCCCCATTATGCCTCCTTCAGTGCCCACTGCACCATCAGCGAGTTACAAAACTGCCCCCCCCCCAATTCCTGGTGTTAACAGCACCAAGACCTAAAACATGGATGGAGCATTCTGAGGTCATGCCGTGGGGTGGGGGAAGGAAGGATTTTGCAAAGTAACCATTGGGGGGGGGCACTTTGCAGTTGGATTGCTGGGATCAGCCCCTCCCTCGCTCTCCTGATCCCCAAAAGGAAGAGGGGAGGGGGAAAACCTCACTCCCCCCCACTAAATTCCTCACCTCCCGGAACATCCTTGTCTCACTCCGCCCCCTCAACCCCAAATCCCCTCCCCAATATGTTGCTCCTCCTCCTCGCCATCTGGCTTCTGTTCCGGGAATTGGGGGGGGGAGCCCCCTCCCAAACTGCCTGCTTCTCCCGGAAGTGGCACTTCTACGCCGGATTGCTCCTCTGCGCCGTAGCTCTAGGGGCGCGCGCTTTCGGAAAGGGGAGGAGGGGCGGCAGGGAACCCCCCCCCCCGGTGGGAAAGAGAATCGGGAGCGAGGGAAAAGAGGTAAAGGGGCCGCAGGGGGGGAGAGAAAAGGACCCAGAGACCCCCGCCAGCTCACCAGAGCGCCATTCGTGGTTCCCGTCAGCATGGTGTCGATACCTGCACGGGTGCTGCGTAGGGGGCTTTCCTTGGTCCCTTAGGCGCCTTGACAGGGATGCCCCCCTCCCCACGAGGACCCCCCTTGCCCCGTTTTCCCCAGGGTTTGCGGGCGCGAACTACGCCTGGATGGAGACCCCCCCCTCGTCCCTTCTCTACTCGTCTTTGGGGGGGGTCTCCGGATGGAGATACCAGGGGCGCGGAGGGGAGACACAGGGAAAGAGAGGGGAGGTCGAGGAAGTGGGGGGGGCATCCCTGGGGCAGGGAAGGGCAGCATTGGCAGGGGGGGGAGAGAAGAGAGAGATCGGAAGACCAGATTTTAGGGAGACGTCCCCATCGTGGAGAGGGGGGGAGGCCCCCGAACGACCGTCCGTCTTGGTTTCTCCCTCCCACCCAGGAACCTGCCACCCCGTCAAGGTAACCAGAGAGGGACACCTGGAAAGGGGGGGGTCCAGTCCCCCCACCCCTTCCTTCCTTCCTGTATGCTCTTCCCACCCCAGAAGCCCCTTCCCTTCCCTGCCCAGACTCATAGGTTCTTCCAAGTCCTACTGTTATGTATTAAGTTAACTGCAGTTCTTACCCTGCCCATTTTTGCTGCAGTTCTCACTCAGGTCCACAACATGCAAATGAAGGATTGAGAGTTCTGTTCACGGATTGGGTAGCTAGAGGAAGTTTGTTACTGTTGCAAGTTACAGAATACTACCATGTTTCCCACATTTTAAGACACCGTCTTATATTTATTTTACTCAAGAAAATAAGCCTATGGCTTATTTTCGGTGGGGTGTCTTATTTTTTTTAATTAAGCAATCTACATTTTGACATTTGGAGCTGGGCGCTCGTCATACTTTTTCACCGGTGAGCGTGGTCAGAGCCAGGAGCACGCCCAGCGCTGCCCGCGCTCCTCCTGGGGCCGCCACGCTCAACTCCCGTGCCCAGCCAACCCAGAGACCCTCCCCTCATTGCCGCCAATGCCGTGGGGCATTTCTTTTCATAGAATCATATGATTCTATGCCTCTTTTCAGGAAGAGGAGGCAGACGCCCGGAACCGGCTGCTGCAGCTGGGCCAGGCGGAGGCGAGGCCACTGCTTGCCCCTGGGGGCTGCGGAGGCGGCTGGGCGGGGACAGCCGGACCCCAGCCGGGTAGCAGCAGCAGCGGGAGGACGAGTATGGTGCTGCTGCTGGCCATGGCAGGAGGAAGCAGGCGCCCGAAAGCGGCAGCTGCTGCAGCCCCGACAGAGCGCGCAGCAGCGCCGCTCGTCCCGGGGCAGCGGGACCCAGCAGCAGCGCCGTCCTCATCCTTCCGCTGCTGTTGCTGCTGCTGCCGGGCCAGCTGCTCACCCCGTTCCTGGGGGTCGCAGAGGAGGCTGGGCGGGGACAGCCGGACCCCAGCCGGGTAGCAGCAGCAGCGGGAGGACGAGTATGGTGCTGCTGCTGGCCACGGCAGGAGGAAGCAGGCACCCGAAAGCGGCAGCTGCTGCAGCCCCGACAGAGCGCGCAGCAGCGCCGCTCGTCCC
The DNA here is from genome assembly GCF_965207765.1 of Zootoca vivipara. Classification (NCBI taxonomy): domain Eukaryota; kingdom Metazoa; phylum Chordata; class Lepidosauria; order Squamata; family Lacertidae; genus Zootoca; species Zootoca vivipara. Next base: position 69,175,354 of record NC_142592.1, on the reverse strand, counting down.
GGGGCAGCGGGACCCAGCAGCAGCGCCGTCCTCATCCTTCCGCTGCTGTTGCTGCTGCTGCCGGGCCAGCTGCTCACCCCGTTCCTGGGGGTCGCAGAGGAGGCTGGGCGGGGACAGCCGGACCCCAGCCGGGTAGCAGCAGCAGCGGGAGGACGAGTATGGTGCTGCTGCTGGCCACGGCAGGAGGAAGCAGGCACCCGAAAGCGGCAGCTGCTGCAGCCCCGACAGAGCGCGCAGCAGCGCCGCTCGTCCCGGGGCAGCGGGACCCAGCAGCAGCGCCGTCCTCATCCTTCCGCTGCTGTTGCTGCTGCTGCCGGGCCAGCTGCTCACCCCGTTCCTGGGGGTCGCAGAGGAGGCTGGGCGGGGACAGCCGGACCCCAGCCGGGTAGCAGCAGCAGCGGGAGGACGAGTATGGTGCTGCTGCTGGCCACGGCAGGAGGAAGCAGGCGCCCGAAAGCGGCAGCTGCTGCAGCCCCGACAGAGCGTGCAGCAGCGCCGCTCGTCCCGGGGCAGCGTATCCCCCCAGCAGCGCCGTCCTCATCCTCCCGCTGCTGTTGCTGCTGCTGCCGGGCCAGGTGGAGGCAAGCCGCTGCTCGCCTCGTTCCTGGGGGTTGCAGAGGAGGCTGGGCGGGGACAGCTGGAGCCCAGTCACGCAGCAGCGGAAGGACGAGGACGGCACTGCTGCTGGGTCCCGCTGCCTCGGGAGGAGTGGCACTGCTGCGCGCTCTGTCGGGGCTGCAGTAGCCGCCGCCTTCGGGCGCCTGCTTCCTTGCCGCGGCCAGCAGCAGCACCGTACTCCACCTCCTGCTGCTGCTGCCCGGCTGGGCTCCGGCTGTCCCTGCCCAGCTGCCTCCGCAGCCCCCAGGGGCGAGCAGTGGCCTCGCCTCCGCCGGGCCCAGCTGCAGCAGCCGGTTCCGGCCGTCTGCCTCCTCCTCCTGAATAGAGGCAGACGTCCTCCTCCTCCTGCGGCCAGTGTGCTGTGTCCCACTGGCTGGCTGGGCGCTAGCGGTCTCACTCCGCGCAGCGCAGAGGTATGGCTTATTTTCAGGGGGTGTCTTCTATTTAACAAATACTTTAAAAGCCTGCTATGGCTTACTTTATGACTACGCCTTAAAAAGGGGGAAACACGGTATATTAGCCAGTTGGCTAAGCTACTGTTCAGCCTGGACTCAGAGCTAGAATAAAGAGCTGGTTGTTTTGAGAGCTGTGTCTTCATCCTTCTTACCCACTATTCAACACCAACCATTGTGGTCCTCCTGGAGAGGAGAGGAAATCCCGAGAGGAAGCGGCTCTTTGTTTCCGCAATCCCACCCTGGAAACAGCCAGAAACCTTTTCCTCTCTCTCAGGCTTCCACCTTTAAGTGTCTTTTCCACTGCCTGGTTCATTGAGGATGAGGATAATATACACCTGTCATCAGAAACACAGGTGCAGAGTCTGTGGAAGGGCTCTCAGGATTGATAGAAGTTGCACCTCAAAAGCATTTCTCTTCCTCTTTTTGTAGGCAATGTCAGAGAGTGACTGATAAGCTGAGATACAATCCATCAGCATCCGATGACAGCGACTGCATGAATCTTCCTAGTCAAAGGACCCATTTTCATGATAGACAGTGTTGTGGCTGGAGGCTCTACACACAGGGTGTGCCTATACGGGCCAAAGACTGCCAGTTTTAGCACAGGTGAGGCGTGTGACCCCAAAATTACAGACTGTATATCAATTAGAATTCATGAGTGGGATTATAGTTTACAGCAACCCTGTGATTTTCTCCACCCATAACATTTTGAGATCTGATATTGCAGTACAAATCCAAAGTAACTACAAAAAAATCACAATATAATAATAATAACAACAACAGCAGCAGCAGATAGTGGTTCATTTCCTTGACCTCTGAAGGAAGAGTGTTCCACAGGGTGGGTGCCACCACCAAGAAGGTCCTCTGCCTGGTTTCCTGTAACCTCATTTCTCACCCGGGGGGGGGGGAGGGGGGACTAGCAGAAGACCCTCGGAGGAGGACCTCAGTGTCTGGGCTGAGTGTTGGGAGTGGAGATGCTCCTTCAGGTCTTCAGAGCCAAGAATGGGTTTTAGCTTGCAGATTTTTCTCCTCCATAATGATCTCCAGATCAAGTACGACATATAATTAGCAGAGTAGGAAAAAACAGCAGCAAAAAAATTCAATCAGCAGAGAAATTTATTACTGAAGGTTAATAAGCATAACAGGAGCAAAAAAAAAGCAGCAAAAAATTAACTTACAATAAAACCCTAACTTAGCAAACCAAAACAGCACTCAAGTAAGAAACACACAAGCAGAGTACAGATGAGCAGAAAAGGAGTGGGACCAGGCACCTTTCAATACTGTAATTTATAAACAATTCAATGGCAGAGTAACCTTGGGACTGGATAACAAGCCTGGCTCACTCCAGTTCCAACCAGCTTCATCTGGGAACACAAGGAAGGATCTCCTTCTATCTCAGGTCGGGGACAGAGGGTGGCGCTAAGGAAGGACTTGTTGCCGCGGCATTCCTTGGTGTGTGGAGTCCCCAGGGCGCAATCCTTTCCCCCGATGCTTTTCAACATCTTTATGCGTTCCTTTGCCCAGATTGTCCAGAGTTTTGGGCTGGGTTGTCATCAATATGCTGATGACACCCAGCTTTATCTTTTGATGGACGGCCGCCCTGACTCGGCCCTGGACACACTGACCAGATGCTTGGAAGCTGTGGCTGGATGGCTACATGGGAGCTGATTGAAGTTAAATCCTTCGAAGACAGAGGTCCTCTGGTTGGGTCGGGACGACATGGAGTTGGGGGGCCAACTCCCATCTCTTGCCGGGGCTCAATTAGTGCCAGCGCCTTCTGTCAAGAGTTTGGGTGTAACCTTCGACGCCTCCCTTTCCATGGAGGCGCAGGTTACAGCCACAGCAAAGGTGCCATTTTTCCATCCCCACCGTATCAAGCAGTTGGTCCCTTACCTCTCTCACCCTGATCTGGCCACAGTGATCCATGCGACGGTCACCTCCAGGCTTGATTATTGTAACTCGCTCTATGCGGGGCTGCCCAGAAACTCCAGCGGGTGCAGAATGCTGTGGCGAGGATCCTTACGGGGTCCTTGCCATGGAATCACATTCATCCAGTGCTTTACCAGTGGAGTACAGGGTCAGATTTAAGGTGCTGGTTTTGACCTTTAGAGCCCTATGTGGCCTAGGATCCTTGTACCTACCGGACTGCCTTTCCTGGTATGCCCTGCGGAGGACCTTAAGGTCCACAAATAACAACACATTGGAGGTCCTGAGCTGCAAGGAGGTTAGGTTGGTCTCAACTAGGGCCAGGGCCTTTTCAGCACTGGCCCCGACTTGGTGGAACGCTCTGTCACAAGGGACCAGGGCCCTGCGGGTTTTGACATCTTTCCACTGGGCCTGCAAGACGGAGCTGTTCCACCTGGCCTTTGCTTTGGGCTCAGTCTGACCCTTGTGTTCCCCCCCCTTATGGTTTTGATTTATGGGCTACTATTAAAATGAGGCTGCATTTTAAATTGTATTTTAACCCGTATTTTAATTAACTGTTTCTTTCTTTTTCTATTACGTTTTATTGGTGTTAGCTGCCCTGAAACCATTTCTGGCCAGGGAGGGTGGGGTATCAATTAAAATTTATTAATATTATTATTCTTAACCTCATAACAACTTATCCCACCACCTGCTCTCAGCAGAAAGGAAACTGCCTTATCAGCTAAAATGTTCCAGTTAGAGAATACAACAACTTTGAATCGCAGAGTAAAACTACCAGAACCTTCTTGAACCAATAGACTAGGAATCATCTCTCTACATGAGACCAATACTTTTCTCTGCCTGAAAAATGCAACCGTGACACTTTAAAGGTCAGCACCAAGAGTTGGAATTGTGCTCGGAAATGCGCTGAGAGCCAGGGAAGATCCTTTAGGACCAGTGATATGTGGTCCCGGCGGCTGCTCCTAGGTCCACATTATTTGGAGTTTTTGAGTCACCTTCAAAGGTAGCCCCATGTTGAGCACATGGCAATACTCTAAGCAGGAGATAACCAGAGCATGCACCACTCGGGGGGGGGGGGGAGAGAGTCTGCAGGCTGGTAGGGTCTCAGCCTGTGTACCAGACAGCTGCCCTGGACCCAGAACTGACCTGCGTCTCCATGGACAGCTGTGAGTCCAAAATGACCCCCAGGCTGAGTACCTGGTCCTTTAGGGGCACAGTTAACCCATCAGGACCAGGGAGTCCCCCCCACCTGCCCGCCCTCTGTCCCCCCAAAAGGTTACTTCTGTCTTGTCAGGGTTCAACCTAAATCTGTTAGCCGCCATCCATCCTCCAACCACCTCTGGAAATGCGCACAAGGAATTGCCTGCCTTCACTGGTTCCAATTTAAAAGAGAGGAAGATCTGGGAATCATCCACAGTTTCAGTTCCAGGATGAGGCCTGAATCCCAATTGGAAGGATAATGGTGGCAGAAGCTTTCCTGGTCCTGCAGCCCACAAAAGTTCCAGGCACAATACTTTCATTAGCTTTGAAGGGGCCATAGGATACTTGGTGGTCTTTCCTTCAAAAGGCAAATACGGTATTTGGAATACTTGACGTATGGTGAAAATAGGACTTCTGTTTTCCTTATTCAACATCGGACAGACTTTGATACACAGGTCTGAGCTCATCTCTCCATCCGAAACTGCTGTGTTAGCAGCAATGGAAGCCTGGGCAGTGTGGTTGGGGGTCCTGGGCTGCCTAGACCCCCTTCTCAGCCTGGCTGATATGGTCCCAAGGAAAGCAGAGCAGTAGGTTTGGCACCAGATTAGCTGCAGGAGTTTCTGGAAGGAGGTGTGCAGGACACCATCCAACGGTCTTAGAGAGGTTCTCCTCCAGAGCCTTTTCTTCTCCTGAGGATAAACCACGAGGCAGCGGAGGTTTAGAATCAGGGTTTTCCTTCTGGGTGGGCACCCTTCCCCGGGTGACAAGCCCCACCTTCCCTTCACTTTCCTCTGCAACAGGGACAGAATCTGCCTTCCTGACTGAGGGATTCACTATTGTTCTCATCCTCTCCATCCACCAGGGCCTGCCTTCACCTGCAGCAGAATTCCCCAACCCACCAAGGATTTGAGACCCATCAGCTATCCTCACCTGGTTTAGCCGGCCGGTTGAAGCCGTTGCTTGGATCCTGGCCCCTGTTGCATGCTGACACAGGTGAGCGCTCAGTGCAGGGTGGGAACCCCCCCCCCCAAAAAAAACAAACATGTCGGCCACCAAAGGTACTACTGCTCCCCTAACACCCTAAGGCATCCTATAATTATGATATTTAATATGGATCAGGAATAAATTCATGTCCCCAGAAATAACACCACTTCTGGCCATTAATGAATCAATATTACATGTTCAAGGTTGAAGTTTCCCTTAAGTACAGTTATCCATTTGCCTTTGATATCCAGCTTTTTCAGTGCCAGATTAGGATAGTCCAGCGTCAGAAGAGGGGCACGAGATCAGGAAGCACATCATCATTATAAAGAACAATGGGGGTGGGTGTTTCCACCTGGGATCCCCATGTGCCAGCTGCTTTCCTTCAGCTTCTCTCCTGCTTTCTCCATGCAGTGTGAGACATGCAGACAGAGGTCCATCTCCAAGAACATCAGCTTTCCTAAGCACCCATTCAGCTGACCCCAAGCACCAAGCCTTGTCACTAGTTCTCTGACTGACCCAGACCACAGTCCCTGGAAAAGATGTAGACCTGGGTCTCACAGAATGGTCCACATGGACCTCCTGAGGCCAATGGGACTGTGCAGGGGATTAATGAAGATTGAGAGGTGGAAACGGGGGTGGATGGAGGATTATGATGCAGAGGATGGGAAATGTCCAAAGGAATGATGACCCGGAGAAAGAGAGGGCCTGTTGATAGACAGAGAGCAGCTGATGATTGAAGATTATGAAAGGTTCCTGGTGCATTGCTATCATTTGATGACATTGCATCTTCATTTCCTAAAAGCTGGGAACATGTGTAGGAGGTGGGGGAATGTAGGAGACGTTGAAATAAGAGAAGGGGCTAATGGCGCTTGGTGTGCCCTATTTTCTGTGTTCTCTTTCTTGAAACCCAAACAGGACTTCTTCTCAGCCCACCCTGAGGAAAGTGATGGAGAAGACAAGTCAGAATTTCGGGGGACCGGGCACCTTTCGTTTCATTAGGAATAGACATCAAAATGTGTGAAATGTGGAATATGCTTCACTGAATGAGCACACATAGCTCACATCAACTATCTCAAAGAGAGAAGAAACCATTTAAAGGTATGGAGAGTGGAAAGAGTTTCACTGATAGTGGAACACTTAGAACACATCAGCGAACTCACGTGGGCAAGAAAAGATTCCAATGCAAGGAGTCTGGAAAGAGCTTCAATCAGAGTGGACAGCTCAATATTAATCTACAGACTCACACAGGGGAGAAACCATTTAAATGTTTGGAGTGTGGAAAGAGCTTTAGTCGGAATGGAGACCTTAAAATACACCTGCGGACTCACACAGGGGAGAAACCATTTAAATGTATTGAGTGCGGAAAGAGTTTTAGTCGGAATGCTGACCTTAAATTACACCTGTGGACTCACACAGGGGAGAAACCATTTAAATGTATTGAGTGCGGAAAGAGTTTTATTCGGAATGCAGGCCTTAAATTACACCTGCGGACTCACACAGGTGAAAAACCATATAAATGTATGGAGTGCGGAAAGTGTTTTAGTCAGAATGGAGACCTTAAATTACACCTGCGGACTCACACAGGGGAGAAACCATGTAAATGTATGGAGTGCGGAAAGAGCTTCAGTTGCAATCTAACCCTTAGAAGACACCAACGGACTCACACGGGTGAAAAACCGTATAAATGTATGGAGTGCGGAAAGAGTTTTAGTCAGAATAGAGACCTTAAATTACACCAGCGAACTCACACGGGAGAAAAACCATATAAATGTATGGAGTGTGGAAAGAGCTTCATTTCGAGTGGACAGCTCAATATTCATCTACAGACTCACACAGGTGAGAAACCTTTTAAATGTATGGAGTGCAGAAAGAGTTTTAGTCAGAATAGAGACCTTAAATTACACCAGCGGACTCACACAGGTGAAAAACCATATGAATGTATGGAGTGTGGAAAGCGCTTTAGTGAAAATGGAAACTTTAGAAGACACCAACGGGTTCACACAGGGGAGAAACCATTTAAATGCATGAAGTGTGGAAAGAACTTCACTTTCAATGTATCCCTTAGAAGCCATCAATGGACTCACACAGGTGAAAAACCATATAAATGTCTGCAGTGTGGAAAGAGCTTCTGTCAGAATGCGGGCCTTAAATTACACCAGCGGACTCACACGGAAGAGAAACCATATAAATGTATGGAGTGCGGAAAGAGTTTTAATGATAATGGATACCTTAGAAGACACCAACGGACTCACACAGGAGAGAAACCATATAAATGTATGGAGTGTGGAAAGAGCTTTAGTGATAATGGAAAATTTAGAAGACACCAACGGGTTCACACAGGGGAGAAACCATTTAAATGCATGGATTGTGGAAAGAGCTTTAGTCAGAATGGAGACCTTAAATTACACCAACGGACTCACACAGGCGAAAAACCATATAAATGTATGGATTGTGGAAAGAGCTTTAGTCGGGATAGAGACCTTAAATTACACCAGCGGATTCACACGGGTGAAAAACCATATATTGTATATTCCTGCGTATAAGACTACTTTTTAACCCAGGAAAATCTTCTCAAAAGTTGGGGGTCGTCTTATACGCTGGGTCGACATATACGCCGGAATATAAGGTAAATGTATGGAGTGTGGAAAGAATCATAGAATCATAGAATCATAGAGTTGGAAGAGACCACAAGGGCCATCCAGTCCAATCCCCTGCCAATCAGGAAACACCATCAAAGCATTCCTGACATATGCCTGTCAAGCCTCTGCTTAAAGACCTCCAAAGAAGGAGACTCCACCACACTCCTTGGTAGCAAATTCCACTGCCGAACAGCTCTTACTGTCAGGAAGTTCTTCCTAATGTTTAGGTGGAATCTTTTTTCTTGTAGTTTGAATCCATTGCTCCGTGTCCGCTTCTTTGGAGCAGCAGAAAACCACCTTTCTCCCTCCTCTATATGACACCCTTTTATATATTTGAACATGGCTATCATATCACCCCTTAACATTCTCTTCTCCAGGCTAAACATACCCAGCTCCCTAAGCCGTTCCTCATAAGGCATTGTTTCCAGGCCTTTGACCATTTTGGTTGCCCTCTTCTGGACATGTTCCAGCTTGTCAGTATCCTTCTTGAACTGTGGTGTCCAGAACTGGACACAGTACTCCAGGTGAGGTCTGACCAGAGCGGAATAGAGTGGTACTATTACTTCCCTTGATTTAGATGCTACACTTCTATTGATGCAGCCCAGAATTGCATTGGCTTTTTTAGCTGCTGCATCACACTGTTGACTCATGTCAAGTTTGTGGTCTACCAAGACTCCTAGATCCTTTTCACATGTACTGCTCTCAAGCCAGGTGTCACCAATCCTGTATTTGTGCCTTTCATTATTATTTTTTGCCCAAGTGTAGTACTTTACATTTCTCCCTGTTAAAATTCATCTTGTTTGCTTTGGCCCAGTTATCTAATCCGTTTTGAAGTGTGATCCTGTCCTCTGGGGTATTAGCCACCCCTCCCAATTTGGTGTCATCTGTAAACTTGCTCAGGATGCCCTCAAGCCCATCATCCAAGTCATTGATAAAGATGTTGAATAAGACTGGGCCCAAGACAGAACCCTGTGGCACCCCACTAGTCACTACTCTCCAGGATGAGGAGGAGCCACTGATGAGCACCCTTTGGGTTCAGTCAGTCAGCCAGTTACAAATCCACTGAATGGTAGCATTGTCTAGCCCGCATTTTACCAGCTTCTTTACAAGAATATCATGGGGCACCTTGTCAAAGGCTTTGCTGAAATCAAGATAGGCTACATCCGCAGCGTTCCCTTCATCTACCAGGCTTGTAATTCTGTCAAAAAATGAGATCAGATTGGTCTGACATGACTTATTTTTCAGAAACTGACTTTGAGTGATCACAGCGTTCCTTTCCAGGTGCTCACAGACCGTTTGCTTAATGATCTAGAATCTTTCCTGGTATTGATGTCAGGCTGACTGGGCCGTAATTGTTTGGGTCCTCTCTTTTCCCCTTTTTGAAAATAGGGACAACATTTGCCCTCCTCCAGTCTGCTGGAACTTTGCCTGTTCTCCAAGGATTTTCAAAGATTATTGCCAGTGATTCTGAAATCACCTCTGCCAGTTCTTTTAATACTCTTGGATGTAGTTCACCTGGCCCTGGAGACTTGAATACATGTAAACTAACCAAGTATTCTTGTACTACCTCCTTACTTATTCTGGGCTGTGTTTCCTCTGCTGAATCATCTGCTCCATATTCTTCAGGTCGCGCATTGTTTTCTTTTTTGGAGAAGACTGAGGCAAAGAAGGCATTGAGGAGTTCTGCCCTTTCTCTGCCCCCTGTTTGCATTTCACCATCTTCTCCTCTAAGTGACCCCACTGTTTCCTTGTTCTTCCTTTTGCTACGGACATACCCATAAAAGCCATTTTTGTTGCTTTTAACCTCTTTTAAAAATGACAGAATGATCTCGATACGAATCCAAGGCAGACCTTTTAACATCACAGTAATCCAAGTTTATGCACCAACTACCGGTGCTGAAGAAAGTGAAATTGACCAGTTCTATGAAGACCTACAACACCTTCTAGAAATGACACCAAAGAAGGATGTTCTTCTCATTACAGGGGATTGGAATGCTAAAGTAGGGAATCAAGAGATAAAAGGAATAACTGGCAAGTTTGGCCTTGGAGTTCAAAATGAAGCAGGGCAAAGGCTAATAGAGTTCTGTCAAGAGAACAAGCTGGTCATCACAAACACTCTCTTCCAACAACACAAGAGACGACTCTACACATGGATATCACCAAATGGGCAGCATCGAAATCAGATTGATTATATTCTCTGCAGCCAAAGATGGAGAAGCTCTATACAGTCAGCAAAAACAAGACCTGGAGCTGACTGTAACTCAGATCATCAGCTTCTTATAGCAAAATTCCAGCTTAAACTGAAGAAAGTAGGAAAAACCACTGGGCCAGTAAGATACAATCTGAATCAAATCCCTTATGAATACACAGTGGAAGTGAGGAACAGGTTTAAGGATTTAGATTTGGTGGACAGAGTGCCTGAAGAACTATGGATGGAGGCTCGTAACATTATACAGGAGGCAGCAACGAAAACCATCCCAAGGAAAAGGAAATGCAAGAAAGCAAAATGGCTGTCCAACGAGGCCTTACAAATAGCGGAGGAGAGGAGGCAAGCAAAATGCAAGGGAGATAGGGAAAGATACAGGAAACTGAATGCAGATTTCCAAAAAGCAGCAAGGAGAGACAAGAGGGTCTTCTTAAATGAGCAATGCAAAGAAATAGAGGAAAACAATAGAATGGGGAAAACCAAAGATCTGTTCAAGAAAATTGGAGATATGAAAGGAACATTTCATACAAAGATTACCATAATCCAGGACAAAAGTGGTAAGGACCTAACAGAAGCAGAAGACATCAAGAAGAGGTGGCAAGAATACACAGAGGAATTATACCAGAAAGATATGGAGGTCTCGTACACCCCAGGTAGTGTGGTTGCTGACCTTGAGCCAGACATCTTGGAGAGTGAAGTCAAATGGGCCTTAGAAAGCACTGCTAATAACAAGGCCAGTGGAAGTGATGATATTCCAGCTGAACTATTTAAAATTTTAAAAGATGATGCTGTTAAGGTGCTACACCCAATATGCCAGCAAGTTTGGAAAACTCAGCAATGGCCAGAGGATTGGAGAAGATCAGTCTACATCCCAATTCCAAAGAAGGGCAGTGCCAAAGAATGCTCCAACTACCGCACAATTGCCCTCATTTCACACGCTAGCAAGGTTATGCTTAAAATTCTACAAGGCAGGCTTAGGCAGTATGTGGACCGAGAACTCCCAGAAGTGCAAGCTGGATTTCGAAAGGGCAGAGGAACCAGAGACCAAATAGCAAACATGCGCTGGATTATGGAGAAAGCTAGAGAGTTCCAGAAAAACGTCTACTTCTGCTTCATTGACTATGCAAAAGCCTTCGACTGTGTCGACCACAGCAAACTATGGCAAGTTCTTAAAGAAATGGGAGTGCCTGATCACCTCATCTGTCTCCTGAGAAATCTCTATGTGGGACAAGAAGCTACAGTTAGAACTGGATATGGAACAACTGTTTGGTTCAAAATTGGGAAAGGAGTACGACAAGGTTGTATATTGTCTCCCTGCTTATTTAACTTATATGCAGAATTCATCATGCGAAAGGCTGGACTAGATGAATCCCAAGCCGGAATTAAGATTGCCGGAAGAAATATCAACAACCTCAGATATGCAGATGACACAACCTTGATGGCAGAAAGCGAGGAGGAATTAAAGAACCTTTTAATGAGGGTGAAAGAGGAGAGCGCAAAATATGGTCTGAAGCTCAACATCAAAAAAACCAAGATCATGGCCACCGGTCCCATCACCTCCTGGCAAATAGAAGGGGAAGAAATGGAGGCAGTGAGAGATTTTACTTTCTTGGGCTCCTTGATCACTGCAGATGGTGACAGCAGTCACGAAATTAAAAGACGCCTGCTTCTTGGGAGAAAAGCAATGACAAACCTAGACAGCATCTTAAAAAGCAGAGACATCACCTTGCCGACAAAGGTCCGTATAGTTAAAGCTATGGTTTTCCCAGTAGTGATGTATGGAAGTGAGAGCTGGACCATAAAGAAGGCTGATCGCCGAAGAATTGATGCTTTTGAATTATGGTGCTGGAGGAGACTCTTGAGAGTCCCATGGACTGCTAGAAGATCAAACCTATCCATTCTTAAGGAAATCAGCCCTGAGTGCTCCCTGGAAGGACAGATTGTGAAGCTGAGGCTCCAATACTTTGGCCACCTCATGAGAAGAGAAGAATCCTTGGAAAAGACCCTGATGTTGGGAAAGACTGAGGGCACTAGGAGAAGGGGACGACAGAGGACAAGATGGTTGGACAGTGTTCTCGAAGCTACGAACATGAGTTTGACCAAACTGCGGGAGGCAGTGCAAGACAGGAGTGCCTGGCGTGCTATGGTCCATGGGGTCACGAAGAGTCGGACACGACTAAACGACTAAACAACAACAACAGCAAGCCTGAGTTCATTCTGTGCTTTAGCTTTTCTGACTTTGTCTCTACACGTGCTGGCTATACCGTGTTTCCCCCTTTTTAAGACACCGTCTTATAACTTTTTTTCTTCAAAAAAACACAGGGTGGCTTACTTTCGGTGGGATGTCTTATTTTTTTTATTACTGGTACGGTTTTTACGGCTCAGGGCACTGGCTCAGGGTGCTGCTGGGCTCTCTTGAGTGCTCGGCGCTGCAGCAGCCACCGGTTCTGAGTGGCGGGGCTGCAGGAGTCCTTGGCCGGGCAAGGTGGAGGCCGCTGGCTCAGGCGCTCCGCCTGCCACTGCAGGGCGCTCCAAGCTCCTTGGCCGGGCCAGGCAAGGAAGAAGCAGTGAGCCCAGTGGTGGCGGCAAGCATGGAAGCGGCAGGGATGACTGTGGACGAGAAGGTGGAGCGCGGGAATGCAGCCAGCAAGGCGAGAGCGCGATCAGCTGTTAAGCGGAGCTCTTGGAGCGCCACTTCACAGCTGATCGCACTCCTGCAGTGCCGGCCGCATGGAGCGACTCTGTGAGTGGAGGTGCCTGTGGGGGTTGGTTTCCGCAGCGCGGAAGTATGCCTTATTTTCGGGGTATGTCTTATACTTCTCAAATGCTTAAAAACTCTGCCATGGCTTACTTTACGACTACGTATTAAAAAAGGGGAAACAGGGTATGTTTGAATTCCTCTCTGGTGATTTTCCCCTTTTTCCATTTTTTTGTACATATCCCTTTTAAATCTTAACTCAGTTAAAAATTCTTTAGATAGCCACCCTGGCTTCTTTAGGCACCTTCCATGTTTCCGTCTCATTTGTATTGCCTTAAGTTTGCTTTTAATATCTCGCTTTTAACAAACTCCCAACCATCAAAACTCACACAGGGGAGAAACCTTTTAAATGCATGGAGTGTGGAAAGAGCTTCAGTCAGAGTGGATCCCTTAATTTACGTCAACAAACTTACACAGGAGACAAACCATATAAATGTCAGGAAAGTAGATAGAGGTCCAGCCGTAGTGGAAGTTCTACATCAACAGACTCATGGACAGTAAGAACTTTAAGAGTTGAAACCCTACAAACCTATCAACAAATTCAAAGAGAAGCAGTTTAAATGGAAAGATTGCAGAAAGTGCTTTACGTAGTTACAATGAAGAAGAGTTTGGATTTGATATCCCGCTTTATCACTACCCGAAGGAGTCTCAAAGCGGCTAACAATCTCCTTTCCCTTCCTCCCCCACAACAAACACTCTGTGAGGTGAGTGGGGCTGAGAGACTTCAGAGAAGTGTGACTAGCCGAAGGTCACGCAGCAGCTGCATGTGGAGGAGCGGAGACGCGAACCCGGTTTCCCAGATTACAAGTCTACCACTCTTAACAACTACACCACACTGGCTCTCACCAGTGTTAATGCAGTGTTTAAGGAACATCTAGGGAGTCTAAATTAAAATAAAAATAAAAAATAATAAGTTGCATTACTGAAATAAATGCACTTTTCGCCAATATTCTAATTTTCCAAGTTTCACCTGTATAATGGAGTGTTTAAGGAACATCTAGCGAGTCTCACAGGGGAGAACCCATTTAGATGTGTGGAGTGCAGAACGTCTTCCTGTCAGAGTCCACTCTTTTCTTTACCGCAATGAACTAGGCAGGAAATCAGTCATAAATGTATGACGTGCATTATTTGAAGTTATTGTCTTTACATGTAAAACTGAACAGCAATGAAATATTGAAGGCAATGTCAAACAATTTGAGTATAATCTAAGAGGTAAATAGTGAGTATAATTTTAGATGTAAGATACCTTTTGATAGAGAGGGGGAATCTGGATTGCTGGTGGTGAGTGAGGATTAGGGCTGGGCGATATATTAATATCTCGTCCAATACCAGTTTCTAGACCACATCGCGATAACCTTTGAAAAACAATTGATATGGCAATAAACCGCGAATCACAGTGTGTGTTTCTAGGATGTACCTGGAAGCAGCCGGCAGAAAACTTTGCTTTGTGAAGCCCCTGCAGATGCTGAGTTGCTGACTTCCCTCCCAGACGACAGGAAGCAAAACACACACCTCCATTGCAGTTTGTCATTCCAGCCTCTCTCCTCCCTTGCTCCCTTCTGCTGGTGTGTGTGCCTGACTTAGTTATCCTGTGTGGTGTATTTTTTTACTTCTGAAACTGGATTTGCTCTCAGGAGCTAAGTTTTGTGCCTCACTGGGGACCCAATGAGAACTGTATGCTTTGAAACCTCAATAAACTATTACTGAAGAAGTCCTGCTGCCTGTGTGTGTGTTTTTGACTTCAGCATGGGAATTGCTCTACACCTGGCCCCTTCCCCGCTGATATTTAGTTTATGCCCTGGAGTTTCTGTACTCAAGCATGCAAGATGTGTGTGTGTGTGTGTGTGCAAGCATGTGTGCAAGCAAGATGGGTGCATTTGTGTGTGACCAGTTTTTGCACCAAACTCTGTCACCTCCACCACTGCATGATCTCCAAACACTACCGGTACTTATTCACCAGAACTTCATCTCTGCCCCCTGCGCGTTCTGAAGAAAACTTAAAATGCTGTAATTTAATGGGAGATCCTCCCCCCCCCAAGCCTAATTGCAAGAGGGGGAAGGAGTCTCCTGGTGGGTCTGTCTTCACTCATGAACCCCATGGGGCAGCCCCAGAGCTACTGCTTATTCTGGGATTTGGGGAAGATAGTATTTTTCCATAGTCCCAGAAGTTATTATTCTTCCTGCTAGAGGACCACAGTGCATTGTTATCCTACTTATTTTCCTGTTGTTGCTGCTGCTGCTGTTGCTGTCATGGACTGGCAGGGTGAAAGGGGGGGAGGTGTTAGTACGCTCTGTCCAGCCCACGTCTTAAGCATGTGCATGGGCTAGGCGACTGGAGCACCTTCACCGACCTTCTGATCACAGGAACATAGACACAGCATTCCCGGAGAACAGGTCCTGGTGCAGTGGACTCACATCTGCTCATTGTGAGCACCAAAACTCAGCAGAGTAAATAACAGTCACTACAAATCACTACAGACATGCATGAGAGGAGCAGCTCTCATACAACCACCTTTTCTCTACACAGATGAAAACGAAAACATTTTTGTTCCAGAGACAGAAGAACTGAAGAGCAGCTTCTGCCCCCTCCTTTCTCATAACATGAAAGTAAAAAAAAAAGATCAGGCGATTCTTGCAATGGGAGGGGTGAAAATGCCAACAACCTCCCCCTTTTCATACCAACCATTGCAGAATCTTACACATTTGCAATTTATGTACATATGCACTCAGCTGTTCTCTGTTAACAACTTTAGTCAGTACATCCGCAGGAATTTCTTTCCCTGGCATGTAGGACGCTTTTACAATTCTTCTTGGGATGCATTCTCTTGCACGGTGAAGCTTAATTTGTAGGTACTTTGTCCTCTGTTTGCACCCTTCAGAATGGAGTAAAGCTATGCAAGCTTTATTGTCCTGATAGACTTGAACAGGACAGGTAACCTTCACTTTTACATCTTCACACAGCTGTAATAACAACTCTATGTCCATAAGGGAAAGAGTCAAAGTGTTAAGTTCCGCTTCGCATGAACTTATGCTTACCGTTGCCTGCTTTTGACAAGACCAAATAGACATTGATTATACAGATAGCACACACCTGAAGCTCTTTCTATCAGTTGCATCACTCCCAAAACTGGCATCGGCGTAAGTTTCAAGACCTCCAGATTTTTGGCTTGTAAGCCTTAATCTGTAATGCATAGTGCCCTTTAAATATCTCGCTATGCGTTTCAGCGCCTTCCAGTCTTGAATTGTGGGATGATTTGCATATCTGCTGAGCAGATCCACACTAACAGCAATGTCTGATCTAGTACACCTTGCGATAAAACTGAGTTTACCTAATACACTTCTGAAGGACGTGGTATCAGGAAACACATCAGCAATATCGTCATGTTGGTAACCTGTCACCATGGTGGTGTCTACAGCATTGGCATCACTCAGGTTCAACTTTTCAATTACATCATTGATTTTACGCGACTGATGTAGTAAAACATCACCCTGTGTATTCCTCGCTACCTCTAGAGAGAGATAATTGCTGACTTCTCTGAGATCTTCCATATCAAAGTGTTTGTGGAGCTTTGTGAGAGTGTTTTCTATATATTTTCATTTTTCCACAAAAACAATATATTGTCTACAAAGCACATGCATTAGAGCTTGTGCTGTTTACACTCTTTCACAAAAACACAAGGATCAGCCTTCCCTTGTTGAAAACTCGGAGCTGTGGGAGATAGCCAGCCCAGCGTTCGCCCTTATTATTTGTCTTTGTAACTTTTATAAAGTATATAAATAAAGCTCTTTTTAAATATTAAATAAAAAGGCATTCTCAGAGCTGGGAGCCTGTTGTTGCCTGGGAGGGGGGGTTCCCACACTCCCACACAAACACACACACAGCTGGCCCTCCAGCCCCAGCTCCCGTGGCTGAACTGGAAACGCAAGTCTCAATGCAAAGCACACCAAAAGAAATAAAGCTCTTCCCCCAAAAACGTGCAATGTAACTGCTAGCAAAACACACAGAGGAGCCCCCCCCCTTGCCTGAGACACACAGAGCTGGGAGGCTGCTGCTCCCTGCTTGAGGCATCCACAGTTGGCCGATACACAGACGAAAAGGAAATATATCAAACACTTTTATTTTCAGAGCAGACAACCAACAAGAAGACACAACCCACCTCGGCTGCACAGGGCATTTTAGTTAGCAGACGGGCTACCAAATGACCCCCCCCCCCTCCTTGTTAAAAAGAAGCAGCAGCTCCAACCCCAATGAACTCCTCCCAAGAACCAGCCGCTTTATAAAAGTGGGCAAGGAGCCGGAGCCGTGATGGGTTGGTGGCCAGGGGGCCTGCCAGAGACCCCCAGAGGCTTTCTTCAAGAATCTGGCAGCGGCAACCAGTGTATTTGCTCTCCCAGGAGGCCTTTGGCAGGAGCGAAGGCAGGATCCGCCCTCTTCCACAACACCACATTCTTCAGGTTGTCTGCAAACAGACCAGCATTCGCAAAGCCCTCCCTTTTACCTGGGGAAGAAAGACAGGCTCTCCTTCACGGGAGGTTTTTAAGGAGAGGTTGGACCAATTCTTTAGCTCAGATTCCTGCACTGCAGGGGGTTGGACTAGATGGCCCCCGGGACCCCTTTCACCTCTACAATCCCATATCGAGACAATGGGGCTTGAACCCTTCTGCACACAAGGCAGAAGGGCTCACTACATGGGCTCCCAGTACGTTTCCGAGCACAATTCAAAGTGTTGGTGCTGACCTTTAAAGCCCTAAACGGCCTCAGCCCAGTATACCTGAAGGAGCGTCTCCACCCCCATCGTTCTGCCCGGACACTGAGGTCCAGCGCCGAGGGCCTTCTGGCGGTTCCCTCGTTGCGAGAAGCCAAGTTGCAGGGAACCAGGCAGAGGGCCTTCTCGGTAGTGGCGCCCTCCCTGTGGAACGCCCTCCCATCAGATGCCAAAGAGAAAAACAGCTACCAGACCTTTTAGAAGACATCTGAAGGCAGCCCTGTTTAGGGAAGCTTTTAATGTTTGATGGATTTCTGTATTTTAATATTTTGTTGGAAGCTGCCCAGAGTGGCTGGGGAAACCCAGTCAGATTGGTGGGGTATAAATTATTATTATTATTATTATTATTATTATTATTATTATTATTATTATTATTCAGTATTTGATTTTTAAAATGGGACCCCATGGAGGTGGGGGGAAGTCCTGAGATTTGGAGGAATCTCTTCATATGGATGTACACTACTTTTTGATTCTTTGTTTGTAACATTGTATTCGTAAAAACAAATAAAAACAATTTCAAAAATATACATATGTAAGGAAAAATAAAGTTGATTCTTACAAAGAATTTTTTTTTAAAGTTGATTTTTTTAAAACAAATGCAAGCAGGGCAAAGCAACAGGGACATTAAAGCAATGTTGTTGTTGTTGTTTAGTCGTTTAGTCGTGTCCGACTCTTCGTGACCCCATGGACCATAGCACGCCAGGCACTCCTGTCTTGCACTGCCTCCCGCAGTTTGGTCAAACTCATGTTCGTAGCTTCGAGAACACTGTCCAACCATCTTGTCCTCTGTCGTCCTCTTCTCCTAGTGCCCTCAATCTTTCCCAACATCAGGGTCTTTTCCAAGGATTCTTCTCTTCTCATGAGGTGGCCAAAGTATTGGAGCCTCAGCTTCAGGATCTGTCCTTCCAGGGAGCACTCAGGGCTGATTTCCTTAAGAATGGATAGGTTTGATCTTCTAGCAGTCCATGGGACTCTCAAGAGTCTCCTCCAGCACCATAATTCAAAAGCATCAATTCTTCGGCGATCAGCCTTCTTGATGGTCCAGCTCTCACTTCCATACATCACTACTGCGAAAACCATAGCTTTAACTATACGGACCTTTGTCGGCAAGGTGATGTCTCTGCTTTTTAAGATGCTGTCTAGGTTTGTCATTGCTTTTCTCCCAAGAAGCAGGCGTCTTTTAATTTCGTGACTGCTGTCACCATCTGCAGTGATCAAGGAGCCCAAGAAGGTGAAATCTCTCACTGCCTCCATTTCTTCCCCTTCTATTTGCCAGGAGGTGATGGGACCAGTGGCCATGATCTTGGTTTTTTTGATGTTGAGCTTCAGACCGTATTTTGCGCTCTCCTCTTTCACCCTCATTAAAAGGTTCTTTAATTCCTCCTCGCTTTCTGCCATCAAGGTTGTGTCATCTGCATATCTGAGGTTGTTGATATTTCTTCCGGCAATCTTAATTCCGGCTTGGGTTTCATCTAGTCCAGCCTTTCGCATGATGAGTTCTGCATATAAGTTAAATAAGCAGGGAGACAATATACAACCTTGTCGTACTCCTTTCCCAATTTTGAACCAATCAGTTGTTCCATATCCAGTTCTAACTGTAGCTTCTTGTCCCACATAGAGATTTCTCAGGAGACAGATGAGGTGATCAGGCACTCCCATTTCTTTAAGAACTTGCCATAGTTTGCTGTGGTCGACACAGTCAAAGGCTTTTGCATAGTCAATGAAGCAGAAGTAGACGTTTTTCTGGAACTCTCTAGCTTTCTCCATAATCCAGCGCATGTTTGCTATTTGGTCTCTGGTTCCTCTGCCCTTTCGAAATCCAGCTTGCACTTCTGGGAGTTCTCGATCCACATACTGCCTAAGCCTGCCTTGTAGAATTTTAAGCATAACCTTGCTAGCGTGTGAAATGAGCGCAATTGTGCGGTAGTTGGAGCATTCTTTGGCACTGCCCTTCTTTGGAATTGGGATGTAGACTGATCTTCTCCAATCCTCTGGCCATTGCTGAGTTTTCCAAACTTGCTGGCATATTGGGTGTAGCATTAAAGCAATACTGTAATTCAACTACCCTATCAGGACAATGGCCCTGAGATTAAGTCTCCTACTCTACCAACTGAACTGTCCCAGGGGCTCATATTAGAACAAAATAAAGAACTCAAATATTATGTTAACTACAATCAGAAGGGGGAAAAGAATATAATAGAATGTCCACTTATGTATTATATTCGTTAGTTGCTTTTCTTACAGAGTGACCCCAAATGACTTACATTAAAACTAATGAAGAACACCCAATAAAAGTCTAAAAACAACTTGAGGGACGTATAAAGGGCCATGACTTGCAGATCCCATCCCACTAAACGCAGCCACAATGCCACCGTTCAGACTGAAAAGCCTGGGGGAAAGAAATGTCTTTGCTGGCAGCGTCGGTGGCGTACCTGGCGGCCGCGGGGAAACCATGCGTTGGACGGAGGCCGAGGGCAGGTTGTAGCGTGGAGCTTGGCCACCTCTCAGGAAGCTGGAGGGCACGGCGCGGCAGGCGGGAACACCAAACTCGTGCTCCGCCGGGCTGTGCTCTGCCTCCGCCTCTGCCCACCAGCCCCGCCGGCCCTGCTTCTGGGGGGGCAGCTGCCCCCTGCCCCGCGCTGGGCACGCCCATGCCCCCACCCCCAGCGCCTTGCAAGGCAGTGTTCCCTTCCTGAGCGCTGTGTGCGCCTTCCTCGCCTGCCGCCCCGTTTAATGAGGGAGGACAATCCGGACTTCCTTCCGAGGAAGCCTGGTTTGGATGGGGCTGTTCAGGGGCGACGGCAGGGGGGAAGCCCCGTCAGGGAGGCTGGCAGCGAGGCTTCCCACGCCCCTCCCACACACCAGCCCTTCCTCGCCCTGCTCCTGGGGGCCCTTCGTCCCTTTGCACTACTGTGTTCCCTTCCTGCGGCCGGCGCGCATTTGCTCAACGCTGTGTGCGCCTTCCTCGCCTGCCACCCTGTTTAATGAGGGAGGCCGTTGCTCTGCGGCTATTAGCCTCCTCCTCCGCTGCCTGACGACAGCCCGTCGATTCCTTGCAGCCAAGGGAGAGGCGGCGGCAGCGGAGCGATAAGGCTTAGTGGCTGGTTGCGCCCCCCGCAGCGCCCCTGAGAGACCGGCGCCCTGGCTCAATGAGCCACTAGGCCCTATGGGAAAGACGCCTCTGCTTCCACAGAACATCCCTCTTAGCATCTTCAAAGATAGTTAGTGTTGTAAACAAAATCTGCCCTCATTCCCTTATGGGGTACACAAGAGCCCTTATAGAGTCCTTTGTAGAATATCGAGAAGCAAAGCAGCTAGTAAGCCTGATCTTTATTAAAGCTGTTGCAACAGGGTGCTCCCCTCACATGCAGGAGCGAGGAGGAGGACCCACAACAAGGGTATGCCTGCCCTTATATAGACATTTTGAAATTCTCTGCCCTTGAGCTCAAGACCACCCCTCCATACATCATACCTACATCACAGAAGGGGTGTAGCGCAAGACCAGCCCCCAGATACAACATACCTACATCACAGAAAAGGCGGTCTATAACATAAATTTGAATGTTGTTATTTTTCCTGTCTGCCACGTTATCTGATAATGCCTTATCTGATTGCCTTTTCTGGTAGTCTGGCCATTCCTTTGAGATGGTAATCACTTAATTCCTGAGAAAATGGGAAGGTTTTCTTCCTCCTTGCAGAGAAAAACTTGGTCAGCTTGGGAGTCAAAATGGTTTCAGGACTGTCCGCTGCCTAGTCTTTATATTTATGTACGTGTTTGTTTGGTACATTGATGAACATTTATTATATATCTAAGACCTTAAAATTCTCATAACAATAGGTAGAGGTGTCCTGACGAGTTATAATGTGCATTTATCCATCTATAGAGCCTGCCTTTCTGTAAGAAATTCAGGCTGGAAGATTCTTACAAATGAAAACGCAGAGCACCAAAATCAAAAAACCAACAAACCTAACTATAAAACAGCAGCAAAACAGGACAGTAAAACATCATAATCAAAAGCCTTATCAGCAACTGCAGGCTACAAAGGACCATTGGATGAGCCGACTGACAACAGGATAAAAGAGTCTTTTGTATCCAGCAAAGAACAGCTGTACAAAACTCTCCATTTGTTACTTCTTAAGGTATTGCAAGGCTTTTTTTGTGCTTGGTTTTTCTCAAAAGAGCAGCATGCAGATTTGTGCGTTGACAGATCCACCTCTTCCCGTGATGAGGTGCCATCTTGTCCTCTGCCTCAGGTCACAAAATGTCATGAGCTGACTCTGGCTCTTTTGGCTTTTTGGAAAATGCAGCTTTGCCTTTTCTGTTAGGTGGAGCCCTCTAGTTCAAGAGATGCCCAATCACAGTGTTATAGGAATTCTAAGGTCTCATATATATAAATCCTATGTTCATAAATTTGCAAGGCAAAAACACATACATAAGTATGTAAACCACGTGTCTGAAAAAGTACAGGAGAGTAATCCTGGAGCAATTTTGACTCTCCCAAATGGACCTCGAATATTTCTCTGCAAGGAGGAAGGAAATGGGAAACCTCCCATTGTCTCTTTCCTCACAACTCCTGTCTTTAGGGCTTATGAACAGGGTGAGCCTGTGACCTGGATCCAGGAACTAAGTATTTAGCATCTCAAAAGGAATGGCCAGGATGCCCAGGTAGAGCAATGATTGACAGACAGGTTTTCTGCTGTAGACGCCCCCCCCCCCTGATGTATTTCTGCTGGAGACCACCTCTTTCTGATGTACCGTGTTTCTCCGAAAATAAGACACCGTCTTATATTTATTTTTCCTTTTAAAAAAACCACACTATGACTTATTTTCAGGGGATGTCTTATTTTTCCCCCTCCTTCTCCTGCCGCAGCTGGCATTGCTGCTGCGCCTATTACTATGTCTTATTTTCGGGGTATGGCTTATATTCCTTGAATGCTTAAAAATCCTGCTATGGCTTATTTTATGGCTACGTCTTATTTTCGGAGAAACAGGGTATGTATGATGTTTTGGTGGGTGGTCTTGAGCTACAGGGGAGGCAATTTCAAAAGTCTATAAAAGAGCTTGCACACCATTGTTCTGGTTTCCTCCCCTCCCTCCCTGCGTGGGGGGTGGGGGACCCTGTTGCAACAGTTTAATTAAAGATCAGGTTTACTAGCTCCTTTGTTTCTCAATATACTCTGCTTGGCCTCTGTTATTTTCTCCTAGTGATAGAGAACCTACATAAAGACTCTATACGGACTCTTGGATACTGGTCAGGATGCCTGATTATCATCTTCCAAAGCAACTACTCTATTCCAAACTTAAAAATGGAAAGCATAATGCTGGTGGTCAACAAAATAGTTTTAAAGATGCTCTCAAGGCAAAACTTGAAAAATGTAGTATAAACACCGACAACTGGAAAACATTGGCCTGTGAGTGCTCCAACTGGAGAGCAGCCTTTACCAAAGGTGTCGTGGGCTTTGAAGACACTCGAACTCAGGACGCAAGGGAGAAACGTGCTAAGAGGAAGGCACGCTTGGCAAATCCACACTGTGATCAACTCCCACCCAGAAAGCAATGTCCCCATTGTAGAAGGACTCACTGTTAAGGACTCACTTACGGACTCACTGTTAAGACCGTGTTTATGGAAGACAATCTTACTTGGCTTTGAGGGGTCACAAAAGAAGACGAAGACGAAGAAGAAGACCCTATAAGGGAAAAGGAGCAGATTTTTTCTTATAACCATAGTATCTGTCACTGGAAGACAGCAAAATTGGGCAGAGAAGCCTTTTGTTGTCCTTCTTAACCTGGGATGGTGGGGTGGAGTTTCCTGAGATGAAAGGGCTGATGAAAGAGCTCAGATTAAAGGGGAAGAGAGCAGGTGGAATCCACAAAGAGGGATTAGCAGAGCTGGACAAGAATAATAAGGGAAAGGACCTTGTACTTCCCAGCTGTGCCTCCCCAAGATAAAGAAGGAGCACTGTTTGCCGATTGCACTTCTTGGCATTTATTTGCAATGTTTGCATGATGTCGGAAACCTCTTAGATTGCTTTGAAATACGGTGCAATATCTCAATTACCTAAATCAATAAAAGCAAATGTCCTGAATTATCAGGGAAATTAACAACATAGATACAATATCATCATTTGAACGAAGTATTTAAGAAAGATGGGATACGAGGGTTTGGGGGGACACATAGAGACCACTGGTCCAGTCCAGCAAGTTTGTTTTCAGTTAACAACTGCTGTAATTCCGAGAACTGGAACACAAATCATTCCCAGCTTATCTCCCAGCCGGCACCTCTGAAAGTGAGCCTCGCCATAAAACGGTGTTTTCCAAGAGCAAATTTTCCTGCTAGTATCCATCGTGTGGTTTCTCCTGTTTGCTTTCTGACAGGTGGGATACGTGGGTTTGTTTGCTTGGAAGCCATCATCACCGCCCCCCTTCCCTTTAAAATGGTCCAAGGGTGGCTGAGTATCCTTCAGAATTTGGTCCTCGGACTACGCCACTCCAGACCAGCCACCCAGGAAGGGACAAGCAGAGCACCCCCAGAATCCCCTCCTTCCTCACTTGACATCTGTGTGTTTATTGTTAAGGCACTGGTAGTGAAAACAGGTCAGCAATGAGCTCCGTGCTTACAAGGAGTAAGAAGGATGGGAGGGAGATCTGCGCTCTCTTTGCATGTAATTTGGAAGCACCTAATTCACATGTTTTCAACCAATATGCACTTCTCTGAACCAATGTGCAGAACTTTTTGAACCAATTACTCTCGTGTAGAAAAATGCATGTATTAGGGGATAGTGTGTCTACAAACAAACCTATTAGTGAAATAAGAGGCAAAAATGCACTCTGCTTAGGGAAATGGCCCTGCAAAAATGTGTACACTATTAAGAACTGTATGTGAAAATAAATTTTATTGGGAAAAAGTCACACTAACACGCTGAAGATATTTCATGAGGATCCCCTGCCCCCCCCCAAATGTAAACCGTGCACTCCCGGAGAACTGAATTTAAGACTGGAAAAATAAGAAAAACAGAGAACTAAATGGGGTATTTTGTGAAATGACTGTTATTGGAATTGTAATGGATTATAGTCTTGAATATACACTGACATTATTTTAGTAGGGATACTTACTTTGAACAGGAATATACAAGCTTGTATTAAGAATTATGTATGAAAATCAATAAAAAGTATTTTTTTTAAAAAAAAAGAGAACTAAATGGGGTAGATTTGTCGATCCCAATGTCCTTAGAAACCAGACCAGCCAACTTTCCCACAT
The DNA here is from genome assembly GCF_965207765.1 of Zootoca vivipara. Lineage (NCBI taxonomy): Eukaryota > Metazoa > Chordata > Lepidosauria > Squamata > Lacertidae > Zootoca > Zootoca vivipara. The sequence goes on along the minus strand of NC_142592.1, from coordinate 69,150,546 downwards.
TCAGTTTCTGGGTCAATCAACTTTTGTCCCCCACTAAGGGCAAAACTTCCAAATTGGCCTCTGCACTGAACGATTGTGAGTGTCCTATACAATATGGGTAGCAGGCGCAGCCTCTTGCCCCCCCCCCCCCAGCCTCACTTTTCAGGGTTTCACCATGGCAGGTTCTGGTGAGATCTCATCAGGGCCAGATATAGGTTTGATGAGGCCCTAAGATACTGAAGGTAATGGGGCCCTTGATATGTCCAGCTGTCCTTTGTCAACAACAAATGGTCGCTGTTTTTTGTGCTGAATATATGCTACATGGTAACTTATGGACCTAATAGGTATCTGGGATGCAGGTGGCACTGTGGGTTAAACCACAGAGCCTAGGGCTTGCTGATCAGAAGGTCGGTGGTGTGGGATGCAAAGGGTTAAGTGCAGTCAAGTCACAACAATCCCTAGATAGTCCACTTGGAGGACTGAGGAGGAGGATATGACTAAGCGTAGTTTCCTCTTCCTTCACATGCAAATGAGTTGAGGAAGTGGCAGATAAATCCTGAAGGAAACAGCCATTTCCCTCTCTTGGACCAGACCTCTTGGACTACACACATCTTAGTGAGTCTCTCCCTCAAGGCCTCCAGCCTAGAGAGAGAGATGAGATGGAGTCTCACTTCTTATAAGTGAACTTCACAATGTATATATTACCTTTTAACTAAGCAAGTCTACCTCTTGAGTGTGCTGTACCTCGAGATGCTTGTAAGTAAACATCTTTTATACTTTTAAGAGCATTGTGTTGTGTCTTTTCTTTTAAGAGGGAAAAAGGGGAAATACCAGGAAAATACACTTTATTTTAGTGGCTTAAATCAAGCCTGCGCAAACGTTCTTCTGCTGTGTATTTTGCAAAAGGGGAATGTTTTTACTCTGCTAAAGTTTTGTGCTTGCTAGCGCAAGCGGGGATAGGATATATTAAACAATATCTCCTCATCCACATTCCTGAACATTCCCACATAGGGTTATGGGCCCAGAGTTGCGTATTTTGTGTATTTTTGAAGGATTGATTTGGATTGTGATTTTGAACTCTGTAGGATTTTTCCAGTTAGGATTTCCTGGTTGAGCACATGGTCTCTTTGTTCTGCAGTGTGCTTGGGGGATTAACTACCCCTCCCCTCCCTCAAAGTTTACAGCACTGAGAAAGCTCAGAGGTAGTGAAGATATTTTTGAGATTTTGAGATTTTGAATTTGATTTTTGAAAGATTTTTGAATTTTGGAAATTTTTGAAGTTTTAAGATGGCAAGCTCCAGTTTTGATAGTGAGGCAAGACCAAGTTTTATGCTGCTGGATGACAATAATTTTGTGCAGTGGAAGCAGCGCATTTTAGTTTATCTTGCTGCTAGGCGTGTTCTGCAGGCCATTAAGGAAGAAAAGCCTACAGGAACTGATGAAGAAGCTTTAGCCAAGATAGAAGCTTGGAGTATTAAGAATGATGAAGCCAAGCATATAATTTTGAGCAGTTTGAGGAATGAGCATCTAAGATCCTAGAGGACATTGAACGCATTTATGCACAATCTACAGAGAGTTCCTATAGATATTTGTTGGATAAGTTACTCAAATTGAAGATGAATTCTAGAGAAGAGTTTACAGAGCATTTTAAGGATTTTTCTGAGATTGTTCAAAGAATTGCCCTTACTCCCAGAGCCTTTGATGATGTGACTAAAGTAACGTTTATGCTTGCATCATTGGGACCTACGTTTGCTCCATTTAAAAGTATAATGGATCACACAAAGGATTTAACTTTTAATGAGCTTATCAACCATTTAAGAGAGGAATGCAGAGATAGCCTTGATTCTCAAGAAAGGAATCCAAGGAGGAAGGATAGCAGCTATGCATCCAAGCATTTTGGAAAGTCCAGAGAGACATCTAGAGAAATAATTTGTTTTAAATGCAATGGGAAAAACCACATAGCAAGGAACTGCAAGGGTCCAAATGGGGATAAAGTTGAATCCCACCCCTCAAAAACACAAGGTGTTAAGAAGGGGAGTCGTGAGCAAACCATGTTGATGCAGGAGAGGAGTTTAGCTGTCCAGGATCATGAAAATAAGCGCAATAAGTGGATTCTTGACAGTGGAGCGAGTTCTCATTTCTGTTATGAAAAGGAGTATTTTAATGAGATTAATGGGGATGAAACTTCTGAAATTGAGATTGCTGATGGCAACATTGTAAAGGCAATTGGTGCAGGAACTGTGAATTTGAAATTCAACGTAGATCATGAAACAATTAATACTAAGATAACTGAAGTTAAGTTTGCACCAAAGCTTAATTGCAACTTACTCAGCGTGTCCAGTTTGGACAGGAAAGGTTTTAAAATTACATTTGAAAAAGGGCAATGTATTGTGACTAAGCATGATGAAGTTTATGTTCAAGGCACACTAAAGGATGGTGTATATGAGCTTAATGTTTCAGAGAACCAGCAGAACCAGTCTGCAAAGGTGGCGCAACCAAGTCAAAAGGACGAAGGAAGTCTGGAACTCTGGCACAAGAGACTTGGACACAGAGACACCAACGTTATTCTGGAACTACAGAAAGGTGATCTTGTGAGAGGTCTGCAGGTAAAGCAAAGCAACACAAATACACCAACATCAAAATGTATTACTTGTGTTAGTGAGAAAGCAACTAAACCTTCTTTCCCACGTTGTGCAGAGAAGAGAAGCACTAAAGTATTGGACATTGTCCATACAGATCTATGTGGACCAATGAATGTGTCTTCTCTAGGAGGTAATAAATATATTTTGATATTTTTGGACGATTTCTCGAGATTCTGCGTAGCCTACTTTATCAAGGAGAAGAGTGAGACAGTGGAATTGTTCAGGGACTATCTTAACATGGTCAAGAACAAGTTCCAGCGAGCCCCTTCCATTTTAATGTCCGATAATGGTGGGGAATTTTGTTCACATGAGATGCAGGCCGTCATGGCTAGAGAAGGCATATCACACGTGACCACAGTTGCCTACACACCCCAACAAAACTCAATTGCAGAGAGGAAATTTAGATCCATTTTGGAAATGACAAGGTGCATGCTAAAGGAAGCTAACTTGTCACACAGGCTGTGGGGTGAAGCGGCTCGTTGCTCAGTCTATCTTCAGAACAGACTGCCCACAAAAGGCGCAGAGCGCACACCATTTGAACTTTGGCATGGAAAAGCCCCAAATTTGTCACATATACGTGTATTTGGAAGTTTGTGCTACTATCATGTGCCCAAGGAGCACAGACACAAACTTGATTCCAGAGCGAAGGCAGGGATCCTAGTTGGGTACGCTTCTGGAGGAAAAGGATATAGAGTCTTGGATCCGCAAACTGGCAAGACAAGTTCGCAGCATGTAATTTACTTCGATGAGCAAGGCAAAGTTGATACAAAGGACACTGCCATTGATTGTTCCAAGGAGCCACAGGATGAGGAATTTGTGATTTTTCCTTTTGAACCAATACAAAGTACTAATCCAACTTCTAGTGTCGTAGCACCCCCTATAGGTGACACCCGAGAAGACGTGGAGGTCCAGGCCCCTGGCAGCACCAGAGACGAAGATGATGACGAGCAGCTGTATGGGGATATGCCACTGCTGGAGGAGGATGAGGAAGCTGATGCGGTCGAAAGACCAGAGGTCAGACGCTCATCCAGAACCAACAGAGGTGTTCCACCATTACGGCTGTCCTACCTTACAAGGTCGGCGTCTCCACAGGAACCTTCCAAATGGGAAGAGATAGAGAGGATGCCACCAGATGAAGCCAGTCTCTGGAGGAAAGCTGCTCAGGAGGAGATAGATGCACTTCATCGGAACAGGACCTGGACACTCACAGAACTACCTCCTGGTAAGGAAGCAATTGGAAGTAAATGGGTGTTCAAGGTTAAAAAGGGTTCAGAAGGGGAGGTGCAACGCTACAAAGCTAGGCTTGTGGCACAAGGTTTTTCCCAGAAGTATGGAGAGGATTACGATCAAGTGTTTGCACCGACAGTTCGATACAGCAGTGTCAGACTACTTTTAAGTATTGCAGCATCTAAGCAAATGTCAGTTTACCATATTGACATTGCGACAGCCTTTCTTCACGGCGAAATTTCTGAGCAGATTTATATGAAGCAGCCCAAAGGTTTCATTAAACCAAATGAGGCACATCTAGTGTGCAAGCTGCAGAAAGGACTTTATGGTTTGAAGCAAGCAGCGAGGGCTTGGAACCAGAAACTCCATGAGATGCTGGTGCAGCTTGGGTACAAGCAAGGGACTGCTGATAAGTGCTTGTACACCAAACAAAGGAATGGACAGTTTTCGTACATTTTAGCCTTTGTTGACGACCTTTTAATTTCTACGTCAAATGAGAAAGACTATAAAGACATAGTCAAACACCTCAACAGGGAAGTAGAGGTCAAGGAACTTGGAAAAGTGAAATACTACTTGGGAATTCAAGTTGAGAGAGAAGAGGATGGATCGTTCTTACTCAGCCAAAGGCAAAAGATAACTGAACTGATTGAAAGCATGCAGATGCAGGACGCACACCCAGTTGCGACACCGATGGCCACAGACTTCTTGAAGAATCAACAAGGTTCGAAGTTGCTGCCAAACAACACGCAATACAGGTCAGCGATCGGCAAACTTTTGTATTTGGTTACCACATGCAGACCTGACCTGGCAAGTGCAGTGGGGATCCTAAGTAGGAAAGTAAGTTGTCCCACTGAGCATGATTGGGCTGGAGTTAAGAGGGTTGTTCGTTATCTAAAGGGAACCATGGACTGTAAATTAAAACTGCCAGCTGTCAGAGACCCTAAACTGCTTGGGTACACTGATGCGGATTGGGCTGGGGACAATAAGGATTATAAATCCACAAGTGGCTATGTTTTTATGTATGGGGACGGAGCTATTGCATGGGGCAGCTATAAACAGAAATGTGTAGCTTTATCGTCCACAGAATCTGAGTACATTGCGGCTTCGGAAGCTTGCAGAGAGATCCCCTGGCTGGATCAGCTCCTGAAGGACTTTGGCGTGCCAAGAACGGGGCCTGTCAGCTTGATGGAGGACAATCAGAGCAGTATGAAGCTGACACAAAGTGAAAAGTTCCTTGCACGCACCAAACACATTGGGGTCAGGTACCACTACATACGCCAGGTGATCGAGGATGGACTTGTTGAAATGTGTTACTGCAACACTGACCAGATGACTGCAGATGTCCTAACAAAGCCCCTGCCAAGAGAGAAGTTCCAGGATCTTCGTGGCAAGCTGGGACTCTTGGGTGGTTGATTAAAGTTATTTATGTATGTTTTTGTGTATGTTGTGAATTGCCTGAGAAGGGGTTTGTGGGATGCAAAGGGTTAAGTGCAGTCAAGTCACAACAATCCCTAGATAGTCCACTTGGAGGACTGAGGAGGAGGATATGACTAAGCGTAGTTTCCTCTTCCTTCACATGCAAATGAGTTGAGGAAGTGGCAGATAAATCCTGAAGGAAACAGCCATTTCCCTCTCTTGGACCAGACCTCTTGGACTACACACATCTTAGTGAGTCTCTCCCTCAAGGCCTCCAGCCTAGAGAGAGAGATGAGATGGAGTCTCACTTCTTATAAGTGAACTTCACAATGTATATATTACCTTTTAACTAAGCAAGTCTACCTCTTGAGTGTGCTGTACCTCGAGATGCTTGTAAGTAAACATCTTTTATACTTTTAAGAGCATTGTGTTGTGTCTTTTCTTTTAAGAGGGAAAAAGGGGAAATACCAGGAAAATACACTTTATTTTAGTGGCTTAAATCAAGCCTGCGCAAATGTTCTTCTGCTGTGTATTTTGCAAAAGGGGAATGTTTTTACTCTGCTAAAGTTTTGTGCTTGCTAGCGCAAGCGGGGATAGGATATATTAAACAATATCTCCTCATCCACATTCCTGAACATTCCCACAGGTGGTTCAAATCCCCGCGACGGGGTGAGCTCCCATTGCTCGGTCCCAGCTCCTGCCAACCTAGCACTTCGAAACCAAGTAGATAAATAGGTACAGCTCCAGCGGGAAGGTAAACGGCGTTTCCATGCGCTGCTCTGGTTCGTCAGAAGCGGCTTTGTCATGCTGGCCACATGGCCTGAAAGCTGTACGCCGGCTCCCTCGGCCAGTAAAGCGAGATGAGCGCCGCAACCCGAGTTGTCTGCGACTGGCCCTAATGGTCAGGGGTCCCTTTACCTTCTGAAGCCATTTCACATAACAATTAGGAGCCCACACTGTTGCTGTATGTCGGCTTTATTTTATTTGTTTTTTTAATCTTATATTTTGGAAATGTAGTACATCCAGGTTTTTTCACCCTTTAAATTTTTGGGGGGCCCCCAAGAGAGTGGGGCCCTAAGCTAGAGCTTGTTTAGCTTATACGTAAATCCGGCACTGGATCTCACTGAAAGCTATCGCTGCAGGACCCCAGTGATAGCAGGAGGGGTGGGCAAGGCTCAGGGGAGTTTGAAGCCAGCCCTAGGTAAGGTAAAAGGTCCAGTCGTGACCGACTCTGGGGTTGCGGCGCTCATCTCGCGTTATTGGCTGACAAAGCATGACAAAGCCACTTCTGGCGAACCAGAGCAGTGCACCGAAACGCCGTTTACCTTCCCACCAGAGCGGTACCTGTTTATCTACTTGCACTTTGATGTGCCTTTGAACTGCTAGGTGGGCAGGAGCAGGGACCGAGCAACGGGAGCTCACCCCATCACAGGGATTTGATCCGCTGACCTTCTTAACCCACAGCGCCACCCGCATCCCTGATACCAGCCCTGGGGGGTAGCAATTAAGAGTTGCCCTCCAGAATCTGAGCCTACCCCATCAGAGCATAAGATCGAGGGGCTCTAGAATGTGGGGGATGTGAGAATACACTGAGATGCTGTTGACACCTTGTTTTCCCAGGAGAACCAGAAGATGGGGCACGTTGTCTACCTTGGGCTCTGCCTGTTGGGCTGCCTGATCCCTAACACTTTGGCGGAAGGTGAGCATTAGGAGAAGGGGCAGATCCAGCTGCTGCAGCTGTTGGTTTTGCAACTTTGCTGTGTTTCTGGTTCTTAAGCAGGAGGTTGGGGGGGTTGAGCCCAACTGTGGGCAGGATTCCTGCACAGCAGGGATTTGGGCTAGATGACCCTGGGGGTCTCTTCCAACTCTACAATTCTGTGATTCTGTTTCTAATCAGTGCATTAGATCTGTGTAAGTTTGCCTATGTAAAGTTGGCAGCTTTTTTCCTGGCCTTGCTGCTCTTGATAGTGGCTTCCCATCTGTGGAATCTCCCAGAGGGGGTATTTATATAGTCCCCCCTGGGGAAATGAAAAAAAATGTTCTTGCTTTATGCCTTTATGCGGCATGTTTATTTTAAAGAGGCAGTTCTACAGCACTTCTATATATTGTAAATTTATAGAAGATATGAGTTACCATTTTTGCTTGGATAAATAAATAAATAAATAAATAAATAAAGTAATAGATAAATTAATAAATTAATAAATTAATAAATAATAAAGGAAATTATTGTTCCTAACTGGAAAAAGCCCTTCCAATAAGTTGTCTGTCTGGAGCTGCTCTCTGCCCCTTTTTAAAATGATGGAAGTTTTTGGCCTTTCCTTTCATCCTGTGCATGTTTGTTAAAGGCATCTGAAGGCAGCCCTGTTTAGGGAAGCTTTTAATGTTTAACAGACCAATATACAGTACACTTAAGTGTATATGTATGTGGTTTTTTTTTTTTTTTGAAAATATGTTTTCTTTTTGAAAATGTGAAAAACATATATAAATAAAAAAGTATAACAATTTTATTTGAAAGCACCAGTGGCGCCTTATCTTGCCATGCTAGTTGGATGGCTGTCGCAATTGCACTGTACATGGGCTCCCAGTACGTTTCCAAGCACAGTTCAAAGTGTTGGTGCTGACCTTTAAAGCCCTAAATGGCCTTGGTCCAGTATACCTGAAGGAGCATCTCCACCCCCATCATTCTGCCCGGACACTGAGGTCCAGTGCCAAGGGCCTTCTGGCAGTTCCCTCCCTGCAAGAAGCCAAGTTGCAGGGAACCAGGCAGAGGGCCTTCTCGGTAGTGGCACCCACCCTGTGGAACGCCCTCCCTTCAGATGTCAAGGAGATGAATAACTACCTGACATTTAGAAGACATCTGAAGGCAGCCCTGTTTAGGGAAGTTTTTAATGTTTGATGTTTTATTGTGTTTTTAATATTTAGTTGGAAGCTGCTCAGAGTGGCTGGGGAAACCCAGCCAGATGGGCGGGGTATAATTATTATTATAATTATATTATTATATCACAGATCAGATGTGGAAAAGCCCCTGCTGGAGTTGCATAGACAACATGGCGCTGCAACAATTTCAGCAATAATGTCTGGGTTCCCATAAAGTGGGGAGTGAGCAGGTGGAAGGTCAAGGGGGAAAGATTAGTTTGGAAAGAGCCGGAAGGAACAGGATTCCTAACGCCAGGGCTTCCTCGAGGGGCTCCACCTGTCAAGGAAAGGGTTGGGGGTCTGGGGCATCTATACCACTCTCTATCCAATTTCTCGCAGGTGCCGCCAATCGCACCCAGAGCGCTCGCGCTCCCTGCCCTCCAGGAGCCATCTTCTACATAAATTACTGCTACGAGTATTTTAGCTCCAGCCTCCCAAAGTTTGATGCCGAGGTAAGTTTCGCCAGGGGGAATGGGAAGAGCTCAAGGGCCAAGTCCTTGGGAATCCTGGCTGTGGGCAGCATCTCACTGGTTGCCCCCTTTCTCCTCTCTACAGATCAGCTGCCAGAGGAGACATGGGTCCCAGCTGGCCTCCATTCTTTCTGCAAAAGAAGCAAACTTCATTTACCGTTACCTGCAAAAATATGACCCTAGCAGCGTCTGGATCGGTTTGGAAGCTGCACGTGGTAGCTCGGTAGGTGCCTTTAGGACTCTCTGGTCTAAACCAAAGAGCCTAGAGCTTGCCGATCAGAAGGTCGGCGGTTTGAATCCCTGTGACGGAGTGAGCTCCCGTTGCTCGGTCCCAGCTCCTGCCCACCTAGCAGTTCGAAAGCACATCAAAGTGCAAGTAGATAAAATAGGTACTGCTCCGGCAGGAAGGTAAACGGCGTTTCTGGGCACTGCTCTGGTTTCGCCAGAAGTGGCTTAGTCATGCTGGCCACATGAGCCGAAAAAACTGTCTGCGGACAAATGCCGGCTCCCTCGGCCAGTAAAGCGAGATGAGCGCCACAACCCGAGTCGTCGGTGACTGGACCTAACGGTCAGGGGTCCCTTTACCTTTAAGATGCAGACTGTACGAGCTCCTCAGCTCCCTTGAGGTCCTTCAAGTGTAGCTCACAGGCTCTCACTTCACTCTGAAACCACTTTCTTCCCCAAACGTCAAACCTTGAAGTCCTCATATGGAGATGGGATTATTTCTCGGAGTCATAGCTGCCAAGTTATCCCTTTTTTAAAGGGATTTTCCCTTATGCTGAATAGGCTTCCTCGCGAGAAAAGGGAAAACTTGACAGCTATGCTCGGAGTGGCTCTGTGGGAGGTTCTGAAGCTCCAGCTCCTCATTGTCTTTCCTCCTTGCCAACTCTCCGTGCGCTATCTATAAAGTCACAGATTCTGTGACATCTCCCCACCACCTCACAAATTGTCAGTCCCCTTTCACCTTTATGGCTCCAGCCGCTGGAGACTCAAACCAACCCTTTGGCCTTGTCAGTTGCGCTGATTCCCCAGCTGTGTCCTCTCTGGGGATGTGGGGAGCCATGGGCTTGCATTCCTCTTTTATCACAGGACGTTCCTTTCTCCTTCTCTCTCTCCAGAAATTGACCTGGTATTGGAACGATGGATCTGTCTTCTCTCAACCTCTCTGGGACGGCCGCAGCATCAGCACCTCCATCTCTACATACGAATGTGTCTCCCTGACTCCTTTAGGTATGCAGGAAGAGAGACTGGGGAAGGAGGGGAAAACCCCTCTCCATTCAAGGAATTGAGGGAAACTTAAACACAACTGTCTTCAGACACTCTGAATGTTGCAATGCAGTTCTCCAGCCAAGTGTGTGCAAAGCCACATATACTTGGGTAAAGGGTGCTTTAAAATGCTAACATCTGCAAAAGTAACATGCAAAGGTCTGCTGTATATGGGGAAATGGCCTTGCAAAATTGTGTTGACTGGTTGATAGTGGCCTTAAAATGTGGATGAATGTTCAGGAGGAGCTTAAAAAAAACCCAAACCCACCAAGAATCACAAACTGATGTGGAAATATACAGGTAGAGAACTCAAGAATGGGAAAATGGGAAACTGACAAAAAAAAAAAAAAAGACGGGCGGACGGACTTATTCCTGTGCAGAAAGGACTTGGCAAGGAAACTGAGGACAGGGAGAGATGAGGCTCCAGAGAGAGAACGGCACTAGTTTCCTCTTTATACTTGGCACTTCGTATCACCTGGGCTGCATTTCTGTTTTTGATCTGTTACCTCCATTGGGGTCGGTAGGCTAAGTCCCATGGACTGCAAGAAGATCAAATCTATCCATTCTTAAGGAAATCAGCCCTGAGTGCTCCCTGGAAGGACAGATCGTGAAGCTGAGGCTCCAATACTTTGGCCACCTCATGAGAAGAGAAGAATCCTTGGAAAAGACCCTGATGTTGGGAAAGATTGAGGGCACTAGGAGAAGGGGACGTCAGAGGACAAGATGGTTGGACAGTGTTCTTGAAGCTACGAACATGAGTTTGACCAAACTGCGGGAGGCAGTGGAAGACAGGAGTGCCTGGCGTGCTATGGTCCATGGGGTCACGAAGAGTCGGACACGACTAAACGACTAAACAACAACAACAAACAAGTGAGAGAAGGGGGACACAATCCAGACAGAAGCCTCGTAACAACAGGGGACAAGGAAAATGAAGATGTTGGATGGAGACTGGCTGAACATTTGAAACAACAAAAGGGGAGAAAGGGGTGAATGGTATGGGATGGAGTGGTTAAGGGAGGGTGTGGGGTGAAAAACTTTTAGGAAATGTTAATTAATGGATGGTTTATGAGGTCTGAGAAATGGAAAGGATTAAGGATTAAGGATCTGGTGGTGGAGTTGAGGGAATTGTTACCCAGGGGAGGGAGGGGAAGATTTAAGAGGATTTGTAAATATATAAGAAGATGGAGGATTTGGGGGACGTCTCTGAGGACGTTCAATACAGGATCCCAAAAGAATTTCAGAAATAGACTTGAAAGAGAAGTTGTTGAATTACAACTTATTACTAAACTGAAAACTATGGAGAGACCTGGTCTGAATAGAGATACAACTGGATTATTGACTCATTACACATGCTAAAGCTATTATCCCATGCTTTTTCCTCTAGGACTAATTGCAGTCGTTAACAGTCGCCAACAGGTTTACCATACCCACTGAGTCAATCACCCATCTCCCATTACTCTAGTGAGAAAACCCCCACCCACCCTCCCACTATATATTACAGTGATACCTCTACTTACGAATGTTTCTACTTACGAATGGAGCTCCGTCCGCCATCTTGGATGCGGTTTAGATAGGATTTTTTCTACTTACGAATTTTTAGATAGGGTTGCTTTGACTTACAATTTTTTTCTCCCAATGCATTCCTATGGGATTTGACTTACAATTTTTTTCTACTTACGAATGTGCGTTCGGAACGCATTAAATTCGTAAGTAGAGGTACCACTGTATAAGGGTCTGGTGACTTCTGTTTTAGTTATGGTGCTGGAGGAGACTCTTGAGAGTCCCATGGACTGCAAGAAGATCAAACCTATCCATTCTGAAGGAAATCAGCCCTGAGTGCTCACTGGAAGGACAGATCCTGAAGCTGAGGCTCCAAGACCTTGGCCACCTCATGAGAAGAGAAGACTCCCTGGAAAAGACCCTTATGTTGGGAAAGATTGAGGGCACTAGGAGAAGGGGACAACAGAGGACGAGATGGTTGGACAGTGTTCTTGAAGCTACGAACATGAGTTTGACCAAACTGCGGGAGGCAGTGCAAGACAGGAGTGCCTGGCATGCTATGGTCCATGGGGTCACGAAGAGTCGGACACGACTAAACGACTAAACAACAACAAAACAACAACAACAGGCTAAGTCTAGAGTGGTTCTTTGGCCCAGAGTAGGGAACAGGGAACTCTGCCCCACGCAAAGGTGGAACTTAAATTTAAATGCAGAATTCAGCTTTTTGATAGGCGGCTTCAGTGATGTTTCATTTGTGCAGGTGTGGGGAATGCTTGAAAACATCTCAGATGTCACAAAGATCTCACAAACCACAGGGAAAGGGTTCTTCATCTCTCTCTCTCTCTCTCTCTCTCTCTCTCTCTCTCTCTCTCTCTCTCTCTCTCTCTCTCTCTCTCACACACACACACACACACACACACCCTACTGGCAAAAGTAGAATGGCTTGTTCAAAATACTTCTGCTTATGTATTTATCAAATCTCTTGGTTCCTTTTCCTCATAATTGTCCCTCCTCCAAAACAGGGAAGGAAATACTTTATTTACTCAAAAGGAAGTCTACATTCTCTCTCCTTCTGGACACTCCCTAGGATTCACTCTCAACCTTCTGCCCTGCAGGTTCCACGAAATGGACCCAGTGTTGCTGTACGACTAGTTTGCCATTCCTTTGCAAATTCAAGGCCAGCTATTAGGCTATTAGGAGTGCCTGGCGTGCTATGGTCCATGGGGTCACGACGAGTCGGACACGACTAAACGACTAAACAACAACAAATTAGGCCTGAACTGCCACCCTCGGCCTGAGAGGAACACCCAAAGACCTCCAGCTTCCTGACAGGTCCGAGGCCAGCCTCCTTTCCCAACTGCTCTCTGTTCATCTGCAGGAAATCTATTCCCTCCCCTCCTCTATTGGCCTGGAGCAGAAAAAAAAACAAGAGGCGTTTCCCAAAATAAATCCAGTTTGGACTCTTGATTCCACCAAGACCTAGCCAAATCCAAAGCTTGAGGCTGTGAGCAACAGTACCACATCCCTCCAAACTGGGAAACTTGCCCCAGGAGATATGAAATCTGTCTCACTTTTCTGCATAGAGATGAGATGCTTTTGTGGACTGGTTAGCCGAGTCAACGAAGCTTTCCTTGTGCTTTGCAAAGTGATGGGGCCAACTTTGGAACCCCCTTACCCAGGCCACACCATGGAAATTTGCAAAGGGCTTTGGAAATCTTTGCAAGTCGTCTGCTCTCTCTCTGGCCAGCTCCCGTCTTCCTCCATAGTAACAATAAACCTCCTTCTTTGCGTGCAATTCTGTGATTGTGTCCTCTGTATTCTTGAAATAGTGGTTTATTGTGACATTCAGACCCCACCTTTCCCCCCCCCCCAAGAAGGTCCATGTGGCAGGCATGGTTCTTCCCTACCCCCCAGTTTTGAGTCGCTCCTGCCCTGCAGGTCGATGTTATCAAAAGCTGCCGAGAGGTCGAGGAGAATTAACAGGGAGATGTTTCCCTTGTCTCTCTCTTGACAGAGGTCATCGTACAGTGCGACCAAAGCAGTTTCTGGGCCAAAACCGGGCCAAAACCCCAACTGAAATGGATCCAGAAAACCAGTTTCTTCCAAAAGTGCCTGGATCTGGTCCAAGACCATTCGCTCCAGAACCCTGCCCAAGAAAGGGAGATTAGCAACTGGTCAGTAGTTGGATAGGTTTTCTGAATCTAGGGAAGGTTCCTTAAGGAATACAGTGGTCCCTTGGTTCTCAAACTTAATCCATTCCGGAAGTCCGTTTCAAAACCAAAGTGTTCCAAAACCAAGACATGCTTTCCCATAGAAAGTAATGCAAAATGGATTAATCTGTTCCAGACTTTGGAAAACAACCCCTAAAACAGCAATTTAACATGAATTTTACTATCTAATGAGACCACAGATCCTTAAAATGAAAGCAATAAACAATGTGCCGCAGTCACACAACTGATCCATCAGTAGCTGAACTGGGTTCCACAGTCACAAAAACAAAACAAAAAGAGCCGCAAAAACCAAAACGCAAAATAAATAGTTGTGAGGGACAGAAGCTACAGGCAGGTCCCTCCCATCTTAAGTACCAGCTCGTCGCCCAGCGCTAGTGCAAGTGGGGAGGGAGATATCTCCAGCGGCGACTCAGGAAGTGGTGACCGAGGCTCAGGCAAGGTAGCGGAGCCCATGCCTAGTATGGGAAGGGAAGTGGGAGGCAAGGGAAGAAGGCCGATCCCGCCGACCCCGGAATTGTGCAGGAAACGACGGGGGCGGAGATTCAGTATCCCTAGACTACTTTGCTGGAAGAAAACGCGTGAATCTCCATTCGGAGGTTCTGACCCCTAACTGACAACATGTACATAGTACTGTTCTGCACTGTAAATAATCAGCACTAAATAAAAGCATGAAAAGACAACGCTTTGAGGAGTCGTTACTCTAGAGTAGCCGCTACCGCGCCTGTGACAATAGTAAAGACAGACAAACCTCAGCGTAACATTCAAATCGGAAGCGTAACACTCAAAACGGAGCACGTTTGGCTTCTGAAAAAAGTTCGCAAACCAGAACACTTACTTCCAGGTTTGCAATGTTTGGGTTCCAAGTTGCTTGAGTACCAAGGCATTTGAGAACCAAGGTGCCCCTGTAGTTTTCCCACTGCCTCCTTCAAACAGGGAGGGAACACCCGCTCTCGTAAAGAGGCATTGATCACCTCCCTGGCCCAGCCAGCTGTTCCATCCCTGCTGGATTTTATCAGCCAAGAGGGGCCAGGGTCTAGGGCACAAGCGTTCGCCCTGACTGATCCGAGCCCCTTGTCCACATCCTCAAGCTTTACCAACTGAAATAGCTATTTATTGTGACATCCAGATCCCACCTTTCCCCCAAGAAGGTCCATGTGGCAGGCATGGTTCTCCCCCAACCCCACTCTATCCCCACAACAGCCCTGGGAGGTAGGCCAAGCTGAAAGACAGTGATCGGTCCAAGAGCACCCAGCAGGAGAGGGGATTCGAACCCTTGTCTCCCAGGTCCTATGGGTGCTAGAGCAGGGATGCCACATGGACACAGGCCCTTTCAGGGTGGGCTGCCAGCAGGGCCAGCCCAAGGCACTTTGGCACCTGAGGCAGACACCAAAATGGCCCCTCTCCTCCCTGCCAGGGATGAGGGGAAATCTGTATCAGGGGCAATGACTTTACTAAGCATTTCCTGCACAACAGGGAGATTGTTTGGAATTGATATTTTTTGGGGGGGTGTGTGCTTCTGCTGTGGAAACTAGAGAGGCCACGTCGAAGGCTTCAAACAGATGCAGCCCCTGCAATGAAACCCCAGAAAGAGGGACTGGGACGAGACCAGCCACCAACTGGGGAAACGACAGAGAACCAAGGAAAGACGAAAAGGAAATATATCAAACACTTTTATTTTCAGAGCAGACAACCAACAACAAGACACAACCCACCTCGGCTGCGCAGGACATTTTAGTTAGCAGACGGGGCTCTGCCTGGGGGAGATAACGCTTTTCTAACAGCAGAACCAGGCCAGGGTACCAAATGACCCCTCCTTGTGAAAAAAAAAAGAAGCAGCTCCAACCCCAACAAACTCCTCCCAAGAACCAGCCGCTTTATAAAAGTGGGCAATGAGATGGAGCCGTGATGGGTTGGTGGCCAGGGGGCCTGCCAGAGACCCCCAGAGGCTTTCTCCAAGAATCTGGCAGCGGCGACCGGCAAATTTGCTCTCCCAGGAGGCCTTTGGCAGGAGCGAAGGCAGGATCCGTCCTCTTCCGCTACACCACATTCTTCATGTTGCCTGCAAGCATTATTATTATTATTATTTATTCAGCTTCTACACCGTCCTATACCCGGAGGTCTCAGGGCGGTTCACAACAAGACCACAAGATATAAAATCAAACCAAAAGCAATCCCCCCCCCCAAATGCCATATTCTAAAAAGGTGTTGGGTGTCAATAAGATCAACCAGAAGCCTGGTTAAAAAGGAACGTTTTTGCCTGGTGGCTAAAGGTGTATAATGAAGGCACCAGGTGAACTTCCCTGGGGAGTGCATACCACAGACAGGGAGCCACTGCAGAAAAGGCCCTGTTCCCATGTTGCCACCCTCCGGACCTCTCGAGGAGGAGGCACATGAAGAAGGGCCTCAGAAGATGTTCTCAGGGTCTAGGTAGGTTCATATGGAAAGAGGCGGTCCTTGAGATATTGCGGTCCTGAGCCGTTTAAGGCTTTATGGGTCAAAACCAGCACTTTGAAATGGGCTCAGAAACTAGATCGGTGTAATATGCTCAAACCGTCAGGTAAGCCGCTGAATTCTGCACCAGCTGGAGTTTCTGAACCGTCTTCAGAGGCAGCCCTATGTATAATGCATTGCAGTACTCTAACCTTGAGGTTGCCAGAGCATAGACAATAGTAGTTAGGCTATTCCTGTCCAGATAGGGGTGTAGCTGGGCCACCAGCCAAAGCTGATGGAAGGCACTCCGGGCCAATGAGGCCGCCTGAACAACATTCACAAAGCCCTCCCTTTTACCTGGGGAAGAAAGATGGGCTCTCCTTCATGGGAGGTTTTTTTAAAGGCGTGGCTGGAGCAATTCTTTAGCTGAGATCCCTGCACTGCAGGGGGTTGGACTAGATGACCCCTGGGGCCCCTCCCACCTCGACAGTCCCACCTGGAGACACTGGGGCTTGCTCCCTTCTGCGCCCAAAGCAGATGCTCTGCCACCGAACGACGCCCCTTCCCTGGGACCAGGCTCATCTCTGCGGCCTCCTTCCCCCAGGTGAGGAGGGCAGGACTCACTTTTAATGCAGCCGAGGATTTCTTGGATTCTCTGGGGCTCGTTGCGGTCCAGCCTGCAGCTTGGTGTAACTTCCAAGACGTAATCAGGGCCGTATTCCGTGAAGTACTGCCAGAGGAGGAAGGAAAGGGTGAAAGGAAGGAAACGGGAGCCACTCCTGGCAGATCTAAGCGAGGCAAGACACACAGAGGGAGGTAACCCATCCCGCCTTGGCCATGTTGCACGCGAGTCTCTTGACTTCACAAGCAAAGGGCTGTTTCCTCTCCCTGGGAATAGAAACCTGCCCTCTTGCCCTAACCACCCACCGACCTTACATATGGCAAACTCTTATACACTGATCTTCTGTTCCAGGGGGAGGAGGGTGGGAAAGAGGGGAACTTGTTTGCTTATACGTTGATGAAAACCAATTTATTAAAAGGGGCAGGAAGCTTGGGCTACTGCATTTCCGTTTCTGAGTAGCTAATGCACGTATCCCGTAAGAGAGTTTTGTGCAAGCAAGCAAGGGACCCTACTCTCAACACATGCCATCTGATTTGGGCTGGCTTCTGAAGCCCCTCGGAGGGGATGGCAATGCAACAAGGCAGTGCGACTTAACAGTGGTACCTTGCTTCTCAAACGCTTTGGTTCTCAAACGCCGAAAACCCAGAAGTGTCCCGGTTTGCAAACGTCTTTCGGAAGCTGGACATCCGATTCGGCTGTCGGCTATTGTTTCCAGGGCACCTGCACCAATCAGAAGCTGCGCCTTGGCTTTTGAACATTTCGGAAGTCGAATGGACTTCTGGAACTGATTAAGTTTGGCGCTTTTGTTTTTGCTATTTATTTGTGGTTTTGTTTTTGAGGCGTTTTCGGTTAATTTGTTTTTGTGACTGTGTGGAACTCAGTTCAGTTATTGATTGACTGATTGTGTGACTGTGGAAATAGATAAAAGTCCCCCATCCAAACAATGACTATCATCAGTGCAGGTAAGTATTTTTTTTATATTAAATTATCACGTACAATAGTGTCTTATTTATTTTATAGTACGGTACATTGATTACTGCTTTCATTTTATGGATTGATGGTCTCATTAGATAGTAAAATCCATGTTAAACTGCTGTTTCAGGGGTTGTTTTTAAAAGTCTGGAACGGATTAATTCATTTTGCATTACTTTCTATGGGAAAGCGCACCTTGGTTTTGGAACGCTTTGGTTTTGGGAAGGACTTCCGGAACGGATTACTTTTGAGAACCAAGGGACCACTGTATTGTTACTGAGGTCCACTTCCAAGAGCCTTCTGGCAGTTCTCCTAATGCGAGAAGCGAAGTCACAGTGAAACAGGTAGAGGGCCTTCTCGGTAGTGGCACCTGCCCTCTGGAATGCCCTCCCATCAGATGCCAAGGAAACAAGCAGCTGTGTTACATTCAGAGGGCATCTGAAAGCTGCCCTTTATTGGGAAGTTTTCAATGTCTGACAGTTCACTATTTTTATATCTCTTCTGTTGGATGCCATCCAGAGTGGCAGGGGCAACAGGGGTATAAAGAATACTATTATAGTATTATTAATGTGACTAGGAGGACTCTCAGCAAAAGGCTGGCAGGGGTTTCTGCCCAAGAGGAATGGCTCGGTTCTTCTACGTAGCTGAGGCCTCACCTTGTGATCCGGGATCTCGGAGGGCAACGTCTTCCCCAAGATGACCGCCGTCAAATACGCCCAGCAGCGAGCCGTGTTGGCGAGATGGTAGCCTCCTGCCTCCAGGAGCGAAGGAGCAGGAAGTCCGGAAAGGGAAGAAAGAGGAGGCGTGAGGGGCGTGGAGGGAAGGAGCCCGTGGTGAGCAGCTCCGCTTCTCCAGGTGAGGCGGCAGGTGAGCTGAGCGGCTGTCTTGCCTCAATAATGGACTGGATGACAGCCAAGAAACTGAAGCTCAATCCAGATTAGACATAGGCTAAACTGGATGGCTGGGAGGTCGCCTGCTCTTGATGGGGTTATACTTCCTCTGAAGGAGCAAGTGCGAAGCTTGGGGAGGGGGGGGGGGCGAGTCCTGGATCCTTTGCTGTTGCTTGAGACTCAATAAAAAAAATTCCTTCAGTAGCACCTTAAAGACCAACTAAGTTTTTATTTTGGTATGAGCTTTCGTGTGCATGCACACTTCTTCAGATACACTTGAAACAGAAGTCAGACCCTTATGTATATACAGAGGGTGGGGGTGGGAATGGGTGATGGGCTGATGGGAGTGGTAAACCTGTAGATGGCTGTTAACAACTGCTGATGACTGCAATTGGTCCTGCGGGGGAAAAGCAAGGCCTGAGGTGCTAAAGAAAGCTTGATCATGCATAATAAGATAAGAATCCAATGTCTTTATTCATCCCAGGTTTGTCCACTGTTGCCAACAGTCCCCTTCAGCTCTCTATATTGGACAAACAGGCCAAACCCTATGCCAAAGGATAAATGGACATAAAGCTGACACCAGAAATTACAAGACAGAGAAACCAGTAGGAGAACACTTCAATCTCCCAGGACATTCTATACAAGATCTCAAAGCAGCTGTTTTATTACAGAGAAATTTCAGGAACAGACTGGAAAGAGAAGTTGCTGAATTGGAACTCATTACCAAGCTTAAAACCATGGAGCCACCTGGGATGAATAAGTGCCTCAGCCCTTGTTTTCCCCCCGCAGGACCAACTGCAGTCATCAGCAGTCGTTAACAGCCATCTACAGGTTTACCACTCCCATCAGCCCATCACCCATTCCCACCCACCCCCACCACCCTCTGTATATACATAAGGGTCTGACTTCTGTTTCAAGTGTATCTGAAGAAGTGTGCATGCACACGAAAGCTCATACCAAAATAAAAACTTACCGTAGTTGGTCTTTAAGGTGCTACTGAAGGATTTTTTTTATTTTGCTTCGACTCAGACCAACACGGCTACCTACCTGTAGCTTGAGGCTCAGGTAGCCTCAGTGTCACAGAGGGCCTTCCATCAGCCTCGGCTGGTGGCCCAGCTGCGCCCCTGACTAGCCTAACTTCTGTCATCTCTGATCTTGTCTTTATTATTAGTTCACTTCTCAGGTCAGGAAGCCTGAGCTCCCACAGCTGCCGCCTGCCGTGAACCACCGTGGGCAAGATTGGCAGCAACAGCAGCAGCAGATATGTTAATAATAATAACAATAAATAATAATAATAATAATAATAATAATAATAATAATAATAACAACAATAATAATTTATTATGTATAGCCCGCCCATCTGGCTGGGTTTCCCTAGCCACTCTGGGCGGTTCCCGACAGAATATGCTTACCCAATGTTCTATGCTTACGATTATTCATGCTTTGTTAAATGCACATTTTATTTTTGATTCCCTTTAGTAATGTTCTCTTTTGAAATGTTTAAGGTGTTGGTTTTTTTGTCAACTTTGCCGTGTTGAATGTGTGTTTTATAGTCGACCACCTCTGTCACATTTCCTTTTGAAACCTCTAACGTTCTAGTTCCTTGTTAATTAAGTTTCTTTGAATGTATACTTTATGTTCCCTGTTTAGGGAAGTTTTTAACGTTAGATGTTTTAATGTGAATATTCTGTTGGGAGCTGCCCAGTGTGGGTGGGGTATAAATATATTATTATTATTATTATTATTATTATTATTAGACTTCCTTCTGCCATGTTTTATTCCGGACTGCTTTATTTGATGTTTTCATGTGGGTTGTAAAAAACTGTGAGACATATAGAAGAGAAGATGGAAATGGGAGAGAAATGGAATGAACAAAAGCACCCCAGGACTTGCTTCAGAAGGAACTGGTCCTTGAGAAGTTGCCCTGGGAACTCCCTGCCACTCTGGGGACTCCAAGGTGGGCTTGGAAGCCCAGTTGAACGGTGGCCAAGCCCCAAACCCGATGCCCCTCTGCCCTCCCGGCCGCCTTCACTCACCTCCTCCCAGGACGAGGGTCGGGCGCTGCCACTGCAACACGTACTTCAGGCACCGTCCGACCCCTTCGGGGGTCAAGTTGAAGGAGCACATGGGGTCACCAGCAATGGTGTCCGCCCCCAACTGCAGGACGACGGCCTCAGGGCTGAACGCTGCGTAGACCTCCTTCAGAACACTGCAGGGAGAAGAACGAAGCCCCGTTACCCGGAGAGCAGGCAGGCAGGGAGCCACTGGCAGCAGAGGTTACGTCCAGTCCAAGGCGACTCTGGGGTTGTGGCGCTCACCTCGCTTTTGGGCCGAGGGAGCTGGCGTTTGTCCACAGACAATTTTCCAGCAGGACTCAACCGCTTCTGGCACAACCGTGACGGAAACCAGAGCGCACGGAAATGCTGCTTACCTTCCCGCCGCAGCGGTACCTATTTATCTACTTGCACTGGCGTGCTTTAGAACTGCTAGGCTGGCAGGAGCTGGGACAGAGCAATGGGAGCTCACCCCATCGCGGGGATTCGAACCGCTGACCTTCCGATTGGCAAGCCCAAGAGGCCCAGGGGTTTAAACCACAGCAGCCAGGTAGGGAGCCACTGGCAGGAGAGCCCCAGCCCAATCTTCTTGGCCATGTGGAGTGTGTGATGGCCTTGCCCAGAGGTCTGGTGACTGGGCTGCATCTGCATATGCTAAAGGCGGCCCTGCTTCCTCATGGAGCCCGGAAGTGTTTCAAAAGCCGCAGGGCCAATTCCAGCAGCTCGCCTAGAACAATCTGATGGGAGACAGAGCGAGCCCTGAGTGCGGGTTATGCCAGGAGGGGCAGAGGGAGCAGGAGCGCCAAAGGAGGAACTGCAGGAGAACCACCGGAAACCTTTGCTCCCAAAGGGCCACCGGGTGGTGGGTTCTTACCTCTCGCAGATCTGGAAGTATCTGTCGTTTTGGATGCCGTCTTGAATGGGGACGTTGACGCTGTAGTAACGCCCCTTCCCCAGGCCCACGTCCGTCACATCTCCTGTTCCTGAGCAAGAGGCAGAAGAGAGGTTTTTTTTTACTGACTTGGGACCAGGAATCATAGACTTGGAAGAGACCACAGGAGGAGACCACAGGAAGAGAAGCAGGACCTTGAAGGATGCTTTCTGCCTGTGGGCTGCCCATCGAGGGGCCTCCTGTTGGCCATTATGATAGCAGGATGCTGGCCTCTCTGGCCTGATCCAGCAGCCTCTTCTCAGGTTCTTATGTCTCTTGGGATTCAGAGAATAACATGGACAGAGAACTGGGGAAATAAACAGGGGGTACTCATGTGATACACTTTGTGAACACAAAATATAAATAGAGCGGTACCCCAGAAGTCGAACGGAATCTGTTGCGGAGGACCATTCGACTTCCAAAACTTTAGGAGACCAAGGCGCAGCTTCCAATTGGCTGCAGGAAGCTCCTGCAGCCAATCGGAAGCCACAGAACCCGCGTCAGACGTTCGGGTTCCAGAAGAATGTTTGCAAACCGGAACACTCAATTCTGGGTTTGTGGCATTCGGGAGCCAAAATGTTCAACTTGGAAGGCGTTCGACTTCCGAGGTATGACTGTATACAACATGTATAAAAACTAATAAGGTAAAAAGGTAAAGGACCCGTGGACGGTTACGTCCAGTCAAAGGCGACTATGGGGTTGCGGCGCTCATCTCGCTTTCAGGCCGAGGAAGCCGGCGTTTGCCCACAGATAGCTTTCCGGGTCATGGGGCCAGCAGGACTAAACCACTATTGGTGCAATAGTGATGAGTGCCAGAGCGCACAGAAGCACCATTTACCTTGCCCACCACAGTGGTACCTATTTATCTACTTGCACTGGTGTGCTTTCGAACTGCTAGGTTGGCAGGAGCTGGGACAGAGCAACGGGAGCTCACCCCGTCGCGGGGATTCGAAATGCTGACCTTCCGATCGGCAAGCCCAAGAGGCTCAGGGGTTTAGACCGCAGCGCCACTCGCGTCCCATGTGATAAAATATGAACATACAAAGTGTATAAAAACCAATGCCACCAAAAGAAAGAAAAGAAAAGGAGGAAATTGTTTGGATGGTTATTGTATAAATGTGAAATATGTAATAGAAATGTTAATAATAAATTTAATAAAAGAGGAAAAGGAGAAATGATCTCGTGCGGTTTATTCATTTTTAAATATATTCTTTAAACACACACAGAGATCCAAGAGAAACCCTGGGATCAAGGAACCGATCCTGAAACTTAATGCAGTTTACATAGGAACCAAAGTATCGCCAAACCCCTAGAGCAGTCCTTCCCCAATCGAGTGCACTCCAGCACCCATCAGCATGGCCATAGGATGCTGGGGCTTATGGGAACTGTAGTGTGGAACGCCTAGAGGGCACCTGGGCTGCTCCGAGGGCGTGTGTGTCCCTGTCCATCATTTCTGTTGCATGGAGCTGAAGGGCTGAGAGAGCTGACGGAGAATGGAATCTGGTTTGGTAGAGGCGGAAGGAGAAATTGCAAGGGATAATAATAATAATAATAATAATAATAATAATAATAATAATAATGATAATTTATACCCTGCCCATCTGGCTGGGTTTCCCCAGCCACGCTGGGCAGCTTCTAACAGAATGTTAAAGTACAATAAATCATCAAACATTAAAAGCTTCCCTAAACAGGGCTGCTTTCAGATGCCTTCTAAAAGTCAGGTAGTTGTTTATTTCCTTGACATCTGATGGGAGGGTGTTCCACAGGGCAGGCGCCACCACCGAGAAGGCCCTCTGCCTGGTTCCCTGTAACTTCACTTGTAGCAGGGAGGGAACCACCAGGAGGCCCTCAGAGCCGGACCTCAGTGTCCGGGCAGAACGATGGGGGTGGAATTGTGCCTGGAAACGTACTGGGAGCCAATGGGGAGCTGAAGGGAAGCAACACTCAAGCACAGTAAAATAAATACATAATAATCACTTGCCTGGGAAAAACCCTGGAGAGAACTTATGCAGAGACACCGTCATCACTTTGGAGGTGAAGATGAAGGCATCTTCTACACCTGGGTGGAAAGGAAGAGAGAGAGAAGTGAAATAATTGCGACAGGCTCCTTGCCCACCAGCCACTCACATCAGCTACAGAGTCTAGTCCTGGAGTCCAGAGACCCTATAGCACAGGGGCCGGCAACCTAAGGCCCATGGGGGTTGTTTAACCAGCCCACGAGCCGCCCCCAAACCGAGCCACCCACTCAGTGAGTCCCCGTGTGTGGCACTAAACCGGCACAGCGTGGTGCCTCGCTTCCGCGGTGGCAGAAATCGTGTCTGCGCATGCTCAGACGCCAGAAATCGCGTCTGCACAGAGGCAGACGCCGGAAATCATGTCTGCGCAGACACAGACGCTGGAAATCGCGGCAGAGCACATGTGATCCAGCCCACGGAGGGATCTCCGCTGGAGTGAACCGGCCCAGGAGAGGTAAACCTTGCCGACCCCTACTATAGCAGAACAGAAGGGGGCTTATCAGGGAAGGAAGCTGAAAGACAACACAATCTCATAGCTTTTATGACAGTTGCTAAAGATCTTTCTATTTTTCTATTGAAGTTACATTCTAGTCCAAAGGCTATTCATCAGGAAATAAGGATTTGTTTCCTGTTTTTCATGTGTGCTAAAACTCAGTCTAAGTTTATTATTGTTGTTTTTGTTTTGTTTTTTGTTTGACCACATCAGTTAACAAACATGGATACATATGCTATAATGTTATTGTTTTAGTTAAATAAATTGTTATTAAGGAACTGATTATTTTCCTCCTTCCAGCAAAGTAAAGCAGAAAAGTTGTCTAAATATAAAATTAAACCTCACAGTAATTTCATAATTATCTCTCTATGTATTTCTAGTAGTATAACCAAATCAGTAATTTTTGATATAACTGTAAAAACTACTCTGAAAATTTATTATTCCAAAAATGGAAACTTCCTCTGGTTGTCAATATGAAGGTTATACCAGCAAGAATTAGTCTTTCTGTAAAAAAGAAAAGAAAAAAAGATTTAAAACAAATCTTAGTGACTAGTGATTTAAATCAAGTCTTAGTGACTAGTGATTTAAATTGATTTGATTTAAATCAAATCCACCCTGGTGGTTAGCGTCAAACGAGGACCTGGCTAATTGGAATCAGCCACTGAGTGCCAAGGTTTTGATCTGGAGAAGGAATTTTTGTCGTAATTGGATCTGTATGACGGCGGAGGTGAGCCTCCATTATTTTCTTTTGATACATTTTCCATTTGCTGTTTTATTGACTGACTAGTGGTTTTCAGCCCGTTCAATAACGGGCGCTAGAATCCTGGGGTTCGGAGAAGCGCTTGCGCAGCGCTTCTCCGAACCCTGGGACCTGTCCTTGCTGTCGACGGCAGGGGGACAGGAACGGAGGAGGAGAAAGCGCTGCTTTCTCCTCCTCCGTTCCTCTCCCGCAGCCGCCGGCAGGAAGCAGACATCCCAGGGTTCGGAGAAGCGCTTGCGCAGCGCTTCTCCGAACCCTGGGACCCGTCCTTGCTGTCGGCGGCAGGGGGACAGGAATGGAGGAGGAGAAAGCGCTGCTTTCTCCTCCTTCCTTCCTCTCCCCCAGCCGCCGACAGCAAGGACGCGCGCACTCTCCCCCCCGCCTCCTCCAACCACCGCTCCTCACGGCCAGGGAGGGTTGTGAGGAGGCCTTCGCCGGCCTCCACCCTCGCTTCCCTGACGTGCCCTGCAGTGAGGCGGTGTCCGGCGGGAGCGGCGGTTGGAGGAGGCAGAGTGGGGAGAGAGTGCGCGCGCGCAGTCTCTGCTGTCCAATCCCTGTATCCCTGGGGCACATGCGCAGTACCCCAGGGACACACGGGACAACTGGACGCAGGGACAACATGGACTTTATATATATAGATATGCAAGCAGGATTGAAAGAGTATCTCGTTATGGTTAACTACAAAATTGATTGTGTGAAATTTTGATTATTATTCTGGCAACGGCCCTCAATGCTATGATAAAAAGAATTCTTGATGGGAGTTATGGTGTTTGCGCTGGGGCATCAGCTGGTCAGCAGCTGGAACAAGATCACAGAAGGGAATTTTGGATATCTGCCCGGGGCTAATGGCAGAAAGCTAGTTCTCTGTCTTGGATGTGACACACTGAGATTTGCCCTTGTGTGCAGAAACCAAAAGTTGCGTCCCTGAGGTCTTTGGATTACAATAGGAAAATAAAGAAGAAGAAGAAAAGTAAAAATATTTCACGCAGAACTAAAAACTCGCTTGCTAAATTAATTCAGTGACTGTTAAAAATAAAAGAAGGATCAACATCGGAAATGTTTTATTTGGACTATTTGCACTAACTAAGAAATGGAGTATGATATTAGATCATCACTCCACGAACTTCAGAGCATGGGAAGTCACCCAAAAGATATATAATTTGGCATTGAATATTTGGCTTATTTTTGATGGTATTATAATTTGGAATGTTTTATTGTGGTTTTTATTGGATTGTTAAAATGGAAATTTAATAAAAAAAATTATTTAAAAAAACACACACAAAAACCAAAGCAGCAGGAACAAGTCAAGTCACATCACCCATGTGCTGGCAGGATCCTTACCATCCCCGTGATGGAGATCTAAGTCCACATAGAGAACGCGGCCAAATTTCTGCCGGAGCCGCAAGATGCCCAGGACGGCGTCGTTCAGGTAGCAGAAGCCGGAAGCTTCGTCCCTGCAAATAAACATGACTGGTGAAATGTGAAGGTTCAGAAGCTGCCAAACGAAGCCAAGAACATGGCGCTCTCCACTGTGAGCGGGCAGATTTTGTAGAGGAAAATTAGGCATACGGAGAGGAAGAAGTTATAGTGACATTAATCTTATAGTGATATGAGATTTCAGATATAATATCCAGTTAGAATCCCGGGAAAGGTTGTGGAAGGCAGGCAGCACGGTAAAATAATAATAATAATAATAATAATAATAATAATAATAATAATAATAATAATAATTTATTATTTATATGTCGCCCATCTGGCTGGGTTTCCCCAGCCACTCTGTGCGGCTTCCAACAGAAAAATGAAATAAAATAATCTATTAAACATTAAAAGCCTCCCTAAACAGGGCTGCCTTCAGTACTTTTGGAATAAAAGATCTTGGGGGGCGGTGAATGAAATAAAAAACCCAAACCCCAAATAAGAAAATGAGGAATCTCGTTTTGAAACAGTAAGATCTAGTTGAAATAATTTTTTTAAAAAATTGTCCTGTAGCACCTTAAGAGACCAACTCAATTTGTTCTGGGTATATGTAAGGTGGTCTCTAAGGTGCTATGGGACAATTTTTAATTTTTTTTTTACTGCGTCAGACCAACACGGCTACCTACCTGAATCGAGTGAGATCTAGGATTGAGATAGAATTATTGGATGATAGTAGGAAAATATTATCGGAAATGTATAAATGATTACTGGAGTGGCATGCTAACAATGAGGAGGTTAAAGGGGTGATGAGGTTACAATGGGCTAAAGATTTTGGATATAATATTCAGCTAGAATCCTGGGAAAGGTTGTGGAAGGAAGGTATCAATTTTACTGCAGGCAGCGCACTTAAAGAAGATGTTACAAAAATGATGTACAGATGGTATTTAACACCAGCTAAATTGGCTAAAATCTTCAAGACAAGAACTAACGAGTGCTGGAAATGTAAAGAGAGGGAAGCTATCTTCTACCACATGTGGTGGACTTGTAAAGAGGGAAAGGCTTTCGAGGAAATGGTATATAATGAGCTAAAGAAAACGTTTAAAAATACTTTTGTTAAAAAACCAGAAGCCTTTTTACTGGGTATAGTGGGGGAAGAGATACCAAGGGAAGATAAAAGACTGTTTATGGATGTGACAACTGCGGCAAGAATTCTTTTTAGCCCCAAGATGGAAACATCAAGAAGTACCAACGAAAGAAGAGAGGCAGACGAAGATGGTGGACTTTGCGGAACTGGAGAAGCTGACGGGGAAAATCCGAAACCGGCACAACCAAGTATTCCAGAAGGACTGGAGTAAATTTATAAGATATTTGAAAGATCATTGTAGCCAATTAACATCACTAGCAGGGTTGTCTGAAGACTTGTACTTTAATGAGAAATTTTCTCCCTTTTTATATTTATTTAAATTTGGAGGTATTTTGTAATGAGTGTCATTAGAATTGGAAAATGCATAAAATGCTATGCTATAAAAGTTAATTTTGGAAGTCGATAGGATCTAGAGAGCCAGGGAGCTAAAGTGGATCATAATGATGTGATTATATATCGCTAAATGGAAAACTAATAAAAATTATAAATATAGATAGTGACAAACCAGAAGACAGAACATTTTTGATGGCAGGTCTCCCCCCTCTGGTAGGCAAGAGGAATATTCCCAGCTGCAGAAATGACCTCAGTCACTGCTTGCCCTCCTCCTTGGTCATCACCCTGAGCTGCTTAGCTAGCCGAGAGGAAATATGATAGGCATCTTTAGGTATCTAAAGGGCTATCCCAGGGGGAAATTGATCAAGCTTGCTTTTCTCCTGCTCTGGAGGGTAGGACCCAAACCAACGGCTTCAGGTTACAAGAAAGGAGATTCCGACTCAACATCAGGAAGAACTTTCCAACAGCAGGAGCCGTTCGACAGCAGAATAGACTCCCTCAGATGCTGGTGGAGTTTAAAAAATTATTATTAGGTTTTTACATTAGCAGGATTATTGCAGTAACCTGCAGTTTTATAAGAGTATCTATTTATAGTTGATAATGAAATGAGCAAGTTAAATGAATCTGGATATGCAGAAGATATTAAAAAATAAATTTAAGGAGCGGTAGAAGGAGGGGGAAGGAAGTCCAATTTTGAAATGTTACATGGATTGTAAAACTAATGAAATGTATACATTTGAAAAATCTAAAGTTTTTACATCGAGTTTAAGGTGCGTAAAAGTAAAATGAACAGACAACAAACAAACAAAACAGACAAGTGCAGGACAATCAAATTTAAAATCAATGGTGAGTAGGTTCTAAATCTATGTCAAATATAGAGGTTGGATGCCCATCTGCCATGGATGCTTCAGTCGAGATTCCTGCTTTGCAGGGAGTTAGGACTAGATGACCCAGAGAAGCGGACACGGAGCAATGGATTCAAGCTACAAGAAAGAAGATTCCAGCTAAACATTAGGAAGAACTTCCTGACAGTAAGAGCTGTTCGGCAGTGGAATTTGCTGCCAAGGAGTGTGGTGGAGTCTCCTTCTTTGGAGGTCTTTAAGCAGAGGCTTGACAGGCATATGTCAAGAATGCTTTGATGGTGTTTCCTGCTTGGCAGGGGGTTGGAATGGATGGCCCTTGTGGTCTCTTCCAACTCTATGATTCTATGACCCCTGGGGGGTGCTGGGATTCTATGATTCCTCTCCCCGCAGGCCTGGCGGATGCCAAGGTGGAACAGGCCTAAGAATGCAGGGTCTGGGAGAAGCAACAAGTCAAGACAGAACTTCCTTACTTCTTTGCGTGATGCCAGCCTCCGGGCCAGTTGATGGCAACAAGGCAGTCACCGTTCACCAAGCACTGGGCGGCCGTGATGGTGGCTCCTCCTACTGCGGCCGCATAGTCAAAGATCCCTTCGGAGGTCGGGCAGTCGTAACCTGGAGGGATCACGAGCGGAGGGAACAGGGGGAAAGGGGTGAGCGTGATAGAAGAAGTAGAGAGCTTAGGTGTATATTTTTATCCTTTATCTTTATTTTTAAATCTTTATTGCATATTATTATTATTTTTACAAAGAAAGCAATATTGAGCATCACACCCACATCTTTGAAGAATAAAAAGAAAACTACAAAAAATACAAAATTATAAAAAGGAAAAAAGACAAGAAAATCTATAAAAAAATAAATAAATTGATCATGTACACAAAGTTATTCAGAGGATTCAAACAGTAATTGGATTTTTCTGTACTCCAAGTTCCCAGAAAGAAATTGCATTTATGCTCCCTCTTTTCTTACTTTCTTTACAGACACTTTCTTTCTGCTACAGAAATCTTGTTTGAATCCCTTCTGTATTTCTTGACTTCCCCCCTCTATCTCCTTGCGGCTTCAACTTTTCATAAGTAACAAATATTCTGCATTCCTTTATTACATCAGTTTTGTCCCGTGTGTCTGTGAGCAGTGCCAGATTTATGTATAAGCTAAACCAGCTATAGCTTAGGGCCCCACTCTCTTGCCCCCCCGCCCAAATATACTTCTTCTTAATTGTATTTCACTATTTATATACAGTAGTACCTTGGGTTACGAACACGATCCGTTCCGGGTCGCAGTTCGTAACCCGAAAAGGTCGCAAACCGAGCGCCATTTCTGCGCATGCGCAAAGCGCGCCGCTTCTGCGCATGCGCGGAATGAGCAAAGTGTGCCGCTTCTGCGCATGCGCGCGCCGAAAACACTTCCGGAGTTGCGGAGTTTGTAACCCGAACTGTTCGCAACCCGAGCGGTTCATAAACCGAGGTACGACTGTACAGCGGTACCTCCGGTTACGAACGGGATCCGTTCAGGAGACTTGGCCGTATCCCGAAAACTTTGTAACTGGAGGTGCTCTTCTGCGCATGCGCATGGCGCAATTGAGCGCTTCTGCGCATGTGCGCGTGACGAAACCTGGAAGTTTATACTTCCGGGTTTGCTGCGTTCACAACCCGAAGTTTACGTATCCAGAGGGATATGTAAGCAGAGGTACAACTGTACTTCTTAACTGTATTTCAGTCCGACAATTACTTTGATAAAATACCTATTTTGTGATGTGCAAATGGCTTTAGATACCTATGAGGTCCATCAATTAGCATATAGCATATATTCAAAACAAAAAAACGGCGACCATTTGTTGTTGACAAAGGACAGATGGACATATCAAGGGCCCCATGACCTTCAGTAGCTTAGGGCAGTGTTTCCCAACCTTGTGCCTCCAGCTGTATTCGGACTACAATTCCCATCATTCCTGACCACTGGTCTTGCTAGCTAGGGATGATGGGAGTTGTAGTCCCAAAACAGCTGGAGGCACAAAGTTGGGAAACACTGGCTTAGGGCAGGCACCCCCAACCTTCAGCCCTCCAGATATTTTGGACTACAATTCCCATCATCCATGACCACTGGTCCTGTTAGCTAGGGATCATGGGAGTTGTAGGCCAAAACATCTGGAGGGCCGCAGGTTGGGGATGCCTGGCTTAGGGCCTCATCAAACCTAAATCCAGCCCTGGCTGTGAGACAGATCTCAGCACCCCAAGCCTGGAGGCAGATGTTCCCTGGCACCTTGCGAGGAGTTCTCCAGGGGAAAAACCGCAAGCGGCCACCTCCTCACCTAGTCCAAATCCCACCGATTCTGGATGGTCATCGTCGCCTTCCTCGCTCACTTTCTGCAGGTGCTGCAGGTAGGCATCAGTGTGGAAGCCGGCCATCTCCTCCATGGAAGCTACTTTGGGCTTGACAACCCTATGGAAATGAAATGAAGAACTTGGTGGGTGGGGCAGACGCAGAATATGGAAGGCAGCCCCTCAACCGCTCCAAGGGCTCGCCCAAACTTTCCATGTTCCCCTTGCCCTGCTCCTCTGCAAGGAAAACCTGCTCTTTGGCTTTAAATTGGAATAAACGGCAATGCAAAAACAAAACAAAACCTAACTGCTGTTTGCTCCGATGGAGCGCCAAAGAGCAGTTTTCCCAGGCGGGAAAAGAAGACAAGAAGAAGGATGGATAATCCTCAAACAGAGCAAGGTGTTGCTGCTAAAATCTGTCCAGATTTTAATTTGCTCTGAACTAATTTTAAGATGTATTTTAACTAATTGATTGCCTGTTTTTATGTTCTTATGTTCTTTGTATACTGTCTTAGTTTCATGATGTTAGCCGCCCTGAGCCCATCTCCGGCTGGGGAACAAATTATTTTATTATTATTGTTATTGTTATTATGGGATGGATTAGGAGCAGAAGAGAAGTCCTCTGAGGCTGCCCCTCTGTATCTCCTGGACTACAGGAAAGTCCCCCCCCCCCAGGGCAATGTCCCCCTGTTGTCAGTCAAAGAGATCTCAGCTGCTTAGCAAGTATTCTTCAAGAGCTCTGAGAAATGTGGCCTAAATAAAATATTTTTATCATCAGTTTCCTTTCTATGCTGCTTTATATTTTTAAGGAAAAAATCCGAGCTGTTTGCAGCCTGCCTTAAAGCATCAAACGAAACAATCTGGAATAAAATGCCATTGAAGAATGTCAGTATATCTTTCTAAAGATAGTTTTCTATTTAAGTTACATTGTAGTCCAAAGGCTATTCATCAGGAAATAAGGATTTGTTTTAAGTTTTTCATGTGGGTTAAAACTCAGTCTAAGTTTTTTGTTAATTAAAAAAATTGTTTACCCACATCAGTTAACAAACCCTAACCCTAACCCTATAATGTTACTGTTTCAGTTAAATAAATTGTTTAAAGTGTTATTAAGGAAATGATTGTTTTTCTGCTTCCAATAAAGTACAGCAGAAAAGTTGCCCAAATATAAACAGTTAGCTTATTAAACCTCACATTAATTCCATGATGATCTGTCCACGTATTGCTAATAGTATAACCAAATCGGTCATTCTTAACTGTAAAAACTACTCTGAAAATTGATTATTCCCAAAATGAAACCTTCACCTGGTTGGCGATATTAAGGGGATACCAGCAAGAATGACACACAATTTAAATCAAGTCTTACTGATTAGTGATTTAAATCGATTGGATTTAAATCAAATCCAGAACAGGCGGAAGCTGCAGGAACCCCTGGCAGAGGGACCCCCCCCCCCCCCGTTGCCCAAGAGACCTCCATCTGCCCCATGGCAAACTTGTGCCTACCTCATGTGATCCAGCAGCGAGTAGGATTCGATCAAGGAATGCACCATGCTGGCCTGTGGGGAAAGGGAGGGAGGGAGCAAATAAGCCAAACCACATCATCCTGATGGAATCACAGACCTGCAGTGTTGGAAGGGTTTCCCAGTGGTCATCTAGCCCAACCCCTTGCAACGCAGGAATCTCAAGCACAGCATCCCTTGCGGGCGGCCACTAAACTTCTGCTTAAAACCCTCCGAGGAAGGGGAGGCCATAGAACCGTAGAGTTGGGAGGGAATCCGCCCCAGGGGTCATCTAGTCCAACCCCCTGCAATGCAGGAATTCTGTTTTTTTGTTTTTGTTTTTTATTTTCCACAGAAAAACGTAAAGAAAGATAAATTGGTTTTACAGGAGATATTCTTAGACTGAAATAAATGTGGCATTGCACAAAATAAAGTCAGTTAAAAATCTAAGAGAACTCTATAGGTATAATAAACATTAAACATGAAAACAATTACATGAAAACAACGTATAGTAAAATTCCTTCCAGCAGCACCTTAAAGACCAACATAGTTTTTATTTTGGTATGAGCTTTCGTGTGCATGCACACGTCTTCTGCTGCTGCAAGGAATTTTTTTATTTTGTTTCGACTACGTCAGACCAACACGGCTACCTACCTGTAACTAATGTATAGTAAGTTATTGTATAGTAAGTATTATTCCTTACACACCCAATGGAGGATTCTCATGTTTTTTAATAGATCAGGCTATTGCGTAGTGGTCCAATATTTAGATTAAGATCAATTTATGACCACATTTCCTTATCCCACCTGGCACTTTGTAGTGTGCCAGCCTTCTTACATATTTTTAGATGGTTTTAAATCCATTTTATCTATAGATACCCTGTTTCTGAAAAAATAAGACATAGCCATAAAATAAGCCGTAGCAGGATTTTTAAGCATTCAAGGAATATAAGCCATACCCCGAAAATAAGACACAGTAATAGCCTCAACAGCAATGCCGGTCGCGGCAGGAGGAGGAGGAAAAAAATAAGACATCCCCTGAAAATAAGCCATAGTGGGGGTTTTTTTGAGGAAAAATAAATATAAGACAGTGTCTTATTTTCAGAGAAACGTGGTATAAGTAAACAAATAGAATACAGTACCATGAAAAAGGAAAACGGGAAAGGGGGAGAAAGAAAAAGAAAACAACAAAATGGAAAAATAAAAATACTGATCAATTGATAAGCGGTTAGGAATTTGCTTATGAATTTTGTTTTTAATGTTCTGTTGAAAGCCGCCCAGACTGGCTGGGTAAACCCAGATGGGTGGAGTAGAAATAATAAATTATTATTATTATTGTTGTTGTTGTTGTTGTTGTTGTTGCAGGAAAGGGATCCCTGACGAAGCCCCCCCCCAAAAAAAACCTGTTTTAAAACCTCCAACCTCCTTTCAAGGGAGCCCGCCCACCCCACTGTCCAAAGGCTCTTGCCCTGACGATCCCACTGAGGACTAGCGCCTTGGCCAGTGCGCCTCCCCCCTCCCTCCCCCGGCCCCGCCCCCCGGCCCCTCACCCGCTCGGGGACTTTGCAAAGGGCGTCGCATCGCGCCAGGTACTCGGCGCTGTGCACGTAGACCGGCGGCGGAGGCGGAGGGGCCGCCTGCTCGGCCATGGGCGCCACGGGAACCGCGCTTCCGGACGCCTGCTGCAGCCCGGGCGGCCTTTCCGGACGGGCTTTCTGCTGCTGCCGCGCGGCATGACGGGAGTCGTAGTTCCCTAGGGGACACGGGCCTAGCGAGCGCGGCAAGGGGAGGGCGGAGCTCCTGCAAGAGAGGCGGGGCTTTGCCCTGCTCTTAGCCATGAAATGAAATACTGTACTGCAAGCGAAGCGATGCTCTCCCCGCTCTTTCTGGAGAAATGAAATGAAATAAAATAAATAGTGCAAGCGAAGCGATGCTCTCCCCGCTCTTTCTGGAATCATAGAATCATAGAGTTGGAAGAGACCACAAGGGCCATCCAGTCCAACCCCCTGCCAAGCAGAAATGGAGAAATGAAATGAAATGAAATAAATAGTGCAAGCGAAGCGATGCTCTCCCCGCTCTTTCTGGAGAAATGAAATGAAAATAAAATAAAATAAAATAAAATAATGCTTCTGTTTCAATGCCAAGTTGTGGCATTGACCTAAAGTTCTGTGGCATTTATCTGCAATGAACAAGCCCTGGCGTGAAGCCTCTGTTCCAGGAACATGGATTGAGAATTAGCACCCGACAGGCACATTGGTGACTTCCTTGTTCCTGGTCCTTTATTCCCTGTGCCCAAGTGCATTATCTGAGAACAACAGAGCAGTGCCCACAGGTGCAAAAAAACTGATCACTGCTCAGTCCTCCATTCTTTTGCCACAGTGCTGTGCTCTATTCTAAAGGCTCAGTTCAGGTAAAATCAGTATACATTCCAGCTGAACTGCCCTAAAGGACGGTGTCCCAACATGACCCAGTAGGTGGCTCCTGGCCAACTGTTCTATAAAGTGGAAGAGGCATAAATCAATTGAGGTGATGATTTGATTCTGAAACCACCTGCCATTTAAAAGCCATTGAAGGAACTGTGCTAAAATCAATATTGTATAGTAATATGAACTTACAGAATCACCTAAAATCAATCATATCAACTTACAGAATCACCACCAGGCAGGAATATGCATCACAATACATTGGCACGGTTATTGCAATAACCTGCAGTTTTATAAGAGGATATATTTAAAGTGGATAAATAAATGAGCGAATTAAGTTAATTTGGATATGCAGAAGATATTAGAAATAAATTTAAGGAACCGCAGAAAGAGAGGGAAGGAAGTCAAGTTCTGAAATGTTAAAATGATTGTAAAATTAATGAAATGTATAAACCTGAAAAGCATAAATAATTTCTTTAAAGGCATGCAGTAGTTTTAATGACACAACTGGACTCACTTCTGAGCAGACGCCTAGAGGGTTGGATTTGAGTGCCCCCTTGTTTCCCCAGAAGGTGTGTAGCGCAGGCATAGGCAAACTTGGCCCTCCAGATGTTTTGGGACTACAACTCCCATCATCCCTAGCTAACAGGACCAGTGGTCAGGGATGATGGGAATTGTAGTCGCCAAACATCTGGAGGGCCGAGTTTGCCTATGCCTGGTGTAGCAGAAGCGAGTTGTGTGACGCTATTGATTTTACGGTTGTAGAATTGGAAGGGACCCCCAAGGGCCATCCAGTCCAACCCCCTGCAAGGCAGGAATATCAGCTCTCGAATCCAGGACATCCAACCTCTGCTTAAAAACTTCCAAGGAAGGAGAGTCACTCTACCATCTCCCGAGGGAGACCATTCTGCTGTCCGACGGCTCTTGCCGTCAACTGGGATGTGAGTTCATTTGCAAAGAAAACGGAAAAGGCAGTTAGTTCTCTGATCCTGTGTAGAATCATGCCCGCCCCAGTCAGCGGTTTTCGTTTCTTTAAATTTATATAGTGTAATTCACAGTGCTTTTTCCCCCCAGGGGGGACGCATACCCCTAAACATTTTGTGAATTGTCCACTTACTGTATTTATTTTTCCCGATTTGAGCCATAAAACGGTGGTTTTCTTGAGTCAAAATGAGAGTACCCCTAAAGATTTTTTTTTTAAGAAAAAAAGGACCGAGTTATTCATAAAACCAAACCAACAAGAGCGGCTTGCAACATTTTTTCATAAAACCATTCGATGGGGGAACCTGTTTTAAAAATTTGGAAATTCAATAAAAATTACATTGCAAAAAAAAGAGAAACCCCGTAAAAATGTTAAAATAAGAAACCCGAGTCCTACTAGGAGCCCGCCTGACACCTCCCCCCCCCCCGCCCGCTCTCTTGAACCCAGGACAGCCTTTCGCGGGCAGACCAGACACAGCGGGCGCTGCGCTGGAGCCGCCCGACGGAGCCGCCCCGGGATCGGGGAAAGGAGGAGGCGCCGTTGCCGGGAAACAGCGTACACACTGCGGGCCGGAGGGACGGAGGTTGGGGCAGCTCCGGGCCGGCTCAGTCCGGCGGCCTCTCTTTCTCTCTCTCTCCTAGCGGCGGTCCAGCAGCTCTCCCTGCCGTCCGCTCCCAGCCGCAGGTCGGTGCTCCGGGATCCCAGCCCCATCTCCCGCAGGATCCATCCCTTCTCCGCCTCTTCAGTGGCTGAGGGTGAGAGCTTTAAGTGGTGGGGATCCCACACCCCGTCGGGGAGCGCTTTTCTGAAAGGCTCTCCCTCTCCTTCCAAGATCTCCCCACCCCACCCCCGCTGGATCTCCTTCCCTTGGCTGGGATCTGTCCTCTCCTGGCTGGAAAGGCGATGGGGGGTGTCCTCGTCCGTCGCCCCGTGTCTGGCTGGGATGAGTGGCAGAATATTGGGGAAGAAACTGGGGGTGGAATCGAGGCAGCTGTGTTGCCAGGGGTTCTTTAGCCGAGATTCCTGCATGGACGGGGAGGGGGGGGGTTGGACTAGATGCCTCTTGGGGGTCTCTTCCAACTCTA
The DNA here is from genome assembly GCF_965207765.1 of Zootoca vivipara. NCBI lineage: Eukaryota > Metazoa > Chordata > Lepidosauria > Squamata > Lacertidae > Zootoca > Zootoca vivipara. The sequence goes on along the minus strand of NC_142592.1, from coordinate 69,113,676 downwards.
CGATTCCCTGATTCTAGCGATTCGTGGGAGGTTTTTCAGCAGAGGCTGGGTGGCCGTCTGCCGGGTTTTTAAAGCTGTCATTTCTGCATTGCAAAGAGCGTGGGGTGGTCCCTTCCGACGTTACAATTCTAGAATTGCTTGGAATGACTCTCCCTTTGCAGGGACTCCCTCGCCTTGACCGTCCACGGAAGGTCTCATCCAGACGGCTATGCGAGTCTAGCTCAGCCTGCCCTGGCGCCAACGCTTCCCTGCTTACACCTGAAGACCTGGCCAGGTATTCCTCCAATAACCTCAAGAGATCAGGCGAGGGATCATTTTGAAATACCGCCTTAGAACTAAATTGCAATAAGATATATCTGCTCTACATAGGGGTCTATGTCCCCCCCCCCTTTAGCCGTGATTCCTGCATTGCTTGCGGGCAGGGGGGGTGTTGGACATTTTGGGTTCCTTATAACCAGTGCTTTTCTCCCCTAGGGGGACGCAGGGGGACACATACCCCTAAACATTTTGTGAATCTAAGCTTGGCCTCATTGAAGGACAGTATTTCAATATGAGTAGGAAAATGAGAGTACCCCGAAACATTTTTTTTTTGGAAGAAGAAGAAAAAGCACTGCTTATAATTACTATGCTCTCTCTCTCATTGAAACATTTCCATCTCCCATGCACATGCATGAAGGCATGTCCAAAGTCCGTTTCGGGGGCCTAATCCTGACCACCGGCTGGTTTAATCTGGCCCCCGTGGCAGTTTATTTCCTTGGATAAAATCCTAAAAAAACATCAAAAACCCCAACCCTAAAAAAAGCTCAGAAACATCAATCCTAAAAAAAGGTCAACAACTCTGGTCGGCCCCTTAGTCGGCCCCCACGGCCCTTCACTTCATCAAATCTGGCCCTCTGGATACCACTGCATGAAGAAGATTAGGAGTTTCTCATGGCTTCAGACAACTCCACCATCTCAAATAAGATGCCCTCCGTTTTTTAATTTATTTTTTACTGCTCTTTTTTTGGACTCCAGCTCCCAGAGCTAGGCTGGTTGGGTCTCTCTCTGTGTGTGTGATGAATTAAAAGAAGACAGCACAAAATACTTTGAAGCAACACAAAATCCAAGGACTTAAAAATGTGAAATAATTATTGTAATAATCACACTTGTCATTATCATTATTATTACTAGGACCCTGGGGATTCCTCGTTGCCTGGTGTCCAAACAACTCACTCGTCCAGGACAGATCTGACTTTGGCTAAAAAAATCAAACTCGGAGAGGCAGGAGCAGGCAGACTGGGTCACCTCTCGCATAGAAGGGGGCTTGTGCATTTTGCGTAGTAATTCTCACCCTAGGAGGGCTAGAGACTGCCTTTTCCTTTCTTTCTTTTTTTAAAAAAAGATCCCTACATTTCTGGGGGGCTAGACTGGACAACCCTTGTGGCCTCTTCCAACTCTACAGTTCTGTGATTCTAGGAAGTTTTAAAGGGCAGAGCGTGGGTGCTTTTGTGAAGACCATACCCCCCCCCCTTGCCCCTGCCTGCCACCAGCACATGGCCAATCTCTGTTTTGCTGTCCCCGCTGGCATGGCAACTGGGCTAGAGAGAGGAGGGAGAGGGAGAGAGATTGAGAGAGAGAGAGACCCACACAATGCTGTGTGTTTGCTGGTTTTGTTTGGAAACCACACGGGAGACTAACCCGACAGGCACAGGGAAAGAAACAACTACAAAGTGCATTAAGGAATATCACACTGATTATGGCACAAGCTTCTGTCCACTTCATCAGATGCCTGGAATTATTATTATATATGCATGCACAGAATCGTGGAGCTGGAAGGGACCCCGTGGGTCATCTAGTCCAACCCCCTGCAATGCAGGAATCTCAGCTGAAGCACCCAGGACAGATGGCGTTTGTGTGTGTTATTATCTGCAGGGGGAAATTGTCACCTGTCCCGGGACTGCTCCTGGAGCATGGCCTGACCTGACCCCACAACTAAGAGGCAAGGGAGCGGCAGGGGGAGCTGGAAGTGTCAATGACTATCAGACTTTGAACAGCTGGAACCAATTCATCAGATTTGTTGCATTAATTAAACTAAATAGTTGGATTTTGCAGCATTGTTTTGTTGGTATCCATATGCCTTGGGAGGCAACAGAAGAGTATGCCTTTGGGCAGGCATCCCCAAACTTCGGCCCTCCAGATGTTTTGGACTACAATTCCCATCTTCCCTGAGCACTGGTCCTGTTAGCTAGGGATCATGGGAGTTGTAGGCCAAAACATCTGGAGGGCCGCAGTTTGGGGGTGCCTGCCTTTGGGGGTGAAGTCAAACTGTTAGAAGTTTGTAGAGACCAATGCAGGAGAGACATGTTTTGTTGCAGCTGGGGCAGAGGAAGGCGTCTGATGTACAGCTGTGGTTGCACCTTGGCATTTTTTCGCTCTTCGCTCCTCCCAGCAGTCATTCCTCCTCTGGTCACTGATGTGGATGCATAACTTTGTGGGAATGTTGTGAGTACAGGAGAGGATATATTGATTAGTATTATCCTTCCTAACTCGTGCTAGCAAGTTTCTTCACCTAGCAGAGTGCATTCCCCTTTACACAGCAGGAAGAAGAAGAAGAAGAAGAAGAAGAAGAAGAAGAAGAAGAAGAAGAAGAAGAAGAAGAAGAAGAAGAAGAAGAAGAAGAAGAAGAAGAAGAGGAGGAGGAGGAGTAGGAGTAGGAGTAGTAGTTTGGATTTGATATCCCGCTTTATCACTACCCTAAGGAGTCTCAAAGCAGCTAACAATCTCCTTTCCCTTCCTCCCCCACAACAAACACTCTGTGAGGTGAGTGAGGCTGAGAGACTTCAGAGAAGTGTGACTAGCCTAAGGTCACCCAGCAGCTGCATGTGGAGGAGCGGGAAGCAAACCCAGTTCACCAGATTACGAGTCCACCGCTCTTAACCACTACACCACACTGGCTGATTGCAGACTCGTTAGAATCTCTTACTTAAGACAATAAGCAATCCAATCAGGCTTGCCCAGATTGGGATATGTTCCTGGTAATATCCCCTGAACCCCTCCTAAAAGAATAAAGACACAACAGTCTTATTCATAAGTAACCAAAAGAAGTTCACTCACGATGAGGCAGAGCGCAGTGTGACCCCTGAAGGCAGGCTTTAGGCTTAAAGTTACCAATATGTACAAACAGGTTTACCCCATATGGGAGATAGCCCAGGGACTGCCGGCTGAGAGCCTAAAACATCCTGTCTCAGTCACTTCCCACAACGTGGAATGAAAACATAAACCGTCATGTGATAAAAATAACCCCATGACTGCAACACGGGGAAAGAATCCTAACAGTGAGAAGCAGGCAGGATGAAAAAGAAGGAAAAGGGAAGATGGCCTTTTACCAGGTCTAGAAAGGTCATGCCCAAAGGAAGGATGACTTTCTCCATGGTTCTAGATTCAGGTAGGTAGCCATGTTGGTCTGACGCAGTAGAAATATATATACACACATACACACACATATATAGTCCAGTAGCACCTTACAGACCAACTAAGTTTGTTCTTGGTATGAACTTTCGTGTGCATGCATACAAAGAACAAACGTAGTTGGTCTCTAAGGTGCTACTGGACAATTTTAATTATATATATATATATATATATATGGTAAAGGGACCCCTGACCATTAGGTCCAGTCGTGACCGACTCTGGGGTTGCGCGCTCATCTCGCATTATTGGCCGAGGGAGCCGGCGTATAGTTTCCAGATCATGTGGCCAGCATGACAAAGCCGCTTCTGGCAAACCAGAGCAGCACATGGAAACGCCGTTTACCTTCCCGCTGTAGCGGTTCCTATTTATCTACTTACATTTTGACGTGCTTTCGAACTGCTAGGTTGGCAGGAGCTGGGACCAAGCAACGGGAGCTCACCCTGTCATGGGGATTCGAACCGCTGACCTTCTGGTTGATGTGGCCAGCCTTTATGTCATCTTTGTAGCCCAGAGTTACCTGCCAATGGGAGTGGTGCCTGGAGACAGCTCCCCATAGAGGGGATCCTGCCCCATTCCATTCTGTGGACACGATAAATGTGCAATTAAATGCAACTGTTTTGAATTTTATTGTCTTTTTAGTGGGTCGTGCAAACCACTATTCTGGACGATGCTCCCCCCCCCCCCACATTCCAGGATAAAATAATTTTTATTAAGCTTTACATTTTTGTATTCAACACAATCATCATTATCAGAAAAAGAAAACAACGTATGCGAATCCCAGTCTTCCCCCACCTCCTCTCCCCTCACTTCCTCTTCTGGTTCTTTAAATATTTGTTTCTTCTGCTTGTTTTATTCTACCTTAATTTGTAATCTTTTAGCTAAATATTATTGCACTCATATCATTCATATTTTCCAAATTACATCTTACATGCTTGTTTTCTTAATTGTAAGTGTTTAGTTAAAGCCTGCTAGTGAGTCTACACTTCTACTTCATTATTATTATTATTATTATTATTATTATTATTATTATTATTATTATTTATACCTCGCCCATCTGGCTGGGTTTCCCCCCGCCACTCTGGGCGGCTCCCAACAAATACCAAAATACTGTACATTAAAATATCACAAATTAAAAACTTCCCTAAACAGGGCTGCCTTCAGATATCCTCTAAAAGTCTGGAAGTTGTCTTTCTTTTTGACATCTGGCGGGAGGGCGTTCCACAGGGCGGGTGCCACTACTGAGAAGGCCCTCTGCCTGGTTCCCTGTAGCTTTGCTTCTCGCAGGGAGGGAACCGCCAGAAGGCCCTCGGTGCTGGATCTCAGTGTTTCTGTACAACATAAACAGTTCCCAGTCTATTTTTAAAACAGACAATGCTTTTTATAGGGTAGAAGGCACTTGGATTATGGAACCAAGGGGCAGTGACCCAAAAAGATTTGGGAACCACTTGCCTAGAGCTTGGGGCTGCCAAGCCCGTGTTCTCCAGATGTTGATGGACTCCAAATCCCATCAGCCCCAGCCAGCATAGCCAGTACAAGGGATGCTGGGAGATGGAGTCCAGCAATACCTGGAAGGCGTCTCACTGGCTGCCTCTGGCCAAAGGCAGCCTGGGGTGAGCCATTTGCTGAAGATAGTCTTCTTTCTCCTCCTTTCAGAGCAAGCGGAAGGGTAGCACCAAGAACTGGACATGTCTACGGATGTGTGGGTGGGATCCTGGCGCCCTCACCGGCCCAGAGGGCCAATCGCTGCCCTCTACAGCAGCCCTGGGCCCAAATATGCTCTCCCATCAAACGTAGGTGAGTGAATTTGGGGTGGGTATCCAGGCACTGGGCGCCTGAGCCATTTCCACAAGTGGGGACAAACTCCAGCTTCCATACCCTAGAACGGGCTAAACAGGAGCAGTCTACCCAGCACAGAAACAACTTGTGGAACTCCTTGCCACTGAATGTTGCAGTGGGCATGGGAATAAAAGGCTGAAAAGGGAAAGGAAGCATCAGCTCAGAAAGGAAATGTCAACCACTTGCAGAAAACGAAAATCAGTTCTCCAAGACAGCATCGCTCTTCTTCCTCCAGCTGCTGGGGACAAGCAAGAGGGGGGGGGGCAATTGTCATTCCTCTCTCTGCTTTTGAGCTTTGCTGTGATTGCTCACAGGATTTTAAAAAACTGATTCTTGAAAAGGGGTGGTTGGGAAGAAACTGTACCAAAACAATATTTTATGCTCTAAATTTCCTTCCCCCTTATGTTTCCGTTGGGGAGACCGCGTAAAAATATTTCTCATGCAATATCTCGTATCAGACTTATTTTTTTTTTGAATTAACTAAATGCTTTAAATTCGATTTTGAGCAAATGTGCAATTAATTGTTACTGTTTTGAATTTTATTGGGTGATTAGCTTCCCTAGTGGGTGACGAAAGCCGCTATTCTGCATAATGTATTTCCTAGGGTTTGGGAGGGGGCCTTGGGGTGTGTTGATGGAACCTAGTGGGCAGTGGCCCCAAATGTTTGGGAACCACTGGGGTAGAGCATCGCCCTCCCGCCACCCCGCCATGTCTCTCTGGCTCAACGGCTAACCTCCCCTCCCTGCTGCTGCTTCTCCTTGCAGGCTACCAGCTGCACGACCCTTCTCGCTCCCGGGCTCCCGCCTACAGCTTCGGCACTCGCCACTCCCAGGACCAAGAGAGCTGTTCCCCCGGCCCGGGCTACCTCATCCCAACCAACATGACCATGCGGGGCAGGGCTGGGATTCCTGCTTATTCCATCTACGGGCGCCCCAAGGATGTGCCGCCTTTTAGGACCCCCGGGCCAGGTCTGTCTTGAAATCTGGGCCTGAGGTACCCCATGGTGTCATTTCCAGGGGGGTTCAATGGGGTTTAGAGTTAGCGAAGAGGCACTTCCCAAGCTGGTCGCCCCATTTTTCTATTGGGAAGAATGGGAGCAGCCGCGAGGCCAAAACTCCCCTTTCTAACTCAGCAGTATTCCAATGTTCTTCCATTGGGGAAGATGGAGTAAGCTTGCTTTTCTGCTGGTTTGGAGGAGATGTATTCAAGTTACAAGAAGGGAGATTGTGACTATACCTTAGTAAGAACTTCCTGATGGTGAAAAACCGTTCATCAATGGAACGGATTCCCTCAGAAGGTGGTGGACTCTCCAGTGGAGGTTTCCCAACAGGGGTTCATATAATCATAGAATTAAAGAGCTGGAAGGGACCGCTGAAGATCATCCCTGAAGGGTAGGTGGGTTCCCATGAGGCAAGACGCAATTAAGGCAAGAACCTTAATTATAATAATAATAATTTATTATTTATACCCCGCCCATCTGGCTGGGTTTCCCCAGCCACTCTGGGCGGCTTCCAACCGAATACTAAAAACAGTACAGCATCAAACATTAAAAACTTCCCTAATTGAACTGCTCAACTGGGAAACATGGGACACGGGTGGCCTGTGGTCTAAACCACAGAGCCTAGGGCTTGCCAATCAGAAGGTCGGAGGTTCGAATCCCCGCAACGGGGTGAGCTCCTGTTGTTAGGTCCCAGCTCCTGCCCACCTAGCAGTTTGAAAGCATGTCAAAGTGCAAGTAGATAAATAGGTACCGCTCTGGCGGGAAGGTAAACGCCGTTTCCGTGCGCTGCTCTGCTTCTCCAGAAGTGGCTTAGTCATGCTGGCCACATGACCTGGAAGCTGTACGTCGGCTCCCTCGGCCAGTAAAGCGAGATGAGCACGCAACCCCAGAGTCATCCGCAACTGGACCTGATGGTCAGGGGTACCTTTACCATTTTAACTGGGAAACAGAGGCAAAACAACTGCTTATATACATTCCTGGAAGCCTGGGCCACTCCTACTCCCAACGTGATTGGCTGTCTAAACTTCCAAGCTTCCAAACTGCGAATCACGACTCAGAGTTCAAGGGCCAATGGCAGAGGCCCAAATCCTGAAATGTTCTGTGATTGGACATCATGTATCAAATCAGAACACAGGAGCTCAGAATCCTTAGTCCAGACTCAAGCTCAGGCAAACACAGACCACTGAATACATAACAACCCCCTCCAGGAATCTTTACTAAAGAATCCATAACAGATGGCCATCCAATCCCTGATATAGTCTGCCCCCTTGCCCAGCTCTTCTGTCCATCTCTCCTGGTATAAACAGAACTGAGAAATTGCAGATCTATTTAGGCATTTGATGTTGATTCCTAGAAATGCCCATATTTTATCCTCTGTTGCTTTTGTCTGAGAATTGCTTAAAAATCCACTGGGGTTGTTTTGCAAGGAAGGAGAATGGGGAGGAAACCAGAATAAGTTGACCCCCCCCCCATGACACCTCTGGCTCCCCCCCATTCACTTCCTCCCTGCCCCCACCAGCTCCAGCGGTTACCAGCCATCACAGCCTATGAAAACCTGGCGCTCATATTTCTCCCCCTGCTGATGTTTCTCTGAACTTGTTCTTTTGTCCAGATGTTACTGGGAAGCCTCAAATTTGCTGCTGCTCTGGGCGGTTCTTGCTTTGTGCAAGTCAATATAAAATGCTGCATTGCTTAGTGGAACTACGGCACTCGCTCCTGCAGGAGGCAGGGTTGGCTTTAAAAGTGGGTTGGAGAAATTCGTGGAGGGGGAAGAGGGTTATCGATGGCTACTAGCAATGCTCTGCCTCCACATTTTGATGCCTAAGCTCTGCCTCTGAATCCCAGTTCCTGGAAGCCGCAGGAGGGAAGAGGGCTCTTGTGCTTGAATCCTGCTTGCAGGTTTCCCACAATGGGCACTGTGAGAACAGGAGGCCAGACTAGATGGGCCACTGGCCTGATACAGGACGTTCTGCTTATGCTATGTTCTCATGCTCACTGTCATGACAAAGGCCTCTCTTCTGTGTTGGCCATGACCACAGAGGAAGACGAAAACTTGTGAGAGGCTCAAAAGCTCATGTCTGAACAGCGCCGGGCAATAGGACAACTTCCGTGCCCTTCTGCATCCTGATCAGATTGTGGCTTTCTGCTTCCAACAGGCTGCTATTCCCCAGAGAAAGCTGGGAGATGGGCCTACCGCTCTGCCCCCATGTACTCCCTTGCCTACCGGACGAAGGAATTCCAGAACGACAAGACACCAGGTGAGAGAGAGGTCGCCATGTGGGAAGGGTGTTTGCAGACAAAAGTAAAAATGACATTTCTTGGTTATAAGAAAAAACCTGCTCCTTCCCCCTTATGGGGTATCCAAGAGCCCATATAGAGTCCTTAAGTGGGTTCCCTATCAGTAGGAGAAAAAAACAGAGGCCAACCAGAGTATATTGAGAAGCAAAGCAGCTAGCCTGATCTTTATTCAAGGAACTGTTGCAAGAGTCAACTGTGACTGGACCTAACAGTCAGGGGTCCCTTTACCTTTACCTTGGTTTACTAACTTAATCTGTTCTGGAAGTAGGTTCTTAAACCAAAACGTTCTTAAACCAAGGCGTGCTTTTCCATAGCAGTGGGGGGGACTCCATTTACAAATTGAACACACTCAACACTCAACATGTTCTGCTTCCAAGGCAAAGTTCACAAACCAAAACACCTACTTCTGGGTTTGCAGCATTCTTAATCCAAATTGTTCATAAATTAAGCTGTCCTTAAACCAAGTTACCACGGTACTTACATATGTGTCTGCCATATACATTTATGAACATTTAATTTATATTTGAGACCTTAGAATTCTTATAACACCACTTTGGCCTGAGTGACATAGACCCAGTGGAGGACTATGGGCTCTCCAATTTTAGCAGTGCCCCGTGCAGTGCGAAAATTCAGTGCTCCCCGGCTCTCGCTCCCCGTTCTATAGCATTATGGTGGTGCCCCGGGCACCATGGTACCCAGTGCTGTCAACCAGCAGCTGTTGTTGTTGTTGTTTAGTCGTTTAGTCGTGTCCGACTCTTCGTGACCCCATGGACCATAGCACACCAGGCACTCCTGTCTTGCACTGCCTCCCGTAGTTTGGTCAAACTCATGTTCGTAGCTTCGAGAACACTGTCCAACCATCTTGTCCTCTGTCGTCCCCTTCTCCTTGTGCCCTCCATCTTTCCCAACATCAGGGTCTTTTCCAAGGATTCTTCTCTTCTCATGAGGTGGCCAAAGTATTGGAGCCTCAGCTTCACGATCTGTCCTTCCAGGGAGCACTCAGGGCTGATTTCCTTAAGAATGGATAGGTTTGATCTTCTAGCAGTCCATGGGACTCTCAAGAGTCTCCTCCAGCACCATAAATCAAAAGCATCAATTCTTCGGTGATCAGCCTTCTTTATGGTCCAGCTCTCACTTCCATACATCACTACTGGGAAAACCATAGCTTTAACTATACGGACCTTTGTCGGCAAGGTGATGTCTCTGCTTTTTAAGATGCTGTCTAGGTTTGTCATTGCTTTTCTCCCAAGAAGCAGGCGTCTTTTAATTTCGTGACTGCTGTCACCATCTGCAGTGATCAAGGAGCCCAAGAAAATAAAATCTCTCACTGCCTCCATTTCTTCCCCTTCTATTTGCCAGGAGGTGATGGGACCAGTGGCCATGATCTTGGTTTTTTTGATGTTGAGCTTCAGACCATATTTTGCGCTCTCCTCTTTCACCCTCATTAAAAGGTTCTTTAATTCCTCCTCGCTTTCTGCCATCAAGGTTGTGTCATCTGCATATCTGAGGTTGTTGATATTTCTTCCGGCAATCTTAATTCCGGCTTGGGATTCATCTAGTCCAGCCTTTCGCATGATGAATTCTGCATATAAGTTAAATAAGCAGGGAGACAATATACAACCTTGTCGTACTCCTTTCCCAATTTTGAACCACTCAGTTGTTCCATATCCAGTTCTAACTGTAGCTTCTTGTCCCACATAGAGATTTCTCAGGAGACAGATGAGGTGATCAGGCACTCCCATTTCTTTAAGAACTTGCCATAGTTTGCTGTGGTCGACACAGTCAAAGGCTTTTGCATAGTCAATGAAGCAGAAGTAGACGTTTTTCTGGAACTCTCTAGCTTTCTCCATAATCCAGCGCATGTTTGCTATTTGGTCTCTGGTTCCTCTGCCCTTTCGAAATCCAGCTTGCACTTCTGGGAGTTCTCGGTCCACATACTGCCTAAGCCTGCCTTGTAGAATTTTTAGCATAACCTTGCTAGCGTGTGAAATGAGCGCAATTGTGCGGTAGTTGGAGCATTCTTTGGTACTGCCCTTCTTTGGAATTGGGATGTAGACTGATCTTCTCCAATCCTCTGGCCATTGCTGAGTTTTCCAAACTTGCTGGCATATTGGGTGTAGCACCTTAACAGCATCATCTTTTAAAATTTTAAATAGTTCAGCTGGAATATCATCACTTCCACTGGCCTTGTTATTAGCAGTGCTTTCTAAGGCCCATTTGACTTCACTCTCCAAGATGTCTGGCTCAAGGTCAGCAACCACACTACCTGGGGTGTACGAGACCTCCATATCTTTCTGGTATAATTCCTCTGTGTATTCTTGCCACCTCTTCTTGATGTCTTCTGCTTCTGTTAGGTCCTTACCACTTTTGTCCTTGATTATGGTAATCTTTGTACGAAATGTTCCTTTCATATCTCCAATTTTCTTGAACAGATCTCTGGTTTTCCCCATTCTATTGTTTTCCTCTATTTCTTTGCATTGCTCATTTAAGAAGACCCTCTTATCTCTCCTTGCTATTTTTTGGAAATCTGCATTCAGTTTCCTGTATCTTTCCCTATCTCCCTTGCATTTTGCTTGCCTCCTCTCCTCCGCTATTCGTAAGGCCTCGTTGGACAGCCATTTTGCCTTCTTGCATTTCCTTTTCCTTGGGATGGTTTTCGTTGCTGCCTCCTGTATAATGTTACGAGCCTCCATCCATAGTTCTTCAGGCACTCTGTCCACCAAATCTAAATCCTTAAACCTGTTCCTCACTTCCACTGTGTATTCATAAGGGATTTGATTCAGATTGTATCTTACTGGCCCAGTGGTTTTTCCTACTTTCTTCAGTTTAAGCTGGAATTTTGCTATAAGAAGCTGATGATCTGAGTTACAGTCAGCTCCAGGTCTTGTTTTTGCTGACTGTATAGAGCTTCTCCATCTTTGGCTGCAGAGAATATAATCAATCTGATTTCGATGCTGCCCATTTGGTGATATCCATGTGTAGAGTCGTCTCTTGTGTTGTTGGAAAAGAGTGTTTGTGATGACCAGCTTGTTCTCTTGACAGAACTCTATTAGCCTTTGCCCTGCTTCGTTTTGAACTCCAAGGCCAAACTTGCCAGTTGTTCCTTTTATCTCTTGATTCCCTACTTTAGCATTCCAATCCCCTGTAATGAGAAGAACATCCTTCTTTGGTGTCATTTCTAGAAGGTGTTGTAGGTCTTCATAGAATTGGTCCATTCCCTTCCATTTTAGTTCACTGATGCCCAGGATGTCGATATTTATTCTTGTCATCTCATTTTTGACCACATCCAGCTTACCTCTATTCATGGTTCTTACATTCCAGGTTCCTATGCAATATTTTTCTTTACAGCATCGGACTTTCCTTTCGCTTCCAGGCATATCCGCAACTGAGCGTCCTTTCGGCTTTGGCCCAGCCGCTTCATCAGCTCTGAATCTACTTGTACTTGTCCTCCGCTCTTCCTCAGTAGCATGTTGGACGCCTTCCGACCTGAGGGGCTCATCTTCCAGCGTCATAACTTTTATATGCCTGTTGTCTTTGTCCATGGAGTTTTCTTGGCAGGGATACTGGAGTGGCTTGCCAGTTCCTTCTGCAGGTGGATCAAGTTTAGTCCAAACTCTCCACTATGATCTGCCCATCTTGGGTGGCCCTGCATGGCATAGCTCATAGCTTCTCTGAGTTATTCAAGCCCCTTCGCCGCGACAAGGCATTGATCCATGAAGGGGGTCAACCAGCAGCGCTACCCTTAAAATACCTCTTTTGGACTTGGACCGGTGGTTTGGCTCAGTATGGGGCAGTTTAACACGTCTCTAGTTTGGAAAGGCCATTCTTGCTCAGCAATAGGAGGTTTGCTTTGAGCGCAGAAGGTTCCAGCTTCTCACACACTTCTATCCCTTCCCATATGCCCCACTGAATCTCTTATCTCCACTTCCTGCCCCCCACCTCTAGGGCCTGCAGCCTACTGGCTCCCTCCCATGCTGGGGCCCAATGTGGTTGGCAAGACCTCAGCCCCCAACTTCTCCATGTATGGGCGTAAGTCAATCGGCAGCTTCTATGAGGACCTCAGCAAGGTAAGTAGCAGAATAGCAGAACGGACAGGTTTTGGAGACCGTGGAGTGAGAGATTTAGGAAATCCTCTTTCCCCCTTCCCGGTGAGCTTGAAATTGTCTGATGAATGCACAACCAAGAAATCCAGGGTAGTTATTTTAATACATGCATTGATCTGGTTCTTAAACAAGAGAGTAACAATATTTTCAAATATGAGATTATTTTCAAACACTTAAGTCAGAGGTTAGCAACCTAAGGCCCATGGGCCGGAAGCGGCCCATGAGGGTTGCTTAACTGGCCCATGAGCCGCCCCGGAACTGTGTCGCCTGCTCGGCGAGTCCTTGCGCACTGTGCTAAACCAGTGCAGCGCAGCGCCGGGACTCTCTTCCGCGGCTCCAGAAATCGCTTCTGCACATGCCCAGATGCCGGAAATCGTTTCTGCACAGGCGCGATTTTCGGCATCTGGGCATGTGCAGAAGCGATTTCCGGCGCCACGCTGTGCCAGCCTGGCCCACGGCGGGAGTGATCCGGCCCATGCCCAGTAAGCCTTCCCAACCCCTGACTTAAGTCTTCACTGGTCACTGATGATTGTAAAGTCTAGTCTCAGCACCTCTGCTACGTTTAATAAAGATCCTAAGGTTTTTTTGCTTTAGTTTCCAAAACCTAAGATCCAATCTACTTAGCAGCTCCTATTTTTAATGCAAAGGAGGCAAATTCTGCTTTCATTCACCTGCAGCTCTTGTTTCGTAACCTTCGGTCAGTTTGGGAGAGAGCTGTGTTGCAACAAAGGGTTTTGCTTTCATGTAGCAAGGTCATGTAGTTTTAAATGCTGTTTAGGCAAACCTCTGTACACTGAAAAGTGAAGTGTGCCTTTCAGGCTGACTTTGCTTGCTGTGGAAGCATCCTGCAAATGCTTAAAGAGCCGCGAGCCAATCGCCGGGGTCTCCTCACCTATATGGCATTTAGGCAAACTTGGGGAACGTGAAATGACACAGAAGAAAGACCAGCTTTTCTGAATAGATAGAGGAGGAGTGGAATCCTGCCGCTAATCTTCCACTGCCTTGCAGGATATCTTTGGGAGAAGAAAAGTCTCAATAATAATAATGATAATAATTTTATTATTTATGCCCCGCCCATCTGGCTGTGCCTCCCCAGCCTCTCTGGGCGGCTTCCAACAAAAGATTAAAAATAAATAAAACATCAGTCATTTAAAAACTTCCATAAACAGGGCTGCCTTCAGATGTCTTCTAAACATCAGGTAGTTGTTTATTTCTTTGACATCTGATGGGAGTGCGTTCCACAGTCTGGGCACCACCATCAAGAAGGCCCTCTGACTGATTCCCTGTAACTTGACTTCTCACAGTGAGGGAAACACCAGAGCTGGACCTCAGAGCTGGACCTCAGTGTCCGGGCAGAACGATGGGGGTGGAGACGCTCCTTCAGGTATACTGGGTAGAGGCTGTTTAGGGCTTTAAAGGTCAGCACCAACACTTTGAATTGTGCTCAGAAACATACTGGGAGCCAAAGTACGTCTTTCAGGACTGGTGTTATGTGGTCCTGGCGGCCACTCTAAGTCACCAGTCTAGCTGCCGCATTCTGGATTAGTTGCAATTTCCAGGTCACCTTCAAAGGTAGCCCCATGGAGAGTGCATTGCAGTAGTCCAAGCGAGAGATAACTAGAGCATGCACCACTCTGGCGAGACGGTCAGCAGGCAGATAAGGTCTCAGTCTGCGTACCAGATGGAGCTGAAGAACAGCTGCCCTGGATACAGAATTGGCCTGCCCCTCCATGGACAGCTGTGAGTCCAAAATGACTCCCAGGCTGCACACCTGGTCCTTCAGGGGCACAGTTACCCCATTCAGGACCAGGGAGTCCTCCACACCTGCCCGCCTCCTGTCCCCCACAAACAGTACTTCTGTCTTGTCAGGATTCAGCCTCAATCCGTTTGTCGCCACCTATTTTCCAACCGCCTCCAGGCACTCACATAGGACCTTCACCACCTTCACTGGTTCTGATTTGAAAGAGCTGTAGAGCTGGGTATCATCCACTCAGGAATAAACCCTGCACAAATTTGGACGGGAGTCCCTAAAATGGTTGGATTGCGCCTTGTACGCCTCCTTCCGGCAACTCCTGCAGCCAAGCTGGTGTCAAAGCTATCGCTCTGCTTTCCTTTGGACCACACCAGCCAGGCTGAGAAGGGGGTCTTGTCATCTGGGCAGCCCAGGACCCCCATATACACATCCCAGGCTTGCACTCCAGGGAGGTCTCTTCAGTGCTGCTAATGCGGCGGTTAGGCTTCACCCCTGGAGGCACACTCCATTGTCTCTTGAGACAGACGGGTGCCAACCATGATGAGAAGGGGAGTGGGGTTCTGCTGGATGACTTCTATATGCCACAAATACACATCTGTCCGCAAGAAGGGCAGTTGGCTAGTCTAATCCTCCTTTCGGCTTCTGCAGCATTTGGGGCGCCAATGGGAAGTTCCTCCCTCCCCCTGACTCCTTAGCTCTCTGATACGTTCGGACCTCTGAGTCCTTGGTGGGGTGGGGGTGTCCCCCGTGCTCTCAAGTGACGCCAGCTAGCTGCCCCCTCCCTTCTGGTTTTGTCGTCATTATCTCGTAACTGGGTAACTCCCCCATAAGCTGCCCAGCTTCTGCCTCTCTCTCTCTGCTTCTCAACACGCTGTGGACAAGGGGCGGGTGACTCTTCCCTCTCCAGCTCTCCATCGGAGAGAAGCTGGTCTACCATAGAAGGCATTCCCCAGTCCTTGTCTCCAGACCGTTCCCTAACATCTAGTGACCCTTTCCCCCTCCTTGCATGACAGACACCAGGGCCCTGCAACTACCGCCTGGTGGATCCCAGCGTCTACAAGAAACGGCCGCCACACTTCAGCATGCTGGCTCGCAACATGCCTCCAGGAGACAACACTTTGAAGCCGGGTCCAGGAGCCTACAGCCCAGAGAAGGTGAGGGCAGGTGGCAGCAGAAGGCATTATGCGGGGTTGTGTGTGTGTGTGTGTGTGTGTGTGTGTGTGTGTGTTGAGATTTTCCATTCCACCTTTAGTTGCAGACATGGGATTATTATGTGTCACATGTCTGTTTACATTCCAGCACAGTTTGCTGGCATGAGCGGAACTTCCGCTGTATTGCCTTTGCTTTTGACTCTATCTCCGAGGGGACGGCAAGGAGAGGCGACATGTTTCTTTGTCTTAAGTTTAACAAATCCGTAGTTAATAGTATGTATTCACAAGCCTCAGCCTCATCTGTTGTGCGGTTACACTGCTAAGTATAGTGTGCCCAAGTCTGGGAGGCTTGGGTCATTGATTAATGTCGGAGTCACAGGTCTATGGATCTTCGCAGCAGCACGGCTGGAAGGAGATGATGCAGCTGGGGGCTAGCCAGCTGGCCTTTCGGCCTCAGAAGCTGACAGGATGCAGCTGTCCTGCAGCAAAGATGTGGGTCTTATGGGATGGTGGGAGCGGGGCGTACCCCGGCAGGAGAACTGGAGTTGGCAAGGTGAGCTTCACCAGCCTCTCCCTCCTCTGAGGAACAAACCTCTGCAAGCAGGAGCATGTCTGCAGATGACCTGGCCAGAAACTTGACACTTTATGCATTTATTAAATTTATATCCTGTATGGCAGGGGGTTGGACTAGATGAGCCTTGGGGGTACCTTCCAACTCTACAATTCCGTGATTCTATGGTATCCCACATTCCCTCCAAAGAGCTCAAGGTGGCATGCATAGTTCTCCCCTTCACAACAATCTTGCGAGGTAGATGAGTCTGAGAGGCTGTGACTGGCCTTAGGTCATACAATCATAGCATCGTAGAGTTGGAAGGGACCCCCATCTAGTCCAACCCCCTGCAGTGCAGGTCACACACCGAGAAATTCATGGTCAAGTGGGGGCAATTTGAAGCCTGGTTTCCAAGGTCCTAGTCTGACGCTCTAACCACTGCACCAGCTTTCCAGCCACTCTCCATTCTTCGGTGCCCCCACCCCTTCCCTTCCGCTGGCGGTGCCTAATCCTGCCCCTCCGTCTCTCCTTCCTCCTGCAGCACACCCCACAACGTGGCTTGACCTTTGGGATCCGCCACTCGGACTACGTGGCTCCTCTCATTGTGGATGTGGCAGATTAAGCTGGCCCCACCGGCGGAGATGGTCTGGACAAGAAATGTTCCTTTGGAAACACATGGATATCTCGATGCTCTGTATTGTTGCTGGAGATTGGGGCCTGGGGAGGGAAGTGGGGTGGGCAGCATCTGAGGCCTGGGAGGGTCCTCAGAGCTGAGGGACTGGGTTCAGCGAGGCTCATAGCCTACCCTCTCAGTTCCCTTGGGAAATGAGAAGAAAGTTGCACCTTTGATTCTCCCTGTTCCCAGATCCTTTGGCTGCATTGCTCTGATTCATTCACCCCCAAGTCACCCCAGTTGTCTCTAAGGGTGCGTGAGCTGAAGAAGGTTCCGGAAGGCTGTGCAGTGAGATTGGGGCAGGAGGAAAATATCTTCCTATTTGTACCTCACAGCTATTACAGCGGAACCTCGGTTTTTGTACGTCATCCATTTCAGGAGACCATTTGACATCCGAAATGTTTGAAAACCAAGGATCAAAGGGTGGTCGGGGCAAAATCCATTGAAAAAATGGAAAGAAACACGCACTGGAAGCCGTTCGACTTCCGAGGCACGTTCGAAAATGGAAGCAATTACTTCCAGGTTTTCGGCGTTCGGCTTCTAAAACGTTCAAAAACCAAAGTTCCACTGTATCTCAATTTTGTGTGCTTGAATCCAAATTCTGTGCCCAGAAAGGCTGAATTCTGCAATCTGTATGAATGACATACAGATATGTAAGATAGTTAGAGAACATTACAGATCTTCCCTAGTTTGCATCCTCTGCTCTCCTTCTGCCAGTCAAGGGATCCCACCTCAATTTTGTGCCAAACTGGCCTCTCCAGACTCCATGCTTCCAAGGTAGACTTACACCCCAGAAGTGAAATGACCTTTCCTTGGCTCTGACTCCCTGCATTGATCACCTCTAAGCCCATTTACAGTGGTACCTCTACTTACGAATAACTCTACTTACAAATTTTTCTACTTACAAATGGAGCTCCGTCCGCCATCTTGGATGCGGTTTAGATAGGATTTTTTCTACTTACGAATTTTTAGATAGGGTTGCTTCGACTTACGATTTTTTTCTCCCAATGCATTCCTATGGGATTCGACTTACATTTTTTTCGACTTACAAATGTGTGTTCGGAACACATTAAATTCGTAAGTAGAGGTACCACTGTACTGGGTGTCGGCCCTGCAACCGGCGACCTCTTCCTCCCAAGACTGTGCAAAGGTTGCTGCTTGTACAGTCCTCGGTTCATTGAGTAAAAAGAAACGGTGCCAATAAAATACTTTGCAATACGATTGCAATGATACAAATGGTGTGTGACTCTTTCTTGACTTGGGGTTGTTATAGGGAAATCCTTGGGCTCACTTGGATTTGCCAAACAAAGACACCAACCAAGAATATAGGAGCAAAACAGCAGCCTGTAGGTCTGGTCTTTATTCAAAAGGACTTCTACCCACCCCATGGAAGAAGCAGGAAGAAGCCTCAAGCAAAAGATGGCTCCCACTTTTATATGTTTTCCCCTTTACCCACAACACCCTTAGTGAAGCATCATGCATACATCACAAATACATCGTGGTTGTTTTTGTTGTTTAGTCGTTTAGTCGTGTCTGACTCTTCGTGACCCCATGGACCAGAGCACGCCAGGCACTCCTGTCTTCCACTGCCTCCTGCAGTTTGGTCAAACTCATGTTCGTAGCTTCGAGAACACTGTCCAACCATCTCGTCCTCTGTCGTCCCCTTCTCCTAGTGCCCTCAATCTTTCCCAACATCAGGGTCTTTTCCAGGGAGTCTTCCCTTCTCATGAGGTGGCCAAAGTATTGGAGCCTCAGCTTCAGGATCTGTCCTTCCAGTGAGCATTCAGGGATTCAGCCTTCATGGATCAATGCCTTGTTGTGGCGAAGGGGCTTGAATAACTCAGAGAAGCTATGAGCTATGCCGTGCAGGGCCACCCAAGATGGACAGCTCATAGTGGAGAGTTTTGACTAAACGTGATCCACCTGGAGAAGGAACTGGCAAGCCACTCCAGTATTTTGCCAAGAAAACTCCATGGACATCATGGTTATGTAACATTATAGGAGGGAGTTTCTGGCAGATCATCAGGTTTGGCCCCATCTCTCCCTTGTCCTCCACCTCACACCCATCAAGTGATACGATAGGAATATTTTCAAATTCCTGGTTTTCCCCATTAGGCAATCACACTTCTTTGTCCTGAGCGAGAGCACAATCCATTCTTGGATGGTCTGCCATTGTCCATGGGATGAATAACTCTCTGGCACCCATCTGCCAGGATGCCAAGGATGAGCTCTTGTGCAAGAGACTGCTGAGCATAGCTGCCAAGTTTTCGCTTTTCTCGCGAGGAAGCCTATTCAGCATAAGGGAAAATCCCTGTAAAAAAGGGATAACTTGGCAGCTATGCTGCTGAGTACATGATCACAGGTTTCAGGGATTATGGCTGCCTTTACTCATTTCCCAAGCTCCCCCCTCTGGTAGTCCTTTGTTCCCTGAGTAAAATGAAGTTGGAATGGTGTCGATCCGACGTAGGGCTGATTTTATATGAATATTTGGAGGTTTTGCTGCACAAGGGAAGGTGAAACTGTGGTTTTTATGGGGATATTTACAAATTTGAATGGTGTCGGTTTTGGGGTGGTGGTCTGTGGGTACAGTGTCCCATTTAACCCCCAACCTTAATGAAAATTCCGGTAAGAGGGTCATCCCTTGCACACTTGTTTGTTTCACAGATAGGGAAAGATTTCTCTCATAGAATCATAGAGTTGGAAGAGACCACAAGGGCCATCCAGTCCAACCCCCTGCCAAGCAGGAAACACCATCAAAGCATTCTTGACATATGCCTGTCAAGCCTCTGCTTAAAGACCTCCAAAGAAGGAGACTCCACCACACTCCTTGGTAGCAAATTCCACTGCCAAACAGCTCTTACTGTCAGGAAGTTCTTCCTAATGTTTAGGTGGAATCTTCTTTCTTGAAGTTTGAATCCATTGCTCCGTGTCCGCTTCACTGGAGCAGCAGAAAACAATCTTTCACCCTCCTCTATATGACATCCTTTTATATATTTGAACCTGGCTATCATATCACCCCTTAACCTTCTCTTCTCCAGGCTAAACAGACCCAGCTCCCTAAGCCGTTCCTCATAAGGCATCGTTTCCAGGCCTTTGACCATTTTGGTTGCCCTCCTCTGGACACGTTCCAGCTTGTCAGTATCCTTCTTGAACTGTGGTGCCCAGAACTGGACACAGTACTCCAGGTGAGGTCTGACCAGAGCAGAATACAGTGGTACTATTACTTCCCTTGATCTAGACGCTATACTCCTATTGATGCAGCCCAGAAATTCTCTGGGAAATTCTCTGGGGTGTTGATCCCAGCTCTCGACACCTAAAAGTGCCACAGCCCCAGGGTTGCCTGGGGCCCCCTGTGAAGGATGGGGCTGTCCAGGCTATGTGGGGAAAGTCCTTTTCCATGGGGGAAAAAATGGTGTCCATCCTGCCTCAATTTTGTTCCTACAACATAGCAGACAAACCCAGCAGTGGAGCAAGACGACCGGGCACCTGGGGCGGTGTGCGTGCCCTGTGCCCAGGGGTGGGGCCAGCTGCCCTTGGGGAGGGGTGAGCCGCGGCAGGATGCTCTGTGGGGCCTGCCTCCTCCCACTCAGCCGCCCTACAGCTGGGGGAAGGCAGAGGGCAGACCATTTGGGACAGCGCAGAGCCTGTGGACACCCAAGCCACCGCATCACTCCCAGGAGAGACGCATGGCTCGGGTGCGCTGCAGGCCCCCCAGTGAGTGCCGTCCGGCATTTTGTCGCTCCCCTCAGTGGTGACACCCGGGGCAGACCACCCCCACTGCCCCCCTTCCTCCACCCCTGGACAAACCACCCCAACCCTTTCCCCCAAAACTAGCATTGCCCGTTTGGGAGGGCCTGCCTGTGCGTTGCGCAGCTGTTGCTCTATCTTAGAATCATAGAATTGCAGAGTTGTTCTCAGGTCCCCCCAGACATTTATTTTCTCCTCTCAAGAAAACAATTCAGCAATGATAGCCAAGACCAGTGCAATAATTGATTGCGGCAGATTAATCAATAGCCCAACCTCCTGGGAGCCAAGTAAATGAGAAAGCAAGAGGTGGACTCCCGGCCACAGATGACCTTCGCTTTGTAAGAGACTGGGCAGAACGAAGGCACGCTCGGTGGGTCGGTGCTGCAAGAGAAACCATTGCCTTTTGCACTTTGAGGGCAGACCAAGCTGCAACCTTAATTTTGGATTGCTGACCAGCTTGCAGGAGAGGGAACCTGAGGCTCAGAGAGGCTGAGAGAGCAGCTATGGGCCCCAGAAGGTCCTGATGGGCAGAGCATTTGGGGCTGCTGCAGACTTAAAGCAACACTCTCTCCTTCTGTTGAACTTCGTGACCTTCCCAAAGGAGCTGTTATCTCACAGAGGGCTTCCAAAGGCTGGGATTAGTCTCTGGGAGAATTTGTGCTCATCAGAACATAAGAGCTTGCTGAATCAGGCCAATGGCCCATCATCTAGTTCAACATCCTGTGTTCGCAGTGGCAACCCAGACGCCTGGGGTAAACCCACAAGCAGGGCCCAAGTACAAGAGTAACACTCATTCAAAGTATTGGTGCTGACCTTTAAAGCCCGAAATGGCCTCGGCCCAGTAGATCTAAAGAACTTTTAACTGAGTTAAGATTTAAAAGATATGTACAAAAAATGGAAAAGGGGGGAGATCACCAGAGAGGAATTCAAACATATAGCCAGCACGTGTAGAGACAAAGTCAGAAAAGCTAAAGCACAGAATGAACTCAGGCTCGCCAGAGAGGTTAAAAGCAACAAAAAGGGCTTTTATGGGTATGTCCGTAGCAAAAGGAAGAACAAGGAAACAGTGGGGTCACTTAGAGGAGAAGATGGTGAAATGCAAACAGGGGACAGAGAAAGGGCAGAACTCCTCAACGCCTTCTTTGCCTCAGTCTTCTCCAAAAAAGAAAACAATGCCCGACCTGAAGAATATGGAGCCGATCATTCAGCAGGGGGAACACAGCCCAGAATAAGTAAGGAGGTAGTACAAGAATACTTGGCTAGTTTAGATGTATTCAAGTCTCCAGGGCCAGATGAACTACATCCAAGAGTATTAAAAGAACTGGCAGAGGTGATTTCCGAACCACTGGCAGTAATCTTTGAGAATTCCTGGAGAACAGGCGAAGTCCCAGCAGACTGGAGGAGGGCAAATGTTGTCCCTATTTTAAAAAAGGGGGAAAGAGAGGACCCAAACAATTACCGCCCAGTCAGCCTGACATCAATACCAGGAAAGATTCTAGAGCAGATCATTAAGCAAACAGTCTATGAGCACCTAGAAAGAAACTCTGTGATCACTAAAAGTCAGCATGGGTTCCTGAAAAATAGGTCATGTCAGACTAATCTGATCTCACTTTTTGACAGAATTACAAGCCTGGTAGATTAAGGGAAAGGGACCCAGGTGGCGCTGTGGTTAAACCACTGAGCCTAGGGCTTGCTGATCAGAAGGTCGGCGGTTCGAATCCCTGTGACGGGGTGAGCTCCCGTTGCTTGGTCCCAGCTCCTGCCAACCTAGCAGTTGGAAAGCACGTCAAAATGCAAGTAGATAAATAGGAACCGCTACAGCAGGAAGGTAAACGGCGTTTCCATGTGCTGCTCTGGTTTGCCAGAAGCGGCTTTGTCATGCTGGCCACATGATCTGGAAGCTATACGCCAGCTCCCTCGGCCAATAATGCGAGATGAGCGCGCAACCCCAGAGTCGGTCACGACTGGACCTAATGGTCAGGGGTCCCTTTACTTTTACCTTAGATTAAGGGAATGCTGTGGATATAGCTTATCTTGATTTCAGCAAGGCCTTTGAAAAGGTGCCCCATGATATTCTTGTAAAGAAGCTGGTAAAATGCGGGCTAGACAATGCTATCATTCAGTGGATTTGTAACTGGCTGGCTGGCCATACCAAAAGGGTGCTCATCAATGGCTCCTCCTCATCCTGGAGAGAAGTGACTAGTGGAGTGCCACAGGGTTCTGTCTTGGGCCCAGTCTTATTCAACATCTTTATCAATGACTTGGATGATGGGCTTGAGGGCATCCTGAGCAAGTTTGCAGATGACACCAAATTGGGAGGGGTGGCTAATACCCCAGAGGACAGGATCACACTTCAAAATGACCTTAACAGATTAGACAACTGGGCCAAAGCAAACAAGAAGAATTTTAACAGGGAGAAATGTAAAGTACTACACTTGGGCAAAAAAAGAATGAAAGGCACAAATACAGGATTGGTGATACCTGGCTTGAGAGCAGTACATGTGAAAAGGATCTAGGAGTCTTGGTAGACCACAAACTCGACATGAGTCAACAGTGTGATGCAGCAGCTAAAAAAGTCAATGCAATTCTGGGCTGCATCAATAGGAGTATAGCATCTAGATCAAGGGAAGTAATTGTACCACTGTATTCTGCTCTGGTCAGACCTCACCTGGAGTACTGTGTCCAGTTCTGGGCACCATAGTTCAAGAAGGATACTGACAAGCTGGAACGTGTCCAGAGGAGGGCAACCAAAATGGTCAAAGGCCTGGAAACGATGCCTTATGAGGAACGGCTTAGGGAGCTGGGTATGTTTAGCCTGGAGAAGAGAAGGTTAAGGGGTGATATGATAGCCATGTTCAAATATATAAAAAGATGTCATATATAGAGGAGGGTGAAAGGTTGTTTTCTGCTGCTCCAGAGAAGCGGACACGGAGCAATGGATTCAAACTACAAGAAAGAAGATTCCACCTAAACATTAGGAAAAACTTCCTGACAGTAAGAGCTGTTCGACAGTGGAATTTGCTGCCAAGGTGTGTGGTGGAGTCTCCTTCTTTGGAGGTCTTTAATTGACAGCCATCTGTCAGGAATGCTTTGATGGTGTTTCATGCTTGGCAGGGGGTTGGACTGGATGGCTCTTGTGGTCTCTTCCAACTCTATGATTCTATGACCTGAAGGAGCATCTCCAATCCCATTGCTCAGCCTGGACACTGAGGGCCAGCTCCAAGGGCCTTCTGCAAGAAGTGAGGTTACAGGGAACCAGGCAGAGGGCCTTCTCGGTGGTGGCGCCTGCCCTGTGGAATGCCCTCCTACCAGATGTCAAGGAAATAAACAACTATCTGACTTTTAGAAGACATCTGAAGGCAGCCCTGTTTAGGGAAGTTTTTAATGTTTGAAGTTTGGTTGATTTCTTACTAATTCTGTTAGTTTCGCCAACTCAAGATATTCACATAATTTTAATAACCATTCTTCTTTTGTTGGAATTGTGTTGCTTTCCCAATATTTTGAAACCACACTCCTGGCGGCCGTTATTGCATACAGAAAGACTCTTTTATTATCCTTTGGGATGTCTCTTGTGAATATACCTAATAAGAAAAGCTCTTAAGATACACCTTTCTACTCCCATTTCTGGTTCCAAATGCCATTTGGGGCTTGAATCTCATTCTGTCCAGACTTTAGGATTTTGCGGCACAAGGGGTGAACCTGCTCCAGTAGCGGCCGAGTGGACAGGCTTGGCGGAGAGCCAGCCACAACACTGACCCGCCTTGGCTGTGTGTGGAACAAGCAGCTGTTGCGCAAACAAGTAGGTCAGGTGGAATCAAGTGCAAAGACCAATCAGTTCAAGAACCGTCCTCTCCATGCCCTGGCAGGGGAACGGACTCTCTCAGAAGGTGATGGGCTTCCCTTCATTGGGGGTGTTTTAAACAGAGGCCAAATGGCCCGCCACCAGGGATGCTTCAGCTGGGATTCCCGCATTGCTAGATGACCCTTGGAAGTCCCTTCCGACTCTGCAGCTGTGATTCTAGGCTGTGTGCCTAGTCTTGAACGGGTACCAGGCCTGGAGACCTCGGAGGATGAGGCAGGCACCCCGCAGGTCAAGCGCTTTGAGGAGAAGGAGGAGGCAGGGCCCTCTGAATTGAGTGCTGTGGATCCCTCTGGGCTGACGTCTGGTGAAGAACCTATGGAGGTGGAGCTGCTGGAGAAGGTGGAGCCGCCACCACCCAGTCCTCGAGAGGGTGCCAGAAGCTTGAGGTCGGCGCTGAAGGGCGATCACACAGCATGTGCCAACAGACCCAGGGTTCTGCATAAGGGAGATACTCACAAGGAAGCAATCCCTGCCAGCACTTGTGGTCAGGGTGTGGTTCAGGGCGGCAGAGTATATATGGTCTCCCTTGTGAGACTTCTCATTCTTGGAAATGCTACTGAGTCTAGGCGCCCAAACACTTTTGCCTGAATTCCCCGGGTTCTAGATCTTGGAAGGTTTGTCTCTGGCTTCATCCCTGTTCGGACCCGGACAGATTCTCTGTGCTTGACCACGCTGGATTTGGACTGGGCTTCACTGGCAACCCTGCCCTTGTTGGTGAGTACTTTCGGGAAGGATTGTATCCTCAGTTCCTGGAACTTTAGCCCTGGGGGTATCCTCTAGAGCAGTGATGTCCAACAGGTCAATCGTGATCTACTGGTCGATCCCTGAGTGATTTGCTGTAGATTGCAGTCGATTGCAGGCTCCCTTCCGACAGCGGGCTCCCTTGTGATATCTCCCTTCCGATTGCTTGTTGGGGAAAAACATTGTGTTTAATGTCTCCGCCCCTCTCCATCCTCGCTCTGCCCATCTGTTACGTGAAATGGGCGATCGGTATTGCTAATTTAGTTTCCGGTATTGCCGCATTCGCCTGTTATCGTCTGTGTTTGTTTTGCGCATCTTATGATCCTCCCCACCCCCAAAGAAAGCTAGACAACTTTGTCACCCTCGCAAAAAGCTCAACAACTTTGTTGTTGTTTAGTCGTGTCCGACTCTTCGTGACCCCATGGACGAACTTTGGGCTCCCCTAAAAAAGCTCAACAACTTTGGCTTCCCTCCTCCCTCCAATGACAATGGGTAGATCACTGCCAGTTGTTTTATACTGGGAGTAGATCATGCTCTCTAGTGTGCTAGATCAGCGGTTCACAAACCTTTGGCTCCACAAACTCATGCCCAGTGCCCTCTACCCTGTAAAAAAGCATTATCCAGAATAATAGTTTGCATCACCCACCAAGGAAGGTAACACAATAAAATTCGAAACAGTAACAATTAGTTGCACATCTGTTGCAAACCCAATCAGAACTTTAGTTTAATTAATTCAACAAAACTGATGAACTTGGTCCAGTGATACCAGCTTTTCAAAGCCTGGTAGTTATTTATACCCCCAGCACCCCACCCCGGGAATTTATTTATTCCATAACATTTACGCACTGCTTGATTGTTTAAAAAATAAACCCTTCAAGCAGTTTACAAAGAGAATGGAATCGAAAAATTGTCAGGAAGAATCCGGAAAGCAACTCCTAAAAATATTCAAAAAATAAAACCAGCAATATACTGAAAACTCATTTGTGTTCTTCTACATGCCTGGGTGTTGTTGTTTAGTCGTTTAGTCGTGTCCGACTCTTCGTGACCCCATGGACCATAGCACGCCAGGCACTCCTGTCTCGCACTGCCTCCCGCAGTTTGGTCAAACTCATGTTCGTAGCTTCGAGAACACTGT
Source organism: Zootoca vivipara (assembly GCF_965207765.1). Classification (NCBI taxonomy): domain Eukaryota; kingdom Metazoa; phylum Chordata; class Lepidosauria; order Squamata; family Lacertidae; genus Zootoca; species Zootoca vivipara. Next base: position 69,087,380 of record NC_142592.1, on the reverse strand, counting down.
CCAACCATCTTGTCCTCTGTCGTCCCCTTCTCCTTGTGCCCTCCATCTTTCCCAACATCAGGGTCTTTTCCAAGGATTCTTCTCTTCTCATGAGGTGGCCAAAGTATTGGAGCCTCAGCTTCACGATCTGTCCTTCCAGGGAGCACTCAGGGCTGATTTCCTTAAGAATGGATAGGTTTGATCTTCTTGCAGTCCATGGGACTCTCAAGAGTCTCCTCCAGCACCATAATTCAAAAGCATCAATTCTTCGGCGATCAGCCTTCTTTATGGTCCAACTCTCACTTCCATACATCACTACTGGGAAAACCATAGCCTTAACTATACGGACCTTTGTCGGCAAGGTGATGTCTCTGCTTTTTAAGATGCTGTCTAGGTTTGTCATTGCTTTTCTCCCAAGAAGCAGGCGTCTTTTAATTTCGTGACTGCTGTCACCATCTGCAGTGATCAAGGAGCCCAAGGAGGTGAAATCTCTCACTGCCTCCATTTCTTCCCCTTCTATTTGCCAGGAGGTGATGGGACCAGTGGCCATGATCTTGGTTTTTTTGATGTTGAGCTTCAGACCATATTTTGCACTCTCCTCTTTCACCCTCATTAAAAGGTTCTTTAATTCCTCCTCGCTTTCTGCCATCAAGGTTGTGTCATCTGCATATCTGAGGTTGTTGATATTTCTTCCAGCAATCTTAATTCCGGCTTGGGATTCATCTAGTCCAGCCTTTCGCATGATGAATTCTGCATATAAGTTAAATAAGCAGGGAGACAATATACAACCTTGTCGTACTCCTTTCCCAATTTTGAACCAATTGCCTTGGTAGACTTGTCTAAGTAAATACGTTTTTAGCAGGCGTTGCAACATGTACTGTGAAGGCGGCTGCTTGATGTCATAAGGCAGGGAGTTTGAGTTTCCGTGCTGCTACACTAAAAGATATCATTCCCTATGAGGAACGGCTTAGGGAGCTGGGTATGTTTAGCCTGGAGAAGAGAAGGTTAAGGGGTGATATGATAGCCATGTTCAAATATATGAAAGGATGTCATATGGAGGAGGGAGAAAGGTTGTTTTCTGCTGCTCCAGAGAAGCGGACATGGAGCAATGGATTCAAACTTCAAGAAAGAAGATTCCACCTAAACATTAGGAAGAACTTCCTGACAGTAAGAGCTGTTCGACAGTGGAATTTGCTACCAAGGAGTGTGGTGGAGTCTCCTTCTTTGGAGGTCTTTAATTGACAGCCATCTGTCAGGAATGCTTTGATGGTGTTTCCTGCTTGGCAGGGGGTTGGACTGGATGGCCCTTGTGGTCTCTTCCAACTCTATGATTCTATGATTCATTTTCTTACAAATGCATAATGGGTATTATGTAGCACCTGTGACAGGGCCAGTTCTACCGATCGAAGGGGTCAAGTGGGCAGGAAAAGCCTGGGAAGGCAGTGATTTGGAGGAGGATGTCGTGTGGACAAGGAAGAAAATTACTGTCCATGTTAAATGGCAGTGTGCATCAATGCCAGATTTACGTATAAGCTAAACAAGCTATAGCTTAGGGCCCCACTCTCTTGGGGGCCCCCAAAAAAATTAAAGGAAAAAAAACCTGGATGTACATTTCCAAAATATAAGATAAAAAAACCAATAAAATAAAACCTACATACAGCAACAGTGTTTTGTGTTGCGTAGGCTCCTATGATGCAAGGAATGGGCCCCACCTGCTCCCTCAAATATCCCTGGTTTGCTCCTTTCTATATATAGGGTGCCTACATTCTGCGTGGTCTGGTTGCATGGCAACATATGCAAATGGCTTGAAATACCTATTAGGTCCACAGGTGTAGTCCTTCATATACATTGTTGTTCCAGACCTGGTGTGCTGGGAGATTTCATAACGATCTTCCCTTGTTCAGTTCTTTGCAGTGTTTATCTGGACGGTCCAAGGTCACATTCCATTCCTTCCGCAGTCATAAATAACTCACAGAGTGCATATCCAAACTCTGCCATTAAAACTGCACTCTGGAGTTCTTCCTCGGCGCACAGTTAAAAACAAGATCTTCTCTCAAATTCAGCCTCTCTGCCAGATCTGTTAGGCAGCAGTTCCTCCCCGCCTCCCATTACATTGCTCCATCACACCACACAGTCCAAGAATAATTTTGAATAAAGTCCATTCAGCCTTGGTCGAGGGGGGGAGGGCATAATAAAACCTTGTTAAATTCCTTGTTGAGCATAAATTAAAAGGATCCCCCCTCTTTTCCGCGGTAACAAACAGAATAACTTAACAGCGGCTACACACGTCTGTTTCGTTTTGCAGGGGAGGACAAGAAGAAAGGAGACCATTTGAAAACCATATGAAAGCATAAAGCACCTTGTCCTCCCCTTCCTTTCCTGGCTGTTGTAAGGATTCTCAAGCTTCAAATAAAGCATTCAGATACCTTCAAAGAGCCAAGCCCAGTCCCTTTGGCATCTGACCAACTGCAGCCCATTGGCCAGGAGCGCCTCTTGATTATAACCAATTGTCCGAATTATGTAGGAACCAACCACAAAATCATGCCAGAGGCAGAGGCTCGTCCGTGGCAGGGACGCACTCCCCGGTCATACCCGCTCTGCCTTCCAGGTTGGCAGACATGGGCTTGAGTGGCACAGCAGGATGCAGTGAGCCCCCCAGGCCCCACTGGGGGAAATTGCCAGGATTTGTGCCTCATAAATCCTGGCTTCCCACTGCCTGAACCTCCTCGCTGCTCATGGAGGGTAGCGAGGAGCAACCACCATTGACTCGTGACAAAGCGGGAAACCCTAAGACAGCAGTTTAACTTCACCCCTGCAGGCATACTCCATTGTCCCTTGAGGTAGATGGGTGCTCATTTTTTGTTGCAACGAAAAAAAAAGATGCATTGCACACACTCTAATTCTGTACACACCGTCAGACTCATTTTCTGCTTCCTTTGGCACTGAACAGAGTTGTTTCAATATCTCCACAACTGAGGGCCACTTATTTTTTACCACCTTTTGGCAGAGACAAACAGTCCGGCACTTTTTTACTTTCCCAAATGCCTTCAAGAAAGCTTATGTATTTATTGCCTTTTTATCCCACTGATAGAAGAAACTGTAGTCTCCTAAAACAAATGCACGTACTGCAATAATACACATCATCCGCTCTGCATTTTATGAAACCAAAGTCATGTATTATTATTATTATTATTATTATTATTATTATTATTATGTAATAAATGTATATTTCGCCCTACACCTGCAGGTCTCAGGGTGGTTCACAGGATAAAATCAGAATATACAGTAAAAAACACAGAATGCATACATTTAAATCGGTTTCTACCACAAATAGGAGGAATAAAGAGAACCCAAGGCGACCTTGCAGCTAGTTCGCCTCTCGAATAAAAACAACAAACTTTAAAGCCTCCTGAATCTAACCCCACAGCCCTGGCCGTTAACACCTGAACTGGCCCGCCTGTTCCCAATGCTGCCCAAGCCCAGTAGGGTGGACCAGGGTGACCCAGGCAGCAGTGTCTGACCTGCCCTTGACTTGCCACCATGTCCCTGACCTGCCAAAATGTATCCAAGAACTTCCTTAAGGAACTGGCGAATGAGCCATAAGGGTGCAACCGGTCACGTCAAAGGAAGTAAGATCCGAGGAAGGGTGGTTGTCCTGCATGCCAGTAGGAGGGTGTTTGAACAAGGTTGACGAGGAATGAGCAAGAGTGGAAGGAGGGATCAAGTTAGCTAGAAAGCAAAAAAGTAAAGATGCTCCAGACAGATGGGGGAAAACAAATCACAAAGTATACTGGTAGACAGGCTGGAAGCCACATATCAATTTTTTTAAACGATGCCTTATGAGGAACGGCTTAGGGAGCTGGGTATGTTTAGCCAGGAGAAGAGAAGGTTAAGGGGTGATAGGATAGCCATGTTCAAATATATGAAAGGATGTCATATAGAGGAGGGAGAAAGATTGTTTTCTGCTGCTCCAGAGAAGCAGACACGGAGCAATGGATTCAAACTACAAGAAAGAAGATTCCACCTAAACATTAGAAAGAACTTCCTGACAGTAAGAGCTGTTCGGCAGTGGAATTTGCTGCCAAGGAGTGTGGCGGAGTCTCCTTCTTTGGAGGTCTTTAAGCAGAGGCTTGACAGGCAGATGTCAGGAATGCTTTGATGGTGTTTCCTGCTTGGCAGGAGGTTGGACTGGATGGCCCTTGTGGTCTCTTCCAACTCTATGATTCTATGAGTCTCTTGATGTATTCTAAGGTTTCCATTATCACTAAAACTGTTTCCACAATCCATACATTTTAAAGGTTTCTCTCCTGTGTGAGTCCGTTGGTGTAATTTAAGGTCTCTACTCCGACTAAAGCTCTTTCCGCACTCCATACATTTACCGTATTTTCCGGCGTATAAGACGACTGGGCGTATAAGACGACCCCCAACTTTTGAGAAGATTTTCATGGGTTAAAAAGTAGTCTTATACGCAGGAATATACAGTATATGGTTTTTCACCTGTGTGTGGCCCTTGTGGTCTCTTCCAACTCTATGATTCTATGATTCTACGGTATGATTCTACTGGTCAACCCCTCCTTCTTTAACATTTTGGTGACATTTATGTTATGCTTTCGGGTGTTCTGTCAAAGAGGGGATACTTGCTGGGGGTTTAAAGGTTATTGCGTGATATTGTATGGCACTCCTCACCTATTTACAAGGGTGGGGATGGGGGGCAGGGGAGATTCAGTTGCCGCAGACCAAAAAGATCAACAGCTTGCCTTTCAGAGGTAAATTCACAGACCCTCCAACTGTCCCTATTTTCCAGGGACAGTCCCAGATTTACAGAAGCCATCCCAGTTTCTGATTTGATCCTGGAATGTCCTGCTTTTCCTTAGGATGCCCCTATTTTCCTCGGAGAAATGTTGGAGCGTATGGAGTTATGTGACCCCTGAGCCAAGGAGATAAGTAAATATACAAGCTTTAGAAGACATCTGAAGGCAGCCCTGTATATAGAAGTTTTTGAAAAAATGTTTCATTATGTTTTTATGTATGTTGGAAGCTTTCCAGAGTCATAGCTGCCAAGTCTCCCATTTTTTTTGTGGGAAAACCCTGTATTTTGTTACCGTTTCCTGCTGTCATCCCGAATTGATTAATATCCCGTAAATCCTCCGGATTTAGCTCCTGCCGGTGGCCATGTCCTGGCTCCCGGCTGTCTGCACATGTCTGGACATGCGCAGAAGCGATTTCGGGTGCCCAGACATGCAGACACGGGCAGCCCGTTACCGGAAGTCGCTTCTGCACATGCGTAGAAGCGACTTCCGGTGCCGTGCCGTTGCTGATCCCGGATTTTTCAATCTGGGAGTTGGAGGGTATGCCCAGAGTGGCTGGGGCAACCCAGTTAGATGGGTGAGGTATACAGAATGCAATTATTATTATGGAATAGGAAGTCCCTATTTTCATCGGAGAAGTGTTAGAGGGTATGGATTCGGTTGTACAGGGTGTGGAGCCTTGTGGGCACCACTGGGGTTACTTGGAAAGGAGCGTGAGAGGCCGGAGGGGGGCACATGCTGAATTTCGGCATTGCACAGGGTGCCACTGAAATTTGAGACCCTAAGATCCGCCACTGTTGCCTTGCTTCCTTGGTAGCCTCCATTTGTATGTATCTCTGAACCCTAGTGGACCTCACGGGATCCTAAGTCCCTTGATGGGGAGTTGGGCTGTAAAAGCCAACTCCAATTTTCTTAGAACATCACCTTTTTTTTACTCCAAGGGGCTCAAGGTGGCGAATATGGTTCTCCCCCTCATTTAAACTCCACAACAGCCCTATGACAGAGCTGCCCCCCCCATCGACCCCACTGCTTCTGCTACACCAGTTTTCATATACATATATACAATAGAATCTACCGGAGTTAAACTCAGGAAATGGACAAGGAGACCATTAGTCATTTCTCACTAGGTTTATACTCTTTCCACTCCCAGTAGAGCAGAGTAGACAGAATAGGAAACAGGCAGGGACTTTCAGGAAGAGACAACAGAACAATAGAATAGAGGTTTTATAAGAAATTAGTCATCCCAAAGACTAACTTCTCCTCTCCGTAACTTCTGAATAGCGTAAAATCCCTAGATTAATGGTTCCCAAACTGGGTGGTTCCACCTCCTTGGGGGCAGGGGGGAAGTCTTGAGTGGAAGTCAGGCTTCAGCTGCACAGAAGCTGGTGGTGGAGAGGACTTGCTGGTGTTTTGTATTTCTATATTTTTAAATGGTAATAAGAATAAGCAGAGGGGAGGACTGTGGCAAGAGGTTGGGGCTCCCGGATGAGGAACAGTGAGAGGGGCAGCAAGCTCAGTGAATGCCCGGGCGGTGAAAACCCTCGCTATGCCACTGGCAAGAACTTGGAAAAGGGGAAATTGAGGGGAGATGTGAGAGCCAACTTCAAATATCGAAAGGGCTGTCCCATGGAAGATGGAGCAAGCTTGGAGCAAGGAGATTCCGACTAAACGTCAGGAAGAACTTTCTGACAGTAAGAGCTGTTCAACCGTGGAATGGTCTCCCTCGTGAGGTTTTGGACTCTCCTTCTTTGGAGGTTTTTAAGAAGATGTTAGACGGCCTTCTGTCAAGGATTCTTTAGTTGAGATTCCTGCCTTGCAGGGGGTTGGACTAGATGACCCATTGGGGGTAATTTCCAAATCTATGATTCTATGAATCCTTCCAGGACACGTCCAGTATAAGGACTTCTACCAGGGTCTACAATATTCTTTTTGACCCAAGGCAACCAGACCTGGACACAGTACTCCCGATGGGGTGGCACCATAGATTTGCAGAACGGCACTAAGATTTTCAATTCCTTTCCTAATAATCCCTAACATGGAATTTGCCCTTTTCACGGTTGCCACACAATGGAGAAATATCTTCATTGAGCTATTCGCTACAACCCCCTCGAGTCCCTGGCAGGAAAGAATGCATTAAAAAAAAAACCCTAAGGTCTCGTTCCTGGTCCACCAATGCCAGCTCAGGACCCACAAGCATATCTGTGAAATTAAGATTTTCTATTCCTCACTTTACACTTGTTTCCATTGAATTGCATATGTCATTGCATGTACCCCTGCAGTTTCTGGACCCAACACCAGCTCCGTCTCTGTAGCCCCCAATTCTGGCAGCATGCTAAGCATCCCAGAAATAATCCGGAAGAAGCGGGATGGGGAGAAGCTGCAGCAGGAGGAGATCCTCTACTTTGTCCAAGCTGTGTCCAGGAAGGCCTTGCAGGAAGGGCAAATTGGTAAGGAAGGTTGTGGGACCGGGGAATCAGGGAGGGTGGGATTGTGGGTGGAGGGGGGGAGGGAAAGATGCGTTCAAGAATGAGGCGGAAACTCTGCAAACAGGCACAGCCAAGGCAACCCCTCCCATGACTTCCTTGTATGTGGGGAGAGGACTTATTCTTACGGCTCTCCAAGAATTATCCTACAGGGTTCAAAGACTTAGAATGTTTTCATAGGGTTTGCTTAACTCACAAGGAGACCCTGGCACAAGCAGACTGACACTCCTGCAGCAGAAAACACAACCACTGGTCCTGCCTCAGGATCCTAGGAATTCACCTTTTCAGTCCCCAAAGTCTGCACCCCATGTTGAATTCACTCCATCTAATCCAGGCATCCCCAAACTGCGGCCCTCCAGATGTTTTGGCCTACAACTCCCATGATCCCTAGCTAACAGGACCAGTGGTTGGGGAAGATGGGAATTGTAGCCCAAAACATCTGGAGGGCCAAAGTTTGGGGGTGCCTGATCTAATCCTTTTAAGCTCTCTCTCCCCAATTCGAAACTGGGGGGGAAACATGGCTCTTAAGCTGATTCATTGTCTGTTCTTGAAACTTGAAGGGTGCCATGCTTCTAAATTCTGATGGCTACTACACTCTAAAGGAAAGAATTACTTCAAAGTAATTATGGAAGGCAAGAGCTGGTTGATTTCATCTTGTGCAGCTGGATAGAATTCTCCTGAAATCTTGCATGCCTTTCTTTGTTATACGGTAGTTGTAAGTAGAATATCCATTGATTTCTTTAAAACTAAAAAAAGGTTTAAAAAAATCTACCTAAAACTTGTGCAATCATATCTGTACAAATATCTCTATTTAGCTATATCTTTACAAATAGAGCATTGGGTGACCATCCACAACAGAAGACCCTCTTGTGGACTAGAATAATCACCTTGCTAGTGATCAAAAGAATTGATTACAGGTAGGTAGCCGTGTTGGTCTGGATCGAAGTAAAAATAAAAAAATTCCTTCAGTAGCACCTTAAAGACCAACTAAGTTTTTATTTTGGTATGAGCTTTCGTGTGCATGCACGAAGGGTATCTGAAGGGTATCTGAAGAAGTGTGCATGCACACGAAAGCTCATACCAAAATAAAAACTTAGTTGGTCTTTAAGGTGCTACTGAAGGAATTTTTTTATTTTTAAAAGAATTGATGCTTTTGAATTGTGGTGCTGGAGGAGACTCTTGAGAGTCCCATGGACTGCAAGAAGATCAAACCTATCCATTCTGAAGGAAATCAGCCCTGAGTGCTCCCTGGAAGGACAGATCGTGAAGCTGAGGCTCCAATACTTTGGCCACCTCATGAGAAGAGAAGACTCCCTGGAAAAGACCCTGATGTTGGGAAAGATGGAGGGCAGAAGGTGAAGGGAACGACAGAGGACGAGATGGTTGGACAGTGTTCTCGAAGCTACGAACATGAGTTTGACCAAACTGCGGGAGGCAGTGCAAGACAGGAGTGCCTGGCGTGCTCTGGTCCATGGGGTCACGAAGAGTCGGACGTGACTAAATGACTAAACAACAACAACAACAACAACAACAACAACAACAAGAAAGACAAAGTGATCCAACTCTTCGCTGTTCTCAGAATTCAAATGGTCAAGGTTCCACAGTATGGGCAGGTTCTTAAAACAATATAAAAACCTGCACAACCTGCTGACTGAGCCAAATCCAGCATGTGTGACATGCCAGGTCATTTCTGTGGCTTGTGCTTTGTTGTTTAGTCGTTATTCGTGTCCGACTCTTCGTGACCCCATGGACCATAGCACGCCAGGCACTCCTGTCTTGCACTGCCTCCCGCAGTTTGGCCAAACTCATGTTCGTAGCTTCGAGAACACTGTCCAACCATCTTGTCCTCTGTTGTCCCCTTCTCCTAGTGCCCTCAATCTTTCCCAACATCAGGGTCTTTTCCAATGATTCTTCTCTTCTCATGAGGTGGCCAAAGTATTGGAGCCTCAGCTTCACGATCTGTCCTTCCAGGGAGCACTCAGGGCTGATTTCCTTAAGAATGGATAGGTTTGATCTTCTTGCAGTCCATGGGACTCTCAAGAGTCTCCTCCAGCACCACAATTCAAAAGCATCAATTCTTCGGCGATCAGCCTTATTTATGGTCCAGCTCTCACTTCCATACATCACTACTGGGAAAACCATACTTTAACTATACGGACCTTTGTCGGCAAGGTGATGTCTCTGCTTTTTAAGATGCTGTCTAGGTTTGTCATTGCTTTTCTCCCAAGAAGCAGGCGTCTTTTAATTTCGTGACTGCTGTCACCATCTGCAGTGATCAAGGAGCCCAAGAAAGTAAAATCTCTCACTGCCTCGATTTCTTCCCCTTCTATTTGCCAGGAGGTGATGGGACCAGTGGCCATGAACTTGGTTTTTTTGATGTTGGCTTTTTTGATGTTGAGCTTGTGCTAGCCCCTCTCAGAATATCTCTCACCTGCGTCACCTGTTGTCTTCTAGGAGCGATGCTGATGGCCGTCCGACTACAGGGCATGGAGCCTGACGAGACTCTGGTGTTGACGCAGGCAATGGCTACATCTGGGAGGGTCCTTGAATGGCCGGCGAAATGGCAAGGGCTCCTGGTGGACAAGCACTCCACTGGGGGAGTGGGCGACAAAGTCAGCCTGCCTCTGGCACCAGCCTTGGCTGCCTGTGGCTGTAAGGTGAGTTAAGAAGGTTCTTCCAACCTCTCTGGTTCCCGGGCAAAATTTAAAGAGACCCACAGCCCATTCTCAAGCCACGATGAACTAGGTCAGCCATTCAGCAGACTCCTCTGAGGTTCTTAAAGAAACACCCAGAGCCGTCTTTCCCATAGAACTGAGTGGTGCATTGCGCCACAGCGCTACCCTCTCAGGGGCGCCCCAGCGAGTGGGGGAGCTGCACAGCTTTGCCGGCAACCTCCCCTTTCTCTGCATGCCCAGGCATGCAGCTTGCCTCCCATGCCTCTTGTGCATGGCAGGAGCGTGGGAGGGGAGCCCCGAAAAGGTGGGAACGGTTTCAACGGGGAAGCTGGAGTCTCTCCCAGCAGCTCCCTGTCAAAGCTCTCCACCAGCAAGTGAGGACCCCGCCTCTACCTTTTTGGTGTGGGGGCTTCCCAGCGGGCAGAAGGGAACTCCAAAGCGTTTGCAGATACTCTACTCCTCCTTCTCCTCCTCACCCAGGAGCAGAAAGAGTTGCTTGGGCTGCTGCCCCTGCAACTCAATCTATGCTCTTTTCTGGAGACCAAGCTGAACTCTGACTGAAAGAATTATTTCAACGTCTGCCCAAGGCGTTTGGCTCCCCCCCCCCGACCTGTCCTTAGCTGTGCCCAAGTGCACTTTTATTTCTCCCTTTAAGCAGCGTTGCAAAATGCAGCGGGCTGCACATGCACACCCCGGGCCGTACGCTGCGCCAGATCCACACACTACCTGCATTTTTGCATTCCTTGCAGGCACAGCAATCTACTCTCCTTGGGGACTTTGGTGCCAAGCTTGGTTATTGGATGAGCATAATGTATTATGGATTTGACAGCCTTAAAATGCATAAGCCAATCAGAGAGCCAGTGTGGTGCAGTGGTTAAGAGCGGTAGACTAGTAATCTGGGGAACCAGGTTCGCGTCTCCGCTCCTCCACATGCAGCTGCTGGGTGACCTTGGTCTAGTCACACTTCTCTGAAGTCTCTCAACCTCACTCACCTCACAGGGTGTTTGTTGTGGGGGAGGAAGGGAAAGGAGAATGTTAGCCGCTTTGAGACTCCTTCGGGTAGTGATAAAGCGGGATATCAAATCCAAACTCTTCTTCTTCTTCTTCTTCCTACCATCTCAGCCAATCTGCTGCTGTCCCGCCACACCCACCCACTCACTTCGAGGGGATCAGGGAAGCCTGCGTGGGCTGGGGGAGCGTTGGTATTCCTGCCCCGGCTCAGCTTCCCAACCACCCTCCTCCTCTCCATTGGCGGGTTAAATGCCCTCTTCCTATGCTACTCATAACCAGTCCTAAGACAACCCAGTCTTTCCTCTTTACCTTTCAACAGGTGCCCATGATCAGTGGCCGAGGTCTGGGCCACACCGGAGGCACGCTGGACAAGCTGGAGTCCATACCTGGCTTCACGGTCTCCCAGAGCCCAGAACAGGTGAGGTGTCCCAGGTTGTGATGGAGCCAAAGGGGCTTATGGGGGGTGTTGGGGGTATGTGGCTGTCTGTTTCTGTCGGCCAGGAAGAGTAGGCGTGGATGGAGGAGGGAATAGGCATAAGCCAGGGAGACAATGCTAGCAAAAGGGATTCCGGCACTGTACTGCTCTCCTAAGAGAGAAGCAAGAGCCTGTTCTAAACTGCAGGAAAGTCCCTTTAATTGGGACTACGGTTGGAGGAGAAACTCAATTCAGTTCAGAGCTGTAGATGAATTTACTGGATTTGCACCGGATTTGAACTGAATCACAGGGATCCTTCAAAATTTGCACTAATCCAGATTTTACAATGTAGTTTTGCAGCCGAGTAATTTGCACAGAAATACACACACTAGTCCAGTGGATCCCAAAGTGGAGAGTAGCGCTCCCTGGGGGGCAGTGGGATTACTTAGGGGGCGCTCAAAGGCAAGAGGTTGGCAGGGTGCACTGGAGGTGGTGATTTAAGACTCCTTGTAAGTGATTTTAAGCCAGGGATTGGGAAGCTGGTATAATAATAATAATAATAATAATAATAATAATAATAATAATAATAATTTATTTATACCCCACCCATCTGGCTGGGTTTCCCCAGCCACCCTGGGCAGCTTCCAACAGAAAAATGAAATAAAATAATCTATTAAACATTAAAAGCCTCCCTAAACAGGGCTGCCTTCAGATGTCTTCAAAAAATCTGGTAGCTGTTTTTCTCTTTGACATCTGATGGGAGGGCGTTCCACAGGGCGGGCGCCACTACCGAGAAGGCCCTCTGCCTGGTTCCCTGTAACTTGGCTTCTCGCAACGAGGGAACCGGCAGAAGGCCCTCGGCAGTGGACCTCAGTGTCCGGGCAGAACGATCGGGGTGGAGACGCTCCTTCAGGTATACTGGATTGAGGCCATTTAGGGCTTTAAAGGTCAGCACCAACACTTTGAACTGTGCTCAGAAACGTACTGGGAGCCAATGTAGATCTTTCAAGACCAGTGTTATGTGGTCTCGGCGGCCGCTCCCAGTCACCAGTCTAGCTGCCGCATTCTGGATTAGTTGTAGTTTCCGGGTCACCTTGAAAGGTAGCCCAACGTAGAGCGCATTGCAGTAGTCCAAGCAGGAGATAACTAGAGCATGCACCACTCTGGAGACACAATCCGCAGGCAGGTAGGGTCTCAGCCTGCGTACCAGATGGAGCTGATAAACAGCTGCCCTGGACACAGAATTGACCTGCGCCTCCATGGACAGCTGTGAGTCCAGAATGACTCCCAGGCTGCGCACCTGGTCCTTCAGGGGCACAGTTACCCCATTCAGGACCAGGGAGTCCTCCACATCCGCTCGCCTTCTGTCCCCCACAAACAGTACTTCTGTCTTGTCAGGATTCAACCTCAATCTGTTAGCTGCCATCCATCCTCCAACCGCCTCCAGGCACTCACACAGGACCTTCACTGCCTTCACTGGTTCTGATTTGAAAGAGAGGTAGAGCTGGGTATCATCCGCATACTGATGAACACCCAGCCCAAACCCCCTGATGATCTCTCCCAGCGGCTGCATGTAGATGTTAAAAAGCATGGGGAGAGGACAGTCCATGAAGCCGACACATCACATTAAGAATTTGCAGAACATTGGGAATTTATCGTGAACAGTAACAATTTAACAACTTGGGAGTTACTGCATCATTAAAATTCGAATGACAGGCTTGGACAACAGCCCAGATTGGAAGATTGGAATGAAGTCAGGAAAAGCTGCGCTGGCAAATAGACAGTTGAAAAAAATATATACAGTATACACAAATAAAGCTGTACCCGATGGTTGAAAGGATATATGATTTCTGACATGATTGAGAATAGCACAGCCAGGAAAGGGGAACTTTAAAGCGTTAAGATCGGAATGTGGAAAATATGAGAACAACAAGAAGGCAGAAAGGAAAATATTGGAGATATACTTCAGAGGTCCAGACAATGGGAAGCCCGAAAAAATAATAATTAATAATTCAGATTGTAATTTGGCTTATTATTATTATTATTATTATTATTATTATTATTATTATTATTAAATTATTTGGAGTATGATTTGATGGATTTGTTAATTGGATGTTATTTTTGAAAAACTAATAAAATGATTCGTGTGTGTGTGTGTGTGTGTGTGTGTATATATATATATATATATATATATATATATATATATATATATATAAAATAGAACAGGGATGCCCATTCTTGGTAAATGACTGGCATCAATGGACCAAGCTAATCAATTTTTGTTGAATCAATTACACAAAATGGTTTTGATTAGATTTTGAATAAATCTAATAAACAGTTGTTTATTACATTTGTTTATTGCCTTACCTCTCTAGTGGGTCATGTGAACCATTATCCTGAATAAAGCTTTCGATAGAGTAGGGTGGGGTGAATTTATGAAACCAAGGGGGCAGTGGTCTGAAAAAGTTTGGAAATCCCTGCGCTAGACTCTCCTCCCTCTGCACTAGCTACCTTGGCAGCAAAGGGAGGTGGTGGTGGATGTCAGGAGTATGGGCAGGAGTCAGGCTCTGGGGCCTGTAGTGCTTTGCAGGACTGGGGCATGCCTCAACTTGTGCTGGAGAAGCAAGGCGTGGCCACACAGGTGAAGTCCTCAGCTTGTGCTGGAGAAGCAAGGAGTAATCACCCAGGTGAGGCCACTTGAGATCTCACTGCACCTGGTGGCAGGAGCTGGGAGGGATAAAAGCCCAGCATTTCCCTTCAGCTCTTTGCCACAGCAACGCTATCCCTGCATGGTTGCATCTGGCCTCCTGTTCCTTGGACCCTTGCCTTGTTGCTGCTGTGCTTCTTGGACCCCTGCCTCGCCTTCGCCTTGCTCTTGCCCCGTGGACCTTCGCCTTGCTTCTTGTTCCTGGATCCTTCGCCTTGCTCCTTGCTCCTTGGACCATTGCTTCGCCTTCGCCTTGCTTCTTGTTCCTGGACCCTCGCTTTGCCTTCGCCTTGCTTCGTGCCCCGTGGACCTTCGCCTCTGTCTTCGACCCTGCTTCTTCACCACCATCTTGCCTCTGGTCCTGACGCCCGCCGACCGGACCGTGACAGTGGAGTTCCTGGGTGGAGCTGATGACAAGTGAGTGGCCCGTGCGGACAGCCCAGGACTTGTTCTCTTGCAGATGAAGCAGATCCTGGAAAAGGTTGGTTGCTGCATTGTGGAGCAGAGTACGGAGCTGGTCCCAGCAGACAAGGCCCTCTATGCCCTGAGAGACGTAACAGCCACAGTGGACAGCTTGCCCCTCATCACAGGTATGGGGTGAGATCCAGTTACAGGAGAAATCTCGGTGCTGAGGCCCTGGCTGTGGGCTCCTTCCAATCAGGCAGGCTTAGGACCCTCGTACTTACGGGACTGCCTCTCCTGGTATGTCCCGCAGAGGACCCTAATAATAGCTTAAAGGTATCAGGGGTGGCGGGTGGCACTGTGGGTTAAACCACAGAGCCTAGAGCTTGCCGTCGTCGGTTCGAATCCCTGTGGCGGGGTGAGCTCCTGTTGCTTGGTCCCAGCTTTTGCCAACCTAGCAGTTTGAAAGCACGTCAAGTGCAAGTAGATAAATAGGTATCGCTCCAGCAGGAAGTCTTTTGCCAGCATGATTTCCCATAATGAAGTTTACAAAGCGTTTTACTGAAATGCTTTTTTGATTTGTACATACTATGCTGCTCTGTGGGAGGTTGGAATAGCAAACTTTTTCAGCAGGGGGCTGGTCCACTGTCCCTCAGACCTTGTGGGGGGGGCGGGCTATATATATTGGGGGGGAAATTGAACGAATTCCTATGCCCCACAAATAACCCAGAGATGCATTTTAAATAAAAACACACATTCTACTCATGTAAAAACACACTGATTCCTGGACTGTCTGCGAGCCAGATTTAGAAGGTTATTGGGCCGGATCCGGCCCCCGGGCCTTAGGTTGCCTAGCCATGGAATAGATGATGCTTTGGGACCAATCGTACTCTACAAAGATATGACTTTGTCTAGCGCAGTGATGGCGAACCTATGACACGTGTGTCAGACGTGACACGCAGAGCCCTCATTGCTGGCACGCGCCCCATCGCCCCATTCACGCTGTTCCCCCCCCATTTGTTCTCCTGCTCCTCCTACAGCTTGTCTCCACTAGAGCTTGTCTCCACTGTTAAAACCCGGATCCTTTGTTGTTGTTGTTGTTGTTGTTGTTGCTGGTAGCCAGAGGTTGGTTTTTAACCCTTTCTGTGCTGTTTTTTCTGGCGCTTTGGCAGACTATGTCGGTGCTGCGTGTTAGTTCCAGGGAAGGTATTATTCGTTATTTATTTCTGTTCTCTCCCCCCCCAAAGCGCAGCAGCTTTGGGGCACCCCCCCAAAAGCAAAGCAACTTTTGCACCCCCCCCCAAAAAAACCCTCCAAAACTTTGATCAGCAGCTCCCCCCAAAATGCTCAACAACTCTGGGCACTTTGTGATAAATAAGGGTTTTTAGGTTAGATTATGTCACAGAGGATTTTGGTTTTATGTATTACAATGATACATTTTTGTTATTTAAACTATAATTATCACACAATTATGGATTTTTCCTCGAAGTGACACACCACCCGAGTTATGCTGTTTTTTTGGTGAATTTTGACACATCAAGCTCAAAAGGTTGCCCATCACTGGTCTAGCGTGTACCCCCCCCCCAATTGCATCCAAGGCTACTACCTGGATCATTCCAGCGCCCCCTACCCCCAGGAGACGGTATTGCCCACTTTGGGAAACACTGGCCTAGGTGAACACAAGTTTTTGATTTTGTGAATAAAAGCCAATCGCACTTTGAGTCCTCTTCCTGACCTGTGGATGCACCTGCATTCCTGACAGCCCCTTGACACTGCCTCTCTCTTGCCTCACAGGCTCAATCCTGAGCAAGAAGGCTGCGGAGAACATCTCTGCCCTGGTTCTGGATGTGAAGTTTGGCAGCGCAGCCCTTTACCCCACTCTGGAGAGTGCCCAGCAGCTGGCTGAGAGCCTGGTGAGTCCCCAGAGAAGGGCCAGTGGCTTCTGGGGGCTTTCAGCTCCTTCATGGAGGAGAGGGCTATCGAGGGCTACCAGCCAGGGTGGCTCTGCTCTGCCACCATAGTCGGAGGCAGCTGTGCTTCTTGTGGGCTTGACACAGGCATTTGGTCGGCCACCGAGAGAAGAAGAACAGGATCCTGGACTAGATGGGCCATTGGCCTGATTCAGGAAGCCCTTCTTAGGTTCTGCTGCTTGGGATGGGGATTTGGCATCTGAAGAAGTGTGCATGCATGCGAAAGCTCATACCTATGACAAACTTAGTTGGTCTCTAAGGTGCTACTGGAAGGATTTTTTTTTATTTTTTTTTGGACAAAGATGATGGACTCTGCAGAATTAGCCAAGCTGGACCGGTAGACTCCGGAACCAAAAGTTTCAAAGACACTGGAGTAAATTGATTGGGTATATGAATCATTATTGTAAAAATGTGGAAATAATAATAATAATAATAATAATAATAATAATAATAATAAATATATTATTTATACCCCACCCATCTGGCTGGTTTTCCCCAGGCACTCTGGGTGGCCTCCAACAGAAGTATTGAAATACAATAATTTATTAAACATTAAAAGCCTCCCTAAACAGGGCTGCCTTCAGATGTCTTCTAAAAATCTGGTAGCTGTTTTTTTCTTTGTACTGAGAATTGTATCTTTTCTGACTGACAGTCGAATAAAGAATGATGATAAATATAAATATAAATATATTATTTATACCCTGCCCATATGGCTGGGTTTCCCCAGCCACTCTGGGCGGCTTACAACAGAAAAATGAAATAAAATAATCTATTAAACATTAAAAGCCTCCCCAAACAGGGCTGCCTTCAGATGTCCTCTAAAAGTCTGGTAGTTGTTTTTCTCTTCAACATCTGGTGGGAGGGCGTTCCACAGGGCGGGTGCCACTACCGAGAAGGCCCTCTGCCTGGTTCCCTGTAACTTGGCTTCTCGTAGTGAGGGAACCGCCAGAAGGCCCTCGGAGCTGGACCTCAGTGTCCGGGCAGAACGATGGGGGTGGAGACACTCCTTCAGGTATACTGGACCGAGGCCATTTAGGGCTTTAAAGGTTAGCACCAACACTTTGTCTTGTGCTCGCAAACGTACTGGGAGCCAATGTAGATCTTTCAAGACCAGTGTTATGTGGTCCTGGCAGCTGCTCCCAGTCACCAGTCTAGCTGCCGCATTCTGGATTAATTGCAGTTTCCGGGTCACCTTCAAAGGTAGCCCCACATAGAGCGCATTGCAGTAGTCCAAGCAGGAGATAACTAGAGCATGCACCACTCTGGTGGGACAGTCCACCGGCAGATAGACAGCTGCCCTGGACACAGAATTAACCTGCGCCTCCATGGACAGCTGTGAGTCCAAAATGACTCCCAGGCTAGAAAAGAAGATCAAACACTGTTTATGTATGCAACAACCGCGGCTAGGACTTTGTTAGCCCAAAAATGGAAATTACAGGAATTACCTACAATTGTGGAGTGGCAGATAAAAATGATGGACTATGCTGAACTTGCTAGATTGACATGCAAGATTCGTGACCAGGGGGAGACAAGGTTTCAAAAGGACTGGAGTAAATATGTGGACTATATGGAGAAAAACTGTAGATCATTAAAAACTCTCGCAGGATTAAAATAAACCTTACGAATTGACCAATATGTTAAAAAAGGAACTGCAAAAAAAGGAATTAATAAGAAACCCGCATGAAGGGAGGGGGGGAAGTCATAGCTCGGCGGAGCAAGGTAAAAGTTGTGAATATAAGATTTTGTATAAAAGATTGGTTTTGTTAATTTGTTGAATTTGGAAAATTGGAATAAAATGTATTTTTTTAAAAAAAACAAAAACAAAACAAAATGACTCCCAGGCTGCGCACCTGGTACTTCAGGGGCACAGTTACCCCATTCAGGACCAGGAAGTCCTCCACACCTGCCCGCCTCCTGTCCCCCACAAACAGTACTTCTGTCTTGTCAGGATTCAACCTCAATCCGTTAACCGCCATCCATCCTCCAACCACCTCCAGGCACTCACACAGGACCTTCACCGCCTTCACTGGTTCTGATTTGAAAGAGAGGTAGAGCTGGGTATCATCCGCATACTGATGAACACCCAGCCCAAACCCCCTGATGATCTCTCCCAGCGGCTGCATATAGATGTTAAAAAGCATGGGGGAGAGGACAGAATCCTGAGGCACCCCACAAGTGAGAGCGCAGGGGTCTGAACACTCATCCCCCACCACCACTTTCTGGACACGGCCCAGGAGGAAGGAGCGGAACCACTGTATAACAGTGCCCCCAGCTCCCAGCCCCTCTAGACGGTCCAGAAGGATGTTATGGTTGATGGTGTCAAAAGCCGCTGAGAGATCCAGCAGAACTAGGAAACAGCTCTCACCTTTGTCCCTAGCACGCCGGAGATCATCGACCAGCACAACCAAGGCAGTTTCAGTCCCATGATGAGGCCTGAATCTCGACTGGAAGGGATCCAAATGGTCCGCTTCTTCCAGGTGTTCCTGGAGTTGTTCACCGACCACCCATTCAATCACCTTGCCCAAGAATGGTAGATTTGAGACTGGGTGATAGTTGGCCATATCGGCCGGGTCTAAAGATGGTTTTTTAAGAAGCGGTTTAATGACTGCCTCTTTCAGCGGGGCTGGGAAGACTCCCTCATAGAGGGACGCATTTACCACCCCGCGGAGCCCATCGCCCAGCCCTTCCCGGCTAGCTTTTATTACCCAGGATTGGCAAGGATCAAGGAGACAGGTGGTTGGTTTCACTCTTCCAAGCAGCCTGTCCACATCCTCAGAGTCCATATCCACATCCTTCTTGCAGATGTTGCAGTTCAATGGGCTGCTGGCTCCCTGCATTTATATTTTGTAAAATTTATGCACCGCCTGAACGTGAACGAAACCCTCAAAGCGTTTTACAAAGAGATAAAGCAACAGAATCCATAAAGGTCTACAAGAATGCTTTAAAAGATACAGGAAGTTAAAATAGTAAAACAGATTAAAATTCACACCAGCTTTATTCTAAAGAAGAATGTTTTTAGCAGATGCTGAAAAGAGTTCAGTCGAAGGCGTCTGCTTGATACCAATAGGCAGGGAGTTCCAAAGTGTAGGTGCTGCCACACTAAATGTTCGAGTGCCTACGAATGTGGAACGGGCAATGCGTGGCATTGGTAACAATGCCAGTTCAACTGATTAAAGTGTTTGGGTGTGCACAGGTGGACTAAGGTGACCTTGCAGGTAAAATTGGTCCCACGTTAAGGGCTTTATATAATGTATTGGCCCGAATATAGGACGCACCCGCAAATAAGACCGCAGGTTTAAAATTCAAGGCTTATTTGCGGGTGCAGCCTGCCTCCTGGCACTACCGCCCTTGTTGCAAAACAAAAGCGTCTGGGATGAAAGGAAAAAAACTCCACGCAGCAAATGAGGAATAACAAAAGGTTTATTGCTTGGCTAGCCAGCAAGTTGACTCAGAGGAATCAGTCTTCAAAGTCAGAGCGCTGAATAAAGGGTGGGGCTCCTTAATATACATTTCTGTTATCTCTTAAGGCACTACATATGCAGAGACTGTGGCAAAATTCCTCCTATCCTAGGCTACACCCCCCTATTAGCATACCATTTACGGTCTTTCCTTAATTACATATACACACACAAAGAACTCTCTCTAAGCCAGTGATGGCGAACCTATGACACGCGTGTCAGACATGACACGCAGAGCCCTCACAGCTGGCACGCGCCCCATCGGCCCATTTGCGCTGTTCCCCCCCCATTTGTTCTCCGGCTCCTCCTACAGCTTGTCTCAGCTAGAACTTGTCTCCGCTGTTAAAACCCGGATCCTTTTTTGTTGTTGTTGTTGCTGGTAGCCAGAGATTGGTTTTTTAACCCTTTCTGTGCTGTTTTTCTGGCGCTTTGGCAGACTATGTCGGTGCTGCGTGTTAGTTCCAGCAAAGGTATTATTCGTTATTTATTTTTGTTCTCTTCCCCCCCAAAAAAGTGCAGCAGCTTTGGGGCACCCCCCCCAAAAGCAAAGCAACTTTTGCACCCCCCAAAAAAACCTCCAAAACTTTGGGCGGCTTCCAACAGAAAAATAAAACACAGTAATTTATTAAACATTAAAAGCCTCCCTGAACAGGGCTGCCTTCAGATGTCTTCTAAAAGTCTGGTAGTTGTTTTCCTCTTTGACATCTGTTGGGAGGGCATTCCACAGGGCGGGCGCCACCACCGAGAAGGCCCTCTGCCTAGTTCCCTGCAACTTGGCAACTTGGTTCCCTGCAACTTAGTTTTTGGTTTATTAAATACAGTTATATATTACAATTATACATTTTTGTTATTTAAACTATAAATATTGCAAAATTATGTTTTTTCCCCCCTCGAAGTGACACACCACCCAAGTTATGCTAGTTTTTGGTGAATTTTGACACACCAAGCTCAAAAGGTTCCCCATCACTGCTATAAGCAGCAGCTCGCTGCACGTGATCCCTTTGTTACCTTGAGGGAGTTTAGGACATGAAGCAAGGCCCGCCTCCCTTTCTTATGCACACACTTTGGAATGTGTTTTTGCAAGACAAAGATAACAACTCATGGTACGAGATTAGGGCAGCCTGGCTTGAAGGTCTTTATACGCATCACCCTGAACAGGGTGCCGGTGCTCGGTTCCGAGATCGCTGCACCCATGCCTCCTGGCACTCCCGGCACTACCTCCCCAAGCTGGAGCCAGCCCCCCCGCCCCCCATTCAGGGCGGTTGTGCCAGGAGGCGGGCACGCAGTGCTCGGTTCCGAATATAAGCCGCACCTTAACTTTGGGGGTGGGGGAAGTGGGGCTTATATTCAGGCCAATACGGTACTAATAACAACACCTTAAACTTGGCCTGGAAGCAAATCGGCAACAAGTGCAGTTCTCTGAGCAAAGGCATAGCTATTCATTCATTCATTCATTCATTCATTCTCTCTCTCTCTCAGGTGTCTGTTGGGACCCAGCTAGGGATAAGCACATCGGCGGTGCTCAGCAAGATGGACGGACCTTTGGGGTGTCGTGTGGGTCACTCCTTGGAGGTCCTTGAATCCTTGGAGTGCTTGGAAGGACAAGGACCTGGGGATCTCTGTGAGCTGGTGACCACGTTAGGTCTGCGCTGGGGGGCACACGAGCGGCATTATAAAACGTTTCACTGTGTTGTGTGTGAGCGGAAGGGAGAGGGAGGGAAGGAAGCAACGAACCCCAAGGCCCACTTGCTGCGGTTAAGTCCAGTGGAGTCCCAGGGGTTTCTCTCAACCAGCACCCACAATTCCACTCTGGACTTTAAGAAGGCCAATTTCAAAAAGCTGAAGGAGTTACTGGGTATGATCCCGTGGTCAGAAATACTCATTGAGAAGGGAGTCGATGAAGATGGGAGTTTCTAAAAGGAGAAATATTGAATGCCCCCAAGCAGACAAGACCATCAAGAAAGAAAAGTGGGAGGCATCTAAGGAAACTGGTGTGGCTGCATAAGGAGCTTACAGATGAGCTGAGAGCTAAGAAGGGCATGTGTAAGACATGGAAGAAAGGGGAAATGACTAGGGAGGAGGATACACGAGTAGCAAACAGTTGCAGGGGGAAAGTCAGGCTGGCTCAAGCTCAGAATGAGCTCAGGCTTGCAAGAGAGGTGAAAAAGAATAATAAAGGGTGGTTTGTTTGTTTTTTGCTGTGTTTGAAGTAAGAGGAAGAACAAGCACGTGGTAGGTCCTCTGCGTGGAACACGGAGAAATGCTATTGGGTGACAGGGAAAAGACGGAACTACTCAACACCTCCTTTGCCTCTGTCTTCACCCAAAAAGAAAGTGATGCTCAACCTGGTGATAAAACAATAATTTATGCAAGGAGGGAAAAGAGGTAGTAAGGAAATACCTTGTTGTTGTTTAGTCGTTTAGTCGTGTCCGACTCTTCGTGACCCCATGGACCATAGCACGCCAGGCACTCCTGTCTTCCACTGCCTCCCGCAGTTTGGTCAAACTCATGTTCATAGCTTTGAGAACAGGGCCTGATGAGCTGGATCCAAGGGTACTAAAGGAGCTTGCGGATATAATCTCAGAGCCTTTTACTTTGAACTTGACAGATTGGAGAACTGAGTGCAAGCTCACACAATGAATTTCAGTAGGGACAAATGTCAGGTTCTGCCCTTAGGCAGGAAGAACCAGATGCACAAATATAGGATGGGGGACCCCTGGCTTACTGGCAGTACACGTGAAAAGGATCTCGGGGTCTTGGTGGACCACAAGCTGAACATGAGTCCACAGCGTGATGCAGCAGCTAAAAAAGCCAATGCAATTCTGGGCTGCATCAATAGGAGTATAGCATCTAGATCAAGGGAAGTAATAGTACCACTGTACTCTGCTCTGGTCAGACCTCACCTGAGTACTGTGTCCAGTTCTGGGCACCACAATTTAAGAAGGACGTTGACAAGCTGGAAGGTGTGCAGAGGAGGGCGACCAAGAAACAAAGCACCTGGAAACAAAGCCTGATGAGGAATGGTTGAAGGAGCTGGGTATGTTTAGCCTGGAACAGAAGACACTGAGAAGAGATATGAGAGCCATCTTCAAATATCAGAAGGGCTGTCACATGGAGGACGGAGCAAGCTTGTTTTTCTCTTGCTATGGAGGGGAGGACTCGAACCCATGGCTTCAAGTTTCAAGAAAGGAGATTCCGACTAAACATTCGGAAAAACTTTTTGGCAGTAAGAGCTGTTCAGCAGTGGAACAGACTCTCACAAGAGGTGGCGGACTCTCCTTCCTTGGAGGTTTTTAAGCAGAGGCTGGATGGCCATCTGTCATGGATGCTTTAGCTGAAATTCCTGCATTGCAGGGGGTTGGACTAGATGACCCTTGGGTACATTCCAACTCTAAGAATCTATGATTCTATGATTTTATTTCAGTATAAACAGGACTCTGTCTTTGCAGCTACACACACTCACACAGCAGAGACTCCCGTTTCCAAAAAAGGACAGGAGGGGGGGGGTCTTTTCTTTCCACCGCTTTTAATTGTGGAGGGGAGGAAAAAAAAGGAAAGCTAGGACATTATGGGATCAAATCAGAAACCGGGATGGCTTCTGTATTTCTGGGAAATCAGGACACATGGAGGGTATGAGTTTGGGGGGAGGGGGGAAGCCTCTCTCTCCATGGACCACCCAACTCATCCATTTTCCTTCCACCTCTCCAGGAGGAACCTTGTTGTGGCAGTGCGGGAGAGCCAGCTCTGCTTCCCAAGGCGCTGCCCACATTGCCAAAGCCCTGGACAATGGCTCTGCCCTGAGGACTTTCCAAGCCATGCTGGAAGCGCAAGGGGTGGAGGCCAGCGTGGCCCATGCCCTATGTGCCGGGGATCAGGAACAGCGCTTCCGGGTGCTGGGGCAAGCCTGGGCGCAGGAGGAACTGGGGGCTCTGTGTGACTGTAAGGATGGGGGTGAGCCTGGGCAGAACTCCCAGGTCGTCCTTCCACTTCCACTGGAGTATTTAGCCATAAAACAAGGGAACAGGGCCTTTTCTATGGTGGCTCCCCGTTCACGGAATGCTCTCCCCAGAGAGGCTCATCTGGTGCCATCATTACATGTCTTTAGGCACCAAGCAGAAAGCATTCCTCTTTACCCAGGCTCTTAAATAATCTATGGCCTGTGAAAGTGTGGGGGAGATGAATGCTATTGTGAGGATTGTTTTATTTTTATGCTGTATTTTATTATGCTGTATTTTATTATGTTTTTATTATTGATGCTCTGTAATGTGTTTACACACACACACACACACACACACACACACACTGAGTGCTTTTTTCAGGGACGACGACACAAACACCTAAACATTTTGTGAATTTAACGGGAGAATAAACTAAAGTTTAATTTTTTTTAGCTTCTTCTCTAGCACAGTGAATCATCAGTTCCGTTGCTACCCCCGATGACGGCCTCATTTCCTGAGTCTCATAATGTATTTATTTTTCCCAATTTGAACTATAAAATGGTAAATTTCCGGAGTCAAAATGAGAGTACTCCTAGACATTTTTAAAGAAAAAAGCACTCTGTGTGTGTGTGTGTGTGTGTGTGTGTGTGTGTGTGTAATTAAATTTTCTGTTTTACGGTACAATTTAGAGTATTCATTTAAACAACCTTAAAATATCAGTGACTTCCCTTCTTCTCTTGAATGAATGAATGAATTTATTAATACGGTCGCAGACCAGCATCAACACATACAGTAATACAGATCAACACAAAGCATAACAAAATACAAAAGGCAGTGTGAAAATAACGAGGATTTAAATACAAAAAATTAAAATCACTTCTTAACGGACTCCCTATAGTTGACATTTAGGGGTTGGGTCATTATGGGATATCACTTGCTTCCTGCGATTGATTGCAGACAAGCAGAATTTGGCTACATTTAATGTAGTCTTGGAATTCTTGTCCTCTAGCAGTAGTTTTAGACTATGATGATCAGATTCTTTCATGGACTTTTGCAAGACAGGTGTAATAAAAGTCAAACGTATATCGTCATACAAACGACAGCGTAAAAGTACATGTGAGGCAGTTTCTACTTCCATAGAGCCGCAAGGGCAGACCCGTGCAGTATATGGTTTACCCTCAAATCTGCCCTGTAGTAAGGCAGAAGGGAGAACATTGAATCTGACGAGGGTAAAAGATCGTCTGTATTTGGGGATCTGAATTTCAGACAGATAGCTTGCTGGGGCGAAACCTCTCCCATGGTCCCTTATTACAGAATATTTAGTCATTTCACTCATGTGGCATTGTAATTCCACGTCCCAGATTCGCTGGCGAATTAAAGTCCTGGCTCTCTCGTATCCTGCCGCAATTAAGATTTGCGGGGAGAGTCCCAGGCTTCTTATCTTCTCAAACAGGGAGGCTTTCCAGGTAGAGTGGTAGGAGTCTAACAATGTTAAATGTGCCAACCCGGCCGGGAAGAAGATGAGTTTTAGCCAAAAATGGATCTTTGCTATCCACAGCCGTGCATTGATGGATAATTGTCCGACTTCCAGTCGGACAGCTATGTTGGCTACACAGGGGGGGATCCCCAAAAGACAGCGATAAAATTTGGTTTGGAATGCCTCGACCGGCGCGAGATTTTTAAAAGTGCAAACCTGGGAACCATAGGTGAGTTGAGGGAGTATTTTTGTGACAAAGACCTGGGAGGCTGCTGGAACATATTGACCCCCTTTCCCATAGAAGAATCTTGTTAGGGCTTTGGTGGTCCTTCCTGTGTTGGCAATGGCCTTTTTCATCTGATGATGCCATGAGCCCCTTTCCTGAAACATTATTCCCAGATATTTATATGTTTCCACCTGATCAATGGGTTGGCTATCAATTCTCCATTTGTGTTTCCTTCTTTTTTTTGAAAACACCATGTTTCATTTTGCATTACATAAAAAATGCAATATGTTTTTTAATGTTGCACATTGCCCTGGGATCTTTGGATAAAGAATTGTATAATAATAATAATTAATAATAATAATAATTAATGGTGAGATAATAAATGGGGATCACTTTCTGAGGGTTTCAGTGTGCTGAGCCTAGCCTTCCCCAGCCAGATGACCTCCAGATGTTTGGGTTAAAGTTCCCATCAGCCTGAGCCAGAATGCCACCATGTCTGGTCAAGCGCACATGAGCTAGATTGAGCGCCGTGGCTGCTACCTGCTAACTCTGCCCTAATACCAAGCACCACACAGGAAACAATTGCTTGCCACTCTTAGAATAATAGAACTCTTGAGTTGCAAAGGGTTCCAACAGTCAACTAGCCCAACGCCCTACAATGGGGAAATCCCTGGCAGCTGGCCATCCAACCTTTGCTTAAACCCTCCAAGGAAGGAGAGCCTGCTACCCTGTAAGTCTGTTCCACTGTCGAATGGCTCTCACTCTTAGAATGTTCTACCCAAATGTCTGTTCAGGGCCGGCTCTAGGTATAGTCCCGGTGGCGTGGAAGCTATACTGCACGCTGCGAGGGCGGGGGCGCCGGAGCAATCTCCGCGCCAGGGCGCCCGACCTGCTCGAGACTGCCCTGCTTCTGTTGGAATCTCCTGTCTTGGAATCTGAATCCATCAGTTCAGGTCCTACTTTCCGGAGTAGGAGAAAACAAGGTGGCTCCTTCTTCCATGCTAACCCTCCTCCTGACTTTCCTCTGCAGGGACAGTCCAGCAGATCCTCGGCCTCCCCATTGCCCGGGTAATACATGCTCTGGGAGGCGGCCGCAGCCAGAAGGGGCAAATGATCAATCACAGAGTGGGAGCTGAGGTGCTGGTCTCTGTGGGGCAGAAAGTAAGGAAAGGTAAGAACTTCAAGCGGTGTGTGTGTGTGTGTGTGTGTGTGTGTGTGAGAGAGAGAGAGAGAGAGAGAGAGAGAGAGAGAGAGAGAGAACCAAGTGCTCATGTTCATCTTCTAGGTCTGCTTTCGTACATGGGGTGGGGCAGTCGGGTGTTATAAGAATTCCAAGGTCCCAAATATAAAATAAGCGTTCCTAAATGTACAAGGCAAACACATACATAAGCAGATAAACCACACGTCTGAAACAGGAAAGGTAAAGGCAAAGGGAACCCTAACCATTAGGTCCAGTTGCAGATGACTCTGGGGTTGCGGCGCTCATCTCGCTTTACTGGCCGAGGGAGCCGGCGTACAGCTTCCAGGTCATGTTGCCGGCATGACAAAGCCGCTTCTGGCAAACCAGAGCAGCACACGGAAACGCCGTTTACCTTCCCGCCGGAGCGGTACATATTTGCACTAATCGAACTGCTAGGTTTGCAGGATCTGGGACCAAACAACGGGAGCTAACCCCGTTGCGGGGATTCGAACCGCTGACCTTCTGATCGGCAAGCCCTAGGCTCTGTGGTTTAACCCACAGCGCCACCCGTACAGGAGAGCAATCCTAAAGCCATTTTGACTCTCCCAAATTGACCTAAAATATTTCTCTGTAAGGAGGAAGGCAATGGGAAGGCCTCTCCATTGTCTTTTTGCTTATCTGTCTTAAGGGTGTATTGGTGTATAAATAGGGTGAGCCTGTGACCTGGACTCGGGAACTAAAATATTAACCATCACAAAAGAATGGCCAGGCTGCCCAGGTAAAGCAATCAGTGACCATTAACAGGTATCCTGACAAACAGGATTTCTGCTAAATAAAAAAATTCCTTCAGTAGCACCTTATTTTTTTTTTTTTGTATGAGCTTTTGTGTGCATGCACACTTCGTCAGATACACTTGAAACAGAAGAGCCAGACCCTTATGTATATTCAGAGGGTGGGGTGGGTGGGTGGGAATGGGTGATGGGCTGGTAGGAGTGGTAAACCTGTTGATGGCTGTTAACGACTGCTGATGCAATTGGTCCTGCGGGGGGAAAGCAAGGGCTGAGGCGCTAAAGAAAGCTTGATCATGCATAATGAGATAAGAATCCAATGTCTTTGTTCATCTCAGGTGGTTCGATGGTTTTAAGCTTGGTAATGAGTTCCAATTCAGCAACTTCTCTTTCCAGTCTGTTTCTGAAAATTTTCTGTAATAAAACAGCTGCTTTGAGATCTTGTATAGAATGTCCTGGGAGATTGAAGTGTTCTCCTACTGGTTTCTCTGTCTTGTGCGTTCCTGATGTCAGGATTTCTGCTGTAGACCATTTGTGATGTATGCATGATGTTTCGTGGGGTGGTCTTGGGCTACAGGGTGGGCAATTTCAAAAGTCTATATAAGGGCTTGCACACCATTGTTTGGGGTTCTCCTCCCTCCTGCGTGTGGTGAGTGGGGGACCCTGTTGCAAAAAGCTTAATATTCTCAATATTCTCTGGTTGGCCTCTGTTATTTTCTCCTACCGATAGGGAACCTACTTAAGGACTCTATACGGGCTCTTGGATACTCCATAAGGGAAAAGGAACATTTTTTTTTTCTTATAACACAGGGGAGGCACCATCTTGATTCAGGCAGCAGAATTTCTTGGTCCAGCCCTGCCAATAGGGTGTCCTCCACGTGTTTTGCTTCACAACTTCCATCAGCCTTAGCCAATGTGCGTAGGGATCATGGATGATGGGATTTGTAGTCCAAAACTCCCAAGAGGCTGTGATCTACTTTCAGAATTAAAATCTGGAGGTGATCTACCCCCATTTTTTGGGGTTCAGCTCAAAGTTGTTGAGCTTTTTTAGGGAGAAGGAAAGGGGGGTGACCAGATTTGGTAACCTTTTTTGGGGGGAGCACTGCCCAAATTCTTTTCTTACGGGAGACAACAGAAACTTTTAGAGATTTCTTGGGAGAGAGTTGCATAAAAGCACTCACAAAACTGTACACCGCACAAACTCCTTTGTCATTTTTAAATATGAAAATGCAGGTTCACACAAATAAGTAGAACCAAAACATGAGTGTAAAATTTCACTGCATCTTCTCAAATTTGAGGGCACGGGCCCTCAGAAAAATGTCCTTTTTCAGAGTTAATATCTCATTTTCAAAGATATTTTCCACAATGAGTAATTTGTACTGATAGTGACAGCATTTTTTTAAAATGTCCAAATCAGATTTGAATGGAAATGACATGTACTCTACAATTAATTGAATTTTTTGGAAGTTGCCAAATCTTTTTTCTAACTCCAGAATAACAGAACCAATTTCAGCCACATACTTCTCTGTTTGACAAACAAAGTCTGGATCCCCCCCCCCCCCCGATGGCCCTGCATATTAGGAAAGGGATCAAAAATTTTGATTGTAAGGTCAGCAATCATTAGCTTAAATTTTGTTTTGTAGGATGAAACTATTTTAATCATGTCGCCATTGCATTTACCTTTACCTTGTAGCTCAAGGTTCATGTCACTAAGTTTACCGGTGAAATCAGGAAGGAAAGTCAGATCAAACAACCATTCGTCATCTTTTTTAAGGGGGGGGGAACCCCAAAGTTGTTGACTTTTTAAAGAAAGGTTCCCCAGAGTTGTTGACCTTTTTTTTAGGGAGCTGACACCACCTCAATATTTAAGCTACATAGAAGGTCTACCCTTTGAGTAGTGTTTTAAAAAAGAAAGAAACAGAAGACACAACATATACATGCAGTTTATTCTATCTCATTTTCTGAACTACTGCTATCATTTTCCATTTTCTCTTCCTCTTCCTTTTTGTCATTTTTCTCATGGACATCTAAAAAACTGCTTTGGAGGAAAATGGGGGGGGGGAACTGTTTTTCCTCCCATTTTTCTGGGTTTTTTCTCCCAGGCCCTCATACACGGTAGGCCCTGTTCTAAGAGCTAAATTTTATAGTACTCACTTTATAGTACTCACTTTAGTGTTTTAAGCCTTAAATAACTTAGGGCTCACATAGCTGAAAGACCTCACAGATGGGAAGCTCTTGGGAGTTTCACAGCCCTCGGAATTTGGGGGGGAGGTGGCCCAGATTTTAATCTCTGTGGAATCCCCTAAATTGTGGAATTCCCTCCTCAGAGTTATTTGTTTGACTTCTTCACTATTCAGCTTTTGGCAAAAGATGAAGCTGGACCTCTCCACCTTTGAGATGTGTTTTTTCAGGGCCCACTCTATTCCTTTGATTGCTAACTGTTTTAAATTTTGAATTTTGAATTGTAACCCAATCTGGGACATGTTGGTAAAGGGTATGTAATTAATGGTGATGAGTACAACAACAACAACGACAACAACAACAACAACAACAACGTGAAATAGTAGAAATTGTGCCCTCCATCTTTCCCAACATCAGGGTCTTTTTCAGGGAGTCTTCTCTTCTCATGAGGTGGCCAAAGTATTGGAGCCTCAGCTTCACGATCTGTCCTTCCAGTGAGCACTCAGGGCTGATTTCCTTCAGAATGGAGAGGTTTGATCTTCTTGCAGTCCATGGGACTCTCAAGAGTCTCCTCCAGCACCATAATTCAAAAGCATCAATTCTTTGGCGATCAGCCTTCTTTATGTGAAGAAATAAAGAAAATTTATGGATCATGTTCACAACCTGAGTGTCCAATGTACCTGTGTAAGAACGAAGGGAAGTCCCTGTCACTCACAGCTTTCCTGATGGGGCCGATCAGCTGTAGAGTGTAAAATCACTCCCCCCAAAGTGTGGGCCAGCTGCAGTGCCGGATTCAAGCAGGGCTCTCCCCGAAGCTGAGTGCTCTCCTGGAACTCAGCAGCCAAGGAAGCATTGTTGGAGCGGAAAAGTGATGCGAGCAGATCGAGGAAGCGAGCCAGAAGGAAGCTCTCCGGCTTGCACCTCGGTTTAAATGCCCCCCCCCCGCCAGCAGATTGGCTGGCTGGAACTGTGACATGGCCAGGACCTCCGGTGCTGCTCACTGCTGTGGCGCCCACCATGTTGCCTCACCGGAAGTCCCCATATGATAAATCTGAGGACATTAAATGAAATCCGGGGACATTTTTGTCCGGGGACAGATGTGTAAATTCAGGGACTGTCCCTGGGAAACGGGGATGTCTGGTAACCACATTTTAAAACAGGATTGGACGAATCCATGGAGGAAAGGGGGTATCAATGCTGTTAGAACCACAATTGCTATTCTCTGCCATCTGTTGTTGGAAACCTCAGGATAGGAGATTTGCTCTTGTGCTCGAATCCCGTTTGTGGCATCTGTTTGGCCCCAGTGGGAACAGGATGCTGGGCTGGGTGGGCCATTGGCCTGATCCAGCAGGCTCCTCTTATGTCCTTACAACTGCTTCTTCCCCCTCCCTTCCAGGGGATCCGTGGATCCGGGTCCATTATGAGAACCCAGAGCTGGGCGACGCTGGCCGGCATGAGCTGCAGGAGGCGTTGATCCTGGAAGACTCTGAGCCCTTCGTTCCTGGTTCAAAGGTGGCAAGGACTATTCTCCCACAGGGCCAGTGGGCCAGGGCAGACAAAGATTAGCAGGACTCAAGAGGCCCCTGTCGACTGTCAACAGGATGCGGGACGAGACTGGCCATGGAACCAATCACGTTATGGTCACTGTGGTTAGCTCTTGAATCAACTACAGTGGTACCTGGGTTTATGAACACAATTGGTTATGGAAGTCTGTTCATAAACTGAAGCGTTCATAAACTGAAGTGAACTTTCCCATTGAAAGTAATGGAAAGTGGATTAATCCATTCCAGACGGGTCCGCGGCGTTCATAAACTGAAAATTCGTAAACCGAGGTGTTCATAAACCGAGGTTCCACTGTACAGCCTTGGAATGGGGGAACTTCTTCTTTATTTACTGAACCCATGGCAGGATGAGAGAATGTGAGTTTCGATTTGGCAGGATTTGAGTAATACTTGTAATGTACTAAAAAACTAAGGTAAAAATGGATTACTTTAAGAAAAAATGGAGAAATTATATGATGCAGCAAGTTTGATGATGGGAACCATGGAGGGGTGGAGGGAAGTCTAGGGAATCCTAAATGTTGAGGATTATGATTACCGTTTGAATTCAAATGTATAGTGTAAAACCGAATAAATTTTTTTTAAAAGAGAACATGTGAGTTTTGCAATGCTCCCCCCCCCCTTCCCTGATAGCAGTGGCACAATGCAATTTTTGTTGCATGTTTTGAAATTTGCAATATACTTCCATGTCCCTGTGTTGTCATAATGCCCATTCTTGAATGGCACTCAGGTCCATTTAATATCTGAGAAGTTTCTGCTGTGTATGCTTAAGAAAACCGTAATTAGGGGCACTTTCAGAATTCTGCTATTATGCGGGTGGAAATGAGTCGTATCCTGACAAATTCTGGTTGTGCACTTTAAAGGTCTTCCTAGCCAAGGTTGCGCCTAGGCCCTGGATTCTACAGAGCAAAAAGAACAGATGGTGCTCTTAGGCACACAGTTCAGCTTCCTAAGAAACTCGCTTTCCCTTTGAAACGATCCTGAGTGCCTTGCCCAGATGGTGTAGAGATGTTTTTGGGAGCACTGGAGCCATGGCAAGTACATTGTAGGAAGCCAGAGGATTGGCTGATTAAGGCTTCCTGCAGTCAGAGGGGCGGGACATCTGACTGCAATGCCAGATTTACGTATAAAGTAAACAAGCTATAGCTTAGGGCCCCACTCCCTTGGGGGCGCCCCAAAAAATTAAAGGGAAAATACCTGGATGTACATTTCCAAAATATAAGATAAAAAAACCAAATACAATAAAACCTACATACAGCAACAGTGTCTTGTGTTGTGTCGGCTCCTAGGATGTAAGTCATGGTCCCCGCCTGCTCACCTGCTCCCTCAAATATCCCTGGTTTGCTCCTTTCTATATATGGGGTGCCTACATTCTGCATGGACTGGTTGCATGGCAACATGGGCAAATGGCTTGAGATACCTATTAGGTCCATCATCCATCAATGACCATATAGCATATATTCAAGACAAAAAACAGTGGCCATTTGTTGTTGACAAAGGACAGCTGGACATATCAAGGGCCCCATTACCTTCAGGAGCTTAGGGAGTCATCAAACCAAAATCTGGCCCTGTGTGACTGGCAAAAGGAGAGCACATGATGCAAATTGGGAAAGGTATCTACAGTTTTCTCAGGCTCCAGAATTTATACAGGTTGCAGAATTTCGCCCTTATGGGCATAGAATTTTGATTTTTTTCGCTTCAAGCTCACAAAACAGGGAAATTAGCAAATATTACAGTTATGGAGATCTTTGCCTCCCTGCCCCCTATAAAGCCCACCACACAGAAATGGGAAAACCCCCACTTCCCAGCCCTGCTTCAACTCACCCACACTTAAGACACCTTGGATAGACTAAGGGGTGATTCAATCAGGGGAATCCAGCCAAGGAATCTGGGAACAGGGAGACCCAAAGGTGCAGCCGCCTCACTAAACCCAGCCCCCCAGCTGTGAGGACCCTCCCAGGCCTCGGATGCTGCCCACCCCTCTTCCCTCCCCAGGCGCCAGTCTCAAGCAACAACACAGAGCATCGAGAGATTCACGTGTTTCCAAAGGAACATTTCTTGTCCAGACCATCTCCGCCGGTGGGGCCAGCTTAATCTGCCACGTCCACAATGAGAGGAGCCACGTAGTCCGAGTGGCGGATCCCGAAGGTCAAGCCACGTTGTGGGGTGTGCTGCAGGAGGAAGGAGAGACGGAGGGGCAGGGTTAGGCACCGCCAGCGGAAGGGAAGGGGTGGGGGCGTGGAAGGTTCTTGGCAGGCAAAGATCTCACATCACACCCTGTTCTGCCTTGGTCAGATCACATCCAGAATACTGTGTCCAATTCTGGGCACCGCAGTTTAAGAAGGGTGTTGACAAGCTGGAACATGTGCAGAGGAGGGTGCCCCAGGGTATATTTAATTTCTGGTTAGCTTGTCAACACGCCTGCTCATGCTTGCAGAGATTGGCTTCTCCCTCCTTGCAGAAGCCACAATGAAGATCACCTTGCCCTTGCCCGTTTGAATGTTGGGGTAAGAGCTATCCACCTCTCCCACCATCCTATAAGACCCATATCTTTACTGCAGGACAATGCACCCCTCGCCTCGGAACAATACCAGGCCTTCTGCTGCCACCTGCCCTCACCTTCTCTGGGCTGTAGGCTCCTGGACCCGGCTTCAAAGTGTTGTCTCCTGGAGGCATGTTGCGGGCCAGCATGCTGAAGTGGGGTGGGCGGTTCTTGTAGACACTGGGATCCACCAGGCGGTAGTTGCAGGGCCCTGGCGTCTGTCATGCAAGGAGGGGGAAAGGGTCACTAGGCCAGGCATGCCCAAGAACAGTCCCAGGCACACACCCTGCGCCTCTCCAGCCCCTTCTAGGGTGCTTCCCTGTCCTCTGATTATGGACATGTGAACGTCATCCAGTAGAACCCCACTCCCCTTCTCATCATGGTTGCCAGCCAACTGTCTTGAGAGACAATGGAGTGAACCTTTCAGGGTATATAATAATAATAATAATAATAATAATAATAATAATAATAATATCTTTATACCCCGCCCATCTGGCTGGGTTTCCTGAGCCACTCTGGGTGGCTTCCAACAGAAAGATAAAATACAGTAATCTATTAAACATTAACGCCGAACCACTCCATTAGCAGCCCCAAAGGACCGCTCTGGGGTGTGTGTCTGGAGGTCCTGGGCTGCCCAGGCGACAAGACCCTCCCTCAGCCTCGCTAATGTGGTCCGAAGACGTTTGGCCCCAGCTTGGCTGCAAGAGTTGCCGGAAGGATGCGTGCCAGGGGCCTTGCAACCTTTTGGAGTCTCCACACTGGATTGTATAAGGCACGCTTGGCAAATCCACACCGTGATCATGGACTTTGAAGACACTTGGACTCAGAACGCAAGGGAGAAATGTGCTAAGAGGAAGGCACACTTGGCAAATCCACACCGTGATCAACTCCCACCCGGAAACCAATGTCCCCACTGTGGAAGGACGTGTAGATCCAGAGTTGGCCTCCACAGTCACTTACGGACTCACTGTTAAAACTGTGTTTATGGAAGACAATCATACTCGGCTACGAGGGATCGCAGAAGAAGAAGAAGAAGAAGAAGAAGAAGAAGAAGAAGAAGAAGAAGAAGAAGAAGAAGAAGAAGAAGAAGAAGACTTAGCACATATTTAAAGAACTCCCCCAGTTTTCTTGATTTTGCTTTCATCAAATCGTTTCAGGGTCTCCTAAATCTCCCACTCCTGGCTGTTATGCTGCTTACCCTGCTGAGGTCCTCATAGAAACTCCCAACCATGCTGCGTCCAAAAATGGAGTAATTGGGGGCGGTGCTCTTGCCGATCACCTTGGGCCCAAGCATGGGAGGGAGGCCGTAGGCTGCAGGCCCTAGAGGAGGAAAATGGGAGGTTGAATGGGAGAGAAGGGATTCAGTGCGATATGGCATCTGCATTCCGACTGGAGAATTATCCTATTCCACAACCCCCTGCAAATTGCTCTGTTTATCTTGTATCCGGAAGAGTTCCAGAGAACTAGAATGCCTGCACAGTATTTTGTGATATTATTGGTTGGCCAAATAAAGAGATCTGCACCCAGACAGAATCCACATGTGACTGAAATCCAACAACGAGGCCTTTTCCAGTGTAATTGATTTGGATAAAAAAACCACCCGAGGGGAAGTTTTGTTAGGAAAGAAAAACCTTGGAGACTTCTGAAGTCTCCCCCTTAGCTCAAGGGATCTGTGATTCCTCTCAAGCTCCTCTTGTTGGTCAGAGATGAAGAAATCAGAGATAGCAACCAAGTATATAAAAAACAAGGTGGCAAGTAAGCCTTTGCGTTTTATTGATCTGTTGCAACAGAGGCCCTGGCACCCGGAAACAAGAGGAAGATGGGTTGTACAGGTAAATCAGGACATGCACAGAATATATGTCCCCCTCCCCCAAATATTTGCAAGTCTGTCATTCGAGGTGCTCGACCTGCTCAATGCTTTTCTTGGGCTGCCCCAGACCATAGCTGCCAAGTTCTCCCTTTTTTTTAAGGGAAATTCCCTTATGCTGAATAGGCTTCCTCACGAGAAAAGGGAAAACTTGGCAGCTATGCCCCAGACATCCTTTAGAAATGTTGAACAACCTGGCTCCAGAATCCGTTGACAAAGACAGGTATTGTTTCATTGATAAATTGGCCCTTTCATTGAGAAAAAAGGATTGATTAACAGTATCTGCAAGCAACTGACAGATAAGTGGAGACATTGTAAGTTTCAGCTCAGCTGAGCTCTTTTGCAGATTGCCTTTGCAAAGGGATCCTGTTGGAGCCTGTAGATGGAGCTGTTTTGCAATAGATCTTGTTCTTTTAAGTTTAGGGAATATGCATTTACAGTATAGATCATTGATGCACATGCACCCTATATTAGTATAACAGGAGATCAGCAGCCAGATAGAGGGAGCTTCTCTGCAGGTGCTGCTCTCTCACCTGGTGACTGGTCGTAATCGAAGTTCTTCGTCCGGGAAGCGAGAGAGTAGTTGGGGGCAGAAGGGTAGGCCACATTCTTTGCTTTCTCTGGCGAATACCGGCCTGCAAAAAGCAAAGCACACAGGAGGAGGCTGAATTCACAACACCGTCCTGCATTTCTGTTACAATTGTTTATTACATTTATACACCGCTCTTCATCCTAGGATCGCAGAGCAGTTTACAATACAAAAACACAAACACACATAACATAACAATGAACAAAGCAATAGCTTCCCCCCACAACACATTTAAGAAGGTAAAGGTAAAGGACCTCTGACAGTTAAGTCCAGTCGTGAACGGCGGTGGGGTTGCGGCGCTCATCTCAATTTACTGGCCAAGCACAGTTTTTCCGGGTCATGTGGGCCAGCATGACTAAGCCGCTTCTGGCGTACCAGAGCAGTGCACAGAAACTCTGTTTACCTTCCTGCCGGAGCGGTACCTATTTATCTACTTGCACTTTGATGTGCTTTCGAAATGCTAGGTTGGCAAGAGCTGGGACCGAACAATGGGAGCTCACCCCATTGCGGGGATTCAAACTGCCGACCTTCTGATCGGCAAGCCCAAGAGGCTCAGTGGTTTAGAGCACTGCACCACCCGCGTCCCGCACAACACATTTAAAAGGCCATAACTTGTTTAATTAGACCAAGGCCTGGGAGAAGAGGAATGCTCTTACCTGGTCCCTGGCATGGCCATTGTGATTAATTTTGAATTGTTTTGTAGATAGATGAAACAGGGTATCAGGAGACATTAATGAGTATGAAAATTAGTCGTAATAAAGAAATACATTGGAATTTTAAAAATATATAATCAACCGCATGAGATTATGATGAGGCAACTGAAGAAATAAATGATTTTGATGGGTGCAGGATGAAGACATTGGGCTGCAATTGTTAAGATTGCTGTGGTCCTTTGATTGGGCAAATGAAATGACCATAGCTGCCAAGTCCGGGTCGTAAAGATCCGGGATCGGCAGCGCGCGCATGACCGGAAGTTGCGCGGCGCCCTTCTATGGGCACCAAAAAATGGCGTCGCCAGCGCCGGAAGTCGCTTCCGCACATGACCGGAAACACGTAAAAGCGACTTCCGGCACCGGCGCCGCCATTTTCTGATGCCCATAGAAGGGCAAATCGCCACCAGAAGTTGCGTCACGCAACTTCCGGTCATGCGCGGAAGCGACTTCTGGCGCCGGCGCCACCATTTTCTGGTGCCCATAGAAGGGCAAAGCGGCACCAGAAAAATGGCCGCCGGGCAGAAGCCAATTTAAGGGACAATACCGAGATTTTTCACCAAATGGGAGACCGCCGGGAAACGGTAAGAAAAAAGGGGTTTTCCTGGCGGATACGGGATACTTGGCAGCTATGGAAATGACGTGTGTGATCTGGAAGTGTATTAAAAACACGGCTTTGGATGTGGTTCCTTGCAGCCTCCCCCCCCTTTTTTGAGGCTGTCCCTATGCACATTTGTGTTTCAATAAAGAACTCTCTTTTCACTTGGAGCCTGCGTCCTTTTTGGGGGGTTTCTGGGAGGGATACGTCAAGTCTAGGAACCCCTTTAAATTTTTTCCAACATCCCTACTGTTCTAGAAGTGGAATGGCCCTGCTTTCCCAGATGAAAATGTGGAGACCAGTTGGGGAGTTGTCTTGTTACTCTCTCCCCATTTCCCCCCCATGAAATGACATCATGGGGGAAGGAGTGCCCTCCCCAGGGCCATCTTAAGTCTATCTGGCGCTGTGGTGCAGGGATCCCTCGGGCGCCCCCCTTCCCTTCCTTCCGCCGCCTCAATGGAGCGCAACAGGAGGTCCCCAGCCTGGGAATCCGGCCCCCGTCTCTTCCCTCCGGCCCCAAAGACGAGGGCTTGAGGGCGGCTCCTCCCGCAGGGAGGAGGCTCTGGGCACGGCACGGCACGGCACGGCACGGCACCCTCCAAAGCGCCCTCCAGAACATGGCACCGTGGCGCCTTGCGCCAGAAGCCTCTATGGCTAAGATGCCCCTGGCCCTCCCCACAAACTCCGGTCCCTGCCTTAGTGAGGCATGACTAGGAAAGAGAGAGAAGACGGGGATTTCTTGGTGGGATGTATCCCATTTAAGGAATTCCCTCCTGTGTGAAGCCAGGATAGCCCCTCAACTTTAGCTACGTTTCGAGTAAATCCTGAAAACTCACTTATTGTCTTTTGAGGGGTTTTTTTTATTTAAAATATATAACTGGTCTCAGGCTCCACGGGGGAGGCGTTTCATGCCCAGATTTCAAGACTGACCTGGGCCTGGGGTCATAAAAGACATCACATCCCTGGGGCGTCCGTAGATGGAGAATGCCGGAATCCCGTCCTTGCCTCTCATGGTCATGTTGGTTGGGATGAGGTAGCCTGGCCCGGGGGAGCAGCCCACTAGCTCTTGTGGCCGGCGGATCCCAAAGCTATATGCGGGAGCCCGGTAGCGAGAAGGGTCGTGTAGCGGATAGCCTGCAAGGAAGAGCGAGCACAGAGAGGGAAGAAGATAACTTGAGATGGATAGGATCCTGTATTCCATTTTGCACAGCATCTTGTCCATTAACAGCAACCAAGTGGGGCAAAATGGCAACTTCCAACCCCCCCCTTTTTTTCTCCCATGAGATGGATGAAGAAGAGCTATACTGCCTCGGAGTAGGGACAATATTTTCGGTTTTGCAATTAGTAGACCTTTCCACCCTCTAGTATTTGATCAGCCTTCTACACCCCTGCTCATCACAACACCCAGTGGTGAGGAGTTCCACAAGTTGATTCGATGCTGGGGAAAGAAGTATATTTGTTTAATTCACACTGAAATGGAGAGTGCCTGTGTGTTTTGCTGAAAGGGTTTAACGGGAAGATTCCATTGGAGCGAAAGAAGAGCAAGAAGAGCTCTCTGTGCACCTAGATGGGCTGATAATTAACTGTTAATGCTCTCTGCCAACTGACATGTGAGTGTTTAACCTTAGATCAGGTGATTAAAGTGTTCAATTGCAAATCAGCATCTTGGGGAGTTGGTCTTTGGGCTTTTTCTCCCAGTCAGAGTGGGAGTAAGATGTGAAAATGAAGCTCTCCAGGAGATACATAGCCTTAGGCAGGTGAATGCAGGCTAGAACGGGAGAGAGGCACAGTTTTGATTTCTGGAAGAAATAAAGTTATTTCTCATAAAATTATGAGCTTGTGCTGGACTTGCTCTTGATATTAAGGAACTGTTTGGGTGTATCATTTACTGCTTTTTGATCTGTTGGGAAGAAAGTTCTGCAAGTAAAGCTTTGAATCAAACTGGACAATGTTCTATCCCCAAAGGAGTTGTTTTTTAATGCATCCAGTTGCTTCAAGCTGCACAATGTTATTATCTGCCATAGCAGCAACCCAAACTTCTCCCATTCTAGGATTTTGATGCTGGACTATATCACCTCTTGCAGAAATGGGCTAGAGCCAGTATTTGGAGTCCTTGCTTTTCACTTACCTACATTTGTTGGGAGAGCATATTTGGGTCCGGGGCTGCTGTAGAGGGAAGCGATTGGCCCTCTGGGCCGGTGAGGGCGCCAGGTCCCCACCCACACATCTGCAGACATGTTCAAAGCTTTGTACGATTCTTTTTGCCCTGAAAGGAGAAAGGAGATTAGCAGGGCTGTGCAACTAATGGATGCAAATCCTGAACTGAATCTGATCAATTTGAGTCAAATGCGTATCATTCTGAGGCAGCTACAGTTGCTGCAAGGCAGGATGAATGGACCCAAATCAACTTGTCCTGAATTATGCTGATCCAGAACTCAAAAAGCTTTCGGGGGGGGGGGGGGAAATAAACAAGACGGTCTCCAGAGTGTTGTAGTAATTAATCACATCCTGCAAGCTAGGGAGATGGGGAAAAGGAGGTGAGCTGGATTTTGCTTCCAGTCTAGTTTCTACTCCAGGCCACACTCTCATGAAACAGCCTTGACTAACAATGCTTGCTGAAAGAGACGGTGGGACCCATCTTTATTCCAAACATGCCTTTGGGATTTCTTGGTTTGTCCCATATACGTGGACGGTGGTAGTTCTATCTGCGCATCATCTTTAGCTTAGGCTGTGGTCCAGAGTCACACACCACCAATCGGCCAGAGGACCACAGAGTGCTGGGATTCCACTTCGGTTTTGCTCTGTGCAGAACAGAGGAACATCAGAAGAGCCTTCTGGATCAGGCCAATGGCCCACCTAGCCCAACATCCTATTCTCGCAGGGGCCAGCCAGCCACATGCCTGTGCAAGTTGGGTCCAAAGCGATAACAACTAATTGCACATTTATTCCAAATCCAGTTATTCAGAAGAGATTCACATGGGCACTTTGCCCGCCTTTTCAAGCTCTTTGGCTTCATTGCCGGTTTAAGCAAAAGGTTAAAATATCATAGCTGCCAAGTCTCCCATTTTCCCCGGGAAATCCCCGTTTTTCCAGCTGTTCCTAGCTGAAAAATGGATTTTTTTGTTTTTCCCCACCGAGTTTATTCTGGCACGGCGGCCATTTTGGAACTGGGCGGAGCATGCTCAGAAGCGACTTTTGATGCTGCTCTGCCCAGTTCCAAAATGGCTGCAGTGCGACTTCTGGCGTGGAGGCCATTTTGGAACTGGGCAGAGCAGCATCAAAAGTCACTTCTGAGCATGCTCCGCCCAGTTCCAAAATGGCGGCAGCACTACTTCTGGTCTGCTATTTCTGGCCCAGTCCCTTATTTCTCTGACAGCAACTTGGCAGGTATGAATCATAGAATCATAGAATCATAGAGTTGGAAGAGACCACAAGGGCCATCCAGTCCAACCCCCTGCCAAGCAGGAAACACCATCAAAGCATTCCTGACAGATGGCTGTCAAGCCTCTGCTTAAAGACCTCCAAAGAAGGAGACTCCACCACACTCCTTGGCAGCAAATTCCACTGCCGAACAGCTCTTACTGTCAGGAAGTTCTTCCTAATGTTTAGGTGGAATTTTCTTTCTTGTAGTTTGAATCCGTTGCTCCGTGTCCGCTTCTCTGAAGCAGCAGAAAACAACCTTTCTCCCTCCTCTATATGACATCCTTTTATATATTTGAACATGGTTATCATATCACCCCTTAACCTTCTCTTCTCCAGGCTAAACATACCCAGCTCCCTAAGCCGTTCCTCATAAGGCATCGTTTCCAGGCCTTTGACCATTTTGGTTGCCCTCTTCTGGACACGTTCCAGCTTATCAGTATCCTTCTTGAACTGTGGTGCCCAGAACTGGACACAGTACTCCAGGTGAGGTCTGACCAGAGCAGAATACAGTGGTACTATTACTTCCCTTGATCTAGATGCTATACTCCTATTGATGCAGCCCAGAATTGCATTGGCTTTTTTAGCTGCTGCATCACACTGCTGACTCATGTCAAGTTTGTGGTCTACCAAGACTCCTAGATCCTTTTCACATATTCAGCTTTCTCTTCCCCACCCCCCTTTTTTGTACATAATATTTTGTTTCCCTTTTCTTGCTTGTGTTAGAATATTTCTTTTAAAAAGGGAGGGGGAAAACCTTCAACATCTTTTTTAATAAAAAAAATCCAACCTCTGTCACAGCAAAGAAGATGGTCGCGTGCTCTTCGAGTTGCCCACCTCAGTTTAGAGACTGTTCCCGTCCACTCTGGCCTGTGCCTGCCTGCTTGCCAGGAGAGGTGATTTGGTGACATTGTGACCTCATGCTGATGACACTTCCCTGAAAAAGGACTGGCCTGCAAATGGACACCTGCAAGTAGGAAGGACCATAGAAAGTTGCCAGGCACTGAGCCAGACCCATTGGTCTATCAAGCTCACTGCTCTCCACGCTGACTGTCAGGGGCTCTCCAGGATTCCACGCAATATTCTCTCCCAGTCGCAGCTGGGAGATTGTGGGGACTGAACCTGCGAGCTTCTGAGTGCAGGGCAGATTCTCGGCCACTGAGCTATGTGTCATTGAAATTCTACTCAGTACGATCCAGAGCAGAACTCCGGCGTATAGTTAGCAGAGGAACAACTTTAACACGTTGCCAGGATTCCCAAAAACAGACCAGAGGCAATTGCAATTCATCCAGCAGAGCTTTACTGCTACTGAAGGCAAATGAGCTTTGTTGTTGTTGTTTAGTCGTTTAGTCGTGTCCGACTCTCCGTGACCCCATGGACCAGAGCACGCCAGGCACTCCTGTCTTGCACTGCCTCCCGCAGTTTGGTCAAACTCATGTTCGTAGCTTCGAGAACACTGTCCCACCATCTCGTTCTCTGTCGTCCCCTTCTCCTTGTGCCCTCCATCTTTCCCACCATCAGGGTCTTTTCCAGGGAGTCTTCTCTTCTCATGAGGTGGCCAAAGTATTGGAGCCTCAGCTTCATGATCTGTCCTTCCAGTGAGCACTCAGGGCTGATTTCCTTCAGAATGGATAGGTTTGATCTTCTTGCAGTCCATGGGACTCTCAAGAGTCTCCTCCAGCACCATAATTCAAAAGCATCCATTCTTCGGCGATCAGCCTTTTTTATGGTCCAGCTCTCACTTCCATACATCATCACTGGGAAAACCATAGCTTTAACTATATGGACCTTTGTTGGCAAGGTAATGTCTCTGCTTTTTAAGATGCTGTCTAGGTTTGTCATTGCTTTTCTCCCAAGAAGCAGGCGTCTTTTAATTTCGTGACTGCTGTCACCATCTGCAGTGATTCTGTTGTCTATGTCCATGGAGTTTTCTTGGCAGGGATACTGGAGTGGCTTGCTAGTTCCTGCTCCAGGTGGATCACGTTTAGTCAAAACTCTCCACTATGACCTGTCCATCTTGGGTGGCCCTGCACGGCATAGCTCATAGCTTCTCTGAGTTATTCAAGTCCCTTCGCCACGACAAGGCATTGATCACAAATCCAATACATTCAGGACTGGCACTGGCCATAAGAAATCCAGTTGCAGCAGACTTTACAATAGATTATAATAAGACTAAACCTGAACACTAAGCATACTATGTACAGAAGACCCCGCCAGAAGGGAAAGAGACAGAAAGAGAAACCCAGGCTCCTTCTGGCCTCTTATAGTCAGCCTAACCTTGACTGAAAGAGATAACAGGACCAGTTTATGCCAGCTGCACTCTCTGAAGGAATAACCCAAACATCACGAACCTTCTGCTTGTTTCTTTCACACAGAGAAGCTTCCAGAACCCTCTTGAATTAAGTAGATTAGGAAAGATCTCTATACATAAGATCAATACTTTATGCACTAAGAAATGCAAACTGACACTATGACCTTTCCCAAATGCTGCCCAATTGAACGAGGGGGAAACTGGGCACTCCCCCTCCCGCCATTCCAGTGCGTCTGAAGGAGGCGCACACCGGCTGATGTGTCGGTGATCACTTTCCCGAGAAAATATGCTCTCTCTTCTCCCAGGCAGTCCAATCTGGGGGCCATGTCAACTAAGATTGCTCTCATCTGAGATTCCAATTAAATCAGGAAGAACTTTCTGACAGTAAGAGCTGTTAGACAAGGGAATGGTCTCCCTTGGGAGGTGGTGGACTCTCCTTCCTTGGAGGTTTTTAAGCAGAGGTTGGATGGCCATCTGTCATGGATGCTTTAGCTGAGATTCCTGCATTGCAGGGGGCTGGACTGGATGACCCTTGGGGTCCCTTCTGACTCTACAATTCTTCCCATTGCAGGCTTCCCATTAGGACATGTGGTCAGCCACTGGCAGAACAGGATGTTAGACTAGGTGGTTCATTTGCCTAATCCAGCAGGCTCATCCAGAGCCGTAGCTACCGTTTTCCTCCAAAAATAAGACACCATCTTATATTTCTTTTTCCTAAAACACACACACACTATGGCTTATTTTCAGGGTATGGCTTATATTCCTTGAATGCTTAAAAATAATGCTATGGCTTATTTTATGGCTATGTCTTATTTTCGGAGAAACAGGGTAGGTGATCTTGTGCCCCTGGCAGAACCGTCCAGATAGCGCCCCCTAGCCATGAACAAATTAGCTCTTCTTTCTGCCTCTCCTCCACCCCCCCCTTCACCCATTCATTTCACCCTCTATGAAAAACCTTTTCTTATGAGGAAATCAGCCCTGAGTGCTCACTGAAAGGACAGATCGTGAAGCTGAGTCTCCAATACTTTGGCCACCTCATGAGAAGAGAAGAATCCTTGGAAAAGACCCTGATGTTGGGAAAGATGGAGGGCACTAGGAGAAGGAGACGACAGAGGACGAGATGGTTGGACAGTGTTCTCGAAGCCACGAACATGAGTTTGACCAAACTGCGGGAGGCAGTGGAAGACAGGAGTGCCTGGCGTGCTCTGGTCTATGGGGTCACGAAGAGTCGGACACGACTAAATGACTAAACAACAATGAGGCAATAATTGATATTTTTATTGATAGACATATTTATGAGC
Source organism: Zootoca vivipara (assembly GCF_965207765.1). Lineage (NCBI taxonomy): Eukaryota > Metazoa > Chordata > Lepidosauria > Squamata > Lacertidae > Zootoca > Zootoca vivipara. Next base: position 69,042,785 of record NC_142592.1, on the reverse strand, counting down.
ATGTTTTAAGCCGATTTTGCACCCGTCCCTCCTTGCCTGCACCCCTGGTGGGGGCCCACCTCACTACCCCCTAGCTACAGCCTTGGGCTCATCCTAAATTCTTTAAAAGTGAAGTCTTGTCCAAATTAAGAGAACAAGAAAGGAACAAGAAAGGAACAAATTAAGAGAACAAGAAAGGAACTATTCAGGCAAAGGGAATGCAAGCAGACAAGGAAGGATGCTGATAGAAGTTGAGGAGCACTTTCCTGGAAACAGAAAGATCGCAAACGAAAGCAACCTTTAAATACATTAGGAGGAGCAGAGGACTAGCTAGAGAAGTAGTTGGATCCTTGGAGGACTAGGGAGTGAAAGGTGTGCCCAAAGAAGATTCTGAGGATGCAGGGAACATGAATGTGTGAATGGAGCTGGGAGGCCCAAATGTACGGTAGCCCCCTCAGGTAGGGATTCTCTGCATTTCTCATTTTTCAATTCTTGAATTCACTTCTCTGCACCTCTGCAGCCAGTTCTCTCTCTCTCTCTCTCTCTCTCTCTCTCTCTCTCTCTCTCTCTCTCTCTCTCTCATCCTCACCTCTCTCATATCCTCACCTCACCTGTGAAATGCCCTCCCATCAAATGTCAAGGAAATAAACAACGACCTGACTGCAAACCAAGCCTTATGAGAAACGGTTGAAGGAGCTGGGTATGTTTAGCATGGAAAAGAGGAGACTGAGAGATGACAGCTATCTTCCAATAGCTGAAGAGCTGTGCCTATCCCCATGGCCCCACTGGCTTCCCAAACAAATACAGTTCTGATTTTGGGGATTCTTGAAGGGGAGACTCCCTGAGATGCCTCCACGAGTTTCATGGCTTATAGAGGAGTCGATTGCCCTCAAGGCCAACGTGTTGAAGGCTCTAACCAGCACTTTGAAGTGGTTACACAAATGACACAGAAGCCAGCGAGGCAGGTGCAATATAGAAGTATTTATTTCTGAAGCATATTTGTAGTGGCATGACACATTATAGACAGTTATGCTTCCCTATCAGAATGACTTATAGGTCAGCGATCTGCAGTGAAGGAGAGCTTTTTCTTCTGCTCATTGTCCAGTAGATCCAGTGGGTTTTTTCTGGAGGGATGCAGGGGGATGAATACCCCTAAATATTTTGTGGCCTCATTGAGGGGAAGTATTTCAATATGAGTAGGAAAATGAGAGAACCCCTAAACATTATTTTTAAAGAAAAAAAGCACTGAAACTCAAAATGGTTGCGACATTTCTTTCTGCAAGCGGGTCTGTTGCCCTCACTCCACATCATCTTAGGTATAATATACGAGGGATGGGGCACCTGCAAGGCTGTTCCCCTCCCAACTATACCCTCAATGGATTCAAGTTCAAAGAAAGGAGATTCCAGCTACAGACAAGGAAGAACTTTCTGAGCGTAAGGATTATTGGACAGTGGAATGGACTCCTTCAGAAGGTGGTGGACTCTCCTTCCTTGGAGCTTTGAAAGCAGAGGTTGGATGACCGTCTCCCAGGGATGTTTTCGTTGAGATTCCTGCATTGCAGGGGGATTGGGCTAGAATACCCTCAGGGTCCCATCCACTTCCACAATTTTATGATTCTTTGTAACATTAGGTGTGGCCAACGGGACAACGGGGAGCTGAAAGTGAGCTCCTGATTAATCCTCTGCAAAGAGGAATGGGGACAGCAAGCACTCCTTGAATTGGTTGCATTACATATGGTATTCCCCCCCCCCATAGATGTCTCTTACAAATTGATTGGAAAGTGCATCTCAGAGGCCCTCCTCTTCCCCACTGATTGGTGCTAAGAGCAAGTCCCATTGGGAACGTCCTACTGCCACCGGGGTGGTGGTGGTGGTGTTTGCTCTCATCTAATTAGTGCTGGACCCAAGCCCCTTTGGAGACACCCTTTTAGCAAAAGCAGCTGGTTTGCGCTGAGAGCACAGCTGCAAGGGGGCTGGCTACTAGTCCCATTTTGTCTTTTTGCAGGTGTGGTTTGGATTCAAGCCGCACCTGCAAACAGTCATTTCTCCTCTGCAGAGGGCTTGCTTTCATTAATCGACTTTCACCCTTACCAGGGCTCTAGTAGACACTGCCATAAAAGTGCATTGGTTCTTTGCAAAGTAAAAGAGACCAGTTGAATGTCCTCGATGGCTTGCAATCTGAATCAGGATATTGGAGACATGTGAGTTGGGAGGGGCAGAAAGTAATAAAGGGAAGTAATTGACTCTTGTTTCAGGGGGAAGTGTTTAAATTCACAATGGAGTGAGGCATCTATTAGGGATGAGGAGACAGTTGTCCTCCTGACCTTGGTGGACTCCAACTCTCATCATCTCCACTCATCAAGGCCAGTTGTCTAGGATGATGCTAGTGGTGCTCAAGAAACACCTGACAGGCCACAAAGGTTCTTCATCCTGGGCTCCCAGGGAAGGGGGCTCTTGCTACTTGCAGGATTCAATTAGGTACATATTGCCGGCTACAGTGAGAGCAGGTCGCTGGAATACATGAGGCACTGGAATGGGGCAGTAGGGCAGTTCTGGTGTTTTCATATTCTGAAATAGGTGCAGGTAGAAAGACAGCGTTGGATGGAAGCCTCTGAGATTTGACGGGGTCAGCCAGAGAGAGCGAAGAGGTCAGGAGGATGGCAATTTTGGCTTATGTTTGCAAACATAGGACTCTACATTTTTGCAAGTTTCAGCTCTAAATTTCTCAAAACCTGGAAAAACACAGAAAAAATGGGCTTAGGCAGAGTGACATCAGGGGCTCCTAGGCATGCTGCTGCTGCTGGTGAGACCCCCACACCCTCAAAATACATGTGTTCCCCACCCCACGGTGGCCACAAAGAATGTCCTTTCTTATTATTCCATTCAAAAGAAACCCAGCCACCCATCCAATACTAAATTGGCCAAGGCGGGTGGTGAGATCTATGGGGAGGACCTTGAGTGGAAAGCAAAAGTGGATTAGGATGGTGTTCCCTGTCAGTCTGAGCCACTTTGGGAAGGCTAGATTCTTGTAAGGCAGCTTGGAAATACCTCTACCAAACAGATGAACGGGCTCTAAAGGAAGCCCTTCACTTCTGACTTCTTGGCCAAAGAGCAGGGAAGAAGCACATCTCATAGCCACAGTAGAAATTTAGAAAATACTGCAACCCGCACTGCATTGAGTGCAGCTGCTGCAAAGTACCAGTTCTGAGAGCAGACTTCTTACCGTCATACCTGCCAAGTTGCTGTCGGAGAAATAAGGGACCGGGTGGAAGTAGCAGACCGGAAGTAGCGCTGTCGCCATTTTGGTACTGGGCGAAGCATGCTCAGAAGTGACCTTTGATGCTGCTGTGCCCAGTTCCAAAATGGCCGCCGTGCCAGAATAAACTGGGGAAAAACAAAAAAATCCGTTTTTTCAGCTAGGAACAGCTGGAAAAACGGTGATTTCCCGGGGAATACGGGAGACTTGGCAGCTATGCTTACCGTCCGCACGAAACAAGGTGGCACATGAGTTGATGTCCTTATCATGAGGTTCTCCCTCAGCCCACGGTATGAACTCAGCTGCAGAGTCATCTGTCCACTTCCAGTTTCCATCCTGTACGGAAAAGAGAGTTGGTATGCTCTTTAGAAAGAACACATCACAGGGAGACACTTCCAAGACACAACACACTCCTTGATGATTCCACCCAAATGAACCACAGACAACATTATTTGAGCTGTAGGACATCAGCCAGGAGCCGACCATGACTGTTTGCGCCTCCAGAATGTCGAGTCCAGAGAACCTTCTCATAACATTTCAAGGACATCAGCTGGGGAAGCACCATAGAAGAATCTTCCCACTGAATTCATTGACTATCAGCTCCAACAGTCCTGACTGAGGAGGAGGAGGAAGCCCTGGAGCCTCACCTTATCCTCATCTGACAAGCCAATCCACACACGTAGTTCCATTGATTGTTTAAGGTTGTCAGCCAAGAAACCCAGTTCGTCCTCATCATGGATAGAGGCAAGCTCAGCAGTCTTGTCAAATACACGGCAGGCTTTCTGAGAGGTGGAAAAAAAGAATGAGTTTTATGCAACTAGAGCAGGCATCCCCAAACTTCAGCCCTCCAGATGTTCTGGACTACAATTCCAATCATCCCTGACCACTGGTCCTGTTAGCTAGGGATCATGGGAGTTGTAGGCCAAAATATCTGGAGGGCCACAGTTTGGGGATGCCTGAACTAGAGTTACGTTTGAATTGTCCTCAAGGTTGAATATTGGAAATTGCAATACATGGAAATCCAGCTCCAGACATGTGACTGATTGAAATGCAAGCTTTGTTTGGCCACCTGAGGTCCAGCATGGTGCAGTATCCCCTTTTGTGTCTCGCTCAGTTTCTTCATTATCTGATTTTAAATTAAATTCACCACTTTCAGTTTGTGATTTTGTTTATAAAAAGAAAAGTTCTCAGGAAAATTGAGCAGCGTTTGAGTGGACATTGCCCCAGTACAAAAACATTTGTTTGCAATTTCCCCTGATATACTGCAGCTTTGGCTGTTATTTTCTTTTTAATTTTTTAATGCTTTATTGAAATTAAAAAGAAACAGCAAACAAAAAAAATTATCCAGAAAATAGAGACAATAGTAGTAATTGTTACCTCAGATAACAATAAATTCTTCTTATATTTATGTCGACTTCTCGTCACCCCATCCTGTATCTACCACTTAATCCACCTAGCGCACTATTCATTCTCTTTTATTAATTTTCATTAATGATTTCTTCTCCTATAATTATCCATCATACCACAGAAGTCATTCAAGGCCTGTCATTGACATCATGTTATTACAATGTTCCTTAAGGTATTTTTGGTGCATGTCCCAATCTTTAATAAATGTTTGATCAGTATGGCATTCTGGCAGCTACCGTGGCATACAAGAATATCTACCTCGCTTTCTTAGGTATGTCTGAACCTAATATCCCCAAGCTTCCAGTTTTTTAATAAAGGAAATCTTAAAGATCTTTTTGAGCTCATTGTAGATTACCTCCCAAAATTCCTGCAGTTTCCAGGATTCTTAGGGGAAGTTCATGTTCCTCAAATGTGTGTTCAATGGCTGTTGTGGATTCTGCTCGCATCGTCTCTAAGATATGGTGGGTTTTCCAAGTTGTTCCTGATAAAATGATGTTGCTTATGAACCTATCTGTCCCTGGGGGCCCAGCTGAAAGCAGAACATGTTGGAGCCTTCTTCAAACCTGAGTAAGTGCTCCAACCTTTGGGGCAAGAGGGTCTTTTCTGGGATGATGAGCCCACCATCTCAAGCCATCTTAAAGAAGACCTGCCTACTTCCAGCTTATGAACAGCGTATCTATCCAATCACTATTCCCCAGAGCCTGCATATTTCCAGAATTGAGTTTCAGCCTGGTGACCCTCATCCAGCCCACTAGTGCTTCCACAGCTTCCTCAGCCTCATCTGAATCTGAGAAGAAAGATAAACAGATAAACTGAGCTGGTTGCCCAAGGCCTACTGAAGTAAAACCTCACTTCAGATCCATAAATGACATCCCATCAGCTCTTGAGATGAAAAACATGGCCATGAGATTGAGATTCATAACAGGTCTTCTGCAGAGACTCACAAGCATATCTTGTGGTTTGTGTCCTTACTCTTTCTAGACCCACTCAAAGCACCTGGAGGCCCCTCTTACCACTGCCTCGTGCCATGTCAGTGGGTTGGAAAAGACTCGATAGCAGCTTCTCTCATCTCTGATCCAGTTCTGCAGGCATCCTTGAGGTAACGGAGAGGGAGAACATTAGCATTCAACATGGTCGTGTCAGCATATGAAACAGTGGAAATAAGAAATATCTTTGGGGTGTCATAAAAGCCAAAGGGAAATTGAGCAGCCACAAAGAGGTGCCTAGTTATGGGGTCCACCACTTTTTTCTGCCCAAATAACAGAATATATTTTTATTGTATTGCATTAAATTATTTACCTGCCAATTTTCCACCCAACAGAAGCTAACGAGACTAACAGCAATAAATAACCTTATTTCAACCAATAATAAAAACCAGGAAGAAATAAATATTACTAAACCAAGAAAGTGTAGCTGTTCACTGCAACTATACTGGGGGGGGGGTTCCAAAGGTGTGGAGCCACCACAGAAAAGACCTACGGACAGATGAAGGTGGTGGACAGTCAAGTTTCCAAATGGAACAACTGTGTGCAGGGAAGAGGATACAGGCACAAACAAGTCCACAGTTTGCATGGGTCCATCCCATTCAGAGGCCTCAAGGTCAGCATGTTAAAATACACTGGGAGACATTAAAACTGGTACGATCTAAGTGCTATTGAAGCTGCGTGCTGTAAACAGAACAGGATTCTGTCTACTGCATTTTGAACCAAACAGTCTACAGAGGCAGACCCACACCTGACACATTACAGTAGTCTAGCCTGGACCATGACCAGCACATGGATCACAGTGGCTAAAATTCACCTCTTCAGAAAGGGGTGCCACTATTTTTATCCTCGGAAGCTGATTAAACACAATACACTGTTAGGGCTTTAAGTCATTAAGTTGTTAAGATGCTCAGTATATATATAGAGCATTTGTTTGGTTTGCCTGTGGGGTGTGGAGCAGCCATGCCTGAAAGCTCTGGAGGTGTCTGTGTTATCTGTGTGCAATAAAACTGTCTTCGAAAGTTGGGCTTCCGCGGGTTGTTACTGGCAAAGCTACAAGGCTTTTACCGCAACAAGAATCCAGCCGCTGTGCTTGATTAATTCTCTGCAAAGAGAACTGTTTCTGGTCTAGTTACAGGTAGGTAGCCGTGTTGGTCTGAGTCGAAGCAAAATAAAAAAAATTCCTTCAGTAGCACCTTAAAGACCAACTAAGTTTTTATTTTGGTATGAGCTTTCGTGTGCATGCATGTATCTGACGAAGTGTGCATGCACACGAAAGCTCATACCAAAATAAAAACTTAGTTGGTCTTTAAGGTGCTACTGATGGAATTTTTTTTATTTTGTTTCTGGTCTGCGCAGCAGAAGCGTTTTACTGGACTAGTGCAGAAAAAACTCTTATACATATCATCCAAGACTGGCTGGAATTGCCTGCTCTGATGCTTTAACCCAAAACGGCACACGAGAGTTTGGGCAGAAATGCCAATGGATCTACACTGGACTTTCTAATGCTGCCAGAAGCTGCAAGGAAACACCAACCACCTCCGAGATGAAATGATACCTTACCAGATGGACCATAGGGATTTTCTGCTTTTCTTATTCTCGTTGCAATGCCAAGATAGAGCTGGCATATCAGAACAAGGCTGATGCAAAGGAGGCTGAGCCTGGGGTCGGAGGAAGGCTGCATCTGGAGACAGAAAACACAAAACAGACAATTGCTAGGCTGAGTTTCCTGTATCCATTGGTCAGAAGGTGAGGCATTTTCTTTCTTTCTAATTGGAAAGAAGACACATTATCTCACCCACATAGAACAAAGCAAGGAGTTACAAATCCTCAAGTCCAAATCATTTTTACTTTATAGATTTATCAACTATGATTTGTTGGGGAGCTGGTTCATGAGATGCAAAGGTGCCCCATTGTTAGTTTGCTGCTCATTTTGGAGATATAGCTGCCATTCAAAGTCCAGCATGGAGAGTCAAAGAGATCAGAAGGGGGAAGATAACTCACCTGGTTTATCAACTTCTCTCTCTCTCTCTCTCTCTTTCTTCCTTATTCAAGTGTGCCAGTTGAGCTATGCCTGGGTGGGAAGCTGGTCCTTTTGTGTCATTTATAGTCTGATAGATGGGCAATGGCATGTGGTTAGGGTTGCCAGACTCAATCGAGGATAGGACTTCTGTGCCTTTAATTGCCCTGCTCTCTTTTGAGTCTGGAAACCTTAAACCAGCAGACCCTTTGTTTAATTTCCAAGCAAAGGGTCCACAGCTATGAGCTATGCCGTGCGGGGATAGTATAATAAAATAAATAATAATAACAATAATAACAATAATAACAATAATAATAACAATAATAACAATAATAATAATTCAGCACTGGATCCAAGCTGAAACAAAGCTGGAAAAAAGACTTCAAACATATTCTCCTAATACAGTACATCCCTCTCCCTCCCTCCCTTCTATCTCTTTATCCCTCTCTCCCTTCTCTCTCTCTCCCCCTTTCCTCCCTTCCCCTCTCCCTTCCTTCTCTCTTTCCCCTCCTCTCTCCTTCCTTCTCCCTCCCTCCCTTCTCCACACTCTCCCCTTCTTTCCTTCTCTCTCCCACTTCTCTCTCTCTCTCTCCATCGCTCCCTACTCCCTCTCTCTCCCTCCCTCTCTCCCTTCTCTCTCTCTCTCTTCCTTCTCTCTCTCACTCTCCTTCCTTCTGCCTCCCTCCCTTCTCTCTCTCTCTCTCTCTCTCTCTCTCTCTCTCTCTCTCTCTCTCTCTCTCCTTCCTTCTCTCCCTCTGTCTTTTCCTTCTCCCTCCATCCCTTTCCCTCTCTCCTCTCTCTCCCCCTTCCCTCCCTCCTTCCCTCCTCTCTCTCTCTTCCTCTCTCTCTCCCTTCCTTCTCTCCCTTTCTCTTTTCCTTCTCCCTCCCTCCCTCCTCTCTCTCTTTCCCTCTCTCCCCCTCTCCCCCCCTCTCTCCTTCCTTCCTTCTCTCTCTCTCCATTCCTTCTCTCTCTCTCCTTCCTTCTCTCTCTCTCTCTCTCTCTTTCTTCTCTCTCTCCCTTTCCCTCCCCACCATCTCTCCCTCTCCCCCTCCCTCCCCCCTCTCGTAGATTAAAAAATCTAATTGATGGTCCAGAGATGTTTGCTTTGCATTGACAGTTTGGGATTTTTCTTTTCTCATTTGAAAAGAATGTGTTTTATTGACTCTTAATTTCTTTGCCATGAAATGTACCATCAACGTTTGAGATTTAACGTTCATGACTGTGTTGAATGTACCCCATCCCCACCTGAAACACCTCCCCAGCTTTGACTTTTGGCTTAGTCTCTGCAATGGTGCTATGGTCTAAAGCTCTGAGCCTCTTGGGCTTGCCGATCAGAAGGTCAGCGGTTCAAATCCCCACAACAGGGTGCGCTCCCATTGCTCTGTCTTGGCTCTAGCAAACCTAGCAGTTCGAAAGCACACCAGCGCAAGTAGATAAATAGGTGCTGCTGTGGTGGGAAGCTAAACAGCGTTTCTGTGCACTCTGGTTTCCGTCACAGAGTCTCATTGCAGCAGAAGCAGTTTAGTCCTGCTGACCCAGAAAGCTGTCTGTGGACGAACACCGACTCCCTCGGCCTGAAAGCGGGATGAGTGCCACAACCCCATAGTTGCCTTTGACTGGACTTAACTGTCCAGGGGTCCTTTACCTTTTTTTAAACCCCTTTAGTTCCACTTCAAAACTGCTGTGAGAATCTGGTACCACTGAGCACTTCTCCAAGGACTGGCCAACTAAACAGCAATCTGGGAAAGCTACTCACCTGTCTGTCTGTCTTTCTTTCTTTCTCTGCTTCAGTTGCTGAAAATCATGTCAACTTTAACTTCTCCTGTTTGCGATCGTTTCAGAGGCTTTATAGATAATATTGTGGGGGGTGGGGTGGGGTGTCATATGCATTTGAGTTTGTAATAATCAGACAGATGCACTCAAGCCAAAAGCACACCCAGACCACTTTCCTTTCAAAGCTCTATGGATGAGCAGCCATCCAGGCAGCAGAAAGTGCAGGAAATTCTATAATGTTAGAAAATTATGGAGAAAGCATTGGACTAGGGTCTGGGAGAGCCCATGTTCCAAATCCCCACTCAGCCATGAAGCTCAGTGGGTGACTTTGGGCCACTAATTGTCCATGAAATGAATCTGAATCAAGACCGGCTGCTTGGAGGCAACACTGGGCTGAATGAAGGCCAAAGACTGGAACTGAATCTAGAGAAGGCTGCAAATCTTACTAGGCATTCTGTCTAAATCCTCAATCACTGATGTGTGTTTATCCAATTCAGAAAGTCAGCAATCGAATTCATTAATTTTCATACAGTTGTTCTATATTGAGGGTGCACCTGAGAAACTAAACTTTGTGTTTTTTTTGTGGCCTCCTTGTGTGAGGCCTATGAGTGTCTCAGAGTATGAATGGAGATATGTATGTTTGGAGTGTGAACAAAACCAGATGGTATGTGACTCTGAAGATAAAGGTAAAGAGATTGTTTGATTCTGAAGATAAAGATAGAGGGACTATTGAACCAGCTAATAGAATATAGAAAGCAGGATGGATAAGCAGGATGTACCAGGTCCGTATAGTTAAAGCTATACCACATCTTGTACTCCTTGTACATAAATATTATTTCTCCATCCTCCAGAGGATTCGGCTAATAACTTCCTGGAAACGTTAACTAATTGCACACAACTAAACCACTTTGCTTTGAATGAGATAGCCATCTTCACAAATCTGAAGCGCCCTCACATGGAAGATGGTCTGCAGTGGAGGACCTGAACCAGTAGATTCAAATGACAAGAAAGGAGATTCTGACTCAACATTAGGAAGAAATTTCTGGCAGTAAGAGCTGTTTGACGATGGAACAGACTCCCTGTTGGACTCTCGTTCCTTTGAGCTTTTTAAACCGAGCTTGGATGGCCACCTGTCCTGGATGCTTCAGTTGTGATTTCTGCATTGCAAGGGGTTGGGCTAGAGGACCTTTGGAGTTCTTTCTCATGTTACAATTCTACGATTCCATCAGTATCTATGTTCACCCCACTTTCCTCAGGGCCCTTCTGCTTGTCAGACACACTCTTGGGGAGCCTCTACTTCACACTGGGGCACTTGGCTTTAAGAAAAAGATGGAGAATTTCGGTGGTGGGACCGAAAAAAAGACTGCGGAATTTGGGTCCACTTCTACAGTCCATTTTGTGCTGAGCAGTAAGAAGCTGCCAGAGTAGCTTTTCACACAATTTTTCTGCCACCACCAGCATTTCCCACCATCGGGGAATATGCTGGTTCTTCCAACAGCCTCAGAAGATTACTGTGAACATTATCTGCATTACTCAAATCAGAAATATTTCCATTAAACCTAACAGGCAGGTTGCGGTGTTTTTTAAGGCTACTGCCGAGACAGTCTGTATTATTGCAGGCTGCTAGTTTATTAAATGTGCGTTTCTTTGGCTTACTCCGAGAAGCTGGCCATCTGACTGTGAAGTTGTTTTCTGCCTTCTGGTACAGGGAGAACTTTCCTTATGGAATAAAGTATCTGAGCAATGAGCAAAAGATTGCAGATAACCACGACTATTGCAATGATGTCCACCCACCTGATGGAACCCTGGGTTGGGTCATGAGTTGCTTCGGTGCATGTTTAGGAAATATAATAGAAGGTGGAAAAGGTTATCTACATACATTCATGCTCCACCAGAACCTCTGTTTTTTTAATGCAAATTTGTTTGTGCTTCCTGTCATGTCCATTCCTTTCAGCGTCCAAATAGCGCAGAGATACTTCACTTCTTGCATAAAAGTAATAGATGTTTTTGTCACTCTGGGAAGCTAATTGGAGGCAGACCCACAGAGATGAGTATCTCTCACAAGTTGCTCCGAAGGGAACCAGGTCCACAAAGGAGTCATTGGTTCCCAAAGTGGGCAGTAGCACCCCTTGTGGTGGGCAGTGGGATTACAAAGAGCAGTGGGGGTACAAAGAGGAACAAGGGGGGAGGGAGCACTGAAGCCTAGTGAATTCAAACCAGACAATGAGAAACTTATATCACTTCATGAAACCCATCCGTCGCATTAATAATCAACTGAATGGGGAAGTTGTTTTGAATGTGGGATCTTTCTGATCTTTCGGCAGTATTCTTTTACAGCTTCCTTCCATAATAATAATAATAATAATAATAATAATAATAATAATAATAATAATCTCATTTCTCCATACCAATTCTGGTTCCCATTTTTCTTTAATATAGATTAAAACTCCTCTCTTTTTCCTTTCTTCTGCCGCAATGAATTCCAATTCCAATTTATTATTTTTAATATCCTTTCATGTTTTTTTTATTAATATGCATTTCTTGGAGACATATTACATCCCAATTTTGTTTTTTCAATAAATGACTGAGTCTATTTCTTTTCTTTTTATTATTTAATCCATTTATGTTCCTAGAAACAGCCTTCAATTTCATTATTTTATACTGACTGTTTCAAAAAAAGCAGTTGGGCTGCTTGCCCATATAGGCTGGGTCTAATGAGGGTTTTGTTTTGTTTTTTAAAAGAAGCAGTTTAAGAAAGTTCTCTACGCCATCGCTATCACCACTTGGTGGGCTCGAAGTTGAGCACTAACCTGTGTCTGGTCCTATTCAAAATGAGTTTTCCATCACCGGCGCTCTAGCCATCTCTGCGATTGCTTCATCGCCCTCAGCTCCAGGGAAAACAATGGGGCTGTCTGGGCTCCATGCAATTGGAGAGGGCGCTTTGGAGCCAGACAGTCGATAGCCCTGGTTAACTCTGCATTCCAGCGGGCCACCAGGGAATCAGCTGAAAGGCCATCAACATGGGATAAAACATCACCTACCACTCTCTGGAAACCACTTGGATCCATTAAGTGGTGGGGGCGGACCATCCGAATTGGTCCCACCTCCCTGCAGAGGGGAAGGGTCACAGAGAAGTCTGGTTGGACCAGGAAGTGAAGGGGAGACTCCCCGAGATGCCTCCATGAACATCAAAGCTTATAGAGGAGTTGATTGCCCTCAAGGCACCATATTGCCAATGTGCCAAAGGTCTTATCCAGCACTTTGAAGTGGGTGCACAAATGACAGAGAAGCCACTGGGGCGGATGCAATATAGGAGTATTTATTACTGAAGCATATTTGCAGAGGCATGCACACATTTTAAAAAGTTTTGTTTCTCCATCAGAATGACAAAAACGTCAGGGATCTGCAGTGAAGTAGATCTCTTGGCATCTCAAAATGGTTGCGACGTTTCTTTCTGCAAGTGCGTCTGTTGCCCTCAACTCCACATCATCTTATGTATATTATACGAGGGATGGGGCACCTGCGAGGCTGTTCCCCTCCCAACTATATCCTCAATGGATTCAAGTTCAAAGAAAGGAGATTCCAGCTAAACACAAAGAAGAACTTTCTGAACGTAAGGTTTATTTGACAGTGGAATGGACTCCCTCAGAAGGTGGTGGACTCTCCTTCCTTGGAGGTTAGCAGAGGTTGGATGACCGTCTGTCAGAGATGTTTTCATTGTGATTCCTGCATTGCAGGGGGATTGGGCTAGAATACCCTCAGGGTCCCATCCACTTCCACGATTTTATGATTCTATGTACCATTAGGTGTGGACAACGGGACAATTGGAAGCTGAAAGTGAGCTCCGGATTACCAGGACGTGGGGACAGCAAGCGCTCCATGAATTGGTGGCATTACAGATTCCCCCCCCCCATAGATTTCCCTTCTAAATTGATGGGAAAGTGCATCTCAGAGGCCCTCCTCTTCCCCACTGATTGGTGCTAAGAGCAAGTCCCATTGGGAACGTCCTACTGCCACCGGGGGGGGGGGGTTGCTCTCATCTAATTAGTGCTGGACCCAAGCCCCTTTGGAAGACACCCTTTCAGCAACAAGCAGCTGGTTTGCGCTGAGAGCACAGCTGCAAGGGGGCTGGCTGCAAGTCCCACTTTGTCTTTTTGCAGGTGTGATTTTGATTCAAGCCGCACCTGCAAAGAGTCATTTCTCCTCTGCAGAGGGCTTGCTTTCACTAAGTCTTCAACCTTCCCAGGGCTCTAGTAGACACTGCCATAAAAGTGCATATTTGGTTCTTTGCAAAGTAAAAGAGACCACTTGCATGTCCTGAATGACTTACAATTAGGGGAAAAAAAGATACAGGAGACATGGGGGAGGGGAGAAGTAAATAAAAGGAAGTAGTTGACTGCTGTTTCAGCGGCATGTGCTGAAATTCACAATGGATTCAATTAGGTATATCGCAGGCTACAGTGAGAGCAGGACGCTGGTAGAAAGACAGCATTGGATGGAAGCCTCTGAGATTTGATGGGATCAGCCAGAGAGAGTGAAGAGGTCAGGAGGATGCATTTGCTGGCCTATGTTCACAAATAAAGGCTTCTTCATATAGGCAACTCTCAGCTCTAAATCTCATAAAAACTGGAAAGAAAAACAGAAATGGCAGAGTGACGTCAGGGGCTCCTAGGCATGCTGCTGCTGGTGGGACCCCCACACCCTCAAAATACATGCACCCCCACCCCCACGGTGGCCCCAAGAATGTCCTTTCTTCTTATTCCATTCAAAAGAAACCCAGCCACCCATCCAATACTAAATTGGCCAAGGCGGGTGGTGGGATCTCTGGGGAGGACCTTGAGTGGAAAGCAAAAGTGGATTAGGATGGTGTTCCCTGTCAGTCTGAGCCACTTTGGGAAGGCTAGATTCTTGTAAGGCAGCTTGGAAATACCTCTACCAAACAGATGAACGGGCTCTAAAGGAAGCCTTTCACTCCCGACTTCTTGGCCAAAGAGCAGGGAAGAAGCACATCTCATAGCCACAGTAGAAATTTAGAAAATGCTGCAACCCGCACTGCATTGAGCATGGCAGCTTCAAATCCCCAAGCCATGAGAGCGGACTCCTTACCGTCCGAGCGAAACAAGTAGACACATGAGCTACCACTCTGAGGTTCTCCCTCAGCCCACGGCATGAACTCGGCTGCAGAGCCATCTGTCCACTCCCAATTTCCATCCTGTATGGACAAGAGAGTTGGTATGCTCTTTAGAAAGAACAGATCACAAGGAGACACTTCCAAGGACACAACACACTCCTTGATGATTCCACCCAAACGAACCACAGACAACATTATTTGAGCTGCAGGACATCAGCCAGGAGCTGACCAAAACTGTTTGCACCTCCAGTATGTTGAGTCCAGAGAACCTTCTCAAAACATTTCAAGGACATCAGCTGGGGAAGCACCATAGAAGAATCTTCCCACTGAATTCATTGACTATCAGCTCCAACAGTCCTGACTGAGGAGGAGGAGGAAGCCCTGGAGACTCACCTTATCCTCATCTGACAAGCCAATCCACACACGTAGTTCCACTGGAATTAGAAGCATATTAGACACCAAACGCAGTTCTTCCGCATCATGGATAGAGGCAAGCTCAGCAGTTGGGTCAAATACACGGCAGACTTTCTGAGAGGTGGAAAAAAGAATGAGTTTTATGCAACTAGAGTTACCTTTGAATTGTCCTCAAAGTCAGGCTCAAGGTTGAATATTGCAGTCGCAATACATGGAAATCCAGCTCCGGACATGTGACTGATTGAAATGCAAGCTTTGTTTGGCCACCTGAGATCCAGCATGGTGCAGTATCCCCTTTTGTGTCTCGTTCAGTTTCTTCATTATTTGATTTTAAATTAGATTCTCCACTTTCAGTTTGTGATTTTGTTTATAGAAAGAAAAGTTATCAGGAGAATTCAGCAGCATTTAAGTGGACATTGCTCCAATATAAAAAACATTTGTTTGCAATTTCCCCTGTTATACTGCAGCTTTGGGTGTTAATTTCAATAATATACTTTATCCACAATTTCCTCTAATACAGTGGCGCCAACTGGGGGACAGGGGGCCAAGAGCCCCACAAATCTTCAAAGAAGTGGCCAGGGCCCCTCAAAATTCTCTGGTGTCTGTGTGTGCATACCTCATAATGTGCTTACCTCACTTGCATACACTGCATGTCATGCGCAGTGTATGTGTGCTTGTTCAAAATATTTTTTGATGTGTGTTATTTCAGGACATGCTAGATCGAGTTGCTCTCATAAAAAGGTGCTTCAGAGCCAAATTTTTCCCCATCATCCCTGTAAGGGGGGGGGATTATAGAGAACCCTCCCCCCTCATCAGAAGCAGCCCGTCTCCAAGCAGTCATGAGAGCGAGGGGTCTGAAGGGGTGAGTCAGGGAACGGAGAGGGAGTGCCAGGGCTCTGGCAACACTAAAGAGCCTCTGCTCCATAGGGAGGAAGAGAGGGAGGCGGGAAGAGTGGACAGGAATAGGTCAGACAGAAGACCTGTCCCTCCTACGCCAGAATTGAGAAAGAGGAGGAAAGGGAGGCGCTTCTCAGTTCCGAGGCTTTTATGCTGGTCGCGAACGCGGAAGGATTTAGTGCAGGAATCTGACTCGAGCGGGTAGACATGGGATGAGCAATCCGTTACACTGTAAATAATGTGCACCAATAAAAACGTCTGAAAGACAAGCATGTGGATGGTCGTTACTCAAGAGTAGTCACAACAAACCCTGACAATCCCCATCTAATGAATTGCATGTGCAGTTTTAAGGCAGCCAGATCCATCATGCAGCACGCTCGGGCAATGTCCAGTGGCGTAGTGGTCATTTTATGTCTGCGCAGAAGCTGGACACAACAGCCAACATGTCCCCAAGGAGAGGTGAAAGCCTTGCCTTGAAAGAATGAAAAAGTGCAGGTAGTTGTGTTGATCAGTTCATATATTCCTTTCCCCAAGGAGGAACAGTACCTGGCAAAAGACCCATTCTATTGGGATAGACTTGGCTGATTGGGACATGGTAGGAGAATGCCAGGAAAGGCCCTACCATAGCAGGGGCATCACTGCTATTTATTTGGACAGGGCAGCTTGAGGTCAGAGCAGTGCAAGCAAACTAGCTGGTGCATCAGATGACATCCCTCAGGGTACTCAGCACGGCTGTTATTTTCCTGGTGGGCTTCAGTGACTCCCACACCAAACATTTCAAGCACCTTTAGTAAACATGTAGCTTATACCCAAGAACCATGGGAACTGTAGCCCTGTGGACAGCAACCTACAGCTCCCTGCACTCTTAGGGGAACTCCACGTTCTTCAAATGTGTGTTCAGTGGCTGTTGTGGATCTTGCTTGACTCATCCCTTATTGTATAAGTTGTTCTGACTTGCTCTAACATACTTTGGGTTCTCCATGCTATTCCCAACAAATGGGCATCATTTATGAACCCACCTGTCCCTGGGGGCTCACTTGAAAGCAGAACATATTGGAGCCTTCTTCAAACCTGAGTAAGTGCTCCAACCTTTGGGGCAAGAGGGTCTTTTCTGGGATGATGAGCCCACCATCTCAAGCCATCTTAAAGAAGCCTATGAACAGCGTATCTATCCAACCACTATCCCCCAGAACCTGCACCTTTCCAGGATTATAATAATAATATCTTTATTACGGTCATAGACCAGCAAAAAAAGAAAAAGAAAACCAATAATACATAAAATAGATAGTTCTTGAGTATCATCTTTGAATAATACTGTTTCATAATCCTATTTTAAGTTAAAATTCGGTTAAAATTTAATGAGGGATAGTTCCCTTTAACTATTGTCCGCTGAGAATTAATAGGCGGCTTTAGCCTTTCCAGGATTGAGTTTCAGCCTGGTGGCCCTCATAGGGCTCGTAGGGCTTGCAAGACAGAGCTGTTCTGCTCGGCCTTTGGACTGACGCAGGGGGGTTACCCTCCCCTAAGGTTTTCTCTTATAATGGTTTTATCTTACTTAATTTTATTTTAAAATTGAATTTTAACATTGTATTAATCTGCATTTTAATTGAATTGGTTTTTTTTTAACTTGTGTTGATATTTTTGCTGTTAGCCGCCCTGAGCCCGGTCTTGATTGGGAAGGGCGGGGTATAAATAAATAAATAAATAAATAAATAAATAATCCAGCCCACTAGTGGTCCACAGCTTCCTCAGCCTCATCTGAATCTGAGAAGAAAGATAAACTGATATACTGAGCTGGTTGCCCAAGGCCTACTGAAGGAAAACCTCACTTCAGATCCATAAATGACATCTCATCAGCTCTTGAGATGAAAAACATGGCCATGGGATTGAGATTCATAACAGGTCTTCTGCAGAGACTCTCAAGCATATTTTGTGTTTTGTGCCCTTGCTCTTTCTGGACCCACTCAAATACCTAGAGGCCCCTCTTACCATTGCTTCGTGCCATGTCAGTGGGTTGGAAAAGACTCGATAGCAGCTTCCCTTTTCTCTGGTCCAGCCCCGGAGGCATCCTTGAGGTAATGGAAATGAAGAACATTAGCACATGAAACAGTGGAAATAAAATATATTTGGGGTGCCATAAAAGGCAAAGGGAAATTGAGAACCTGCAAAGAGGTGCCAGGTTACAGGGTCCACCATTTTCTTGGTCCCCAATATGACGTATAATATTTTCATTGTATTGCATTAAATTATTTACCTGCCAATTTTCCAGCCAAGGGAAGCTAATGAGACTAACAGCAATAGATAATCTTATTTCAACCGATAATTAAAACCAGTAGGAAATAAATACTATTAAACCAAGAATGATTCACTGCAAACAAGTTGAAATTCTAATAGCAAAAGGCTATTCCAAAAATATGGGGAAAGAATGATTCATGTGAAGTCTCTTTGGCTCTTTAAGGCCTTCTGAAAAGTGTAGCTGTTCACTGCAACTATACTTGGGGTAGCTCAACTGACAGATGAAGATGGTGGACAGACAAGTTTCCACCTGGAACGTCTGTGCGCACGGAAGAGGATACAGGCACAAACAAGTCCACAGTTTGCATGGGTCCATCCCATTCAGGGGCCTCAAGGTCAGCATGTTAAAATGCACTGGGAGACATTAAAACTGGTATGATCTAAGTGCTATTGAAGCTGCGTGCTGTAAACAGAACAGGATTCTGCCTACTGCATTTTCAACCAAACAGTCTACAGAGGCAGACCCACACCTGACACATTACAGTAGTCTAGCCTGGACCATGACCAGCACATGGATCACAGTGGCTAAAACTCACCTCTTCAGAAAGGGGTGCCACTATTTTTATCCTCGGAAGCTGATTAAACACAATACACTGTTAGGGCTTTAAGTCATTAAGTTGTTAAGATGCTCAGTATATATAGAGCATTTGTGAAACACAATACACATCATCCAAGACGGGCTGGAATTGCCTGCTCTGATGCTTTAACCCAAAACGGCACACGAGAGTTTGGGCAGAAATGCCGATGGATCTACACTGGACTTTCTAATGCTGCCAGAAGCTGCAAGGAAACACCAACCACCTCCGAGATGAAATGATACCTTACCAGATGGACCATAGGGATTTTCTGCTTTTCTTATTCTCATTGCGAAGCCAAGAGAGAGCTGGCATATCAGAACAAGGCTGATGCAAAGGAGGCTGAGCCTGGGGTCGGAGGAAGGCTGCATCTGGAGACAGAAAACACAAAACAGGCAATTGCTAGGCTGAGTTTCCTGTATCCATTGGCCAGAGGGCGAGGCATTCTCTTTCTTTCTAATTGGAAAGAACACACATTATCTCACCCACATAGAACAAAGCAAGGAGTTACAAATCCTCAAGTCCAAATCATTTTTACTTTATAGATTTATCAATTCTTGGGGAACCAAGAGATGCAAAGGTGCCCCATTGTAAGTTTGATGCTCACTTTGGAGATATAGCTGCCATTCAAAGACCAGCATGGAGAGTCAAAGAGATCAGAAGGGGGGAGATAACTCACCTGGTTTATCAACTTCTCTCTCTCTCTCTCTCTCTCTCTCTCTCTCTCTCTCTCTCTCTCTCTCTCTCTCTCTCTCTCTCTCTCTCTCTCTTGCTGATTCTTCCTTATTCAAGTGTGCCAGTTGACCTACGCCTGGGTGGGAAGCTGGTGTTTATGTGTCATTTATAGTCTGATAGGTGGGCAATGGCATTTGGTGGGAGACACTTGGCAGCACAAGGGAAGATTTCTGGTTGAACCCAAACACACACCAAGAGCCTTTACATCTGAACACATAAGTACAGAAAGATCTCTTTCTCCTGAAAGCTGCCATGGATTGAAAAATATCCAACTGCTATGAAGTGGAAATTAGCCAGGAGGAGGAGAGTCATCACTGGCAAGGAGAAAGTAAGAAGGTAGGAAGAGTGCTGCTGGATCTGCCCACCTGTTTTGCAAAATGTGGTCATTGCTGCTTCTCTCCACATTGCAATCTGGCTGAGATGGACATGGAGAGTGTCTGTTCTACCACAAGCACATCTCCAGGGTGATCATGAATGGCCGGGTGAGATTTTTGTCCACTCAGTTTCCTGATCTGGAATGGGGTGGGGGATATCACCTTCTGCGCAGGGTGCAACCGAAGTGGAAAGGTAGGGCTGTGTGATCCCCTGATCCACTGGGTCTCTGGGATTGTGGGACAGTGGACCAGAACCTGCCTTAAAGGTGTGGTGCTTGCTATAACAGCGGTGTCACTGAACACCTCTTGCTTGATCAAAGGCAGGGATCAAAAGCAGTGGAAGCCACTGGTGAGAAATCTTTTTCGGGGTTGGCATAACTCTGTGGTGGAGGCTCTGCTTTTGGAGACAGAAGGCTCCAGATTTGTTTCCCCACCATCTTCCACTAGGGCTGGAAGAGAGTCCTGCCTGGACCATACTGAGCCAGATGTTCCAGTGAGTGGACCTAACATGAAGGAGTGACATCTGTTCCTCTGAACTTTTTCACTCTTGCATGAAAACTTACTGGTCCAAGGTGTCGCCCAGAATGGCACCTTCCTTCATGCTATCTTCCTTCCTTGCTATCCTCTTCTGATCCAAATGCATGAGTGCATAAGACTGGTGTATACCAGGCAACCCCAAACTGTGGCCCTCCAGATGTTTTGGCCTACAACTCCCATGATCCCTAGCTAAGAGGACCAGTGGTCAGGGATGGTGGGAATTGTAGTCCAAAACATCTGGAGGGCCGAAGTTTGGTGATGCCTGGTGTATACTTTCCCACATGTCGTCATCATCAACAAATGTTCTTGCAACTCAGTTGGCATCATCAAGAGGAATCCATTCGCCATCAACTGATAAGACAGGGCATGAAACATTGCATTCCTTTGCCTAATCAGAGTACAGATTGAAATCCTGCCCACCAACTGATGCAGTTTGTGGGCTGTTATGAGCACATCCTGATATACCCAGGAGGAGTTTAGTTTCAGAAGAACTGCTCCCCTGTCTTCTGTAGCAGACGTACAGAGTGTTCACACCCACAACAGTGCACTTCAAAGGCCACATCTTGCTTTTCAATGAATATGTAGTTAAATAACCTCAGGCTGTGCACCTTACAGGGGGGACAGTTGTGCAAGGGTTCTGAGGTGGATGTGAGTGTGGTGCCTTAGCCCCACAAAGCAGAGGGTGAAATCATGATACCATTCACTTTCATTGTATATGTAGGCGAGTAATACACTATTTCAATTTGTTTTTAAAGTCCAAAGGAAATCCAGATTTAGTGAAAGATGGCTCCATATACTGCTCCTTTTCAGCAACTAGTGATAAAATTGGGAATTGATCTTTACTTTTGTTTAATTCTATCAATGCCATACTAATATGATATAATCTGATGTTTGTCTCATTTTTATAAAACTGGTTTGGTCATTCTTAGCAACTGATGCTATGGCTTGCTGGATTCTGTTTCCTAAGGATGCTCTTAAGATCTTTGAATCGGCATCAATCAGTGATCAGCAACCCTGATGAACCCTCCAATGATGGCACCACTCCTCTGCAAATGGCATATATATAGGCGTCTGTGCCACTACTAAAAGTCTCCCCCAGGCCCATTGATTTTATCGTTTTTTAATAAAATTCCATGACACATTGTCAAATGCCTTTTCTGCATTGACAAACATTAATGGTAGCCTTGTTTGTCTAACACAGTCAAAATAAAATAAAAAATTGTCCAGCAGTACCTTAGAGACCAACTAAGTTTGTTCTGGGTACAGTGGTACCTCATGTTGCAAATGGGATCCGTTCCAGTGGCCCGTTCACAACATGGAAAGGCTGCAACATGAAGCGCCGCATCTGCCCATGCGTGTGATGCAATGCGGTGCTTCTGTGCAAAGCAAGATTTGGCACTTCTGCACATGTACAAAGCATGAAATCGCACTTCTGTGCATGCACGCAGGTTACAGACGCGCTGAACCCGGAAGTAACCCATTCCAGGACTTCCAGGTTCAGCGTGTCTGTAACCTGAAAAGACGCAACATGAAGCGGATTTATCAAGAGGTATGACTGTATAAGCTTTCGTGTGCATTCACACAGGTATCTGAAGAAGTGTGGATGTACACGAAAGCTTATACCCAGAACAAACTTAGTTGGTCTCTAAGGTGCTACTGGACAATTAATAATGGCTGTTTGTCACTTCTCTCCTCCAAGTACTCCAATATGTCAATTACAGTTCTGATGTTATCTTTCATTTGACGTCCCTGTAGGAAACCTGCTGGTTCTTCATTTATTGTGTCTTTTAATATACTTTTTAATCTATTTGCCAGAATAGCTGCAAAAAGTTTATAATCATTATTTAAGAGGGATATTGGTCTATAATTATGAACTGATGTTGAATCTGTATCCTGCTTCGGGATTAGTGTTATGAATGCGTCTTGCCACGATTCTGGCAATTGCCCTTTACATAATATCTCATTCATAACCTCCATAAGCGGTTGTGTTGGGATTCTTTCAATTTCTTATAAAAAGAAGCTGGTAAACCATCTGGGTCTGGTGTTTTCCAAGTTTTACATTAGAAATTGCCTGCTGAATTTCCATCATAGTAATTGGAAAGTCCTGTAAAAGAAATGGAGTGGCCCTCATAGTCAACAAAAGAGTGGCAAAAGCTGTACTGGGATGCAATCTCAAAAATGATAGAATGATCTCGATACGAATCCAAGGCAGACTTTTTAACATCACAGTAATCCAAGTTTATGCACCAACTAACGATGCACAGTAATCCAAGTTTTTGCACCAACTAACGATTGACTACAGTAATTCTATGAAGACTTAAAACACCTTCTAGAAATGATACCAAAGAAGGATGTTCTTCTCATTATAGGGGATTGGAATGCTAAAGTAGGGAGTCAAGAGATAAAAGGAACAACTGGCAAGTTTGGCCTTGGAGTTCAAAACGAAGCAGGGCAAAGGCTAATAGAGTTCTGTCAAGAGAACAAGCTGGTCATCACAAACACTCTTTTCCAACAACAGAGAACGCAAAATATGGTCTGAAGCTCAACATCAATAAAACCAAGATCATGGCCACTGGTCCCATCACCTCCTGGCAAATAGAAGGGGAAGAAATGGAGGCAGTGAGAGATTTTACTTTCTTGGGCTCCTTGATCACTGCAGATGGTGACAGCAGTCACGAAATTAAAAGACGCCTGCTTCTTGGGAGAAAAGCAATGACAAACCTAGACAGCATCTTAAAAAGCAGAGACATCACCTTGCCGACAAAGTTCCGTATAGTTCAAGCTATGGTTTTCCCAGTAGTGATGTATGGAAGTGAGAGCTGGTGAGAGCTGGACCATAAAGAAGGCTGATCGCCAAAGAATTGATGCTTTTGAATTATGGTGCTGGAGGAGACTCTTGAAATTTTTTAAACAGGTATTTTTTCTGTTTTGTCTTGGTTTTCTTTCCCTTCTTGATATAATTCCCTAAAGTAGTTTAAATTATTTTAAATTATTTCCCTTGGATCATCAATAATTTCCCCCAACTTCGAATTTGTTTATCACATTTTCTTTTTGTTTACTCCTTAATTGCCAAGCTAACATTCTTCCCAGTTTATTAGAGAATTCAAAGTTTCTTTGTTTTGACATTTTTATTTTCCATTCGATTTTTGGTTCAAGAGTATTGACATCTGAGTTTGTAACGTTTTAATGTTTTGTTTCGCTTTCGCATTTCCTGGAGTTTGGCATAAATCTTTTTCATTTTCCTTAATCTCTTCCAAAATTTCCAATCTTTTCTTTGTCCTTGCCACATCTATAACGCTGAGCTATCTTGGCTAACCTTTTTTTTATGCAACCATAAAGGGGTCCAATAAACACTAAATATTATTTTCTGTTGTATTAGTCTTAATTTTAAATCTAATAACACCTTAGGTTTTGGATCTAATACATTTCCCAAATGTCTGGGTAATAATGAAAGTTCAAGTTCTGTATTCCAATCAGCTTTTGCAGTCTGTATATTGAACTTGTGTGTTGCTATAAAAATAAAAATCTCCTTATGCTCAGTTGGTAGCTCTGCTTTGGAGACTATTTGCCACTAATGCTTGGATATGTGTGTTTCCTTGCCCCTTCTGACACAGAAAATAGCTGGGAATCTGATGTAGAACTCCAGATTAGCTTCTTTTTGCCATGCATCTTGCTGGGAGGGTTTTGGGGACAGTTGAAGGGGAGACTCCCTGAGATGCCTCCATGAATATCAAAGCTTATAGAGGAGTCGATTGCCATCAAGGCACCATATTGCCAACGTGCCCAGGGCCGGTGCTAGGGTTTTTTGCGCCCTAGGCGAGATCACCTTATGGCCCCCCCCCCGGGCGTCTGCCTCCTTTTTGCGGGCCTGGCCTAGCCTTCACCCCCTTCCCTTCCCAGTGCCCCTCTCGCTTACCTGCAATGGCTGGGTTGCTCTGGCCGCCCTCGGGCTTCAGCCATGGACCCCTGGGTGCAACAGCAGCTGCTCCCGCCTGCCCGAGAAGTAGAGCGCGCCGACAGCGCTTGGAGCCGCAGGCCCGGCTCTGGCACTTGCGCGCTGCAGGAAGGGGCTGCTCTCGCCCCACGTGTCCTCCACACGCTGCTGTCCTCGGCGCTCTGGGCACGCCTGAGCTGCACCAGTGCCACTGCTGCCGCCCGCCCTGGATGCGGGTAGGTGGCGTCGGGGCGCAGCAGCCGTGTGACAGAGCGACTCCTGCGAAGCCAGCAGCACTCCCCATCGTGCCAGCGCCCCCTCCATTTTGGCGCCCTGGGCAACTGCCTAGTTCGCCTTAATGGATGCACCGGCCCTGAACGTGCCAAAGATCTTAGCCAGCACATTGAAGTGGGTGCACAAATGAAAGAGAAGCCACTGGGGCGGATGCAATATAGGAGTATTTATTACTGAAGCATATTTGTAGAGGAATGCACACATTTTTAAAAGTTATGCTTCCCCATCAGAATGACAAAAACATCAGGAATCTGCAGTGAAGGAGGGTCCTTTCTTCTGGTCATTGTCCAGTAGATCTCTTGGCATCTCAAAATGATTGTGACATTTCTTTCTGCGAGCGGGTCTGTTGCCCTCACTCCACATCATCTTATGTATAATATACGAGGGATGGGGCACCTGCAAGGCTGTTCCCCTCCCAACTATACCCTCAATGGATTCAAGTTCAAAGAAAGGAGATTCCAGCTACAGACAAGGAAGAACTTTCTGAGCGTAAGGATTGTTTGACAGTGGAATGGACTCCTTCAGAAGGTGGTGGACTCTCCTTCCTTGGAGCTTTGAAAGCAGAGGTTGGATGACCATCTCCCAGGGATGTTTTCATTGTGATTCCTGCATTGCAGGGGGATTGGGCTAGAATACCCTCAGGGTCTCATCCACTTCCACAATTTTATGATTCTATGTAACATTAGGTGTGGCCAACGGGACAACTGGGAGCTGAAAGTGAGCTCCTGATTAAACCTTTGCAAGCAGTACATGGGGACAGCAAGCACTCCTTGAATTGGTTGCATTACATATGGTATTCCCCCCCCATAGATGTCTCTTACAAATTGATGGGAAAGTGCATCTCAGAGGCCCTCCTCTTCCCCACTGATTGGTGCTAAGAGCAAGTCCCATTGGGAACGTCCTACTGCCACCAAGGGGGGGGGGGGAAGCTTGCTCTCATCAAATTGGTGCTGAACCTAAGCCCCTTTGGAGACACCCTTTCAGCAACAAGCAGCTGGTTTGCGCTGAGAGCACAGCTGACTTGCTTTCCCGTCTTCACGTCCTTGGTGAGAGAGGTTGGATCCAGCCCAACTCTCAGAACTGGTTTCCCAGGGCTCTAGTAGACATTGCCATGGGAGTGCATTGGTTCATTGCAGGGTAAAAGAGACCAGTTCCATATCCCAATCAGCTTTCAATCTGAAAAAAGGCAGAAGAGACAGAGGGGGAAGCGAGGGGGGAGAAGTAAATAAAGGGAAGTAATTGACTCTTGTTTCAGGGGGAAGTGTTTAAATTCACAATGGGCTGAGGCATCTATTAGGGATGAGGAGACTGTTGTCCTCCTGACGTTGGTGGACTCCAACTCTCATCATCTCCGCTCATCATGGCCAGTTGTCTAGGATGATGCTAGTGGTGCTCAAGAAACACCTGACAGGCCACAAAGGTTCTTCATCCTGGGCTCCCAGGGAAGGGGGGTCTTGCTACTTGCAGGATTAAATTAGGTACATATTGCCGGCTACAGTAAGAGCAGGATGCTGGAATAGATGAGGCACTGGAATGGGGCAGCTGGGCAAGTTCTGATGTTTTCATATTCTGAAAAAGGTGCAGGTAGAAAGACAGCATTGGATGGAAGCCTCTGAGATTTGATGGGGTCAGCCAGAGAGAGCGGAGAGGCTATTCGTGCTGAGACTTTGGTTCATGCTCACAAATGTAAGCATATTTATTCTTGCAGTGCTGAGCTCTAAATAGCATATAACCTGGAAAGAAAAAGAGAAACAAGCTCAGAGAGAGTCAACAGCAGACAGCAGGGGCTCCTTGGCACCCCCCACATGACCCCCCCCCCATCGTTGCCACAAAGAATTTCCCTTAGTGTTCCCCCATTCAAAAGAGGTCCAGCCACCCAGCCAACACTAAATTGGTACTGGTGGACGCTATGGTCTTTGCTGTCAGTATGAGTTGTCTTGGGAAGGTTAGGTACATGCTAGGCAGTTGAGAAATATTTCAATCAAACAGATGAACGGGCACCAAAGGAGCCCAAGAGCAGGCAAGAAGCACATCTCATACCCACAGTAGAAATTTAGAAAATACTGGCACCCCCCTCTGTCAAGCATGTGAGCTCCTAAGCACCAGTTATGAGAACTAACCCCTTACCGTCCACGTGAAACAAGGAGGCACATCTCTTGGTACCAGGATGTTCAGCCCATGGTTTGAATGCAGCTGGAGAGCTATCTGTCCACTCCCAATTTCCATCCTGTAGGGACAAGAGGGTGAGTATTCGCTTTAGAAAGAACAGGTCACAAGGAGACACTTCCAAGGACACAACACGCTGCTTGATGATTCCACCCAAACGGACCACAGACAAGATTATTTGAGTTGCAGAACATCAGCTAGGGGCGTCCCTGACTCTTTTGGGCTCAAGTATGTTGAATGCTGAGAAAGTCCTCCTCGTATGTCCTTTACACTCTCCACACACCAGCCTGAGGAAACTTCACTCATTTCCGTCTCTGGGCACACCACACCATGCAAGATTCCCCTTTAGATCTTCCTTCTCAACTTGGGATGGTTGGACAGTTGGAATGGAGGAGGAAGCAGGGAAGGTGGTGGTGAGGGGGCACCAGGCATAGTTCTGCTCCCCCTCTAGGAGATCTTTGAGTGCCCGGAAGAATAGCATCCAAACAGGGGTACCCATTTGCAGTCAAAAACGAAAACAAGAATGAGCAAGAGAAACGACTGTATTCTCATGTGTTTCTCAGTTGACTTTCACTTGTCACATAATGTTGAGATGCTATTTTGGTAATGTGGCTTTGGCGGGTAGGAATTGTTGCCCATAACATCTCAAGGACATCAACTGGGGAAGTTTCATAGAACAGCCTTCCCACTTTATTCTTTTATTATCAGCTCTGACAGTGCAGACGGAGGGGGTGGGGAAAGCCTTGGGGACTCACAAAATTTAGGTCAGAGAATCCGATCCAGATCCGATCGAGTTTTGACTGTTTAATGACTTTGGCCAAGAAATGCAGTTCTTCCGCATCAGCGACAGAGGCAAGATGACCATTGGGGCCAAACATCGTGCAGAGGTCCTGAGAAGAAAAAATAAGAAGAAAAGAATGAGTTTTATGCAGCTAGACTTCCTATGAAATCTCCCAAAAGTCTGGCTCAAGATTGAATATTGCACCGGCAATACAGTGATACCTCGGTTTTTTTAACAGCTTAGTTCACGAACAACTTGGAATTCGAATGCTGCAAACCCGAAAGTAGGTGTTCCGGTTTGTGAACTTTGCTTCAGAAGCCAAATGTGC
Organism: Zootoca vivipara; assembly: GCF_965207765.1. Classification (NCBI taxonomy): domain Eukaryota; kingdom Metazoa; phylum Chordata; class Lepidosauria; order Squamata; family Lacertidae; genus Zootoca; species Zootoca vivipara. The sequence goes on along the minus strand of NC_142592.1, from coordinate 69,014,905 downwards.
TCCGTTTTGAGTCCCGAGCTTCTATTTTTACTGGTGCGCTGCTAATTTGCATCCCCCCATAGTAATTGAAGGCTTACCTTTCCTATTTTACTGTTGCACTGCTAATTTGTGTCCCCCCCCCATCTTAATTGAAGGCTTCCCCTTCTGCCTTTATGGTTGTGCTGCTAATTTGCAGGGGGCCTCACTGTAATTGCAGTGTTCTGAGGAGAGCTCTGCAGCCCAGCTAGTTTGAGGAGGGAGGGAGAGAGAAAGAAAGAGAGCAGGGCCGTCTTAAGCAGGCATCCCCAAACTGTGGCCCTCCAGATGTTTTGGCCTACAACTCCCATGATCCCTAGCTAACAGGACCAGTGCCCGGGGAACATGGGAATTGTAGTCCAAAACATCTGGAGGGCCGAAGTTTGGGGATGCCTGGCCTTAAGCCTTTCCAGCCCCAAGGTTCAGAGATCCTTCCGGCGCCCTGCCCCCACTTTCCTAGCCGGAAAGCCGGAGCAACGCGCTGTCCTGGGGATGTGCACGCGCTTCGTTTGAGCAAATGCTCCTTGTGTGGCGCTGCGCAAGGTGCTAGACCTGTTGCCTCACTTTCCCATGCTTTTGCAGAGCGGTGGGTGAACGCAGAGCTGGCTCTGGTCTGGGCCGTCTTAAGCCTCCTCCGGCGCCCCGACTCCTCCCTTTTCCAGCTTTGCTGCCAGCAGCATGGCGGGACTTGAGGAGGCAGGCAGCGGCTGGAGGGCAGCTCCTCTGGCGGGGAAGAGTCGGAGGCTCCAAGCGTGGCGCTGCTTCAGCGCGGCAGGCAAGGGCGCTGCACCTGGCCTCTGCCTCTTCCCTGGCGCCCATGCCTCGGTGGCCACGATAGGCGGAGGCTCCGGGCACGGCGCTGCTTTGGTGCAGCAGGCGAGGGCAGTAAGCCATTACCTGCCAAGTTCCGGCCTGAGAAATAAGGGACTGGACCGGACATAGCAGACCGGAAGTAGCGCTGCCGCCATTTTGGAACTGGGCGGAGCATGCTCAGAAGTGACTTTTGATGCTGCTCTGCCCTGTTCCAAAATGGCCACCGCACCAGAAGTCGCGCTGCAGCCATTTTGGAACTGGGCAAAGCACATCAAAAGTCGCTTCTGAGCATGCTCCGCCCAGTTCCAAAATGGCCGCCACGCCAGAATAAACTGGGAAAAAACAAAAAAATCCATTTTTTCGGCTGGGGACAGCTGGAAAAGGGGGTTTCCTGGGGAATACAGGAGACTTGGCAGCTATGCAGTAAGCCGATGCCAGGAGGCGCCGTGTCCAGCCTCCGCCTCCTCCCAGGCTCCCTCCAGAACTGGGTGCGAACTTGGCGCCCTGATTCCCCATGCCACTTGCCTCTATGGGCAAGACACCAGAGAGAGAGAGAGATTGTGTGCTGGTTTTTTTTGGGGGGGAGGAGTGTCTCCCAGGAGAGCTCTGCAGCCCAACTGGTTTGAGGAGGGATGGTGGGAAGGGGGAGAGAAAGAGAGAGAGAGCTGCTTTTCGGGGGGGGGGAGAAAGGGCTGGCTTGAAAACAGAACATGTTGGAGCCTTCTTCAAACCTGAGTAAGTACTCCAACCTTTGGGGCAAGAGGGTCTTTTCTGGGATGATGAGCCCACCATCTCAAGCCATCTCAAAGAAGAGGTGCCTACTTCCAGCCTATGAACAGCGTATCTATCCAATCATTATCCCACTAAGCCTGCATCTTTCCAGGATTGAGTTTCAGCCCGGTGGCCCTCATCCAGCCCACTAGTGCTTCCAGGCAATGGTCCACAGCTTCCTCAGCCTCATCTGAATCTGAGAAGAAAGATAAAGTGATAAACTGAGCTGGTTGCCCAAGGCCTACTGAAGGAAAGCCTCACTTCACATCCCTAAATGGCATCTCAATAACTCTCGAGGTATAGATCATAGCAATGGAAGTGAGATTTAAAAACAGGTCTTGTGCAGAGACTCTCAAGTGTATCTTGTGTTTTGTCGCCCCCCTGCTCTTTGCCCCCACCCAAAGCACCCAGAGGCCCCTCTTACTTCTGCGTGGTCCCACATCAACTTCTCGGAAAAGACTTTATAGCAGCTCTCCCCTCTTTTCTTGAAGCCCCGCATGCATCCTTGAGATAATGTGGAAGGAGAGCATTAGCATTTGACATGGTCATATCAGCACATGAAACAGTGGAAATAAAATCTCTTGGGGAGGGGGAGTTTAATCTGCTATTGTGTCCAGTGATGGGCTCCCCCACCCCCTTTCCTTGTGACAGAGTATGGAAAGTCTTTATGTCTGGAACTGCCGCCTCAGTTTCCAGCCAGGGGCCTCATTTCATGGTGGATGTTCTCCTCTGCCCCTCTGGGGGCTGTGAAGGAGTTCAGGCAGTGTTATGTACTGAGCTGAATCCTAGAACAATAGGATCCAGAATCAGCAGTCTGATTGGTCCACAGGAGCCACCCAATCCAACTCCAGGTGGAAGTGAATCCGCAACCTGATTGGCCTGCAGGAGCAGCCAATCAGGCTGCTGGCAGAAGTCAATCCACAGCCTGATTGGCCTGCAGGAGCAGCCAATCAGGCTGCCGGCAGAAGTCAATCCACAAACTGATTGGCCCACAGGTGTAGCCCTGAAGTAGCCAATCACGCAAAGCCCATTGTGTAAATAATGTATATAAGCAGGTGGTTTTTGGGAAAAGGGCATTCTTCTTCTCCTTGATGACTACGAGCTGAATAAAGAGCATGAAATTCACTCTCGACTCAGAGTATATTTCAGGCAGGGGGGAGGGAACGAGGCATAAACCCTCCTGAAACTCTCCAGGGGTACTGGGAAGACTATGGCACCTAAGGAACTGCGTGATCCTGTGTTTGGGAGGCAGAAGGGGAGCGATCTGGGAGCATGTTTCTGGCATGGATGAGCCTCTGTCACCAGCATGATTTCTGGAAGGTTCCTCCTTAATTTGGATAATTGGCTTAGATCTCGAGGCGCTTTTCAAGCAAGATATGGAAATAAGCTGAGATGAATCAGTTGCCGAAAGAACCAGGACTTTGGAAGGTATCTGAATGGTGTTCTGAAGCACTGAAAAACCCTTGGGTCGAGGACTGAATGGATGACATTTATGAACACCTCTGGATGGGTATTGTTGAAGAAGGAATGGAGTGAAAAAAATGACCCACAGCTGGATTGCTATGGAGCCGAGGAGAGACATTGGTGTAATGCAGGGGTAGGGAACCTAAGGCCTATGGGCCGGATGCGGCCCAATCGCCTTCTCAATCCGGCCCATGGACGGTCCAGGAATCAGCGTGTTTTTACATGAGTAGAATGTGTGCTTTTATTTAAAATGCATCTCTGGGTTATTTGTGGGGCATAGGAATTCGTTCAATTCCCCCCTAGATAGATAGATAGATAGATAGATAGATAGATATAGATATAGATATAGTCCAGCCCACCACATGGTCTGGAGGATGGTGGACTGGCCCACGGCTGAAAAAGGTTGCTGACCCCTGTTGTAATGGATGCATTTTGTACTGAAGGAGAAGGTACTGCAGGGTGGAATCTAATGGCTGAGAGAAAGGTCTGGAAGATTCACTCTGCAAAGTATTCTAGCTGTAGTATACAGTCATACCCTGGGTTACGGCTGCTTCAGGTGGCGCGTTTTGAGGTTGCTCACCGCGCCGAACCCAGAAGTCCTGGAATGGGTTACTTCCGGGTTTCGGCACTTGCGCATGCGCAGAAAACCAAATCACGACCCGCACGTGTGCAGATGCAGCGCTGCGGGTTGCGAACATGCCTCCTGCACGGATCACATTTGCAACCCGAGTGTCCACTGTACTTGCTATGCTATTAGTGGAGTGGAACATGGCCTTGAACACTGCTATGAAACACTTGACTAGGGAAAGATCTATGATGGGAACAACGAGAGAGGGGACTGGAGTTGTAACAACATGTTGGAGACTGGAATCAAGGATTTAAAGAAAGAGCAACACATTCTGCTATGGATTATGTAGACTTAAGGCTGAATTGAGAATTGCTCTTTGCAGGATAGTAAAGGGGCAGCTGAACGAATGGAATTAATGGCAAGTGAAGTGAGGTCAACTAGAGACTAATGAGAAATGACTCAGCAAAGGCAGTACATCTTGGCGATATCCTGTAACCGAAAGTGGGAAACCGGTTTTTAAAGAAATTGTATGAAATTAAATTAATACAGTCTGATCTGTAACGATTTAGAAAATCAATAAAAAATAATTGGGGAGGAAAATGGAATCTCTGGCTCTGATACTTTGGCCCAAAATGGCAAATGAGAGACTGGGCACAAATGCCAATGAATCTACATTTGGCTTTCTAATGCTGCCCCAAACTGTTCCTTCCCTCAAGAAGGCAGCAGCCACCTCAGAGATTAAAAGATACAGTACCCGTCTCTGGGGAAAAGAGGCTGTTCGAGCCTAATACCGGCATTTCTCCGTTTAAGCCAAGGGGGAGCAGACATATCAGAACAAGGCTGGTGCAAAGGAGGCTGAGCCTGGGCTTGGAGGCAGGCTGCATCTGGAGACAGAAAACACAAAACACACAATTGCTAGGCTGAGTTTCCTGTATCCATCGGTCAGAGGGCGAGGCATTCTCTTTCTTTCCAACAGGACAATATACACCTATCTCACCCAGAGAGAACAAAGTAAGGAGTTACACATACTCAAGTTCAAATCATTTTACTTTATAGATTAATCAACTCTGTCCATGGAGGCAAAGGTCAATTCTGTGTCCAGGGCAGCTGTCTATCAGCTCCATCTGGTACGCAGGCTGAGACCCTACCTGCCCGCAGACTGTCTCTCCAGAGTGGTGCATGCTCTAGTTATCTCTCACTTGGACTACTGCAATGTGCTCTATGTGGGGTTACCTTTGAAGGTGACCTGGAAACTACAACTAATCCAGAATGTGGCAGCTAGATTGGTGACTGGGAGCTGCCACCGAAACCACATAACACCGGTCTTGAAAGACCTACATTGGTTCACAGTACGTTTCCAAGCACAATTCAAAGTGTTGGTGCTGACCTTAAAAGCCCTAAACGACCTCGGTCCAGTATTCCTGAGGGAGCGTCTCCACCCCCATTGTTCTGCCCAGACACTGAAGTCCAGCACCGAGGACCTTCTGGCTGTTCCCTCGTTGCGAGAACCCAAATTAAAGGGAACCAGGCAGGGGGCCTTCTTGGTGGTGGCACCCGCCCTGTGGAACGCCTTCCCATCAGATGTCAAAGAGAAAAACAACTACCAGACTTTTAGAAGACATCTGAAGGCCGCCCTGTTTAGGGAAGCTTTTAATGTTTAATAGATTATTGTATTTTAATATTCTGTTGGAAGCCAGCCAGAGTGGTTGGAGAAACCCAGCCTGATGGGCGGGGTATAAATAATAAATTATTATGATTATGATTATATTTGATTTGTTGGGGAGCAGGGTCATGAGATGCAAGGGTACCCCATTGTTAGTGTGCTGCTTACCTTAGAATGGAGCTGCCATCCAATGGCCGACATGGAAAGTCAAAGAATCATAGAATCATAGAGTTGGAAGAGACCACAAGGACCATCCAGTCCAACCCCCTGCCAAGCAGGAAACACCATCAAAGCATTCTTGACATATGCCTGTCATGCCTCTGCTCAAAGACCTCCAAAGAAGGAGACTCCACCACACTCCTTGGCAGCAAATTCCACTGCCGAACAGCTCTTACTGTCAGGAAGTTCTTCCTAATGTTTAGGTGGAATCTTCTTTCTTGTAGTTTGAATCCATTGCTCCGTGTCCGCTTCTCTGGAGCAGCAGAAAACAACCTTTCTCCCTCCTCTAGATGACATCCTTTTATATATTTGAACATGGCTATCACATCACCCCTTAACCTTCTCTTCTCCAGGCCATACATACCCAGCTCCCTAAGCCGTTCCTCATAAGGCATCGTTTCCAGGCCTTTGACCATTTTGGTTGCCCTCTTCTGGACACGTTCCAGCTTGTCAGTATCCTTCTTGAACTGTGGTGCCCAGAACTGGACACAGTACTCAGGTGAGGTCTGACCAGAGCAGAGTACAGTGGTACTATGACTTCCCTTGATCTAGATGCTATACTCCTATTGATGCAGCCCAGGAATTGCATTGGCTTTTTTAGCTGCTGCATCATACTGTTGACTCATGTCAAGTTTGTGATCTACCAAGACTCCTAGATCCTTTTCACATGTACTGCTCTCAAGCCAGGTGTCTCCCATCCTGTATTTGTGCCTTTCATTTTTTTTAATTTTTTTTTTGCCCAAGTGTAGAACTTTACATTTCTCCTTGTTAATATTCATCTGTCCTTGTTTGCTTGTTGGCCCAGTTGTCTAATCTGTTAAGGTCATTTTGAAGTGTGATTCTGTCCTCTGGGCTATTAGCCACCCCTCCCAATTTGGTGTCATCTGCAAACTTGCTCAGGATGCCCTCAAGCCCATCATCCAAGTCATTGATAAAGATGTTGAACAAGACTGGGCCCAAGACAGAACCCTGTGGCACCCCAGTTCATAACTCACCTGGTATATCAGTTTTTCTCTCTCTCTGAGCTGATGATTCTTCCTTATTCAAAGTGATGACTGTGGAACAACTACAGGGTAGAAAACTGGTGTTCCTTGGTCATTTATAGCCTGATAGGTGGGCAATGGCATGTGGTGGGAGGCACTTGGCAGGAAGCCTAATGGTCCAACGCAAACATACACCGAGATCTTTTGCACCTGAACATGAAAGAACTCAGAGATCTATTTCTTCTGAAAGCTGCCATGCATTGTCAAATATACAACTGCTTTGAAATGAGCAAAGAGGAGGAGAGTCATCCCAGTTGAGGAGAAAGGAAGAAGGTGGAAAGAGTCCTGTTGGACCTGCCCACCCATTTTGCAAAATGTGGTCCTTGCTGGCTGCTTCTCTCCCCTGCTCCTCTTACTTTGAATAATTTGCTTCAGCTAATGAAGCCCCCACCCTTTCCCTCACCCTGAGTAAGTGGTCCATCTTCAGAGTGAGGCAGGAGAGTTTAGATATCGTTGTTGTTGTTTAGTCGTTTAGTCATGTCCGACTCTTCGTGACCCCATGGACCAGAGCACGCCAGGCACTCCTGTCTTGCACTGCCTCCCGCAGTTTGGTCAAACTCATGTTCGTAGCTTCGAGAACACTGTCCAACCATCTTGTCCTCTGTCGTCCCCTTCTCCTAGTGCCCTCAATCTTTCCCAACATCAGGGTCTTTTCCAAGGATTCTTCTCTTCTCATGAGGTGGCCAAAGTATTGGAGCCTCAGCTTCACAATCTGTCCTTCCAGTGAGCACTCAGGGCTGATTTCCTTCAGAATGGAGAGGTTTGATCTTCTTGCAGTCCATGGGACTCTCAAGGGTCTCCTCCACCACCATAATTCAAAAGCATCAATTCTTCGGCGATCAGCCTTCATGGTTCAGCTCTCACTTCCATACATCACTACTGGGAAAACCATAGCTTTACCTATACGGACCTTTGTAGGCAAGGTGATGTCTCTGCTTTTTAAGATGCTGTCTAGGTTTGTCATGGCTTTTCTCCCAAGAAGCAGGCGTCTTTTAATTTCGTGACTGCTGTCACCATCTGCAGTGATCAAGGAGCCCAAGAAAGTAAAATCTCTCACTGCCTCCATTTCTTCCCCTTCTATTTGCCAGGAGGTGATGGGACCCGTGGCCATGATCTTAGTTTTTTTGATGTTGAGCTTCAGACCATATTTTGCGCTCTCCTCTTTCACCCTCATTAAAAGCTTCTTTAATTCCTCCTCACTTTCTGCCATCAAGGTTTTGTCATCTGCAAATCTGAGGTTGTTGATATTTCTTCCGGCAATCTTAATTCCGGCTTGGGATTCATCTAGTACAGCCTTTCGCATGATGAATTCTGCAAATAAGTTAAATAAGCAGGGAGACAATATACAACATTGTCGTACTCCTTTCCCAATTTTGAACCAGTCAGTTGTTCCATATCCAGTTCTAACTGTAGCTTCTTGTCCCACATAGAGATTTCTATGAAGCAGAAGTAGATGTTTTTCTGGAACTCTCTAGCTTTCTCCATAATCTAGCGCATGTTTGCAATTTGGTCTCTAGTTCCTCTGCCCCTTCGAAATCCAGCTTGCACTTCTGGGAGTTCTCGGTCCACACACTGCCTAAGCCTGCCTTGTAGAATTTTAAGCATAACCTTGCTAGCGTGTGAAATGAGCGCAATTGTGCGGTAGTTGGAGCATTCTTTGGCACTGCCCTTCTTTGGAATTGGGATGTAGACTGATCTTCTCCAATCCTCTGGCCACTGCTGAGTTTTCCAAACTTGCTGGCATATTGGGTGTAGCACCTTAACAGCATCATCTTTTAAAATTTTAAATAGTTCAGCTGGAATATCATCACTTCCACTGGCCTTGTTATTAGCAGTGCTTTCTAAGGCCCATTTGATGTCACTCTCCAGGATGTAGTTAGGAGTTGGAAAACATTTGAATTAAGGAAAGAGGGAGAGCAGCGGAGGAAAGGCAGCCCTGGGCTGGTCTCTTGTCCCTCCTATCTCCCTCACTGTGAGAAAAAGACCCTGTGTGTCCGTGTGTGTCCTCTCCCCTAACATGAAGGCTGAACATTTCTCCCTCTTCCAACCTTCTGGGGCAGCTAGACATTCTCCTTTTAACCTTATTTAAAGTTTACTGGCACCTTCCTTCATGCTGTCCTCCTTCCTTGCTATCCTCTTCTGCCACAAATACAGAAGTGCAAACTTTCCCGCATGTCGTCGCCATCAATTAATGTTCTTGCAACTCAGTTGGCATCATCAAGAGGAATCCATTCTCCATCAACAGAGAAGACAGGGCATGAAACATCACATTCCTTTGCCTAATCAGAGTACAGTTTGAAATCCTGCCCACCAGCTGATGCAGTTTGCGGGCTGTTATGAGAAGAACTGCCCCCGGTCTTCTGCAGCAGAGGTACAGATTGTCCGCACCCCCAACAGCGCACTTGGAAGTTGGGCTTCTTGTTTTTCAAGTTACATGTTATTAAATAACCTCAGGGCCGTGCACCTTACCGTGAGGAAGGTGGCTCAAGGGATTTGAGGTGAATGTGAGGATGGTGCCATAGCAGAATTATTGATGAACCACCCAGCCGCTCAGAGTGGTTCGGAGTATAAATAATATATAAAACTATTATTATAACCAGGACTTATTTTACAGAGGGAACTCACAGGAACTCAGTTCCAGCACCTCTCCGGTGGGTGCCAGTGCCATTCTAAGAGAAAGAGCGAGGTATTCATGGTGAGTCTAGACACCTCTTTTCCTAGAAAAATAGCACTGGATGCGAGAGTTGGTGTTAACCATAGGAGCAAACTCTTAGGGGCCAAGTTCCCTTCAGGACCCCCCCCCCCAATAAAACATTTGAGAGGGCTCCCCCCCCCCCAAAATTATGGGCATTCCCATTCAAATGGTTTGCGTGTCGTATTTCATGATTGACTATGCAGGGCGGAGCTTACCTCCCCCCCCCCCCCCCAATATTTTCTTCAAGTTGGGATGCAAACAAAATTGGTGTTCCCCAAATACAACTTTTGGCTTTCAAGAAGGAGGCACTGATTGAGACTTACAACATGCTGCCCCTGGGATATGATAGGGGAAAGTGTGAAGAAGTCGAGAAGAGCAATCCTTCAATTGTCAAGGTCTAGATATGGTATGGAAATGTCTAGAGGTAAAAGTCACAGGCTCTGGGCATTTAGAGATTCGGTGGGAACAAAACAAGATCAGTACTTTAGAGCTTGAGGAGAAGGATAAAGAGACACAGACAGAGCCCCCCCCCCCTCCCAAGGAGGGGGAAAGAGAGAGACAGTTTGAGCTTAATGGAAAGACTGAGGTGGGAAGCAGAAACATTGATGGCTGGGGAATTTTGGCAGGAAAAACAAAAGGGGCAGAGAGTCTTAAAAAACCCAAAATATCCCTCCCAGATGCTGTGGCATATGTGCCTGGTCCACCTATATGTTCACATTTGAAAAGACTGCCCAAGTTTATGAGATAGAACCATAGGATCATAACATTGTAGAGTTGGAAGGTACCCAAGGGTCATCTAGTCCAACCCCCTACAATGCAGGAATCTGAACTAAAGCATGCATGGTAGATGGCCATTCAATCTCTGCTTAAAAACCTCCAATGAAATAATGTGCACCACCTTCTGAGGGAGTCTGCTTCACTTTCAAACAGCTCTTACCATCAGAAAGTTATTCCTGATGTCGAGACATGATCTCCTTTCTCATAACTTGCATCCATTGGTTTGGGTCCGACACTCCTTAGCTCCAGAAAACAAGCTTGTTCCATCTTAAACTTCTTGTTCTGGGAAAGGACCCCACTTACTTTCCTCAGGGTGAGGCAAAGGGACCACAGACCAGCCACCGCTGCCCTTCCTTCTCTGCTCTCCCTCTTCCTACTTCATTTTTTTTGTACCTCCTAAGTTATCTCAGAGAGCAGGGCTGGCCCCATGGCCAGGCTGGGTGGCGCAGGGCACCACGGCGCCAGCCCGCCAGGAGGGCGCCGCGAGCTGCGCCCGCCCGCTGCCCGGCCGGTCCGCCGCGCAGCTGCGCCCATGGAAACCGCGCTGTGCCTGCCCGCCCGCCCACCGCGCAGCAGCGCCTGTGGCAGCCGCGCTGCGCACTGCGCCCGCCCGCCCACCGCGTTGGGAAACAGGGCGGGGGGGCGCCGGAGGGATCCGTCGTACCACGCGCCAGGGGCGCTTAAGACGGCCCTGTCAGAGGGGAAGAGAGACGGGAGCGATTCGTTCAAAGTAGGAAGAGCATCAGAAAGGAGCAGCAATCACCACATTTGGCTAATGGGAAAAGGGCACATGGGACGAGACACCACCGTTCCCTTCTCCTTAGCTCTCATTGTTGTTAGGTTTCTATTCCTCTCACTCTGCAGGTCACATGCCTGTGTTATGCATTCCAGCAAAGATTGCTGGAATCATGGGAGCGGATGTTTGCTGCATTCTGTTTCCGTTTGTTTTTTCTTCTTCTTTGGACTTCTCTCAGCAAGAGGAGACATGTTTTCCTTTTGTTCTGCCTTACGCTTAATATAGTAGCTTTTAGTACACAACCTCAGCCTGGCTCCGCCTGCATTTTATCTCTGCTGGACTCTGAATATGTGCTCAGTGTCTCCAAGACATGAGTCGTAATAAATCATTGGGAAGGGCTGTCGGAACTCCCTAGAGCTGAACGCTGATGGGAGAGGTGGGCTGGATTCGTTCCTGCATTATGCCTCTGGATCATTCCTGCCCCCGGCTGACCCGAAAAGTCTTCCCTTACTTTGAATGTTTTGAAGCTCATAAAATTCTATGAAAAGTAGCAGGAGAGGAACAGCCTTCACCTCATCTTGTCCAATGCATGGGCTGATGCAGCAGGACGTTCCTGCATTGTCCTCCTCCAGGATGATTCTCCTGGCTAATTTCTACTTCATAGCAGTTGGATATGGTAGCGCTCAGATGAAATAGATCTCTGTGTACTTTTTGTGCTCAGATGAAAAGATCTTGGTGTGTGTTTGGCTTCTCTTGTGCTGCCAAGTGTCTACCACCACATTCTCTCACCCACCTTTTAGGCTATAAATGCCCCATAACCACCTGTTTTCTAGCCTGGAGTCTTTCAACACTCATTTGCTGGAACAAGGAACAAGAATCAACCCAGAGAGAAAGAAACTGATAAACCAGGTGAGCTATCTTTCCCCTTTTGAGCTCTTTGACTCTCCATCAGGGCAAGTGGAGCATGTGGAGACACTTGCCTCATGTGTGGCTCTGGTGGCATCAAAGATTTCTTTGGATGGTGCCAGGAATGAGCCAGCTCCAAGCGAAGGTTTGCAGCCAACTGCAGAAAGCAGCCAGGAACAGAGAGGCTTAGATGTTAGTCAGGCAGGGGAGAAGCAGCAGCTGCAGACTTTGGCTCTTCCTGACCTTGATTGCTGAAAGCACACTAGAACACAGCCAAAGCTCGCAAGAAGCACAAACAGGCGCAAACAGATTAAGGGATAGCCTCTCAGAACAGGAAGAGGTTGGAGCTGATCCATTAAGTCTGAGGAGTCGGTGAATGGGAGGGCTGCTAGATAGGAAGCAAAACAAGAGACGCAAGGGTCATAAGTTCAATATCTTCTGTCAATGCCGGAAGAAGTCTTCAGAAGGGTCATCCTGAGTATTCATGCCAGAGGCTTTGTTTGAGCCTTCCGGAGCTATCTGTTTGTTTTTGCGATAAATCCTCCTTTTTAATTACCTATGCTTACTGTGTTATCAAGCTGGGAACCTGGACTCCTGACAGATGGCATTAAGAAAAAGCAGCACTGATGCACCACCTTCTTTTAGCCCAGATTGGAAAGCCGTTTTCTTTCAGCTTTTCTCCTTTCTCTCGCCAAGGACAGATGCAGCCCATATCCTCCGGCAGGCCCAGCCTCCTCATCACAAGCCTTGTTCTGTTCTGTGAGCTCTCGGTGGGCCTTTCCTCCCCATCAGGTGGTAATGTATCTTTGCATCTCACGAGTGGTAGATGTGATCTGTATGCGTCTCATTCTCCAGACTTCACTACTGCAATGTGCTTTATTGGGGTCTTTCTTCCTAACCCATTTGCAGCCATCAGCTTAAGTAGCACTTGTATGTTGTACCAGCTCTACCGGCTTCCGGTACATATGCTGGCCCAATTTAACATTTTGGTTTTGACCTTTGAGGCCCCTGAATGAGTCAGTCCTGTGCTATATCTGTTGAACTTCTCATGCCTTTACTCTCTTGCCTGCACACCGATTTCCCAATTAGAAGCTGTCTTGGTGCGACGAACCCCCTCACCGACGTTGCCAATAGATTATGAGACGAAAGGGTACAGGGGTAAAGCAATCCCCACCCAAATCCTTACGCCTTAAAATAAACTCCACAATTCTGGGCTTCTCAGTAAAGAGAGTCTAATTCCAGCTTCCGTGGCCTGATCTCACAAACACTCAGGGCTACTTGAAAGAACAACCTCTTGCCTACAGAACAGGGACTCCTTCAACTCAGATCCCCACTGTATCAGTCTGCCATATCACCCTGGCAAACTTGTGGCACTCTAAGTTTTCATCATACTACCCTTCCTGTGTGACTCTAGGACACAAACTATCCCCCTTTCCTTAGGTAAGTTTTGCCCTTTTCTGAGTCTCCACCTCTGTGAGTTTTAATACGCTGCTGGAATAACCAAGATGATACTCTTTGGCAGGAAAAGAAGATGAATTTTATTTTCTTGGGAACATAGGTTTTTCTTTTCTTAATGATGCTTAAGTTTACAATCTTAGCTGTCAGTTAAGCTGGAGGTGGATTAACTCTTTCTAATCCAGGGTGTAATAAATCTTCCATCCTGGGGCTAATCTGTTACATCCACCACCTTGACCTGTCCGGTGAGTGACCATATGAGAAAAGGCCTTTTCTGTGGTGGCTCTTCATTTTTGAAACTCCCAGTACAGCTGCAGAGGACAGCCATGCCTCAAAGAGGCACTTGTTTCGAATAGCCTTTCCTTGAGTCATTTTTGCTCCATTTTGGGGAATAGCTTTCTTTATTGTTCATTTGTTTGCCCAGGCCAGGAAAACGGCATATACCGTATTTTTTCATGTATAACACGCCCCCGTGTATAAGATGCCCCCTATTTTGGGGGACTCAAAATTAAGAAAATAGGGGGGGGGAGATTGCCAAGAGTTGTTAAGCTTTTTTGGGGGGGGCGGATTGCTAAAATTCGCTCACCCGTCGCACTGACGCTTACAATCGCACACATCGCCAAAGACACCAATCAACTGCCCAATCTCTAACGGCAGACTCCAATCAAACGCCCAATTGCCGCAAAGGCAGCCAATCGCCAACAGCACTTGCCACCATCAACAATCACCCACCCTATCGTCGCTGATAATCTCCTCCTCGTGGCTGCAACCAATTGCCCATCACACCTCAGCACTACCCATGTATAAGACGAGACCAAATTTTAAACATATTTAGTAAAAAAACCAAACCCCTAGTCTTATACATGGAAAAATACGGTAAATTGGGGGGGGGGGTTTAGGGGGGGAACCCCACAAGCAAACAATGAAAATAAAGTGAGTGATATGGGACATGACTCTTCCCCACATTCTTTCAACAGGAGGTGGGGGTAGGGATCGCCCTGAGCAGATTTTATTATGCTCATTTCATGTGCAGCTCCTGTCATGTTGAATGCTAATGCTCTCCCTTTCCTTTACCTCCAGGGTGTCTCAGGAACTGGCTGGGATGGGGTGATGGCTGCTATAAATTCTTCGACGACCCACTTTCATGGGACGAGGCGGAAGTGAGAAGGGCATCTGGGTGTTTTTTTTTTTTTTAACCTATAAAAATGCAATGGCACAAAACGCAAGACACACTTGAGAGTTTCTGCAGCAGAGTAAACCAAGGACCTGTCAGGATTGTGGCTGCTATTGCAACGGTCTTTATCAAAAGAGCTGGCGGGTAAAAGTCCCCCCACAGGATGGGTCCCAAAGCCAGAACGCACGTCTTCCTGGCAGTGCTCCTGTGTGAGGCTTGTGACCCATGTGAGATCATGAAGCCCAAAATACATGTTTGTTTTTTAAATTGAGGTCCCAGAAAAAGCACTTTTTCTAGGCAAGATGGTGGCACGAAACCACGTGAGATCGCTGCGCCAAAAATAGCTACCCAGTTTTGACTGGGGAAGGCAGGGTATAAATAAAAATGTATTATTATGATTATTACCTGCATTTTTGCATTCCTTGCAGGCACAGCAATCTACTCTCCTTGGGGACTTTGGTGCCAAGCTTGGTTATTGGATGAGCATAATGTATTATGGATTTGACAGCCTTAAAATGCATAAGACAACCAGAGAGCCAGTGTGGTGTAGTGGTTAAGAGCGGTGGACTTGTAATCTGGTGAACTGGGTTCGTGTCTCTGCTCCTCCACATGTAGCTGCTGGGTGACCTTGGGATAGTCACACTTCTCTGAAGTCTCTCAGCCTCACTCACCTCACAGAGTGTTTGTTGTGGGGGAGGAAGGGAAAGGAGAATGTTAGCTGCTTTGAGACTCCTTAGGGTAGTGATAAAGTGTGGTATCAAATCCAAACTCCTCCTCCTCCTCCTCCTCCTCCTCCTCCTCCTCCTCTTCTTCTTCTTCTTCCATGGTCAGGTTTGCAAATAAATTTGGTGCGATTAGAACATTGAACATTGACGAGAGCCTCCCTATTTAGCATGTCCTGAAATAACACACAAACCAAAACACGGCTATCTTTTGAAAGTTGAAAAGTGGCTCTCCCAGAAAATAATACAGTCATACCTCGGTTTAAGTACGCTTCGGTTTGAGTACTTTCAGTTTAAGTACTCTGAGGACCCATCTGGAACGGATTAATCCACTTTCCATTACTTTCAATGGGAAAGTTCGCTTCAGGTTAAGTACGCTTCAGGTTAAGTACAGACTTCCGGAACCAACTGTGTACTTAAACTGAGGTACCACTGTATGGGCACACATGCATATTCAGGAAAAATGAGTATAATGCAGATATTGCTGAAAATAACATTGAAAGGCACAGTGTGAAGATGAAGAAACAAAGATATAAATGGGCAGATTATCCCATCCATCTTCTGCAGTGGCCAAACAAGACCTGCATTTCCAGGCTGTCAGACGTTGGACCTTGATAATAATAATAATAATAATAATAATAATAATAATAATAATAATAATAATTTATTTATACCCCGCCCATCTGGCTGGGTTTCCTCAGCCACTCTGGGTGGCTTCCAACAGAAAAATAAAATACAGTAATCTATGAAACATTAAAAGCCTCCCTAAACAGGGCTGCCTTCAGATGTCTTGTAAAAATCTGGTAGCTGTTTTTCTCTTTGACATCTGATGGGAGGGCGTTCCACAGGGCGGGCGCCACTACCGAGAAGGCCCTCTGCCTTCTCGATAGTGTATTGATTTCAATGTATTGAAATCAACATTCAACCCAATATTCAACCCAAGCCTGACGTTCAGGACATTTCTAAGGCACACCTAGCTGCATTAAACTCATATTTTTGTTACCTCTCAGGAAGCCTGCTGCAAACATGCTCCCAATGGCCACCTCGCATCTCTGCGTGATGCAGAAGACTTGCGCTGGTTAGCCCAACACCTTTCAGCTTTACCAGTGCAACATGTTTGGATTGGACTATCTGACCGAGATAGGGTGAGCATCCAAGCCTTTCTTCTCCTTCTCTCCTTGCACTGTCAGAGCTAATAGTGAATGAATTCTGTGGGAAGGGTGTTCCGTGAAGCTTCCACAGCTGATGTCCTTGAGATGTTCTGGGCTACACCTGCCCTAACCACCTTTTGAAACCAACAAGTGAAATTACTGTGAAAGCTAAAACTAATGGGTGTGGGAGGATGTAATCTACTGGGAGCAGTCAAGTCAACATTCCTTGTTTTCCTAGAGTGGACATGCAAGGGAATGTTTGATCCAGCCAGTCAAAACTTCCTGTTCCTCCCATAGCTGCCAAGTTTTCCCTTTTCTCGCGAGGAAGCCTATTCAGCATAAGGGAAAATCCCTTTAAAAAAGGGATAACTTGGCAGCTATGGTTCCTCCTAGCCTGGAGCATCCTTCGTTGCATGTGACTAGTGGGTGGGTGTGACCTTTCCAGACCGGGTAAAAGGCCAAGGCATGCTGCCACTCTCTTCTCTATTTTCCATCTTCTTTTCATCCTGCAAACTTCCTGGACTGAACTGTTGGCTGCCAGCCAAGCAGTCCCCCAGGTCCATCTCCCTTATGGGATAAACCTGTTAGCATAAGTCTGTAACTTTCAGCCTAAAGCCTTCCTTCAGGGATCACACTGTGCTCTGCCTGATCGTGAGCAAACTTCCTTTTTATTGCTTATGAATAAGACCGTGGTGTCTTTATTCTTTTAGGAGGGATTCAAGGGGTCTTACCAGGAAAAGATTAAAACACATTTCAATCTGGACAAGCCAGATTGAATTGCATATTGTCTTAAGAAACTCACATGAGTTTGCAACTAGTTTTCTGCTGTGTAAAGAAGGAATGCACTCTGCTAAGTAAAGGAACTTGCTAGCTAGTTGGGAAGGATGTTAAGAAACAATATATCCTCTCCTGACACCCTGAACATTCCCACAATGGGAAGATCAGCCCATAGCTGTCAAGTTTTCCCTTTTCTCGCGAGGAAGCCTATTCAGCATAAGGGAATTTCCCTTTCAAAAAGGGAGAACTTGACAGCTATGGATCGGCCACTCTTTCTAGTTTTAGTTTCACACAGTTTTTAGGAACTCAAATATTTCCGGGGGGGGAGCAGAATTGTGCTTGTCTTCCCCACCCCAACTCTCCTTGCTCCCTCCTCCACAGCCCAAAGGGTCATTGTGGGCTCCTGGTTGATGTCCCGCTAGTCAAGGAAGATTTTCTACAGTACATTTGGGTGGAATGATCATGTAGCATGTTGTTTTGTACTGGTGTGTCTGTTTGTGATCTGTTCTTTCTGCATCCCTACAGGATGGAAACTGGGAGTGGTCAGATGGATCTAAAGCCACGTTCATGCCTTGGCGAGAGGGGGAACCTGATGATTCTGGTGTCAAGTTTTGTGTCTTCTTGTCTCACCAAGACGGTAAGGAGTCAGATTTCAGGACCTGGTCTTTGTGTTGGGGGAGTTAGGTGGCTATCAAATGCTTTGCTAGTGATACTTGCTGGCCTAATAATAATAATAATAATAATAATAATAATAATAATAATATACCCTGTCCATCTGACTGGGTTTCCCCAGTCACTCTGGGCAGCTCCCAACAGAATATTAAAAACACAATAAAACATCAAACATTAAAAACTTCCCTAAACAGGGCTGCCTTCAGATGTCTTCCAAAAACTATCTAGTTCTTTATCTACTTGACATATGAAGGGAGGGTCACAGGGTGGGTGCCACCACTGAGAAGGCCCTCTGCCTGGTTCCCTGTAATGTCACTTCTTGCAGGGAGGGAACTGCCAGGAGGCCCTTGGAGCTGGACCTCTGTGTCTGGGCTGAACGGTGGGGGTGGAGACGCTCCTTCAGATATGGGAGCGTAACAACAGGGCACACAGTCTTGAGATCTACATTTGACTCTGTGAGGCTTATCTGATGCCTTGACACCTCTTGCCAGCGAATTTAATAGTTTGCACAGCGATACGGCAGAGAATAGACTGTGAGTGTTAGTTTATGCATGCAGAGAGAAAGGACGAGAAAGGGTTAATCTAGGTGTGCTTCTCCTGCACCTGCAGCTGGCTAAGTGTGAGTCAGCAAACGTGAGAGTGAGTCAGACTGACTCAGCACAACATAAAGTACTAGTGTCGTTCAGCCCGTTAAATAAACGGGCGCTAGAACACATGTGAGCGCTGCGCGGAGCACCGGATCGAGGAGCCGGTCTGCAGAGTCAGCGCCCAGCAACGCCGTGCTGGATTGAGGAGGCGATGCTCCGTGCGGCGTTGCTGGGCGCTGACTCTGCAGACCGGCTCCTCGATCCGGTGCTCCGCGCAGCGCTGATCAGCGCCGACCCGGCAGGCCGCCAGATCAAGGAAGCGGCCTGCCGGATCGGCACCCAGCAGCGCTGCATGGAGCACCGGGGGACTGGCGGCGGGGAAGGCAGGCAGGCAGGCACTTGTTCTCTTGCCTGCCTGCATTCCCCACCGCCTGTCACACGAAGATTGGCAGGCGCTGCTTCCCGGGCTTGTCATCCCCGGCAAACAGCGCCTGCCGATCTTCGGCTCTGTCCCCCGATGCGCTACGGCTCGGGGAAGCAGGCAGGGAGACGGCAACAGCCCGCAGCTTCCCGGGCTGTTGCCGTCTCCCTGCCTGCTCCCCCAAGCCAAAGCGCGCGGGGGACGAATTGCGGCGCGGGGGGGGGGCTTTTCGCCGTTTGCCTTCCCTGAGCTAAGGGGGAGGCAAACGTCGAAAAGCCCCCGCTGCGGCGCACTTCAGCTCGGGGACTGGCTTGGCGGCGGGAAAAAGGGGAGGAATTCCTTCCCTTCCCGCCGCCGCCAAGCCAAAGCCGACTTCCCTCGGCGCCCGCTGCCGCTTCGGCTTCCTCGGGGAAGGCAAGCAGGCGGGCTGTCTGCCTGCTTGCGTTCGTCGAGGAAGCGCCTTCCCATGCCGGCAGTGCGTGGCAAGGCTGCGGGGGGGGAGCGCTTCTCT
Organism: Zootoca vivipara; assembly: GCF_965207765.1. Taxonomy (NCBI): domain Eukaryota; kingdom Metazoa; phylum Chordata; class Lepidosauria; order Squamata; family Lacertidae; genus Zootoca; species Zootoca vivipara. Next base: position 68,995,765 of record NC_142592.1, on the reverse strand, counting down.
TCCCCACCGCCTCTTCGCGCACCTCCACCATGAGACGGGGCTTCGGAGCGGCGGTTGGCGGAGCGGCGGTTGGCGGTTGTCTCTGTGTCCAATCCCTGTGTCCGTGGGGCACATGCGCAGTAACCCAGGGACACAGGGAATACTGGACGCAGAGACACTTGCACTTTATTATATAGGATAGATACCATGTAAAGGCTCTTGCCTTTTGGCTAGAAGCTAATCTGTTTCGGAACACTGTAAGGAGGACGTGTTGCTCAAAATACCTTTGCTGTGATCCGAGTGTTTTGCCAAAAAAAGAACTGAACTGCCACCTGTTTGTGCTCAGGACAGGTGTTGACTCTGACTGAGCTTGTCTCTCTTTCTCTTTCCAGGTTTTCGGAAATTTAGAGCTGACCGTTGCCCATACTATCTGTCCTACGTTTGTGAACATAAGCCATAGGGTTAGGGTCCATGACCTCATCACTGCCCCTGGATAACTCCGTCAAATCCAAGAGGCTTCCATCCCACTTAGTTGCTGAGGTGCCCCAACCCTGCCTTTCTAGTTGTAGGTTTTTAGTGCCCCACTAGATCATGCATTGATTCACTTAGTCCAGCATACTGCTCTCACAATGGCCAACAAGATGCTCCCATGGGAATCCTGGAAGTAGAACTGAGTTCAAGAGCACCTTCCCCTGTGAGCCAAGGAGGAACGATCTCTGTAGAACTTCGGATGGAACAAAGCTGGTGTCATCCCAGACCAGGCATCCCCAAACTGCGGCCCTCCAGATGTTTTGGCCTACAACTCCCATGATTCCTAGCTAACAGGACCAGTGGTCGGGGAAGATGGGAATTGCAGTCCAAAACATCTGGAGGGCTGAAGTTTGGGGATGCCTGTCCCAGACTATTGTCCTGTCATTGCCATTTGTGCTTTTTAGGGTTCCTTATAAGTCAGCAGAGTCACCCAGCAAGTCTTCCAGAATCTTTTCCCTCAGTTCAGCTCATCTGTTGGGGAACTCCCATGTGGGGATAAACAGCTCACCTGTTTCTGTTCTGGTTAAATAATTTGTTGAACTTGCAATATTTCAAATTATACAACTAGTACTGGTCTAATAAAGAAACAGCTATATATAAAGAAATCATTCTGTCTCACTGCTCTTCAGCCCTCTGGCCAGAGCAACAGCCTCCATGCCACACGCCACAGGCTCGCACACCCTCTCCTCTAGAGCCTGTCTTATGAAGAAGCCTGTTGCTAAGGGCAACACTGTTGCTGAGGAAGACATGTTGCTAGGGGCAAACTTGTTGCTAGGTGAAAAACTTTCAAGGATCATTCCAATCCCCTGTTTAGACTACACTAGATTGCCCATACTGGCTGGGGGTGATGAGACTTCACCAATGTCAGGAGGACAACAGCTTCTCCACCCCTAATATTTGCCTCAATCCATTGCGAAGCTAAGCACATACCCCACCTGTGAATTGCTTCTCTCTTTACCCTTCACTTCGTTCCCCCTCCTTTTCCTGTATTCTTTATTAGATTGTAATCTGTTTGGTATCATAGCTGCCAAGTCTCCCGTATTCCCCGGGAAACCCCCGTTTTCCCAGCCATTTCCCGCTGGCAGCCCGGATTTTAAAAAACCCCGTAAATCCCCCGGATTCTTACCAGCCCAGGTAGACTCCTTCTGCACATGAGTGGAGTCTCTGGACATGCGCAGAAGCGATTTCTGGTGCTGCGGCCATTTTGGAAATGGGCAGAGCATGCGTAGAAGCAACTTCCGATGCTGCTCTGCCCAGTTCCAAAATGGCCGCAGCACGACTTCCGGCGCTGTGGCCATTTTGGAAATGGGCAGAGCATGTGTAGAAGCAACTTCCAGTGCTGCTCTGCCCAGTTCCAAAATGGCCGCAGCGCGACTTCTGCTGCCGATCCCGGATTTTTCAATCTGGGAGTTGGCACCTATGTTTGGGATAGGAAAATGGCCTCCTTTGCTTTATAAAGACCTTTGCGCTCTTACGCCAGTGTATAATACGAGCCCGAGGAGCATGTTCTGTCTGGCAGGCTGGATCCCAACCTTCCCCCACCAGTCACGGGGAGGAGATTTCAGGTGAAAACTTCAAAGAGGCTTGGTGAAAGCAAGCTGTCTTCAGAGGACAAAGTTCTGTTTGAAGGTGCGGTTTGAATCCAAACTCCCTTCTCTCTTTGGCGATCACTCGTAGTTGAGTAAGATTGTCTTCCATGAACATGGTTTTAACAGTGAGTCTGTAAGTGACTGTGGAGGCCAACTCTGGATCCACACGTCCTTCCACCGGGGGGGGGGGGCATAGGTTTCCGGACGGGAGTTGATCACAGTGAGGGCTTGCCAAGCATGCCTTCATCTTAGCACATTTCTCCCTTTCGTCCTGATTTCAAGTGTCTTCAAAACCCACGACACCTTTGATAAAGGCTGTTCTCCAATTAGAATGCTTGCAGGCCAGAGTTTCTCAGTTGTTGGTGTTTAGATTAGATTAGAGAGTCTTTAAACCTCTTTTGTTGACCACCAGCATTACGCTTTCCATTTTTAAGTTCAGAATAGAGCAGTTGCTTTAGAATCAAAGAATCATAGAATCATAGAGTTGGAAGAGACCACAAGGGCCATCCAGTCCAACCCCCTGCCAAGCAGGAAACACCATCAAAGCATTCTTGACATATGCCTGTCAAGCCTCTGCTTAAAGACCTCCAAAGAAGGAGACTCCACCACCTCCAAAGAAGGAGACTCCACCACACTCCTTGGCAGCAAATTCCACTGCCGAACAGCTCTTACTGTCAGGAAGTTCTTCCTAATGTTTAGGTGGAATCTTCTTTCTTGAAGTTTGAATCCATTGGAAGATGATAATCAGGCATCCACACAACATGACCAGCCCAACGAAGTTGATGTTGAAGAATCATTGCTTCGGCGCAGGTGATCTTTGCTTCTTCCAGTACACTGGCATTAGTTCACCTGTCTTCCTAAGTGATGTGTACAGTAAAAAAAAAAATGGAGGCACAGTTGATGGAATCTTTCAATGAGTTGGAGATGACGTTTATGTTGGGATTTTTGTACACGCTGAGCTACTCAAGCAGCGAGGCTGGTGTGATGTGTGTTCTGTTGCCTTCCTCCAATGAAGTTATTCTTACCCGAGAGGTAGAATACACTGCCAAGCCGGAGGTACAAATTCTCCAAAGCTTTCCCATTGATGCCAATACACATGAGTGTTCATACACTGACAGTAGCGGTGCAAGCTCAACCACGGCTAGTTCCGACACAGATGACACTGTCATTGAGAGAGGAGCTCACGCTATGTCCAGGCCATCATCAGACGATGACACTGTGCTTGAAACTTTAGAGCCACTATAGGCCAGAGTTCTCCCAAAAGTCATTGTTGTAGAAATTTGGGGGAGCCTCACGGTCCCAGAAAGAAGCGGGTCCTGACCCGGGTAGAGTCCAGGAGCCCTGGCAAGTAGACGTAATTAACTGTCCCTTACCAACTGCAATGACAGAGACCAAGCCAGGACGTTCAAAGCAAGGCGCTTTATTAAATAAATAGAGAGCTGTTGCAACAGCGGTTCCCCCTCACGCAACAAGTCGGAGTGGAGAACCCAGAACAAAGGGAGCTTCCCACTTTTATAATATTTTCTCCCCATGTTACACAGTCACAAGAAAAGGCGGGAGACAGGTTGGGAGGAGGGCAATCGGGTGAGTACAAGGGGTTGATAGGTTTTTCGATGTGGGGACCTTAGCAGGACAATTGGGGTGATGGTCCTGATAATGATTTTGCATATATTTTATTTGTTCGCAGGATGACACCTGTGTTGAATGAACTTGTTTTTCTTCATTGAGTTGTGTATTGGTGTCCTTATTATAAGACAGGCTAGATGGCAGTGTGGTAGGGGGTCACAAGAGAACTTGGCAGGACGGGAGGGAGTATACGGTAGAGTTGTTCAAGGAAATTTGCACTATGCGAAGAGACTGACAGAATGTGATACAAGTAATACATAGGAACAATTAATACATAGGAACAATATTAGAGGGAGAGGACGCGTACACTCAAAGTTCCGCAGAGTATTACAGAGATAAAAGAACAAGTAATGAAAAGAGCATTACAATTCAGCATGGTACAGCAATTACATTTTCAAGCAACGTGCTACCAATTTACAGACTTTCAAGGTTAATAGAATCATACGTATGTGAGACCTGATAGAGAAATCTATGTTCTAAGCAACAGGTAGATTTATGTTACCATAAGGGGAACAGGTAGGTTTATTCAGGGTATAGTTTTATTCAGGGCTGATTTCATAGGAAATCAGGCCTGAGTGCTCCCTGGAAGGACAGATCGTGAAGCTGAGGCTCCAATACTTTGGCCACCTCATGAGAAGAGAAGAATCCTTGGAAAAGACCCTGATGTTGGGAAAGATGGAGGGCACTAGGAGAAGGGGACGACAGAGGACAAGATGGTTGGACAGTGTTCTCGAAGCTATGAACATGAGTTTGACCAAACTGCGGGAGGCAGTGCAAGACAGGAGTGCCTGGCGTGCTATGGTCCATGGGGTCACGAAGGGTCGGACACGACTGAACGACTAAACAACAACAGTTTTATTCAAGCAGAATCAAAGAAAGATTTAGAGTCAGCAGGTCCTGGAAAGGCGCTTTGGGCAGAGATAAGGGAGGGGGTGGCTGTTGCGACAAGTGAGTGATCGCTATCTATTCAGGCTTCCTGAGCTAAAGCATTATTGTGCGTTTTCCAGGGAAGTTGTGAAGAGATTCAGGTAATAGCTTATGCAAAGGGAGACTGGCGGATTCCAGGTGACATCCTGGGTCAGCAGGGGATTAATTCAGTGAATACGGACAGAATAACCCTCCTCTGACCTCTGCATCTAAACGGAAAAATGGCTCCTGTTTGGCCAAGGTGCTGTACCCCTCTCTGTGGATCTGTGGTTCCATGGCGTTAGTGTATAGTGCGCTCCCCACCTCCACAACATCCTGAAGGGGAGAAACTCAGCAAACAAGATCTACACCTCATACGTAGATCTGAGAGAGTCACAAGAGGCCAGCCACCCAAAAGGTACTCTCAAGAGTTTGCCGACACAGCCATTGCAAATATAGCTGTAGTTCGGACTCCTAAACAGGTTGCAGACACTCAGGCTCAGTTCACAGAAGAGCCACGAAGAGTCGGACACGACTAAACGACTAAACAACAACAACAAAGACCAGTGCCAGAGGATATAAGCAGACTCCGCAAGGACCCCCAATCCTGCAATTCATTGCAAATACCTGGCACAAGAAGTTGTGGACTTTGAAGTGCACTATGTGTGGGGTGGGGGAAATCACTCTGTCCCTCTGCTACAGAAAAGCGTGGGCAGTTCTTCTGAAACTGTATCCTCCTGAATAGATCAGTGTGTTCCTGACGTCCCACAATTTGCAGCAACAAAGGAATATGGAGCATTGCTCCCTGTCTTATCTGCTGATGAAGAGTTAAAGAAGCTAACTGTGTTTCAAATGAATCACTGAATTGTAGAGTTGGGAAGGATCCCAAGGGTCAAGCAGTCCGAGCCCTTTGTTCTGGGAAAGGACCCCCTTTCTCTTCTTCAGAGTGAGGCAGAGAAGAAGAAGGCAATTTCAGACGAAGCAGAACTCTTTGTACTTTTGCATTCAGGTGAATGTTTGGGTTCAACCATTAACTTCCCTTGTACTACCAATTGCCACCCACCGCATGCCATTGCCCACCTATCAGGCTATAAATGACTCACGACCACCAGCTTCCCTCCCAGGAGCAGCACACCTGCCACCGCTTTGAATAAAGAACAACCATCATTTCGGAGAGAGACAAACTGCACAACCAGGTGAGCTATCTTCTCCCATCTGATCTCTTCTGCAATGGGCATCAGATGGCTGCTCCATGGCCTTTTGTGCACTATAAATGGGGAACTGGCACAAAATGTTGCCATGGTTGAAAACTGTTCGCCCTAAGAGAATTTGTCACATATGTAATTTCCTTCCTGCCCTCAACCCTCCTCCTCTGCAACGTCTATCATTGTCTGGCCCATGTCTCCTCAAAGGGCAGGTGGGGCATAAATACCTCATGTGGGGCTCTGGTGTCACCAGGAGCATCTTTTGGGGTGGAAAAGACAACAATTAGGCCCCCCCTCTTTTAACCAAGGAGGTGGGGAATGCCTCCAACGGAACTCCAATATTTGGGGGGCATTCACACAGTTAGAAATTTCCCTGCCCCACAGCCATTCCCATATCCATCTTAGTGGAAGTTCAGATGGTGGAGCAATTAGGGTCCGGAGAAATTCAGGCCCTTGAGAAAGTCTCTGCTATAAGAAGTGGAAAAGTAGAGTCGTCATGGAGAATTCTAGTAAAGGTAATGGTAAAGGACCCTTGGATGGTTAAGTCCAGTCAAATTTGATGATGGGGTATGGCACTCATCTCCGCTTTCAGGCCAAGGGAGCCAGCGTTTGTCCACAGACAGTTTTCCAGGTCATGCGGCCAGCAGGACTAAACCACTTCTGACACAACGGGACACCGTGACGAGTGCCAGAGCACGGCGTTTACCTTCCCGCTGCAGCAGTGCCTATTGATCTACTTACGCTGGTGTGCTTTCGAACTGCTAGGTTGGCAGGAGCTGGGACAAAGCAACGGGCGCTCACCCTGTTGCGCGGATTCGAACTGCTGACCTTACGACCAGCAGCCCAAGAGGCTTGGTGGTTTAGACCAGCGTTTCTCAACCGGTGTTCCGCGGCACACTACTGTGCCGTGAAACAATGGCTGGTGTGCCGCGACGAGAAGGGCGATTTGCACTGTCACGTCGCTGACCCGCCGGAAAGGAAGCCGGCTGGGTCACGACGCGAGGCGAGCGCCCGCGTCGTGACCCGGCCGGCTTCCTTTCCGGCGGGTCAGCGCTGTATATTGGCGGCCGCCAGGCACGCGACAATGCAAATCGCCCTCCTGGGGAGGAGGAGGCAGGCGGGAAGGGCTGCGCAGGGCTTCCCTTCGCCGGGCCAGAGCAGCGGCGGCTGCCTGGGGTGGCTGGGAGGGAGGCGGCGGCAGCTGCGCGCCCGTGTCTGCCCGCCTGGGGTCTGTCCCCGCTCGCTCCGCAGGCTCTGCGCCTGGTGGGTCTGCCTGGCTACCGCGCAGCAGTTCTTCAGCGGCATGCTTTACCGGTACGTCTCCCCTCCAAACTAAACTAAATATAGGGCGGCACAGAGTTGGTGTGCCGCGGGATTTTTTTTCATAGGAAAGTGTGCCGTGGCCCAAAAAAGGTTGAGAAACACTGGTTTAGACCACAGCACCACCGGCATCCCATAGGAGAATTCTACACCATTGCCTCATGGGTGGGCTGCTCCTGCCGCCGCCCAGGAAATCAAGGAGTTTATTGCTCTACCAAGTAAAATGATTTGAACTTGAGTAAGTCTAGCTGCTTGCATTTCCCCATGTGGATCTACTGTGTGTTTGTTTTTCCTGCTCAAAAGAAACGGCTGATGGACTGACTGAAACAAGAGAGTCAGTCGAGCGATTTCTCTGTTGTGCTTTTCTCCTTCCAGGGCCAGATGCAGCCCAGCTCCAGGCTTGGCCACTGTGGCTTCCTCCTTGCCAGCCTTGTTCTGGTCTGCGAGTTCTCGCTGGGCTCCTCGGGGATAGCAGAAGAGAACGAAAACATCCAACACTGCGGTAATGTATCTTCTCATTTCATGACGGTTGATGCCTTCTTGGGGCAACTAAAAACTCCTTAACGGCCTTAAAAATCAAATGTATCTCCTATTGCAATGTGCCATAGACTGTCTGGAAACTTCAGCTGGTTCAAATCGCCCCTCTCAGAATCCTGATGTGTTTGCAGCCGTCAGATTCAATGGCACTTTTATCTTTTCTGTTGTTGTTGTTGTTGTTTTTATTAATGTTCAATTACAAAAATCCAATATGCGCCAAATTATATTAATACCAAATAGCAATACCAATCCAGATACAAATCGATTACATAGCCAATTATCAATGTTGTATGGCTTCCCACATGCTGCCCTTCAGGGTCTGATTCCCTTTAATTCCCTGCCTCCAGACTATTGCTCAAACTAAATACAATCCACTCTTGATAAAATCCCTTATACCACTGCTACAATGATTGACTTCAAGTCGCGTTAAAACATATAGCAATTTGTAAATTCGCAAATGAAGTTCTCCTTTCTTGTTCCTGTGTGAGGTTTTAATTTCCATCAATTGTCCCTTTATTCTTTTATCAAATATTATGCCCATATTAATTATTCCTGATCTCTTTTGTTGGCTCGGAGTTACTCTGCAGAGGTCTCTTTCTCTGTTCTCAATTCCTCTGATGCAGCTTGTCACAGTGGCCGGAGCGGACTACTTCAGAGTAACGACGCTACGCAGCTCTGCATTTTATTCTTTTATTGGTGCTGCGTATTTACAGTGCTTAAGTCATTGCTATTTACACGGAGTGATGTGGTCAGTCGGTTTCAGAACCTCCTAATGGCTTTTGGCGCGTCTTTCTCCAACACAAAAGCTTTGGCAGACCCATCCTCTTTCCCCTCCTCTTTCTGCGTAATTCCGGAGTTGGGGGGATGGGTCTCCCGCCCTTATTCGCCCCTTCCTGTCCCACCTGGGACCCTGGCTCCTCTACCTTGCCTGAGCCTCGGACACGACTTCCTGCTTCCCCACTGGAATCGGAACTCTCTCTGCTTCCCCCTGTGCTCGGGGATTGGCTTGAACTCAGGAGGGGAGGGACTTCGCGATATCCCCTGTCCCTCACATCCACCCCCCTCCCAAGCTCTCCTTCACCCCTCCCCAGGTCCCCCCCAGGTGTCGGTGACGACTGGAAGCCTAAGAACTCAGTGCTTTCCGAGCCCGTTGGTGTGAACACCTCCCCCCAGTCCTGCAAGCCCCCCCCCTTCCGCCTGGGAGGACGGGAATCCCAAAAAGTCTGTGGCGTCAGAGCTGGTGGGGGTAAAAATGTTCTGCCAATCTGCTCCTTCCTCTGACTGGGTGGATCTCGGTGACACCCATACCTCATCCTCTGGTTCCTCAAACTCCGCTTCCCAGCGCCATGGTGAACTGCTCTCCCGTGCTTCCTCCCCCTCCCCCTCCCTTTCCATGTGCCAGGGCTTGGGTCTATGGGGAAAGAGGGCGTGAAATTCTTCTATCAGGAATTCCTCCTGTATCTGAGTGGCTGGGACCCATTCATTCTGGGACGGTGGAGCATCCTCCCATGCCATGAGGTACTCCAGTCCCCCCACCCCCCACCTTGAATCCAGGATGGCTGTGGCCTCATTGAGTTGCTCCCTGCCTTCCCTCTCCCCCCCTCCCTCAGGGGTTTGTTCGCTGTCTCGGAGCCTGCTGCTTTCCCTGTACGGCGACAGCAGCGATCTATGAAACACTGGGTGCACCCTCATGTCCTCTGGCAGTGCCAGCCTGTATGCCACCGGGTTGACCTGTTGCGTGACCGTGAAGGGGCCCAACCTTCTGGGCGCCAGCTTTTTGCATCGCCCTCTGATGGGAAGGCCCTCCGAGGACAACCAAACTTTGTCCCCCACCCTAATGACCTCCCCCGGTCGCCTGTGGCGATCTGCCCCCCTCTTGTACGCTTCCTTGGCTCTCTCCAAGTGTTCTCTGAGCTGCTGGTGCACCGTCTCCAGTTCCTCTGCCCAATCCTCAGCCTGTGGGCCTTCCTCCTCCTCCTCCCCCTCCCTCTCTGGGAAAGATCTGAGGTCACGCCCGTAATTGGCCTTAAAGGGCGACACCCCTGTGGAGACGTGCACCGCATTGTTGTAGGCAAATTCTGCCAGTGGCAGGCGATCCACCCAGTCCGTTTGCCTCTGGCTGACGTAACATCTCAGGTACTGCTGCAGAATGGCGTTGACCCTCTCCGCCTGTCCATTGGTCTGCGGGTGTCTAGCCGTCGACAAGCTGACCTCCACCTGCAGGAGGTTCATGAGCCGCCGCCAGAACCTGGAAACAAATTGGCGGCCACGATCCGAAATAACCCTTAAGGGTAATCCATGCAGTCTGAATACGTGATCCACAAACAGTTTGGCTGTCTCTTCTGCAGAGACCGCCCTGGCACACGGTATAAAGTGGCACATTTTGGACATGAGGTCCACCACCACCAACACTGCGGTCTTGCCCCTGGAAGAAGGCAGATCTGTGATGAAGTCCATGGACACCACTTCCCACGGCCTGTGTGGCGTGGCTAAGGGCTCCAGCAATCCCGGTGGCGCTGCTCTGACCACCTTTGCCCGCTGGCAGGTGTCACAGCCCCTTACATAGTCTCGAACATCTTCCCTCACCCCTGGCCACCAGAAGTGTCTCATGACTAGGTGAGTGGTTTTGTCCCTCCCAAAATGACCCGCCGTTGGGTTGTCGTGCATCTGCTTGAGGACCGTACGTCTAAGCTGGGTGGTGGGCAGGTACAGTGCACCTTTGTAGAAAAGCAGCCCCCTGCGTTCTGCAAAGTCTTTTGCCTGCTCCCCCCCCCTCTCAGTTCTCTGAAGATGCGGTTGGCAAATTCATCCGCTGCCGTCAGTGCTGTGAGTTCTGCCTCGCTCACCACTGCTGCTCTGCAGGACCATGCTGACGGGGGGAAAATGTGCCTGGGTGCCGGTGGCGCCTCCTCCTCCATGTACTCTGGCTTGCGGGAGAGGGCATCCGCCCTGACATTCTGCTCTCCCGGGATGTAGTGTATGGAGAAGTTGAAGTTCGAGAAGAACTCTGCCCACCGTATCTGCCGCTGGTTGAGCACCCTGGCAGTTCTCCAGAACTCCAGGTTTTTGTGGTCCGTGCACACTTGGATGGGGTGCTTGGCGCCCACCAGGAAGTGTCTCCAGTGCTGGAACGCAGCGTGGATCGCAAGAAGTTCCCGATCAAACACCGTGTAGTTTCGCTCTGGCTGGGTCAACTTCCTGGAGAAGAAGGCACAGGGTCTCCACTCTCTGTTGGCGTCCAGTTGCAACAAAATGGCGCCCACAGCTTTATCAGAAGCATCTGTCTCCACGCGTAGGGGCGCGTCCTGAACCACGTGGAACAGGTTCTGGTCTGAGGCGAACACCCTCTTGAGGCTTTCGAACGCTGCTTGCGCCTCTGGTGTCCACCTGAACTTCTGCTTGCCTCTCAGGCAGTCAGTGATGGGAGCCGTAACGCGAGAGAAGTTCTTGATGAACTTCCTGTAGAAGTTGGCGAAGCCTAGTAGGCGTTGGGCATCTTTGCGCGTCCTGGGGCTGTGCCAGTCCAGGATGGCCTGCACCTTGTCCTTGTCCATCGCCAGCCCCTTGTCTGACAGCTTGTAGCCCAGGAAGTCCACCTCCTTGGTGTGAAACTTGCACTTCTCCAGCTTCACATACAGGTGGTTCTCCTTCAGGCGCTGCAACACCTCCCTGACATCTTTCACATGCTGCACTGGGTCATTGGAGTAAATAAGGATGTCATCCAGGAAGACCAAGCATTTCCTGAAGAGGAGGGACCCCAGGACGTGGTGCATGAAGGCCTGGAAGCATGCTGAGCCCCCTTGCAACCCGAAGGGCATCACCAGATATTCAAAAGAGCCCAGAGGCGTGAACATCGTGGTTTTCCATTCATCGCCTTCCCGGATCCTGATCAAGTTGTACGCCCCCCTCAGGTCTAGCTTGGTGAAAATCTTGCCCCTGCGTGCCGCTGTCAGGAGATCATCCACTCTGGGCATGGGGAAAGCCACTGGCTCTGTCACTGAATTCAGTCGTCTAAAATCCACCACCAGACGGCGCTGTTGCGTGTCTTTCTTGTCCACCCAGAAGACCGGGCTGCCCCCTGCTGCCTTGCTTTCTCTGATGAACCCCCGCTTGAGGTTCTTGTCGATGAAAGCGCGCAGATCCTCCAGTTCCTGGTCTGACATGGCGTACAGCTTGGCTGGGGGTATAGTTGCCCCTGGCACCAGGTTGATCTGGCAGTCAAAAGGCCTGTGTGGGGGTAGGTGGTCGGACTCCGCTTCGCTGAAGACCTCCTGCAGGTCCCAGTACGGCTTGGGTATCGCCTCACCCCCTTTGACGTGCATGGTGGCCACCGTGGCTATCGGAGGCCCCTCCCCTGGTTGGTGCTGCATGCAATGTTCCAGGCAAAAGTCCGATCCAAAAGTGATGCATCTCTGGTGCCAACTGATGGAGGGGTCGTGGCGCGCCAGCCAGCTCATGCCCAAGACGATGGGGGGGTCTGAGATGGTGGTGACGTTGAATGCCAGTGTCTCTGAGTGCCTTCCCACCGTCATTTTCATGGGGGGGGGTTGATGAGTGATGGCCCCTCCCAGCAGCTCTCTGCCGTCAATGGTCGCCACGTGCAGAGGAAAATCCAGCTGCAGAAGCTGGATCTGGTGCTCTTCTGCAAAGTTCCTCGAGAAGAAGTTCGCTGACGCCCCACTGTCAATTAAGGCGAGGACTGTCAGGGGATAGCCATTTGGGAGCGTGAGCGTCACTTCTAGAACCACTCCTGCTCTGGGAGGGGTGGGCTGGCTCTGCTCCTCTCTGTGCGGGTGGGTGGGCTGGGGCTGTTGTCTGCTGACTGTGCCTGGCTGCTGCCCCTTGTCTCCTGCAGCCAGGCTTTCCCGTTTCCCTGCTGTGGTGCTGCGTCAGTGGGGGAGGGCACAACCGTTCCCGCCTTTCCTTGCCACTCCCTGCGATGTGGGCAGTCTCTGACGAGATGCTGGGGGGAGTTGCAGAGAAAGCAATTCCCACCCCTTCCCTCCTTGCGTCTTGGCGCCGCTGGGGTTTGAAAAGCCCGCGCGCGCTATCAATCTGCATGGGTTCCTGGTCCTGACTGGCCCCAGGCGTGGCTTGAAAGGGTTGTTGGGGGGGTGGCTTCTCCTGCGACCGTGGGAACCAAGCCCGCTTTGCGCGCGTTGCTTGCTTGTCGCTCCACCGGGATTCCTGTCTCACCCCCACCGCCAGAGCCGCTTTGCTCAGCTGATCCATATTACTGGGCTTTGGACCTCTCGAGAGCTCATCCTTCACCTCCTCATGCAACTCCAAGTAGAACGCCGCTTGCATTGGGGGTGACTCTAGTTCCCACCCCAATCTGTGCACCAGCATGGTGAATTTCGCCCAATACGCGCGAACTGTCATATTTCCTTGGCGTAAATTGTGAAGTTCCTCCTTAGTCTGGTCCATATGACTATCGGACGAATACATCGTTTTCAAACCTTCTAGAAATAGTTTGACATTCTTCATGCAAGGATTCTTTGTTGCAATTAACGGTCTTAGCCACTCCCTGGCTGCCCCGGTAAGGTGCTCCACAATAAACGCTACCCTGTGCTCATCATCAGGGAACTCATCGTGGTGCAGCTCAAGAGCATACACAATCTCAGTCTCAAAGCCCTGATATTCCTTCGGGTCTCCATTAAACTTGCTTACTAGCGTCCCGGCTCTCCTTCCTGGCAGCACTTGGACTTGGGGTGCCCCTCCCGCCTTGTTTTTCTCTGCATCCAGCTTGTTTTGGAGGTCTACCGCCACCGCCCTTAATTCCTGCTCTCTTTCCTGTAGCGCTCTCACCTGTTCCGCAAGTTGTAGCCGGTCGTCCTGGACCTTCTTAGTCTCTTCTTTAGCTGCCTTCAATTCCCCCTGCGCCTGCAGCGACAGCTGCTGCAGTTCTTGCTGGGCTTGCTCCGCGATCTGCCGCCATCTCTCCGCCTCTGACACGCTCATCCCGGCAACTCCAAAGTAGCCCAAAAAGGATTAGGAGGTTGCTGTCACAGTGGCCGGAGCGGACTACTTCAGAGTAACGACGCTATGCAGCTCTGCATTTTATTCTTTTATTGGTGCTGCGTATTTACAGTGCTTAAGTCATTGCTATTTACACGGAGTGATGTGGTCAGTCGGTTTCAGAACCTCCTAATGGCTTTTGGCGCGTCTTTCTCCAACACAAAAGCTTTGGCAGACCCATCCTCTTTCCCCTCCTCTTTCTGCGTAATTCCGGAGTTGGGGGGATGGGTCTCCCACCCTTATTCGCCCCTTCCTGTCCCACCTGGGACCCTGGCTCCTCTACCTTGCCTGAGCCTCGGACACGACTTCCTGCTTCCCCACTGGAATCGGAACTCTCTCTGCTTCCCCCTGTGCTCGGGGATTGGCTTGAACTCAGGAGGGGAGGGACTTCGCGATATCCCCTGTCCCTCACACAGCTGTAAAATTCCACTTTCGATTTCAAACAGGGAGTCACCTAATGTTCTGCCAAAGCCCTGGTGGGCCTCCCAAGTTCTCCCCTCCACGTTCAGTCGAAGCAGTTAATTATAATTATTCATAGAAGAATGATCTGGTGCCCCGCCAGAGCCCCAGAAAGTCTTCAAAGTCCAGTCCCTCCTCCCCTCAATGAGGGGGCAAGTGAAAGAATGAACTCTGCAGGGGCTCCGAGCCCTTTTTGTAACTATTCCAAACATAATTTTTCCCCTCACACAGTCCAGTTCAGGGATCAGCAAACTTTTTCAGCAGGGGGCCAGTCCACTGTCCCTCAGATCTTGTGGGGGGCTGGACTATATTTTGAAAAAAATATGAACGAATTCCTATGCCCCACAAATAACGCAGAGATGCATTTTAAACAAAAGGACACATTCTACTCATGTAAAAACATGCTGATTCTTCGACCGTCCGTGGACCAGATTTAGAAGGTGATTGGTCCGCATCCGGCCCCCGGGCCTTAGTTTGGGGACCCTGATCCAGTTTGTCATTACAATCCGTATCTGAACCCCCATCTCCTTTCGTCCTCATTTGCTTTAAAGAACAAATTTTTTTGGCATTCTCGGGGAGGGGCCTTTGCTGAGTCATTTATGTAACAAAGGATTGATAATGAAGCGATTGGCTCCTCCCCCCTCCAACATATATCATCTTTTCGGTTCGAATGAAGTCATATTTCCAATTCAAATCTGTACAACCTTGTAGCTGTTTCAAATTTGGCAGTCCTTAATCTTGTCCCGTCGTTACCAACACGCGTCTGTGCATTAATTCTACTTATTCCTTTAATGAACAGAAGTACCGCTGCTCTTAATGGCGGCAATGGAGGGTTACTGAGAGACTGTGTTGAAACCTGTCATGTGACCAGGTCGGGGGCACCGGGAAAAGCAATGGCATCCAGCACACTTCCCGCTGCGCCTTTCCAGCTTCCCCCACACACACCAACCGCTGCTGTGAAGATACTCTGCTGAAGCTGGGAAGCTGGAGAGGCGCAGCTAGAAGTCTGCTGGGCCATACCTGCCAAGTTCCTGTCGTAGAAATAAGGGATTGGACCGGAAGTAGCAGACCGGAAGTAGCGCTGCCGCTTTTGATGCTGCTCTGCCCGGTTCCAAAATGGGCGCCACGCCAGAAGTCGCACTGCAGCCATTTTGGAACTGGGCAAAGCAGCATCAAAAGTCGCTTCTGAGCATGCTCCGCCCAGTTCCAAAATGGCCGCCGCGCCAGAATAAACCGGGGGGAAACAAAAAAAAATCGTTTTTTCAGCCGGGAACAGCTGGGAAAACGGGGGTTTCCCGGGGAATATGGGAGACTTGGCAGCTATGTGCTGGACGCCATTGCTTTGAGCTATTAATTAACCCTGTAAGCTCTGGGTCTCCTCACAGAGACTAAATGCTTTGCACCCAGTAGTTCCCTGTTTCCCACCTCCATGTAGGAGTGAAAGCCAGGTACTGAGACGATCCGCAACTTAAGCTCACTCCCCCCAGGCCCCGGGGGGAGTTTACAAAGATAAATACTATCTTTCATCTTTGTTTATTGCTTTGCCAATTGTCCCCGCTATCGTGGGAGCTGTGCTATTAAGGCAACCAGAAACCGGAAGCTTCAATAGCACTTTTATCATACCAGTCCCTCTCTCTCCCTGTGTCCAATCAAAAGTTCTGGTTTCAAGCTTGAACCCGTAAATGGCTTGGGCTCAGTGCCAGAGTAGGCTCTGGCTTGTGAGCCCATGCCTTTTAGGGGTCCTGTGACAAAGGATCAAAATAATATTGATTTGATCTTGAAAGACAATTGCCAAAACGTATAAGGAAATAATTTGCAAGTGGGCTCCCCTGAAATTTGACCACCTAGGGGCCTCTGCAGGGTTTATCTGGCACTGGTGGGGGCCATGCTATCTGTTGAACTGCTTGTTATACCTTTATCATTCCCGTTTTAAAATTGAATTTTAACATTGTATTTAATCTGTATTTTAATCGAATTGTTTCTTTTATGCTTGTTTTGATATTTTTCTTGTTAGCCGCCCTGAGCCCGGTCTTGACTGGGAAGGGCAGGGTATTGTTGTTGTTGTTGTTGTTGTTGTTGTTGTTGTTATTATTATTATTATTATTATTATTATTATTATTATTATTATTATCCTGTCTGCACAGAGAGGTTCCAATTGGAAGCCCTCTTGGTCTGTCTACCTCCTTGACCTGTCAGGTGAGCGGCCGCTAGAGAAGGGCCTTTTCTGTGGTGGCTCCACACCTTGGGAACTCCGAATAGAGCAGCAGTGGATGGCTGCACATCTCATGAATCTATCCATGAATCTGTTTTCATTCTTGGATTGATATTGATATTGATATGTATTTCATATTTTTAATATTGGCTGAAATGGCATGATTTATTGCTGTTAGTCTCATTTGCTTGTCCTTGCTGGAAAAATGGTGTATAAACATTTTTAAACAATAAAAGAAAAATATAGTGTGTCAGATGAGATATAACACTTCCACACATTCTGCCACAAGGAAAGAAGCTGGGGGGATCCATCAGCTCGTACCTCTGGGGAGAGACTCAATTTCCCTTTTGCTTTTAAGTCCCCCCAAAGAGATTTTATCACGTGTGGATGCTACCATGTCGAATGCTAATGCTATTTTTCTTCCACTGCCTCAAGGGTGCCTCGGCGGCTGGCTTAGGACCAGTGTGAGCTGCTACAAAGCCTTTACTGAAAAAAAGACATGGGATGAAGCAGAAGTAAGGAGGGCCTTTGGGGTCTTTGCGTGGGTCCAGAACAGAGCAAGGGCACAACAGTTGAGGTGCGCTTGAAAGTCTCCGCAGCAGAGTGACCAACTGATCTATTGGAAATCTCTCATCCATTGCCACAAGCTGGCAAGAGGGTAGACTAGTTATTGGGTGATTGTGATGTTCATTGACTGGGAATATTTCAGCCTTCTTCAACTTTCTTCAGATGGAGTGGAGTGGAGTTGAGAGATTCAGCATCCCAGATAGCACTCGATCTGTAGAAATATGACCTGTTAGCCCCAGAGGTGGAGTACTCATTCAGGTTTTCATGTAGACCCCAAGATGTTGCGCTCTCAAGCCCAGCCCTCAGGGACAGGGAGGTTCATAAACAACTTCATTTTATGGGGAACAGCATGGAGAACCCAAAGGATCTTACAAAGTCTTTGGGACTTGAAGACTTACTCAAGTCATGGGATGAGACAGAAGTAAGAAAGACCTTCGGGTGGGCCCAGAACAGAGCAAGGGCACAAAAGCTGAGGCACCCTTGAGAGTCTCTGCAGCAGGGTGACCAACTGGCCTGTCTGGAGACTCACTCTCATCGCCATGATCTTTGTTCCAAGAGTCAACAAGATGGGAGACTAGGGAATGGGTAGATGGCACCACTGTGGGGAACAGCATTTTGGCATTGCCCTACCATGTTGTGGTCAGCCAAGCGGGTTCCAATAGACTAGGCATTCTGTTCTGTACAGTGGGACCTCGGTTCCCAAACTTAATCCGTTCTGGAAGTCCGTTCTAAAACCAAAGCGTTCCAAAACCAAGGCGCACATTCCCGTAGAAAGTAATGCAAAATGGATGAATCCGTTCCAGACTTTTAAAAACAACCCCTAAAACAGCAATTTAATATGAACTTTACTATCTCACAAGGCCATTTCTGGGTTAGGGTTAATTTTAGGATTGGGTTAGTGTTAGGGTAAGGATTAGAATTAGGGTTAGGGTCAGTGTTGTTTTATGTTTTCTTTTGATTTTGAGTCATTTGGGGTTGGCTTGCTTTTTTCAATTTGTTGTGCTGCTGCTTTTTCGTGAGTTGCAAGTTTGTTGGGTGCTCAGCTGGAGAGGTGCAAGCCCCATCATACTTTTGCATTGGGGAGTGTGTGGTTGCGATCACCTCAACAGAGAAGTTTAAAGGAGCGTCGCGTGGCAGATACCTCAGCAGCGGTTCAGGGGCTCTCAGGTGCAGCTGCCGGGCTGCCTCCACCTTCGCCACCCCAGCAACTATTCTGCCTGGTTGCCTTCATGGGGTTGCAGGGGCTCTGATGCTGGGGGGGGGGGCTCATTTCAACTTCTCCCTTGAGGGACCCTGCACCTCCCCAGCTGAGCTGCCCCGATCCAGCTCCTACTCCTGTGCAAACAGGAATGGGGGGGGCACTCAAAATGGAAGTGTGGCACTGAAAAAGGAAGTGTAACACTGAAAACGGAACAGTTTGGATTCTGAAAAAAGTTCGCAAACCGGAATACTGTACCTACTTCTGGGTTTGCGGCGTTCGATTCCCAAATTGTTCATGAACTAAGCTGTTCGAAAATCGAGGTAGCACTGTATTGCTCTTCTTTGTGGGAGGGCGATACTAGCAGATCAACACAGCTTCTTGCATTTTGGGATTCTTTGCAGGCATGGCTTTCAACTTTCTTTGAGGACATGTGAGTCTTAGAAGTTGTGTCATGTCAACACACACACACACACACACACACACACACACACACACACACACATACCAACATGCCATGGGACATTGGGCAAGCCTACCATATGATGGAACCAGCAGCCTTAAAACTAAGCAATTAATTCCACGGCCAGAATGGGGGAGAAATCTGGTGTGATTCACATGTTAAACAGAACCTCCCTATTCAGCACATCCTGAAATAACACAGACACACCAGAACGCAAGTATCCTTTGAAATCTGCGGTGCGGTTCGCCAACCAAATAATGCAGACAAACATAAAGCATATGCAAGAAATCACTTGCAAAAATGTTTATAACAAGAAAAATGCTCCTAAATTGCTGCTGATTTTTCATCAGAATTTCTTCTTATCGAAAATCATAAACTGGGGCAGAAAGGTGGAGAACTGAACTTAGAAAAGTGAGGAAACTGAGAGAGATGTAAATGGAGACATTCCTCAATCCTTGTTGTTGGTTAGGGAAACAGAGCCTGTCTTTGAAGGCTGAATTTCAATATTTCAACACTGAGCCTGGCTTGGGGGGGGGGGGCATTTGTAAGGCAAGTCTGGTTGTGTAAACCCCCCCCCCCTCTCTGTCACCTCTCAGCAATTCTGCCAGACCTTTCATAATGAAGGCCACCTTGGTTATTTCCATAATGACCATGAATTGAGTATATACCATTACCTGCTTGGACACCAGATGGAAAACCCGATCTGGATTGGACTGTCTGACAAGGATGCCGTGAGTATCCAAGCCTTTCTTCTCCTCCTCCGCCTGAAACGGATTCAGTGCCAAGGCTGCTCTATGGAGCTTCCCCATATGAGGTCCAGATCCTCTGGTCTAAAACTCCCACCCGCTAACATGTGAAAACTAAAAGTCAACTGATATCACAGAATCATAGCTATCATAGAGTTGGAAGGGGCCCTGAGGCTTACCTAGTCCAACCCCTGCAAGCTGTCTCATACAGGGATTGAACCTGCAACCTTGGCATTATCAGCACCACGCTCTAGCCAACTGGCTTAGGGCCCTCATATTTACGGGACCGCCTCTCCTGGTATGCCCCACAAAGGACCTTAAGGTCCATGAATAACCAAAGTTTAGAGGTCCCGGGCCCTAAGGAAGTCAGACTATCCTCCACCAGGGTCTTTTCAGTGACGGCTCCGAGCTGGTGGGATGCTCTGTCCCACAAGACTAGGGCCCTGCAGGACTTGATCTCCTTCCGCCGGGCCTGTAAGACGGAGCTATTCCTCCTGGTTTTTAATTTGAACTCAACCTGATCTTTTATTTCCCTTCTCTTCCCCTTTTATGAAGATTACCCGCTCTGGGACTCCACAGCTAATTCTTCCCTGGCCTCCACGCTGGCCCAAGTAGGTCTAATTTAGCCAGCTAGCCAGCTAGCCCTGGTGACTATCTAATGCTATCTAATGCTTATTGGATGGATTTTCCCCAAATTGATTCTTGAACTTGAAATTTATTGTTATTCATGCTTTTATACGGTATTTTATGCTGCTTTTATGTTCTATTACAAATAAGTGTTTTAAATTTGTTGTTAGACCTGAGCCCAGGTTTTTGAACCGGGAAGGGCGGGGTATAAATAATTTTTTTTTAATTTTTATTATAATTATTATTAACTGTTTGCCTGCCAACAGAGGGACCGAGGGGCTCAAGTGTGAAGTTTTCTTCTGCCTGTTCTGTGAGGAATATGCAGGACAAAGTGGGGGGGGGCTATTCTTTGCATTCAATGTTCCTTTTTTTGTATGTAAAATTTGTTATTGAAGTTTTCATAATGCAATAAGATACAGAAAACTAATCTAAAAAAAACATCTGCACAAAAAACACAAGCAGAATAAGTAGAATATGGAATAGAATAGAATAGAATAGAATAGAGGTAGTTCTTAACCCTTAACTCCTATAGAAGGCCCCTACCAGCTCACCTGGGATCTTTCTCCTCCCAGCCTCTCACCATGGGAGACACACATTTCCTCTGTCTCCCACCCAGGGTCCTCCATCAAACACCTTTGTTCTCTGTGATTTGTTGGGAGGGGGGATATCTGTGGGAATATTCTGGATAGTAAGAGAGGAATATTGATTAAATATTATCCTTCCAAACTCACGCTAGTGAGTCAGTAGCAGAGGACATTCCCCAGTATATAGCAGGAAGCTAGTCGGTAGATTCATTTGAATCTCTTTACTTAAACCACTCTGGCTTGTCCAGATTGGGTTCGTTCCTGGTAAATCCCCTTTGTTCCCTCTTAAAAAGAATAAAAACACAACAGTCTTCTTTTAAAAGTAATGATAAGAAATTTACTTACAGTCAACCCCTGAAGGCAGGCTTTAGCTTAGAGTTACAGAAGAGAAACTCTCTTCTGTATGGGGATGAGCCTGTGTGCTGCTGGCTAAGAGCCAGCAGACAGCAAAATACATCAAGAGTTGATGAACAACAAGAGAGAGAGATGGCTGCGGGACTGGCCCTTTTATGGGGTCTCACAAGGTCATGCCCATCTACCTGGTCACACACAGGGGGAGGATGCTCCAGACCAGGTGTGACAAGAAGTCCTCCTGGCTTGAGTAACATCCTCCTGTGTGTACACTCTGACAGGAAATATTGTGATTGACTGCTACAGTGATGTAAGGTAAAGGTAAAGGTACCTCTGATCGTTAGGTGCAGTCGCGGACGACTCTGGAGTTGCACGCTCACCTCCCTCTATAGGCTGAGGGAGCTGGCGTTTGTCCGCAGACAGCTTCCGGGTCATGTGGCCAGCATGACTAAGCCACTTCTGGCGAACCAGAACAGCGCATGAAAACGCCGTTTACCTTCCTGCCGGAGCGATACCTAATTATCTACTTGCACTTTGATGTGCTTTCGAAATGCTAGGTTGGCAGGAGCTGGGACCGAGCAACGGGAGCTCACCCCGTCACGGGGATTCGAACCACTGACCTTCTGATCGACAAGCCCTAGGCTCTGTGGTTTAATCCACAGCCACCCGCGTCCCGCTACAGTGATGTAACATCCCACAATACCAAGCAGTGTACTGTTTGTAAGGGGGTGTGTGTGTGCTTGTGATCTGTTTCCCCCCCTACAGCAAATAGCTCCTCTCTCGCCCCTACAGGATGGGAAATGGCTGTGGACAGATCAAACTGCGATCGATATAGAGAATATCTGGGCCCCAGGGGAACCTGATAAGTCTGGTGAAAAGTTATGTGCCTACCTGTATATGGAAGATGGTAAGGGGTCAACTCTCAGGGCCTGGGCTTTGGAGCCAATGTAATGGGTTCAGTGTGGGGTGTTATGTTTTCTTTATTCCTGTGGGTGTGAGCTATGCTTCTTCTACGAGCCTCCTCTGAGGGCAAGAAGCAGTGAATCAAGGACCTCCGTTAATGCCCTTCCTTGAATGTTTTTAGAAATATTTCTTAGCTGATCTAAAAGGATCTAGCTCTCATCCTGATCTGCCTTTGCTTTCCACTCAAGGCCCTCCACATAGAGGTCCCCAGCCACACCATGGCTGATTTAGTGTTGGATGGGGACCTGGGCATCTCAGCCTCTTTTGCTACCATTCAGTGGATTTGTAACTGGCTGACTGACCGAACCCAAAGGGTGCTCATCAATGGCTCCTCTTCATCCTGGAGAGTAGTGACTAGTGGGGTGCCACAGGGTTCTGCCTTGGGCCCAGTCTTATTCAACATCTTTATCAATGACTTGGGTGATGGGCTTGAGGGCACCCTGAGCAAATTGGGAGGGGTGGCTAATACCCCAGAGGACAGGATCACACTTCAAAATGACCTTAACAGATTAGACAACTGGGCCAAAGCAAACAAGATGAATTTTAACAGGGAGAAATGTAAAGTACTACCCTTGGGGGGAAAAAGATGAAAGGCACAAATACAGGATGGGTGACACTTGGCTTGAGAGCAGTACATGCGAAAAGGATCTAGGAATCTTGGTAGACAACAAACTTGACATCAGTCAACAGTGTGATACAGCAGCTAAAAAAGCCAATGCAATTCTGGGCTGCATCAATTAGAGTATAGCATCTAGATCAAGGGAAGTAATAGCACCACTGTATTCTGCTCTGGTCAGACCTCACCTGGAATACTGTGTCCAGTTCTGGGCACCACAGTTCAAGAAGGATACTGACAAGCTGGAACGTGTCCAGAGGAGGGCAACCAAAATGGTCAAAGGCCTGGAAACAATGCCTTATGAGGAACGGCTTAGGGAGCTGGGCATGTTTAGCCTGGAGAAGAGAAGGTTAAGGGGTGATATGATAGCCATGTTCAAATATATCAAAGGATGTCATATAGAGGAGGGTGAAAGGTTGTTTTCTGCTGCTCCAGAGAAGCGGACACGGAGCAATGGATTCAAACTAAAAGAAAGAAGATTCCACCTAAACATTAGGAAGAACTTCCTGACAGTAAGAGCAGTTCGACAGTGGAACTTGCTGCCAAGGAGTGTGGTGGAGTCTCCTTCTTTGGAGGTCTTTAAGCGAAGGGTTGACAGCCATTTGTCAGGAATGCTTTGGTGGTGTTTCCTGCTTGGCAGGTGGTTGGACTGGACGGCCCTTGTGGTCTCTTCCAACTGTATGATTCTATGAATGGAGGAAAAGAACAAGAAATACTATATGGCCATATTGGGGTATGGGCTGCTTGTGTGCCTGTGTTGGGTGGGGTGGGGGCATCCCACGGACAGCAGTATACCAAGAGGCCCCAGAGGTCTGGTTACAGGTAGGTAGCCATGTTGGTCTGAGTTGAAACAAAATAAGAAAATTCCTTCAGTAGCACCTTAAAGACCAACTAAGTTTTAATTTTGGTATGAGCTTTCGTGTGCATGCACACTAGCCCTGCCTGATCCCAGCCTTCTGTTTCTTCCCAGATTTCCGGAAGATTAAAACTGGACGTTGCGATACTCCTATGGCCTTCGTTTGCTGGCATACGTCAATATTTTATTTACATAACGCTTGGTATTGATGTTTGTATTCTGCTTTCCCAGCAACAGACCTTAAGCCCAGAGCGTCTCACAATAATGACAACAGCATTGGGCGGGGGGGGGGGGGAACTGTGGCAAACACTGTAATATCAAGCACAGTAACTGAGAAATGAAGCAAACAACATTAAATTCATCAAAACAATCGATACCATTCAGTGAAATCATAATCATTCCATGACCACATCACTTTCTCTGGCTGAGCCCATCAAATCCCACAGGACTCAGCTACAATGAGCTGCTGGTGACCCCCCGCTCTGTCTTTCTAGCTGTACCTCTTAAGAACATCAGAATATCAGACGTGGCCCACTGGATCATGCCAGTGGCCCACCTCATCCAGGATCTTACTCTTACAGTGACCAATTAGATCCCTATGGGATTCCTGCAAGCAGGACCTATGTGCAAGAGCAGTCTACCTGGTGAGCCAACGATGGGACCCTTGCTGGTCCTTGCTGGAGCACAGCCAGTACCATCTCAGACCATTGGCCATACTGACTAGGGGAGATGGGAGTTGGAGTTCAGCAACATCAGGGGGGACAACAGACTCCCCACCCCTCATATATGCCTCAGCCCATTCCGAAGCTAAGCACAGCGCCCTGGAACAACAGCTAATTACTTCCATCCTTAGCTCCCCATGCCCTCCCCCCTGTTTCTCCTGTATCCTCTTTTAAATGCTAAACTCTTCAGGGCAGAGATGTTGCCTCTTTTGCTCTTGGCAATGTCTAGTACAGTGGTACCTCGATTTATGAACACAATTGGTTCCGGAAGTCTGTTCATAAACTGAAGCGTTCATAAACTGAAGCAAACTTTCCCATTGAGAGTAATGGAAAGTGGATTAATCTGTTTCAGACGGTCCGCGGAGTACTTAAACTGAAGCGTTCATAAACTGAAGCCCCTTGACTTCCTCCAACATAAGAGTCTTGGGACAGCAAACCTCCTTCCCCTCCTTCTCCTGCGTAATTCCGGAACCGGAGGAAAGGGTCTACGCTCCATGTTTTCCTTCTCCCCCCTTTCCCCCCCTCTCTCTTCCTCCCTCCTGTGTAGCAGGGGCTCTCCCATGCTGAGAGAGCCCTGGCCCTCTCTCTCCACTTCCTGACTGCTCTCCTCGCTGCCATTGCTGCTTGGGGAGGAGCTGCTTCTGATGAGAGGGGGAGGTACTCTATACTCTCTTCCCCTTACAGATGCCAACCCTTCCCTCTGTCCCAAGGGAAAATGATGTTTGATGCTTCTCAACTCCCTGTGGTGTGAGATGTTCAAGGAGACCATTTCCCAGGAACTGCTTTGGAGTACTGGGTTGTCTTTGCAACCAGCTGTTGCAAAATGTCACGCAGAAGGCCACCTTCGGAGATGCAGGGCCGGTTGTGGACACCTTTGCTCGCTCTGCACCCCACAGCATGAATCATAATCATAATCATAATTTATTACTTATACCCCGATCACCCCCGGTCACTCTGGGTGGTTTCCAACAGGATATTAAAAACACAATAAAACATCAAACATTCAAAACTTCCCTAAACGGGGCTGCCTTCGGATGTCTTTTAAAAGTCAGATAGTTGTTTATTTCCTTGACATCTGGTGGGAGGGTGTTCCATAGGGCGGGCGCCACCACCAAGAAGGCTCTCTGCCTGGTTCCCTGTAACTTCACTTCTCGCAGGGAGGGAACCGACCAGAACGCCCTTGGAGCTGGACCTTAGTGTCCAGGCAGGACGACGGGGGTGGAGACGCTCCTTCGTGTATACTGGCCCAAGGCTGTCTCACTTTGTCTAATGCTTGGGCTGGCCCCAATTCCACTGCACCACCTGAAAGGAACAACCCCGATTCCCAAAGACACTACAATTCCTTTATTTGTTTATTTTATTTTTAAAAACAATCCCTTAAGGGGAAAGAACAGCGCTGGGTGTTTGAAAAGACCCAGCTTATGAAAGGAAGTCTCTTCTTCAAGCAGGACAGAGTTAAACTTGGGAACTCACTCCCACAGGAGGCAGTGAGGACCACCAGCCTAAATGGCTTTAGAAGAAGGCAGGAGAAATTCAGAGAGGAGAGGGCTTTCAGGGCCTGCTAGCCAGGATGGAGATGCCTTGCCTCCACGGTTGGAGGCAGCAAAGCTTCTGAATACCAGTTGCTGGAAACCACAGGAGGGGGAGGGCTCTTGTGCTCGGATCCAGATGGGCCCCTGTGAGAACAGGATGCTCATCTCATAAACAAAGAAGAAAAGAACTTTAAAAAAAGAATGGGGAATGTTTATAATTTATATACGTGATCATTGTAAGCAGGTTAAAACACTGGCAGGATTTTCACCACCCTTGAAATACCGTGTTTCTCATATTATAAGACACGTCTTATATTTATTTTTTCCTGAAAAAACACACACCATGGCTTATTTTCAAGGGATGTCTTATTTTTTAATTAAGTACCGGTACCAGTATCTGTACAGACCACAGACCTGCTCCCACCGGGTCTTTGCGCACGGCAGGCAAAGGCTGAAGCCGGGTCCTGGGGCTGCGCGCGTGGCAGGCAAAGGCTGCAGCCGGGTCCTGGGGCTGCGCGCGCTGCGCGTGGAGGCTACAGCCAGGTCCCGGGTGTCCGTGCGCAAAGGCTGCAGCCGGGTCCTGGGGCTGCGCGCTGAGGCTACAGCCGGGTCCCGGGTGTCCGCGCGCGGTGCACAAAGGCTGCAGCCGGTTCTTGGGGCTGTGCGCGCTGCGCGCTGAGGCTGCAGCCGGGTCTTGGGGCTGTGCGCGCTGCGCACTGAGGCTACAGCCGGGTCCCGAGTGTCTGCGCGCGGTGCGCAAAGGCTGCAGCCAGGTTCTGGGGCTGCGCGTGCTGCGCGCTGAGGCTGCAGCCAGGTCCCGGGGGTTAACGCGGCAGCAGCAACCCTTCTTTGCCACAGACCTGCTCCCACCACCCGGTACGGCTTATTTTCGAGGTATGCCTTATATTTTTCCACCTCAGGAAAATCCTGCCATGCCTTATTTTGTAGGGATGCCTTAAAATATGAGAAACACGGTATAATAATTATAATTATAATTTATTTATTTATACCCCAGCCACTCTGGCTGGCTTCCAACAGGGCTGCACCGTGCCAAAAAACAGTCCATGCCCCACTGTTGCCTCCCCCCCATGCCGAATACCTGACATACAGGCTGGGGCACGCTGACACCGGCACTGGGGGAGTCACAGGGATGAGCTGGGGGGTCCAGGGAGGGTGGTGGTGGGAGTCACAGGGATGTGCCAGGGGTGGGGGGAGTGCAGGGAGGGGGTGGGGCCAGTCACAGGGATGAGCCGCAGCAATGCGTGGCCGGGTACAGCTAGTGTGTGTGTGTGTACACACACACATATACAGTGGTGCCTCGACTTATGAATTTAATCTGTTCCGAAGGCACCTTCGTAGGTCGAGAAATTCGTAAGTCGAAAACGCCATTGGAAATGCAATTTCCCATAGGGATGCATTGGAAACGGAAAAAGTTGAAGCAACCCCATCTAAAAATTCGTAAGTCGAAAAAACCCTATCTAAAACTGCCGCGGTTTCCGTTCGGATGTCAAGAAATCCGTAAGCGTACGGCCATTTGCCCCATTCGTAAGTCGGAAAATTCGGTTGTCGAGTCGTTCGTAGGTCGAGGTACCACTGCATATATATGAGAGACTTTAGAATTCCTATAACAGGTGGCTTAAATGAAAACAGGAAAAACTCAGAGCCACAGGTGTATTTGGAAAAGAATTTATTGGCCACAGGAGAGAAAGTCTGTCCCGCTAAGTGATGGGAGTTTTAATCTTAAACCTCTGGAGGGCACCAGGTTGGGGAAGCGTGGGCTTGGGCTTCAGAGCACAATAGATGGAAAGACGTGGATTCACGCAGGTAGAAAATGCATCTTGGTCAGTCTCCCAGGTGCTTCTGAGCATGTCAGAGTCTTTTCTCGGCCTCAGAGAGTGTATTTGCACAGGTAGGGGTGCTTTATTGCGCACTCGTCGTCATTCCACTTCATGTATTCTGGAAGACAACATGGGAGGGTGTTACTTACGCTCACAGCCAGCCGCTTCAGTGTCCAACTTTGTCGGGGTGGCAGGAGGTCTTGGAAACATGTGGCAGGGAGTTACAGGGGTCTACTAGCAGCAACCCAGTTCTCTGAAACCATGCGCCGTTCTCCAGCTGT
Source organism: Zootoca vivipara (assembly GCF_965207765.1). NCBI lineage: Eukaryota > Metazoa > Chordata > Lepidosauria > Squamata > Lacertidae > Zootoca > Zootoca vivipara. Next base: position 68,968,039 of record NC_142592.1, on the reverse strand, counting down.
GATGCCAAGGGTGCTCCCCTCCCAAAGGGACGCCAGGGCAGATAGTTAACTCTCTGTTGTCAAAGCTGACACTTGCAGTAGTTTCCACGGTTGTGGATACGCGCGCCCCCCCAAGTCTAGCATCTAGGCAGCTATATAAAGGTCTGTGCTCGATGGAACAGTTGCAGCAACAGGGGGACCATCCTGCCCCACCAGTTTATGTACCTTCCTCCAACAGGCTGCACGCATGTAGCCAGAGACTATGCCTACATGGAAACGTCCTCTGCTCTTCCCGCTTCAGTCCCCTCCTGGTTCGGGAGCCAGTGGTGCAGGAGAGGGTGGGGAAACACCAGGCCCTTCCCTTCCCTTCCCTTCCCTGCCTCTTCCTCCAGTGCTCCGCCCTCCATCTCTGAAGCATCCCAGGGCTTCCTCCTCTTGCTCCTCACCTTCACTGAAGAGCTCCACGCAGAGTTCGACGCCTCTACCATTGTTGGGCTCCTGCGGCGCCCAAGGTGCGTATCTTCCAGTGGTGCTGTCTGTCCACTTGAACTGCCTGTTCTATAGAAAGAGAGCAAAAGAGGCATAGTCTCTGCTGAGGAAGAAAGAGACCTCTCCAGCCCTTGTCCAATCAATGGGCAGAAGAAGAGCTTCTGGAGACTCAGTTCCCACGATGCTGAGACTCAGAATCATAGAATCTCAGCTAATCTTAGCAGAAATCTCAGCTAAAGCATCCATGGCAGGCGGTCATCCAACGTTTGCTTAAAAATCTCCAAGGAAGGAGAGTCCACCACCTCCCATTGGGGGTCTGTTCCACTGCAGAATAGCTCTTACTGTCAGAAAGTTTTTTCCCCATATGTTTACAGTGGTACCTCTACTTACGAATAACTCTACTTATGAATGGAGCTCCGTCTGCCATCTTGGATGCGGTTTAGATAGGATTTTTTCTACTTACGAATTTTTAGATAGGGTTGCTTCGACTTACGAATTTTTTTCTCCCAATGCATTCCTATGGGATTCGACTTACAAATTTTTTCGACTTGCAAATGTGCGTTCGGAACGCATTAAATTCATAAGTAGAGATACCACTGTAGTTGGAATCTCCGCTCTTGTAACTTGAAGCCATCGGTTTGGGTCCTTCATTGTTGGAAAGTCCTTCCCGCAATCATGTTACTAACCACCACTACAAAACAGCTTTGAGGTTTGTTGGTTTGTTTCTGTTTTAAAAGAACCATACATTTTAATAAGAAAATGAATTGTTGCCTCCTCATTTGCCACTCCCTGCGTACTAAAATTTGGCATAGTTGGAAAGCAGACTGCGTCCGGTTAACTTGTGTCAACCTGATAATGTTATCCTAAAACTTGAGGCCCAGAGATTTCTGTAGCTACTACATAGCTTTTTTTCTTTTCTTTTATAAAATTGTTTAGGGGTACTCTCATTTCCCCACTCATATTGAAATACTGCCCCTCAATGAGGCCAAACTTAGATTCACAAAATGTTTAGGGGTATATGTACCCCTGCATACCCCCAGGGGGGAAAGGCACTGGGATAATACACTGAGACATAAAGCTAGAGGAAATTGCTTCTGAAATTCTGCACTGGAGAAATTTGCAAATGTTGAGAAAATGCCATTTGCAAAAAAAGAAAAGAAAAAAGGATTTATTTCCCCTTTTCCCTTCTTCATCTTGTTGGAAAGGATCAAGATCGGACACCTGGTCTTCCAATGTTCATGCTGAAGAGGGGACCTTGGGAGGTGGAGCTGTCTCCCCCCCCCCGGCAGCCCCACTTTCACAAGAAGCACACCTGCCATGGTCCCCTCTTCTTCAGAGATGATAAAAGTGTGGGAGACCAGACATCATCCTCTCCATCCAGCAACCTTCAAAAGACAGCCCCCTATGGTCAAAGTTAAGACAGGGCTCTGAATCGCATGCTGGACTCTCAGGTATTTCCCAGAAAGGTAGATGGCTAACCATTTCTCTAAACACTCACCTGACACCTGTGTTCCTCTTTCTGCTCTTTCCCTCCATGGTAGGAACCACCTCAAGGCTGGTTTCCCTGCCCTTTGCAGCTGCTATTTTGAACAGTCCCTGAATATTGATTGGAAATCTCCCACTTGGACTACTGCAATGCGCTCTACGTGGGGCTACCTTTGAAGGTGACCTGGAAACTGCAATTAATCCAGAATGCGGCAGCTAGACTGGTGGCTGGGAGTGGCCGCCGGGACCACATAACACCGGTCCTGAGTGATCTACATTGGCTCCCAGTACGTTTCCGAGCACAATTCAAAGTGTTGGTACTGACCTTTAAAGCCTGTTTGGACCAGGAAGTGAAGGGACCACCCAAATTGGTCCCACCTCCCTGCAGAGGGGAAGGGTCGCGGAGAAGTCCAGTTGCACCAGGAAGTGATCTGACCATGGCACTTCTTTTGTTTCACTTTTACTTGGTGTCAGATCACCACCGTCACTAGAGGTAAACACCAGGTCCAAGGCATGTCCATGGCTATGAGTTGGGCCAAACTTATTCAGGGACAGCCCCATGGCGGTCATGCTTTCCACGAAGTCCCGAGCGGCCCCTTATAAGGTCGTGCCAGCATGGATGTTAAAATCCCCTAGGACAGGCATCCCCAAACTGCGGCCCTCCAGATGTTTTGGCCTACAACTCCCATGATCCCTAGCTAACAGGACCAGTGGTCGGGGAAGATGGGAATTGTAGTCCAAAACTTTGGGGATGCCTGCCCTAGGACAACCAAACTAGGTGTCTCCAGGAGAACATCTGCCACAACCTGAAGCAGCTCAGGCAGGGAAGCCTTGGTGCAGCGGAATTTTTGGGAGGTCGGTACACCAAAAGGAATCCTGTACTGCCCCTATTGCCCAACTTCCAGAACATGCACTCATAAAACTGGGTCTTCCCAATAGGACGCCTCGTGCAAACTAATGACTCCCCGCCCACATGCCCTGAGTTGCTGTGCGTAAGAGGACAAGCGGCAGCAAGGACGGGCCAATCTGCTTCCTCCAACCAGGTCTCTGTCACACATGCCAGGTCAAATCCACCATCCACAATCAGGTTGTGGATTGCAGTGGTTTTATTCATCATTGACCTGGCATTACACAGCAACACTTTCAGGTCATGTGGGTTTCCCTTGCTGATTCCAGTATCCTTCCGGCCAGGACCAGACCTGGAGGCAGGGATAGTCCTCAAGCAACAACTGAGCCTGCCTCCTCGGTATACCTGAAGGAGCGTCTCCACCCCCATTGTTCAGCCCGGACACTGAGATCCAGCGCCAAGGGCCTTCTGGCAGTTCCCTCATTGCAAGAAGTGAGTGTAAGGGTGACTCCCTACAGGGAGCCAGCCCCCATCATCCTGACATCCACCTCGTCAAGTACAGAGAGCACCAGTGGCTCTGAAGCAGCCAGAGGGGGAGGGGGAGACTCGGAGGAGGAGAGAAATCAGAGTGAGGAACAATGGGAAAGCTCGGGGGCGGAGGCATGCAGGCAGGTGCTCAGGGATGTTACAGAGCCAGGGCACCAACCACTCAGGGAGGAAGCTGAAAGGGCATCGCTCCTTCCGGCGCAAGAAGTAAGGAGAACGCCGCAACGCAGGTCAAGGGGGTGGCGTTTTGGGGTGCCCCGACTACTTTGCTGGCGCAGGAACAGACGTACGCCATTGCCGGATTCTGATTCGGGATGAGAGGTCATGTTTTAAGCTGTCTCTACACTGTAAAAAAGTAGCACAATAAACGTCTTTGAAAACAACTTGGACTCAAGCGGAGTTACTCTAGAGTAGCCACGACGACCCTCTGACAGTGAGGTTACAGGGAACCAGACAGAGGACCTCCTCGGTAGTGGCACCCGCCCTGTGGAATGCCCTCCCAGCAGATGTCAAGGCAATAAGCAACTATTTTACTTTCAAAAAGACAACTGAAGGTTTAGGGAAGTTTTTAATGTTTGATGCTGTATCGTTTTTCATATTCGGTTGCAAGCCACCCAGAGTGGCTGGGGGAACCCAGCCAGATGGGCGGGATACAAATAAATTATTATTATTATTATTATTATTATTATTATTATTATTATTATTATTATTATATAAAGAGGAGGACCGCCTGCCCAGACTCACGGTATCACTCCCAGTGTTGGGGTCGTACATTCCGATCCATACATGTTGGCGATCTTTACTGTTCTGTTGCAGATGTAGTGACAGCGCCTTCATGTCGTCTTCGTTGTGAATGGAGGCAAGATGGCCGTTCTCACCAAAGGCCTGGCAGGCGATCTGAGGGAGACCGAGAAAGAGCACCCCGGAGAATGGGGGCCGCCATTGGAATTGCGTTGAACATCTCAGTAGGCTTCTCCTACATACTGTCACCATGCCTAGACAGCAACTTCTGAGCAGTAAGAGGAGACTTTTGCCTTTTCCCATCTTCAAACCAGTGTTCCTGGCTTGGTGCACCCCAATATGAATGGAGAAGGGGAGAGGAAGAATAGAAGCAGGAACAGGTGCTGGGAAGGGGGAAATCCAATTAATGATTCCCCAGTCTTACTTATCCTAGACAAGAATGAAGCCATTCTGTCATGTGCTACTGCACTTTTCCATGTATAAGATGAGGTTTTTGTACATTAAATTAATGTTTAAAAATTGGGGTCGTCTTATACAAGGGTCGTGCAGAGGGGGGATGGGGAATTGGTTGCTGCCGCGAGCAGGAGATTGTCAGCGGAGACAGGGGCCTTTTGTTGATTGGCTGCTGCAGCAGCAACTGGGTGGCCAAAAGGCAGCTGCTGGCAGCGAGCGCTCCGACATTTGTTGTCTTCTGCATCACGTGCAATAGGAAGCATTGTCCAGGGGGGGCAGTGATTTCTGGCAAACCCCCCCCCCAAAAAATAGCTCAACAACTCTGGGCAATCTCCCTCCCCCCCCCGGTTTTCTTAATTTTGAGTCCACCCAAATAGGGGGTGTCTTATACATGGTGGCATGCTATACATGGGGGGAAAATACGGTACATTCGGTGGAAGGGACGTTAGAAGGCATATCATGTTTCAGAATATGCAAAATAGAAGGAATTCAATGTTTCTATGATTTTTGCAGCATGTGCTCCGCCCATAGTGGATAGAAGGATTTTTAAATTAACACAATTTTTTTCCTGTGTGCCCTGGGGGAAGATCGGTTGCAACAGAGTCAATATTAAGCCTGACACTTTGGCACGACAAGTTAATAGTTACAAACTTAATTCGATCCAGAGGTCCATTGTTAACCTGAAACTGTTCTTAACTAGAGGCATGCTTGTGGCTTCTTGCGGCTGCTGCGCAGCCGGCACAAGATTTCTGTTCTCATCCTGGGCTAAAGTTCTCTTCCTTTAAATTCCTGAGGTCTTGCGAGAGAACAATGTTAAACAACAATTGATGACCTCCTTCTACTTTCATATTGTATCACAGGGTGGTACGTCGGCTTGACAGCCACAGACAGAAAGTCTTTACAGAGGGTGATGATATGATATCATGGGCTTTCCCTTGAGCCCGCTAGATGACATCGCAAGGGATCGTTGCCTTAGGAGAGCGAGAAAAATTCTCAGGGATGACTCACACCCTGGCCAGCACCTCTTTAATCTACTACCCTCAGGCAGGAGATATAGAAGTAGAATCAGTCGTACTAACAGGCTAAAAAGCAGTTTCTATCTGTGGGCTGTTAGGCTGCTGAACGGAAAATAATATAGTGCAACTGACTTTTGGGGTTGGTGTGTTGTGCGACAAGCAGACAGGGTGCAGTGAGATTGAGTTTTTGTGTGTGGGGAGGAGGGAGAGTCGGTTAATTTCATTGTACACAGGTTGTACATTGACAATAAAGGTATTACTACTACTACTACTACTACTACTACTACTACTATTAGTCAAGGAACTCTTCCAGGTTAGTGGAGTTTGTAACCTGAAGCGTTTGTAACCTGAGGCATTTGTAACTCGAGGTACCATTGTATTGACTCTGATGCAACCAATCTTCCGCATGTTGTGGTGTTTTTTTTCTTTTAAAAAAATTACTTCTATGTTGCATATTCCAAAATATGATATGCAGTTGGAATTGGGCTGAACATCTCAGAAGGCTTCTCCTATATTCTGTCACTGTGCCTGGACAGCAACTTCTGAGTAGTAAAAGGAGACATTTGCAGTCCATGTATCCACCACGGGCTGAGCATGTACTGCAAAAATCATAGAAACCTAGAATTGTAGAGTTGGAAAAGACACCGAAGATCATCTAGTCCAACCCCCTGCAATGCAGGAATGTGCAATTATCTCATACGGGGATCAAACCTGCGACCTTGGCATTATTAGCACCACGCTCTAGAATGCCCTAAGTACCAGCATGAACTGAGTTGGTGTCATGAGAAGGTAAAAGGTAACAGACCCCTGGACAGTTCGGTCAGTTCAAGGCGACTCTGGGGTTGCAGCGCTCATCTCGCTTTCAGGCCGAGGGAGCTGGCGTTTGTCCACAGGCAGCTTTCTGGGTCATGTGGCCAGCAGGACTAAAGCGCTTCTGGCGCAACGGGACACCGTGACGGAAACCAGAGTGCATGGAAACGCCGTTTACCTTCCCGCCGCAGCTGTACCTATTTATCTACTTGCACTGGCGTGCTTTCGAACTGCTATGTTGGCAGGAGCTGGGACAGAGTGACGGGAGCTCACCCCATCGCAGGGATTCAAACCACTGACCTTCTGATTGGCAAGCCCAAGAGGCTCAGTGGTTTAGACCACAGCGCCACCTGCATCCCACTCATGAGAACCACGAGCACAAGCAAGCAGTGAGCCCCATCCCTGATAAGGATGCAGGTCAAGGCAAGCACAGCCTGGGAGTTTGCAAAACCATTTTCCCCCCAGCAGGATGCACCTCACCAGGAGTTAAGCTTCTGAATACCAGTTGCTGGAAACCGCAGGAAGAGAAAGTGCTCTTGCACCCAGATCATAGCTGCCAAGTCTCCCGTTTTCCCCGGGAAATCCCCGTTTTTCCAGCTGTTCCTAACTGAAAAAATGGATTTTTTTGTTTCCCCCCGGTTTATTCTGGCGCGGCGGCCATTTTGGAACTGGGCGGAGCATGCTCAGAAGCGACTTTTGATGCTGCTCTGCCCAGTTCCAAAATGGCTGCAGTGCGACTTCTGGCGCGGTGGCCATTTTGGAACTGGGCAAAGCAGCATCAAAAGTCACTTCTGAGCATGCTCCGCCCAGTTCCAAAATGGCGGCAGCGCTACTTCCGGTCTGCTATTTCCGGCCCGGTCCCTTATTTCTCTGACAGCAACTTGGCAGGTATGACCCAGATCCATCTTGCGGGCTTCCTGCAAGCCTGTGGTTGGCCACTTTGGGAACAGGAGACTGCACCAGATGTGCTGGCATGATCCAGCTGGCTCTCTTACTGTGCTTAAGTTTTTAATAAAATAAGTCCTTGGTTCAAGCCCCGCTCGGCACCATACCTCTGCATCTTGCCACGACAAAGGAACATTGAAGTACCCAAAGCACTGGGTTTCTCGCTTGACCCAGCCTCTGGGGCAGTTGCAGTCTGCACCTGGCGAAAGAGAAGGGAAAGAAAACCAGGGGTGGGGCCACAGCTGGCTTATAAGGAAGGAAGGAGCAGGATGTGGGCCAGGGCAGTCTTGAGCAGGTCGCGCGCCCTGGTGCTCAGGGGTGGAGATCGCTCCGGCGCCCCTGCCCTTGCAGGGCGTAGCATGGTTTCTGTGCGGCTTTGCCGCGCGGTGCCCTGCCTACTGGCCCGGCACCCTGGCACACCGCGCCACCGGGGGTCTACCTAGAGCCGGCCCTGATGTGGGCCCTGTAGAGAGGGGCGAGGCCTTAAGAGGGAGGGAAGGAGGATGACAGTGCAAGCCTAATAAAGATGGGCGAAGACTGGGAAGCTGTAAGAGACCCTAGAGCAGCCTTGTGCCTGCCAGATGCATTGCAAGAACTCGGGCCAGGAGGAAGATGAATTTCAAGTAAGTCTTCAAAAGGTTTTATTTATGTAATGATTAATTCAACTAGGAATCGATTCCAGTATGATAGTGAGGCAAATAAAAATAAATTCCAGTGAAAAAAATCCCAGGACAATTCTTCATCAGCAATGTTTTAATGGTCAGAGTGTGCCAAGTATGTTGGTACATTCTGACCATTAAAACATTGCTGGTGGAGAAATGTCGAAACAGCGCCTTGTCCTGGGATTTTTTTTCACTGGAATTTATTTTTATTTGCCTCACTATCATACTGGAATCCATTCCTAGTTGAATTCACCATTACATAAATAAAACCTTTTGAAGACTTACTTGAAATCCATCTTCCTCCTGGCCCGAGTTCTTGTTTATTTCTGGACTTCAGCAAGAACTCCCATTTCTACAGTAATTCAACATTCCAGGTGCACTGGGCTAAAACACAGCACAGCTGTACGGTGCTGAGGCTGCTGGGAGTTGTAGTCCAAGCAGTTGGAAGGCACCATGCTGGCAAAGGCTGACCTGGGGGGGGGGAGTGGCAACGAGGATGGAGGAAGCAGTTGTCCACTGCAACCTCTTAAAGAGGAAGCGACCCCTGGGGTGGCTGGGGGCCAAGCCCACTTGGTTTTGGAGAAGACTTTTCTTGGCTTGTCTCAACCAGGGTTTGATGAGCCCAACTTAGTCATACCTTTCAGGGAAAGGAAAACCAGGAAAGCCACAAAGGAGAGATTGAAGGGAGAGAACGGCCCCATCTGCACCTGTGGAGAGAGAACATTTTCTTCTTATTCTGTGAGAACAGGGTGCTGGACCAGGTGGGCTACCTGCCTGATCCAGCCAGCCATTAGACCAGGCTTCCTCAACCTCGGTCCTCCAGATGTTTTTGGCCTACAACTCCCATGATCCCCAGCTAGCAGGACCAGTGGTCAGGAATGATGGGAATTGTAGTCTCAAAACATCGGGGGGACGGACAAGGTTGAGGATGCCTGCATTAGAATCACGGAATTGTAGAATTGGAAGGGACTCTGAGGGTCAACTAGTCCAACCCCCTGCAATGCAGGAATCCTACCGGAATTTCTTTTCATAGATTTCTTTCTTCCTGCTTATCAATGCTGCATTGCCCCTCAATTTTCTTTTTCTTTTTTTACACAAAAAACCTTATTACACAGAGTTAAATTTGGCAAGCGGTTCATGGCATTTCTGTCAAGTTAACCAGCAATACTTCAGATAATTTAATAAATGCATCCGTCAAGAGCAAATGAGCATCGGTGTCTACATTTCAGAGGTAGAACTGTTTTGGTTTCATCCCGCCAATGGAACTGCACCTGTTTGCCTTCAAAAGAGCTGGGGACATTTTCTGCCACTGAGCCCCCCTCCAAATACTGGCAGAGCGAAGGAGACTCAGCCCCAATGGCTACTCACTTGTTCCTCTGCTTCGGTTCTCCGAAATGCCAAAACCTCTCTCCTTCCTCTAGAGAATTCTCAACCCTCTTGGGGCATTTATAAACCAACAGGCGTGGGGACGGCATGTGCCTCTATTGCAGGCATCAAATGCAAGCATCATGATCCCACGCAAAAATCCTGTGGCGGGTGAGCGGTTAATGGTTACTGAAAAGTCCGAACAAACTGAACGTGGTGGGTGGAATATATAATATATTAACTTTGCAGAGTGACGGCTGCAACATCTTTTTTTTTTTAAATTTCCTTTATTGCAAAACAATTTACATAAAACATAAAAAACAACACAAACCGGCCATTACCATACCCACAAAACAACTGTTGTTGTTCAGAGTCCCATGGACTGCAAGAAGATCAAACCTCTCCATTCTGAAGGAAATCAGCCCTGAGTGCTCACTGGAAGGACAGATCCTGAAGCTGAGGCTCCAATACTTTGGCCACCTCATGAGAAGAGAAGACTCTCTGGAAAAGACCCTGATGTTGGGAAAGATGGAGGGCACAAGGAGAAGGGGACCACAGAGGACGAGATTGTTGGACAGTGTTCTCGAAGCTACCAACATGAGTCTGACCAAACTGCGGCAGGCAGTGGAAGACAGGAGTGCCTGGCGTGCTCTGGTCCATGGGGTCACGAAGAGTCAGACACGACTAAACGACTAAACAACAAAGCCCAATGGATGGCATTTGCCTGTCAACATCAGAAGGGAAGAAGAGGTCAAAGGGGGCCCATCTAAATCCAGCATCGAAAGAAGATTCCACCTAAACATTAGGAAGAACTTCCTGACAGTAAGAGCAGTTTGGCAGTGGAATTTACTACCAAGGAGTGTGGTGGAGTCTCCTTCTTTGGAGGTCTTTAAGCAGAGGCTTGACAGGCAGATGTCAAGAATGCTTTGATGGTGTTTCCTGCTTGGCAGGGGGTTGGACTGGATGGCCCTTGTGGTCTCTTCCAACTCTGTGATTCTATGAGTTCCCCCAGTGGCCAGCAAGATGACCCAATGCCCACAAGTAAGATTCAAGGGCAAGAGCAACACTTTCCCCTCCTAAGGTCCCCCTCGACTGAGATTCAGAAGTACTTCTGCCTCCAGCTTCACTTTCCTCCACGAATTTATCTAATTCTCTTTCAAAGCCATCTAGGTTGGTGGCCATCACTGCCTCCTGTGGGAGGGAGTTCCAAAGATTAACTATGTGTGGCATGATGAAGGATTCCACCAACATTCAGCTTCACTGGCTGTCCACAAGTTAACAACAACAACAACAATTTAGTTATTTATACCCTCCCATCTGGATGGGTTTCCCCAGCCACTCTGGGTGGCTTCCAACAAAATATTAAAATACTTGTTGTTCATTTGTTGTTGTTGTTTAGTCGTTTAGTCGTGTCCGACTCTTCGTGACCCCATGGACCAGAGCACGCCAGGCACTCCTGTCTTGCACTGCCTCCCGCAGTTTGGTCAAACTCATGTTCGTAGCTTCGAGAACAATGTCCAACCATCTTGTCCTCTGTCGTCCCCTTCTCCTTGTGCCCTCAATCTTTCCCAACATTAGGGTCTTTCCCAAGGATTCTTCTCTTCTCATGAGGTGGCCAAAGTATTGGAGCCTCAGCTTCAGGACCTGTCCTTCAAGTGAGCACTCAGGGCTGATTTCCTTCAGAATGGATAGGTTCGATCTTCTTGCAGCCCATGGGACTCTCAAGAGTCTCCTCCAGCACCATAATTCAAAAGCATCAATTCTTCGGCGATCAGCCTTCTTTATGGTCCAGCTCTCACTTCCATACATCACTACTGGGAAAACCATAGCTTTAACTATACGGACCTTTGTCGGCAAGGTGATGTCTCTGCTTTTTAAGATGCTGTCTAGGTTTGTTATTGCTTTTCTCCCAAGAAGCAGGCGTCTTTTAATTTCGTGACTGCTGTCACCATCTGCAGTGATCAAGGAGCCCAAGAAAGTAAAATCTCTCACTGCCTCCATTTCTTCCCCTTCTATTTGCCAGGAGGTGATGGGACCAGTGGCCATGATCTTGGTTTTTTTGATGTTGAGCTTCAGACCATATTTTGCGCTCTCCTCTTTCACCCTCATTAAAAGGTTCTTTAATTCCTCCTCACTTTCTGCCATCAAGGTTGTGTCATCTGCATATCTGAGGTTGTTGATATTTCTTCCGGCAATCTTAATTCCGGCTTGGGATTCATCTAGTCCAGCCTTTCGCATGATGAATTCTGCATATAAGTTAAATAAGCAGGGAGACAATATACAACCTTGTCGTACTCCTTTCACAATTTTGAACCAATCAGTTGTTCCATATCCAGTTCTAACTGTAGCTTCTTGTCCCACATAGAGATTTCTCAGGAGACAGATGAGGTGATCAGGCACTCCCATTTCTTTAAGAACTTGCCATAGTTTGCTGTGGTCGACACAGTCAAAGGCTTTTGCATAGTCAATGAAGCAGAAGTAGACGTTTTTCTGGAACTCTCTAGCTTTCTCCATAATCCAGCGCATGTTTGCTATTTGGTCTCTGGTTCCTCTGCTCTTTCGAAATCCAGCTTGCACTTCTGGGAGTTCTCGGTCCACATACTGCCTAAGCCTGCCTTGTAGAATTTTAAGCATAACCTTGCTAGCGTGTGAAATGAGCGCAATTGTGCGGTAGTTGGAGCATTCTTTGGCACTGCCCTTCTTTGGAATTGGGATGTAGACTGATCTTCTCCAATCCTCTGGCCATTGCTGAGTTTTCCAAACTTGCTGGCATATTGGGTGTAGCACCTTAACAGCATCATCTTTTAAAATTTTAAATAGTTCAGCTGGAATATCATCACTTCCACTGGCCTTGTTATTAGCAGTGCTTTCTAAGGCCCATTTGACTTCACTCTCCAAGATGTCTGGCTCAAGGTCAGCAACCACACTACCTGGGGTGTACGAGACCTCCATATCTTTCTGGTATAATTCCTCTGTGTATTCTTGCCACCTCTTCTTGATGTCTTCTGCTTCTGTTAGGTCCTTACCACTTTTGTCCTTTATTATGGTAATTTTTGTACGAAATGTTCCTTTCATATCTCCAATTTTCTTGAACAGATCTCTGGTTTTCCCCATTCTATTGTTTTCCTCTATTTCTTTGCATTGCTCATTTAAGAAGACCCTCTTGTCTCTCCTTGCTGTTTTTTGGAAATCTGCATTCAGTTTCCTGTATCTTTCCCTATCTCCCTTGCATTTTGCTTGCCTCCTCTCCTCCGCTATTTGTAAGGCCTCGTTGGATAGCCATTTTGCTTTCTTGCATTTCCTTTTCCTTGGGATGGTTTTCGTTGCTGCCTCCTGTATAATGTTACGAGCCTCCATCCATAGTTCTTCAGGCACTCTGTCCACCAAATCTAAATCCTTAAACCTGTTCCTCACTTCCACTGTGTATTCAGCCCCTTCATGGGGGCTGAGTTATTCAAGCCCCTTCATGGATCAATGCCTTGTCGTGGCGAAGGGGCTTGAATAACTCAGAGAAGCTATGAGCTATGCCATGCAGGGCCACCCAAGATGGACAGGTCATAGTGGAGAGTTTTGACTAAACGTGATCCACCTGGAGAAGGAACTGGCAAGCCACTCCAGTATCCCTGCCAAGAAAACTCCATGGACAAAGACAACAGGCATTAAAATACTATAACTAGTCAAATATTAAAAGCTTCCCTAAACAGGACTGTCTTCAGATGTCTTCTAAATGTCAGATGTTTATTTCTTTGTCATCTGACAGGAGGGCGTTCCACAGGGCGGGCGCCACTACCCAAAAGGCCCTCTGCCTCATTCCCTGTAACCTCGTAGTGAGGGAACCACCAGAAGGCCCTCAGAACTGGACCTCAGTGTCCAGTTTGAACGATGGGGGTGGAGATGCTCCTTCAGGTATTCTGGGCCGAGGCCATTTAGGCGGGGTGATACTGCTTTAAAGGTTTGGTGCAGAAGTGGCCTTAAAAGTCTCAAACTCTACAACCTCCCCTGCTTGATTCCCCTTGAACATCTGGAGTCTGGAGGCAGGCAAAAAATTCAGGAACCTGGCAACTCAGGTTGCGGAGGTGGAAAGCCAAAATGGCGCCCACAGCCCAGACTTGCTCCTTTGATTTGACAGAACAGGCAATTCATGTTCCTTGCTGGAAGCTGGATGTTTGATTCTTCCCACCCCTGACCTGGTTCGAACTTTTAATGTGGGTGGGCACCCAGCAGGGTGATGGATGCAGCTGTGTATGGGAGGCAGAAAATGCGTAGCATGGGCCGTTCTTGTCACTTGCAGAATGCTAGACAAAGAAAGAAAAGGTGCAAAAAGTAGCTTGAGAAAACAGAGACAGTGAGGGGTAGGCTCCAGCTGCCATGGGTTTCATCTACTCGTTAATTTCTACCTGTTTCCTTTCACACCGTTTTGCTTTGCCCACATGGAAAGTGCTCCCATGAGCTCGAACTAGAGTCCTGTGTGTCAGATGTCTGAAGACTTGTACTTAGTTTGTAACCAGGGCCGGATTTAGGTCCGATGACTCCCTAAGCTACTGAAGGTAATGGGGCCCTTGATATGTCCAGCTGTCCTTTGTCAACAACAAATGGTTGCTGTTTTTTGTGTGTGGAATATATATGCTATATGGTAATTTATGGACCTTATAGGTATCTCAAGCCATTTGCACATTTTGCCATGCAACCAGTCCCCGCAGAATGTAAGCACAGTGCTACCTCAGATTACAAACGCTTCAGGTTACGAACTCTGCTAACCTGGAAGAGTTACCTTGAGTTGAGAACTTTGCCCCAGGATGAGAACGGAAATCGTGTGCTGGTTGCACAGTGGCAGCAAGAGGCCCCGTTAGCGAAACCACGCCTCTAGTGAATAACAGTTTCAGGTTAAGAACGGACCTCCGGAATGAATTAAGTTCGTAACTAGAGGTACCACTATACAGTGGTGCCTCGACTTACAAATTTAATTCGTTCTGAAGGCACCTTCGTAGGTAGAAAAATTCATAAGTCGAAAAACACCATTGGAAATGCGATTTCCCATAGGAATGCATTGGAACGGAAAAATCCGTAAGTCGAAGCAACCCTATCTAAAAATTCGTAAGTCGAAAAAATCTTATCTAAAACCGCTGTGGTTTCCTTTCGGATGTCAAGACATTCGTAAGTGTGTGGCCATTACCCACATCCGTAAGTCGAAAAATTCGGTTGTTGAGTCGTTCGTAAGTTGAGGTACCATTGTATATAGAAAGGAGCAAACCAGTGATATTTTAGGGAGCAGGTTAGCAGGCGGGGCCCATGACTTACATCATAGGATCCTACACAACACAAAACACTGTTGCTGTATGTTTTGTTTTATTTGTTTTTTTATCTTATAATATCCAGGTTTTTCTTTAAAAAAAAATTGGGGGGGGGCAAGAGAATGGGGCCCTAAACTATAGTTTGTTTAGCTTATACGTATATCCGGCCCTGCTTGTAGCTGTGGTGCTGTCTTGCCAAAGGCAAGTGGTTCTTTTAAAGGGAGATTCAAAAGCAATACAAAATACACAAGTGAGTGAGAAGGTTAAAGTTTTTTTAAAAAAAGTTTTTAATTTATTTCTCTTTTTAAAAACATCAACATACAATATAATGCATACACATTTTCCTACACAAAAAAGAAAGAAGAATTATACAAAGAAAAAAGAAAATATGAAAGAAAAAACAAAAACGAAAGAAAAGTGGCTTCCAATTATTCTCTATGTAAATGAGAAGGCGAAAGATTTTATTGTAAAGCATCAAGCGATGTATATGTATCAAGCAAGCACTTCAGCTTGCCACTTGGAAGCCCTCAAGAAGCGATGAAGCGACTCCTCCATGTAGGCCTGCGGCAGATCAGTCCGTGCAGGAGCTTCAAAGAAACTCTACCCAAACAATCTGATTGTATAGATAACCCGTGTAGCTTTCAAGACTGGCTACGTGCAGATCCAGATCTTCCACTAGCCCCCCCCCTCCCAATGCCTGACTTTCTCAAAACAATGTCCAACATCAAAGAAGGTGCTCAGCATTATCCTCCACAACTGATTAAGGCAGCTGGGCGGGGGGGGGGGGGCTTCACCTCCTCCCAACGTTCTCAGGACATTAAAGACTGTTCTCACACCATCAAAAAACTTAACAAGAGGAGGGAGACGAAGGAACAGAGGCAGGAAGGGTAACCGTGTGGGATCACTAACAACAACAACTCTTTCATTTCATGCGGCTCAATGTGGTGCCTTCCATAGTTCTAGTTACAGGTAGGTAGCCGTGTTGGTCTGAGTCGAAGCAAAATAAGAAAATTCCTTCAGTAGCACCTTAAAGACCAACTAAGTTTATATTTTGGTATGAGCTTTCGTGTGCATGCACACTTCTTCAGATACACCTTCAGTAGCACCTTAAAGACCAACTAAGTTTATATTTTGGTATGAGCTTTCGTGTGCATGCACACTTCTTCAGATACACCTTCAGTAGCACCTTAAAGACCAACTAAGTTTGGAGCTTCCGGTTCGTCGCGGCGGTGAGAAGGACGCAGGGACTTCGCGTGCCGAGGTCCCTGGCTTCTCGGAGGGGGGGGAAGTCCGCAGAGCGAGCGGACTCCCCGTAAAAGCACCGGATAGAGAGTTCCGGTGACTTAGGCGTCCAGCGGCTGCTCCGTTTGGCGGATCCCCCGCCGCGCGAGAGCTCAATAGAGCGATCGCGAGCTGGCAGGGTTGAACCGCGGGAGCCATTTTGGGCCACATCTTACCTCCGGGAAGCGAAGCTCCGAGTCCTGACCCGGCAAGCGGCGGATTCTTCCGATTTAAATCAAAGATTAAGAAGTGGAATTTTGATCTGGACTTTAAATTTGCCGATTGGAAAAATAGGAGAGACTTTAAAGAAACGGAAGCCGGTCTCTTCCTAATGGGAAACTGGGAGGCGTTTTTTAAAAAAAAACCTAAGCCGAACAACGAAAGAATTCGGAGTTGTGGACCCGAAAGGGAAAAAAAAGACTCTTTTGGAACCATCTCAGCCCCCGAGTCCGGCCCCCCTTGAGGTACAGCGGAATTAAGGGGAAGAGCGTTTTGACAGCTGTCAAAAGCTGTCAAACTGTTAAAGACCGGGTGGATTGACTGTATTGTTGTGAATAGTAAAAAAATTGCTTGAAAACGTGAAAGAACTTTTTAAATTGGAAATAAGAATGGATTTGGGACTGAGTGAAGAACCAAGGAAAAGAACAGCCAAAATGGAGTCGATCGTCTGAGAAAGGAATTTTCCAGTATCCATTGTTCCCTACCCCCTGTTTATCTGCGGTTACGAGAAGTATGAAAACAAAGCTTTCTCGAGCCTTCCAGGAGACTGTGCTGAGCTATCTGCTGTCATGGGAAGACTTTTACAAGGAACGGCAACATCCCAATTTATCATTAGTCGAGACTGAAGTCCAAGTCCAGGACTTAGAGGATAATTTAGACTTGGAGACAGCTGAGTCGGAGACTGTGTGTGAGGAGAAACAACTGGATGAAAACATTGAAGAGGATTTGGACTATGACAAACTTGTTTGGGATGAAGCAAAACATGGATTTCAAAAGGGAGAAAAACAAGCAGAACAAGAAGATGAGAGACAAAGGAACTTAAAGACTAATGGAATTGAAAATCCTGGAGGGGTTAAAATGTGGAGTGGTATTTTCGAGGGATGGGAAGGACAGGGGCAAGAGGGGGCAAAGGTCTGGAGATGGATTTGGGAAAGAATGGGTGTGGGGTAAAAATTTTAGTTAAAAGGTATTGTTTTGGTTTTTGAAAGACGGTTTTCGAAATCTTGGCCTGATAATGGAATTGCTGAACCAATTGGGGGGAAAAGACTTAGGGAGAGGAGATGGAAGGTAAAAAAGAAAGGGGAAAAAGTTATGTTTTCCTAAGGGAGTATAAGAATGGTTTGGGAAAGAATTTTTAAGTTATTGTAAATTTTTATAAGTTAAGTGAGGTGTTTAGGCAGAAAGCTGCCTAACCCCCTCTCCTTATTCTGAGACACTCAGTGGCAGGGGGTGTCCAGATGGGTGAGGAGGAAATGGAACCTTGGAAGTGCTGTGCCCTGCGGGCTCTTCTTGTGGCAGGAGGAGACCTGTGGGAGGGCAGCATGGAAAAGGAGGAGGATTGAGTTAACTACTATAAGATTAAGATTTGAAACTGAGTTGGAAAATTCGCCACAAGTAATCAGAATTTTTTTTTTTTAGGAATACCATTAGGAAGACTATCGAAGGAGTCGCAATCAAAATGTTAAAATAATAAGAACTGGGAAGTTTCAACTTTTCCCAATTTTCTTTTTCTCTTTTTCTTTTCTTTTCTGTGTTTTATGTCAGTAAATATGATTATGAAGGAGTTGGGGGATGCAAATCCCCATAACTCCTTCCTCCTTGTTCCCTCAGTGGCAGGGGGGGATATGGGGGGGGGAGGGAGGGGGGAAGCTGAACCCAACTCTCAATTGGACCCCTTTGATTCTTAAAGCACACGGGTTCCACTGGTGGCAGAAGTGGACCGGTGTGTGGAGGGAAAACGAAGGGACAGTGTTATATTATATGTTTTGTTTGTGTTTGTCTTGTTTGAAAATCAATAAAAATCTTTTTTTTAAAAAAAAAAAAAGACCAACTAAGTTTATATTTTGGTATGAGCTTTCGTGTGCATGCACACGAAAGCTCATACCAAAATATAAACTTAGTTGGTCTTTAAGGTGCTACTGAAGGAATTTTCTTATTTTGCTTCGACTCAGACCAACACGGCTACCTACCTGTAACAACAACAACTCTGTGGGGCCAGAACAATTGTGCCGCCTGGAAGGAAGGACCTCTCCTCTGGGGCATCTCCATTTCTCCATGATTCTGGACATGTTGAAATCCTGATTTAACGTCTCTACTGCAAAGGAACTCTGCACAAGAAGGGCTGCTTCCCTGTACATGGTGCAGCTTTCCATTTTAAATAATCTGGAAGAAAAGAGGAATTTTTGTTTATATAAAACTTTTCTATTGCCCCCTCTCAGTTCATAATTTACAGAGTAGTCTGCAGAAAAATGAATGGTCTGCCTGTCTATCTTTCAGCTGGAAACCCAGCCAGATGGGCGGGGGATGACGACAACGACAACGAAACTCATATTAATCAGTTAAGAATCACAGAATCTTAGAGTTGGAAGGGACCCGCAAGGGCCATCTAGTCCAACCCCTTGCAATGCAAGAATCTCAACTGAAGATGGTCAACCAACCCCTGCTTAAAAACCTCCAAGGAAGGAGAGTCCACCACCTTCCAGGGAGTCTGTTCCACTATTGAACAGCTCTTAACATCTTGTCTTAATAAAACGAGTCCTGAACAAGACTTCGCCCTAACCACAGCATGGAGGCTTGGTTTCCTTCTGGACAGGTGATTGACAGGGGGGGGTAGCCCTTATCACCTGTCAGATTTGGTCTGTAAGGGGCGGGGAGATAACAGCCTGGCCAAACAGACAGGAAATGTCACTCACTTCCTTTTCCCCTTATGGGGTATCCAAGAGCCTGTGTAGAGTCCTTATGTAGGAGAAAATAATAGAGGCCAACCAGAGAATATTGAGAAGCACAGCTAGTAAGCCTGATAGTTATTTAACTGTTGCAACAGGGTTCCCCACTCATTCCACTCAGGGAGGGAAGAGAGGAACCCAGAACAATGGTGTGCAAGCTCTTAAATAAAGGTAAAGGTAAAGGTAAAGGGACCCCTGACCATTAGGTCCAGTCGTGACCGACTCTGGGGTTGCGCGCTCATCTCGCATTATTGGCCGTGGGAGCCGGCGTATAGCTTCCAGGTCATGTGGCCAGCATGACAAAGCCGCTTCTGGCAAACCAGAGCAGCACATGGAAACGCCGTTTACCTTCCCGCTGTAGCGGTTCCTATTTATCTACTTGCATTTTTGACGTGCTTTCGAACTGCTAGGTTGGCAGGAGCTGGGACCAAGCAACGGGAGCTCACACCGTCACAGGGATTCGAACCACCGACCTTCTGATCAGCAAGCCCTAGGCTCAGTGGTTTAACCCACAGCGCCACCTGGGACCCTAAGCTCTTATATAGACTTTGGAAATTGCCTACCCTGTAGCCAGAGACAACCCCCCCCCAAACATCATGCATACATCACAGAAGGAGGGGGTCCCCAGCAGAAATTTGAGTGTGTTGCTGTCTGCCAGGATACCTGATAATGTCTTATTATTTGATTGCCTTTTCTGGGTAGCCTGGCCATTCCTTGGAGATGGTAAATACTTATTTCCTGAATCTCTTACACATATTGATAATGTGCTCAGCTTAACAGATACTTGCCAGATTGTATTTACAGGGAGGTGTAAGCCCCTATAGTCCAAAGACCATTGGAAAGCTTTCCCCATTTCCTTCCTCCTTGCAGAGAAATGTTTGAGGTCAATTTGGGAGAGTCAAAATGGCTCTAAGATTGTTCTCCTGCACTGTTTCAGACACGTGGTTTATATACTCATGTACGTCTTTGCCTTGTACATTTATGAACTTTTATTTTATATATATATAAGACCCTAAAATTTCAATAACATAGGGATCATGGCTTCTTAGAGGTCTGCCAGTAACCATTCTATTCCTCCAAACAATGGATCATTCTCACCTCAATATACCTTAACGCATGGGTAGGCAAACTAAGGCCCGGGGGCCGGATCCAGTCCAATCGCCTTCTAAATCAGTGTGTTTTTACCAGAGTAGAATGTGTCCTTTTATTTAAAATGCATCTCTGGGTTATTTGTGGGGCATAGGAATTCGTTCTTTTTTTTTCTCTTCCCAAACTATAGTCCGGCCCCCCACAAGGTCTGAGGTACAGTGAACCGGCCCCCTGCTGAAAAAGTTTGCTGACCCCAGCCTTAAAGCACCCGCTCCTGGATGCGAATTGCAAAGCCTCCAACTCACCTTTTGCCATCAGCTCAACACACTGACTATCATCCTTGGCTTGTGAGGGCTGCCCAGGTGCCCAATTTTTATAGGATACTATGGATGAATCGGTCCATTTCCATCCTTTGTTCTGTAGAAAGACCAAAAGAGGTGGGACTCATTGCCGAGGAATAAGCAACAACTCTCTCCTCCCCTAGACTTGACACTGTGCCCATTGGCGGTGGAGGGTCCTGCTCAGGCAGTGAGGAGGTGCTTCTGGGGAAAAGTGAGGCTCCTCAGTTCTGGAGGAGAGGGCTACAGAAGTCTCCTAGCCAGGATGGCTATGTTCTGCCTCCACTGTTGGAGGCAGCAAAGCTTCTGGATCCCAGTTGCTGGAAACCACGGGAAGGGAAAGGGCTCTTGTGCTTGAATCCTGCTAACATGTTTCTCCCAGGCACCTGGGCTGGATGGATGCTAGACTGGTTGGGCCATTGGCCAGATCCAGCAGACTCTTCTTAGGAGAAGCAGGTGGGAATAATGCCCTCTTGCTGCTCTACAGCTTCAGCTTAGATAGACTGCAGTTCCCTCACTCAGAATACTGATGGGGAGGAAAAGGCAAGGTTGCTTCTACTGACCGTCTGAAGTTTGTAGGAGTGCAGTCCAATCCAGACGGGTTTCCCAGCTTTATAGAGGTCTTTGACATATGCAGCCAATACAGACATTTCTCGGGAACTCAAGACGGAGGCCAGGTGGCCATTTTCCCCAAAAGAATGGCACTGATTCTGGGAGAGATCATGGACAAAAGGTTTCACTTTAGAGGGAAGGGGATGCCACTTGAATTGGGTTGAACATCTCAGTAGGCTTCTCAGTCATTGTGCAACTCTGAGCAGTAAGAGAAGACATTTATCTTTTTTTTTAAAAAAATTATTGCACAAAGATAAAACAAAGAATATTACACACACATACATTCATACCATACATCATACAAAGAATATACAACGATCAATTACCTACACAAACATACCTTACCTACACACACTACACTCCTACTTATATTGCTAATATTTATTATTTTGGAATTTCTTATCAAGATTAAAAAGTCCAATAAGACATTTATAAGGAAAGTTCACTAAGGAAAGAAAAAGCGATAGACGAGAGCTAAGGTATAACCAATGGAGTGTACCTTTCGGTTTAAAAAGGAAAATATAGAAGATTGTCAAAGAGTGGCTGGGGAAACCCAGCCAGATGGGCGGGGTATAAGTAATAAATGATGATGATGGAAGGAAGCTGTAAAAGAATACTGCCAAAAGACCAGAAAGATCCCACATGCAAAACAACTTCTCCATTCAGTCAACTCTTAATGCGACGGATGGGTTCCCATTGTCTGATTTGAACTTACCTTCCAAGTCCCGGACTGCAGAATCCGGGACCAGCAGCCGTGTGACACCGGACGTTGAATTGACGTAACTTCCGGTGTCGTTTTGCCCTTCTATGGGCACCAAAAATGGCCGTCGGCTTCGAAAGTCGCTTCTACGCATGTCAGGAAGTGCGTCGACGCAACTTCCGGTGTCGCTCCGCCCATCTATGGGCACCAAAAATGGCCGCCACCGGATGTCGCGTCTATGCACTTCCAGACATGCGTAGATGCGACTTTTGAAGCCGGCGGCAGCCATTTTTGGTGCCCATAGAGGGCAAATCAGAAAGAGAAAAAATGGCCGCCGGCAGGAGAAAATAACGGAGAAAAACAGGAGACGAAGTGTTACGGGGGACCACCGGGAAAAGGTAAGTAAAAACGGGGGTTTCCCAGGGAAAACGGGGTACTTGGCAGCTATGGATTTGAATTCACTAGGCTTCAGTGCTCCCTCCCCCCTTGTTCCTCTTTGTACTCCCCAGGTAATCCCACTGCCCACCACAAGGGGTGCTACTGCCCACTTTGGGAACCAATGACTCCTTTGTGGACCTGGTTCCCTTCGGAGCAACTTGTGAGAGTTACTCACCTCTGTGGGTCTGCCTCCAATTAGCTTCCCAGAGTGACAAAAACATCTATTACTTTTATGCAAGAAGTGATCGCTGAAAGGAATGGACATGACAGGAAGCACAAACAAATTTGCATTTAAAAAAACAGAGGTTCTGGTGGAGCATGTATGTATGTAGACAACCTTTTCCACCTTCTATTATATTTCCTAAACATGCACCAAAGCAACTCATGACCCAACCCAGGGTTCCATCAGGAGGGTGGACATCATTGCAATAGTCGTGGTTATCTGCAATCTTTTGCTCATTGCTCAGATACTTTATTCCATAAGGAAAGTTCTCCCTGTACCAGAAGGCAGAAAACAACTTCACAGTCAAGTGGCCGGCTTCTTGGAATAAGCCAAAGAAACGCACATTTAATAAACTAGCAGCCTGCAATAATACAGTCTGTCTCGGCAGTAGCCTTAAAAAACACCGCAACCTGCCTGTTAGGTTTAATAGAAATATTTCTGATTTGAGTAATGCAGATAATGTTCACAGTAATCTTCTGAGGCTGTTGGAAGAACCAGCATATTCCCCGATGGTGGGAAATGCTGGTGGTGGCAGAAAAATTGTGTGAAAAGCTACGTCTGGCAAATGCAAGCAGATTCGTACTGCTCAGCACAAAATGGACTGTAGAAGTGGACCCAAGTTCCGCAGTCTTTTTTTCGGTCCCACCACCGAAATTCTCCATCTTTTTCTTAAAGCCAAATGCCCCAGTGTGAAGTAGAAGCTCCCTAAGAGTGCATCTGACAAGCAGAAGGGCCCTGAGGAAAGCGGGGTGAACATAGATACTGATGGAATCGTAGAATTGTGGCATGAGAAAGAACTCCAAAGGTCCTCTAGTCCAACCCCTTGCAATGCAGAAATCACAACTGAAGCAGCCAGGACAGGTGGCCATCCAAGCTCTGCTTAAAAAGCTCAAAGGAACGAGAGTCCAACAGGGAGTCTGTTCCATCATCGAACAGCTCTTACCGCCAGAAATTTCTTCCTAATGCTGAGCCAGAATCTCCTTTCTTGTCATTTGAATCTCCCGGTTCAGGTCCTCCACTGCAGCGCAGCAGAAAAGGAGCTGCCTCCATCTTCCATGTGAGGGCGCTTCAGATTTGTGAAGATGGCTATCTCATTCAAATAAAATTGGTTTAGTTGTGTGCAATTAGTTAACGTTTCCAGGAAGTTATTAGCCGAATCCTCTGGAGGATGGAGAAATAATATTTTTGAACAAGGAGTACAAGATGGGGTGATGGTTTGGGAGATTTTGTATGCCTAACAGGAGTTATTGATACAAAATAAAAAAAATTCCTTCCAGCAGCACCTTGGAGACCAACCAAGTTTGCTATTGGTATGAGCTTTTGTGTGCATGCACACTTCTTCAGGAGTTATTGATGTGACAGGTGATTCTTCTAGAATAGAGGCTTTTCAAGAAAAAACAAAATGACACAAATCTTCTTAGAAATAACCCTTTATTGATTAACAGGTAATAACTGATAAGAACTCATCCACTCCTCTCATTCATACTCACCAGAGGGGCGGACTCACTAAAAGAGGTGATCAATCTCTTTTAAGAGTCTTCGGATGGCCTCCTCTGCAGCAGAATAGCAATGCGCTGTGCCAAGGACTTTTCAGTCTTTATATAGTTTCACCATGCATAAATCTTAGCATAGCTTCCGTCATGTTGATTCCTCATATTATATCGCCTGTATGTGGCGTTTATCGACTTGACTAAGGCTTTCATAATGCCCTGTGGACTGTCCTTCTGAAAATTGGCTGCGCAGATGAATTTGTAAACATCATTCGGCTCCTCCATAATTTGACAGCAACAGTCGCAGGTAACAATGGCTCTCTAAGTGAACCATTCACAGTGAGATCAGGTGTTAAACAGGGTTGTTTTATTGCCCCACCTATATTCATTATTTTCATTGCCATGATCCTACACCTTGTCGAAGGGAAACTCCCCACCAGAGTAGAAATCATATATCGAACAGATGGAAAGCTCTTCAATCTGAGCAGGCTGAAAGCAAAAAGTAAGGTTACCGTAACTTCCATCATAGAGCTTCAGTATGCTGATGACAACGTAGTGTGTGCACGCTCAGAGGATGACCTCCAAACCATCCTAAAGATCTTTGCAGAAGCTTACGAAAAGCTTGGCCTATCACTCAACATCTAAAAAACCAAAGTGCTACACCAACAAGTACAAAATAACCCCTCTGCAGCACCACAAATCCAACTCAATGGTGTAACATTGGAAAATGTCAATCACTTCTCCTACCTGGGCAGTTATCTTTCCACAAGGGTCCATATTGATGCCGAAATCCAGCATCGTCTGAGCTCTGCGAGTGCAGCTTTCTCCCGATTGAAGTGCAGAGTGTTTGAGGACCGGGACATTCGCAGGGAAACCAAAATGCTTGTTTACAAACAAAGCTATTGTACTGCAAACCTTACTGTATGCTTGTGAAACATGGACCACTTATAAACACCATCTCCAGCTCCTCGAAAGATTCCATCAACGGTGTCTGCGGAAATTTTTACACATCACTCGGGAAGACAGGCGAACTAATATCAGTGTACTGCATGAACAAAGATCACCAGTGTTGAAGCAATTATTCTTCAACATCCACTTTGTTGGACTGGTCATGTTGTGCGGATGCCTGATGATTGTCTTCCAAAGCAACTACTCTATTCTGAACTTAAAAATGGAAAGCGTAATGCTGGTGGTCAACAAAAGAGGTTCAAAGACTGTCTCAAGGCAAAGCTTTAAAAATGTAGTATAAACACTGACAACTGGGAAACACTGGCCTTTGAGCGTTCCAGTTGGAGAACAGCCTTTACCAAAGGTGTCATGGACTTTGAAGATAATCAAACTCAGAACACAAGGGAGAGAAACCTGCTAAGAGGAAGGCATGCTTGAAAAATACACACCGTGATCAACTCCTGCCCGGAAACCTATGTCCCCACTGTGGAAGGACGTGTGGATCCAGAATTGGCCTCCACAGTCACTTACTGACTCCTGTTAAAACCGTGTTTATGGAAGACAATCTTACTTGGCTACAAGTGATTGCCAAAGAAGAAGAAGAAGAAAGAAGATTATTCTATTCTATTCTATTACATATTCTACTTATTCTGCTTGTGTAGCTGTTTTTTTAGATGAATTTTTTAGATGAATTGCATTATGAAAGATTCAATAAAAAAGAAAGATTATATTCGTGAATAGTTATTTTTCTCAGCATGTCCTTTCAGAACTGTGAGGGACAGAAGTTATAGGCAAGTCCCTCCCATCTTAAGTAGCAGCTTGTCTCCCAGCACGAGTGGAAACTGCGGAATGTGTGGAGTGGAAACTGCCATCCAATTTAATTTATCAGGATCATTTTGCCAGGTCTGAATTAAGATATTCTTTCAGCGGGAAGAAGCCTTGAAAGGATAGGGACACCTGGCACCATTTCTCTCTTTTCCCCTCTAGATTACATGTGGTGGAATGACCAGGACTGTCAAAAAGCCCTTCCCTATCTCTACAGATATTTCAAGTACTGAGGGCAGCCGTTTATCGAGGCTTCAACATGCTCAGTGACCTTTGAGGAATATGGGGCTGAATTCTGCCTTCCAATGCCCTTTCCCCATAGGCTGCCTCATGGGTGTACCCAGGATCAAAACTAGGGGGGGCAAGGGGAGGGGCCAAGGCACGGAAGGGGAGGGGCCACAAAGTGGGCGGGAACGGCGAACTCGCGCTCCGCCGGGCTGTGCCCCTCCCTAGAAGCAGGGCTGGTGGGCGGAGGCGGAGCCCAGCCCAGCGGAGCACGAGTTCGGCGTTCCCGCCCGCCGCGCCGCGCTCTCTGGTTCCCCGCCGCGCTTGGCCTTGCCAGAGGGCGCGACGGGGAGCTGGAGGGAGGGCGCGGCGGGCGGGAACGGTGAACTCGCGCTCCGCCGGGCTGTGCCCTTCCCTAGAAGCAGGGCTGGTGGGCGGAGGCGGAGCCCAGCCCAGCGGAGTGCGAGTTCAGCGTTCCCGCCCGCCGCACCGCGCTCTCTGGTTCCCCGCCGCGCTTGGCCTTGCCAGAGGGCGCGACAGGGAGCTGGAGGGAGGGCGCAGCGCGGCGGGCGGGAACGGCGAACTCGCGCTCCGCCGGGCTGTGCCCTTCCCTAGAAGCAGGGCTGGTGGGCGGAGGTGGAGCCCAGCCCAGCGGAGCGCGGGTTCCCCGCCGTGCTTGGCCTTGCCTGAGGGCGCGCCGGGGAGCTGGAGGGAGGGTGCGGCGCGGCGCGGCGGGAATGGGGAACTCGCGCTCCGCCGGGCTGTGCTCCGCCTCTGCCCACCAGCCCTGCTTCTAGAGTAGGGCAGCTGCCCTAACTTGCCCCGTGGTGGGTACGCCCTTGGGCTGCCTGTGGGTCAAATCTTCTCTTCTCTGGCCTGTGATACCAGTAAACTTTCTCTCAAATCAGCATGAGGGCTTGGAGTTTCTCTGTCTCTTCTCCTTTCATCCATTCATGTCATCTTTTAAATAAAAGGAGTAAACCGCTTCTGGCTTCTCCATCTGAGTGTCTTGGAGAAATTGCTTTTGCGTGTGTAGACCCTTTAAAAGGTAAAGGGACCCCTGACCATTAGGTCCAGTCGTGACCGACTCTGGGGTTGCGCGCTCATCTCGCATTATTGGCCGAGGGAGCCGGCGTATAGCTTCCAGGTCATGTGGCCAGCATGACAAAGCCGCTTCTGGCAAACCAGAGCAGCACATGGAAACGCCGTTTACCTTCCCGCTGTAGCGGTTCCTATTTATCTACTTGCATTTTAACGTGCTTTCGAACTGCTAGGTTGGCAGGAGCTGGGACCAAGCAATGGGAGCTCACCCCATCACAGGGATTCGAACTGCTGACCTTCTGATCAGCAAGCCCTAGGCTCAGTGGTTTAACCACAGACAAGACTCAAATTTTTGGTTTGGTTTTTGGCAGAATTTAGGCCACAACTTTATTGATTACAATCAAGTGAGTGGTTGCGTAGGCTCTGGTTCGACTATCCCCCTGCACCCTTGCAGGCAGCGCTGACCCTGGGCACCAACCATAGGTCAGCCTCAGGTGTACACCTGGGACAGTGGCAAGCAGGAGCCCTGCTGGGCCTCCACCCAGATGTCCCCTAGACTCAGTCTCAGGGCACAACCCCTCACAGGGAAGAACAACCATGAGTCTGTGGATTCCTTTATCGGAATACCCAACGCATAGGGATGGCTACGCATCCTGCCACCCCTATCACCAGACCCAGAGCCTATCCACAACCTTGCAAGTTGTGACGATTTGCTACACAGAAGGTGAAACCCAAGTGGCACCGGCCAATCAGCCAAGTGGGGAAAATTCCTGCTGTGCCCCTGTTCCAATGACAGGCAACACACAATGGCATAGCAAGGTCATGCGTGCAAGCCCTAAATATAGGGAGAGGTGGGTGGGTGTTCTGATGCACTGACCCAAAAGAGGAAGCTCAGGGACATGTGCATGGGCTTAAATAGAGGTCCCACGATGGAATTTAGCTGGCATTCCATTGGTCTAATTGCGCCCAGAATCAAGGGACCTCCAATAGGGTATTGTGGCCAACCAAACGTTCCCACCCACAACGCAGGGTTTGGTTGCCAGGTCACACTGCAGCACGTGCCCTCTTGTTAGGGAGGACCTGATTTCTTCCCGAAGGGGAACATTTTTTATTTTTTATTAAAAAAGAGCTGTTGGTTGTTAGCATTCCTCTGTCTTGAGAGACAATGGAGTGCGCTTCTGGGGGTGAAGTCAAACTGCAGTATAAGCAGCACTGAAGTGGCCTTCCCTGGGGGGAAGTCTGGACACAGTCTACACAAGTCCTGCCCCACTAGTAAATGTTCTGTTGCCCTGTGCTTCTGCATCAGTCTGCTTGCCCAGAGCGTACGTTGTACGTTCCGTAGCATATTAGATCAATCAAAATCTTAAGTAGCAGTCCAAGGCAAGAAGTCAAGACTTGTTGTCTTCAGCTGGGCAAGCCAAGGCCAGTGGCAGACAGAAAGAAAGAAGGAAGGAAGGAAGGAAGGAAGGAAGGAAGGAAGGAAGGAAGGAAGGGAAAATCCCATATAACCAAACAGACCCCATACCAAAATAAACAAATAAATCTGAATAGACCTTTCATATGGATGACTAACTGGACCAAGGCTTGGACTTTCCCAGGGCCGGATTTCGGTTTGATGAGGCCCTCAGCTACTGGAAGTAATGGGGCCCTTTCTATGTCCAGCTGTCCTTTAACAACAACAAATGATCACTGTTTTTTGTGTTGAATATATGCTATATGGTCATTGATGGACCTCATAGGTATCTCAAGCCATTTGCCCATGTTGCCATCCAACCAGTCCATGCAGAACGTAGGCACCCTATATATGGAAAGGAGCAAACCAGGGATATTTTAGGGAGCAGGCGAGCAGGCGGGGCCCATGACTCACACCATAGGAGCCTACACAACACAAAACACTTTTGCTGTATGTAGGTCTTATTTTATTGGTTTTTCATCTTATATTTTGGAAATGTACATCCAGTTTTTTTCCCTTTAATTTTTTTGGGGCCCCCAAGAGAGTGGGGCCCTAAGCTAGAGCTTGTTTAGCTTATATGTAAATACGGTACTGGACTTTCCCCTCAGTTTTGCAAAAAAATCAGTATTAATGTGGGCAGCATTACATAAAGCATAAATAATAATAATTATTATTGAAATAATTTTTAGTTGGTTTTACAAGTATAAAATTATAACAATACAACAAGTGCTTTTTTCTTCTTAAAAAATGTCCAGGGGTACTCTCATTTTGACTCAAGAAAACCACCATTTTATAGTTCCAATTGTGAAAAATAAACACAGTCAATGGGCAAAAGTACAAAAATTCACAAAATGTTTAGGGGTATGAGTCCCCCTGCATCCCCCATGAAAAAAAAGTGCTGAATGCAACTATACACATCCACATTCAAAGATTCCTTCGAATCTCTGGACTTCCAACCTTCCCCTCCATGGGTCCTATTGTCAACCTTTTCAATTGCATATGGCGCTGTGGTCTAAACCCCTGAGCCTCTTGGGCTTGCCGATCGGAAGCTCGGCAGTTCAATTCCCCACAATGGAGTGAGCTCCCATTGCTCTGTCCCAGCTCCTGCCAACTTAGCAGATCGAATGCATGCCAGTGCAAGTAGATAAATAGGTACCGCTGCAGCGGGAAGGTAAACAATGTTTCCATGCACTCTGGTTTCCATCACGGTGTCCCGTTGCACCAGAAGCGGTTTAGTCCTCCTGGCTACATGACCTGGAAAGCTATGTGTGGATGAACGCTGGATCCCTTGGCCTGAAAGTGAGATGACCGCTGCAACCCCAGAGTTGCCTTGGACTGGAGTTAACCATCCAGGGGTCCTTTACATTTTTTTTAACCTTATTCAATAGTCCATATTTTATGCCACTGCATTCTTTCCATAGTATTTGCTACATTACAAGTGTTATTGCAATCCCACATAAATTATGAGTTACTATAATCTGGGAAAGGGACGTAAATTACTTGGACTCTTTCTGCAAGACGCTTTGACACACCCAAACACTGTCCTCCTGCCAAAAAAGTGTTATGCTCTCACTTTTCTTTCTTTCGGGGAAAGTTACATCTTAATGAAATTTGCTCACCCCAAGTGTTCTTTGGAGTGTCAGATCTGAAAGGCGGGAATGTTTTTAGGTTCATTGAAACCAAAGTAATATAATATAAGGGGATTAGTTGCAGGTTTTTTTATTCTTCGGGGAATTAATCACCTTACCTAAAAATTTAATACCTGCTTACCGTATTTTTCCGTGTATAACACACAAACACACACACACACACCATGTATAAGACGCCCCCTTATTTTGGGGATACAAAATTAAGAAAATGGGGGGAGATTGCCCAAGAGTTGTTGAACTTTCTTGGGGGGGGGAATTGCAAAAAAAAATCACATACCCGCAAAACCGACGTCGGCAATCGCGCACATCACCCACCAAATTGCAGCTGCAACATCCAATCGACAGCAACCCTTGCCACAGCCACCAATCACCCGCCCAATTGCCACAGAAAATCTCCTGCTCGCGGCAGCAACCAATTCCCCCGTCCCAACTCTGCACTATCCTTTTATAAAATGACACACACACACCCTTTTTGACATCATTTCATAAGAAAAAAACCTCGTCTTCTACACGGAAAAGTACAGTATGTCCTTTGGATCATGGAGACATTTCCTTCTAGCCAAACATTTCTGAATCACGAGCATCCGACGTGATCATAACTCAACAAAAATTGAACACTGTTCTGTAGCATAGATTGCACAATGTATCCTGAGGTTAAAACCTGCCTCACAGGAAAGTGGGAGATGTGTGTAGGATTGTGTATTCAGTTGAGATGTGCTTTGAATTTGTGATCTGTTTGATATAGTGTAAGTTCCTGCCCTCAACCCCTCCTGCCTCCTGCCCTATAAATTTGGGGCTCTCTGTGACCAAGTGAGAAGTCACGATGGCTTCCGGGTTCTTGTGACCATCCCGGGATATTTGGGGCATTAGCTCACAGAATCATAGAATTGTAGAGGCTCAAAGCTCAACCCCGCACAGTGCAGAAGAATCACCGCTAGAGCATCCCTGACAGATGGCGATCCAACCTCTGCTTAAAAACCTCCAAGGAAGGAGAGCCCACCACCTCCCATCACATGTCAAGGAAATAAACAACTATCTGACTTCCAGAAGACATCTGAAGGCAGCCCTGTTTAGGGAAGTTTTTTTTAATGTTTGAAGTTTTGTCATCTTCCAAAGCAACAACTCTATTCCAAACTTTGAAATGGTAAGCATAATGCTGGTGGTCAACAGAAAAGGTTCAAAGACTCTCTCAAGGCAAATCTTTAAAAATGTAGTATAAACACCGACAACTGGGAAACACTGGCCTGCTAGCGTTCCAGTTGGAGAACAGCCTTTACCAAAGGTGTCATGGGCTTTGAAGACGCTCGAACTCAGGAAGCAAGGGAGAAATGTGCTAAGAGGAAGGCACGCTTGGCAAGCCCTCACCGTGATCAACTCCTGCCCGGAAACCTATGTCCCCACTGTGGAAGGATGTGTGGATCCAGAATTGGCCTCCACAGTCACTTACGGACTCATGTTAAGACCATGTTCATGGAAGACAATCTTATTCAGCTAGGAGGGATCATGGAAGAAGAAGAAGAAGAAGAAGAAGAAGAAGAAGAAGAAGAAGAAGAAGAAGAAGAAGAAGAAGAAGAAGAAGAAGGAGGAGGAGGAGGAGGAGGAGGAGGAGGAGGAGGAGGAGGAGGAGGAGGAGGAGGGTGGAAGGTGAGGGAGGGTGGCAAACATGGAACTGTTGGGAGCCAAATGCTCACACAGGGAGGCAGTGCAGTGTAGTGGTTAGAGTGTCTAGCACCTGGGAGAGACCAGGGTTCAAATCCCCATTAGGCCGTGAGGCTCACCAGGTCACCTTGGCCACTGTTTGGGAGTGTTATTGGGTTGTTTTCGTTTTGTGTTTTTATATTGTGATGTTATGTTGTAAACACCCTGAGACCTGCAGGTATAGGGCAGCCTACAAATGTATTAAATAATAATAATAATCTCTCAGCCTAACCTACCTCACAGGGTTGTTGTGGGGGTTAAATGGGGGGAGGAGAATCAGGTACACCACCTTGATTTCCTTGGAGGAAAGAAAGAGCTATACGTGTAATAAAGAAGTAAGAATAGGGAAGAGGGAACTCGTACGCCAGCGTGGATTAGCTTCCCTTCCAGACACAGGGCGATAAAGCAGACATTGGCTGGTTCTGCCTCTGTTCCTGACCGCGACCTCTGAAATCCCAGGTTGGTTACCAGCCCTGTGGTCAGTTTGAAGGAGACAGAGAGAGGATGCAGAGGAGAATTTCTTTATTGAAGTCTCAACACGGAGACATCTCAAAGGCTATGACATGGGGTTTCGGTGTGGGCAGGTGAGCTGATGCCTCGGTGGAAGGGAAAGACCTCCAGATTGGTCCCGTTCTCCAAGGTGCTGAGATTATCGACGCCTCAGTAGTGAAAGATGCCCATCACTACATTGGCATTTTGCAGATGTAATAGTTCTCTGTGTCGCAGTCGGTATCATTCCATAGATCATACTCTAGACAAAACAGCAAAGAAGAACCATCAGACCCAACATCCTCCCTCCCTAACCAGCACAGATAAATTTAAAGAGGTGGTACTTTTGTCCTGCAGATTTGACATTTTGCTACTTAAAAAATGAGTTTGAAATTGCAGCGTATGCCCACTTTTTTGTGCTTATTGAACTGATCTACTTACACCAGTGCTTTGGGTGAGCATTATTCTCATTTATGGCTACTTAGCAACATTCCCTCTCATTTCCTGAACCCTTCTGCTATATTTTCTGCCTAGCTGCTACCATAGTCCCATATAAATAAACCTCAATACAAAGCCTATCTTTCTCTCTCTGTGTGTAATCAATAATGAATACCAGTATGAAGGGCTTTTTTCCCCCTTCTAAAAAACTGTTTCGGGGTAGGTACTCTCATTTTGACACAAGAAAATCACCATTTTATAGTTCGAATCGGGGGAAATCAATACAGTCAATGGACAAAAGTACAAAGATTCGAAAAATGTTTAGGGGTATGTGTACCCCTGCGTCCTCCCAGGAAAAAAAAAGCACTGACTAACATTATGGTTAGTTGAAGTTGTTATCAACAACTTTCAATACAAATGAATTTAAAGTGTAGGATTTGAATGGATCTGCTTAGGTGCTGTGGGAGAGTTTTAAAATGTCCCAATGTCTCAACAAATGAAACTGATTTGAAAAATGTTACGAGAGACATTGCATACCGGTATATCTTTGTAAATCAAGAAAAAATTAAATAAAGAAAAATGTGGGGGGGGGATTCCACCTTCTCATAAGTACCTGAGCTGAAAGTAATTGGGGGTTTGATACACAAGTAATCACACTGCACGTCTTTGCCCACCTTTTGGGGTACCCTGGTCCTTGGCCTGGCCCCACATAACTATGAATATGGGACAGAAAGGCTCTGTATGTTGACTGAAATCTTGCATAGATTTGGGTAGATTTGAGAATTGTGGAGTTAATTCATTAAACCTGGTCTATGCATGGTCAGTGGGAATATACACACTGTTTCTGGCTGAGAATTGCCACCCTCTTAATTTGTGAGTTGCAAGTCAGGTGGCCAGAGATTTATTAATGAAAAAATTATTATTATTATTATTATTTTAAAAAATGGAAAGAAGGGTTGGCATGGGGTGAGCATCCCGTTCCCGGGCCATAGCTGCCAAGTCTCCCGTTTTTCGCAGGAAACCCCCGGATTTTAATCCGTTTCCCGCTGTTATCCTGAATAGAAAAAAACCCCAGAAATCCCCTGGATTTCCTACCTGCCAGGGAGGCTCCATTTCGGGTGCCGCTGTGCCCATGTCTGGGCACCGGAAATCGGGCAGCGCCAGAACCGGAAGTTGTTTCTACGCATGTCCAGACATGCGTAGAAGCGACTTCCGCTGCTGATCCCGCATTTTTCAGCGGGAGACTTGGCAGCTATGAGTTCCCCACCTCTGACCAAAGGACCTGATCTAACTAGATTAGATTCCTCACTTCCTGCCCCAGGAGATCTGTCCTGAACTGTCCTGCGGGGGAAATCCCAAGAAAGAGAGAAGGAAGCAAAGAAAGGACAGCTCAAGGCATGTTCTAGCTAGACCGACACCTCCCCTTGGCTAATCTATCATCAGCTGTCCTGTCAGATGGACAGGATTACATTTTAATAAGTTCATGGTGTTGACAGTGTTGTTGTTGTTTAAAAAAACATGTAGTCCATCATTACTTGTAGGCTGCCAGAGAAGGATTTATGTCCTGAAATGCCTGAACAGTAATCAATAGCGGTAATCAATACTTTGGCCACCTCATGAGAAGAGAAGACTCCCTGGAAAAGACCCTGATGTTGGGAAAGATTGAGGGCACAAGGAGAAGGGGACGACAGAGGACGAGATGGTTGGACAGTGTTCTCGAAGCTACGAACATGAGTCTGACCAAACTGCGGGAGGCAGTGGAAGACAGGAGTGCCTGGCGTGCTCTGGTCCATGGGGTCACAAAGAGTCGGACACGACTAAACGACAACAACAAAATCAATAGCATGGAATCAAGGCTCACAGCATACAAATAAGCAAAGTTCTTCAGCTTATGAAGCCCCCTTCTTACCATCCCCAAATATCTCGACACAATATCCGCTCTTGTCTGGCTGTCCAACTGCCCAAGCCGTGTAGTCAACAATGTTGTTATCAATCCATCTTAAAATTACTAACTGGAGGAGAAGAAGAAGAAGAAGAGTTTGGATTTGATATCCCGCTTTATCACTACCCGAAGGAGTCTCAAAGCGGCTAACAATCTCCTTTCCCCTCCTCCCCCACAACAGACACCCTGTGAGGTGGGTGGGGCTGAGAGACTTCAGAGAAGTGTGACTAGCCCAAGGTCCCCCAGCAGTTGCATGTGGAGGAGCGGAGACACGAACCCGGTTCCCCAGATTAGGAGTCTACCGCTCTTAACCACTACACCACACTGGCAAAAAGTCTTCGCTGAGGAAGGAATGGGACAATCCAGTTGCCTCATTCAGAAACAGATTTAGGGGAGCGTGGCTGGTTTGGCCATGCTGGGTGTGGAGTAGGGTGATGACTTTTTCATTCCCCCCCTCAAAAATTATTTCCTGTAGCACAAATGGATGAACCTTTGCCTATTAATGACTAAAATGAGGTATATTCCATTGAAATATTTAAAAAGGTTACGCACAAACCGTTTTTAATTTTTTTGCATGCCGTTTTACCATTTCATAAAATTGTATTAACAATTCTATATATATTTCGTATCAAATTTGGACACAACACCACATTCCACAATGGGGAGTGTTCTTAGCAACATAGGGTATACAAATGTCACACCTGCGCAAGGTAAAAGCCCCTTTTTGGGACCTCAAAACTCAACCAGCAGACCTTGCCAGACATGCTGGGAAAAGAAGCTACAGGAGAGGTAGCAAAACATCGTCCTCTAGCAGCGTCCATACTTTTACTGTAGCTAAAAAAAAGCTTCCTTCTGTGTTTGATGACCCTATATAATGTTGTATATATGTGACTCTAAAGCTTGGGTTCAATTTTATATCTGCTTACAGTGACTTCAAAAATGGTCAAAAAACTGATAAATAAATTTTTATTTTTTATTTTTTTAATAATTTTTATTGGGTTTTACATAAAAAAAGAAAATACAAAAATACAAAAAATATAAAACAATATCATCAAATCTTATTCCCCATAATTCTTCACATAATATAGAAAAACAGAAAGAAAAAAAGATTTAAAAAAACCAAGATTAATAATCATACTACACAACTTCAAATCTAAACATTTCGGACTTCCTCATTCCCCCTTCTTGAGTTCTAAATAATTCACTAACTCTTGCAGTTTCCAATTCTAAACTCACATTCTTTCTTCCAAATTATAACTTCTTTTTAACTATTGACCCTTCACACATCACATTGCTATTTTTTACCTAATATTCACTACCCTTTACCCAAAAATATTCAAACTTAACTATCAAAATCTTTTACCCCCT
Organism: Zootoca vivipara; assembly: GCF_965207765.1. NCBI lineage: Eukaryota > Metazoa > Chordata > Lepidosauria > Squamata > Lacertidae > Zootoca > Zootoca vivipara. The sequence continues at coordinate 68,932,218 of NC_142592.1, read as the reverse complement.
TATTATTCCCACCCAAAAAACTATGTCTACCCCCCTTCCCTTGGAATCGGTGTCTCCAGAGATTTCAGCCAGTCCTTAATACATTCTGAATTCAGACCATTTTTTATCAGTCGATACAAATTAATACAATTCTCCCTCACCCCACTCCTGTTCTGTCCCAATCTAAATTTTGCCGAACCCTTTCCCCCCTCTTCTGTATTTCCCACACTTTGTTTCCAATCTCATTCTCTTTCTGCCCCCCACCTACTTGCTTCTGCCCCTCTCTCACTGGGGTAATGACCTTTTTGTTTTTCCCTTTTAGGGGGGGGCTTTTGAGTCCCAACCCTTCTCTGTTTCACCTCTCCCACCAGTGGAACAGTGGTTTCTTCTTGATTCCCTCCCTGTTCCACCCCTCCCACCAGTGGAACAGTGATTTATTCTTCCTCTTCCTCTATCTCAGGTATCAAATCTATTGGTTCAGCAAATTGTCCTTCAAAGTTATACTTCTCCTCTATCCTTTCTGAAGTTTCTCCAAGAGTCACATCAAAGCATACGTCTTCTTCTGGTCGTTCTTCTTCTCCCTTTTCTTCCTTTTTACGTTGAGATGATTCATCTATTTCAATATTCAATACTGGTAATTCCTCAGTCCTCTCGTCCATAAACCATATATCCAGTTTAGAAATGTGAATCTCCTCCGTCAGTTCCAAGATTGTTTTCAGCATCAACAAATCCCACTGTGTGTCTTCCTTATCTCTATCCAGAACCTTCTCTCCCAGTCTGCTATTACTCTCCTCCTCCATGTTTGTAACAGACAGGAATTGGTGTTGTTGTTGTCCTTGATTTGTATTATCCAGTGTGAAAAGATAAAATCTGGATCCCAGCTCTAATTCTTTTCTTGTTCTCTTAACCATCCAATTCAAAGTCAGTACTGAGCAGCCTTAAAATTTATTTTGAAACAAATCCTCTTTATCTGTCTGCAGCTCTCAGTCTCTCATTCTCAGACAGACACATTCTTTTCTATTGTGACGTCACAAAGCGTCTAGCCGAGCCTTCCTTTGACCCGGTTCCAAGTTCACAGGGGGGTTCTCCCTTGTCAAGTCTCAGTCTTTTGCAGAGATTAAATACATTTTAGCTTTTCCCCTTACTCTGCATCGGGGAAAAGTTCTTTAAAAATGTATTTCTGGATTTTCCATAGCTTACTGCATCATTGAATACTCATTTGGGGGGGGGGGGCTGACTTCCTTTTTAAGCCTCCTCCCAGCGCCAAATTCTTGGTCCCAATCAATAAATTTTGACTTACTTAGTCCAGGTCTTTACTTTTACAGGAAGAATCCACCGCTTGCAGGCTGTAGGCTCGGAGCTTCGCTTCATGGAGGTGACGATGGTGCCCAAAATGGCTCCCGCAACTGCCACTCTGCTGGCTCTCAGGGGCTCTACTGAGCTTCCCAGTCAGGGTAGGGGTCGCGTTTGGAACTCCGCCGGGCTGCTATGCCCCCGGGCTGCTCTACCCGGGGTTTTTACGGGGATCCGCGTGCCCCCGCGGATTTTCCCTGCCTCCGCGATGCCAGAGGCCTCAGAGCTCGAGGTCTCTGTGCCTCTTCACCAGCGCAGCAGACCGGTAGTCCCCATCTGGAATGGATTAATTCACTTTCCATTACTTTCAATGGGAAAGTTCGCTTGAGGTTAAGTACGCTTCAGTTTAAGTACAGACTTCCAGAACCAATTACACTCATACCTCGGGTTAAATTTTTTAAAATCATTTGGTGCGTGAGGTTTTTTTAAAATCAAATCTCTTTGAAAGTAGGATTTTATCTAATCTTTAATGAAAGCTCATCAAATTAAGATACAGGGAAATGAGGTTGTAAAAAAGTCATCACCCTAGTGTGGAGCTTTGGGGGCGCATTCCTAGAACCGTAGAGTTGGAAGGGACCCCAACCTCCTGCAATGCAGTAATTTTTTGCCCAGTGTGGGGCTCGAACCCACGACCATGAGATGAACATTCCCATGCTGTACCAACTGACTCCCAGGGACATGGGTCCAAAGGGATCATTTGTAGTGACACCAAGTAATCACCCCCAAGCAGCTTCATCCTGGGACACACTGGGATACCACTCTGAGGCTTGGTCCATCCTTGAGAGGAGCTGAGAGGACACCCATTCTTTAAGACTTCTGGAGGCAGCAGTGACCGATATTGACTCGAGGACCCTGACTCGGTGGCGGAGCTAGCTGCATGGGCACCCAAAGCGGCAGCCATGCCATGCACCTGGCGGAAACTGCACAAGCTTGGGGGGAGGGAGTGACCCGCCGTGCGTGCAGCATGCAATGGCGACAGGGTGACCCTGTCAACTGCGCAATCAACTGCGCACAACGGCGGTGGTGGAGCGATCTGCCGCGCAAGGCAGGGCAATCCGTGGCGTGCAACAGCGCCGGTGGTGCCTTTTTGTCACCCCTCTCATGGATGACACCCAGGGTGAGCCACACCCACCGCACCACCCCTTCCTAAGTCCCTGCCCCGACCCTTCAACTCTTCTCCCCAGTGTGATTTTAGAGCGAGGCTGTCAATGAATTGATTTTCAGCTGGTGGGATCAAATCCCAAGGAAGATGAGGCGGCTGGACCTCTCAGACTTGTACTGGATGGGGGAGACTGAGGCAAGTTCAGCTGTTCCCCATCACCCAGCCCAAGAAGTGCACCCTCTACATTCCTCTCTTCTGCAGAAGTGTTAAAGGTAGAAAAGACGGTGTGTCCTCCTGTCCAACTGGAGATCCAAATATCGCTCCAAGGCTAAGGGGCATATCGACTTTGTTGATTTAAAACCTTATTAAAGCAATATTTCGCGAGTTATAAATGGGACCTGTGTTGCATCTTGGGGATGCAGGCAGATGGCTGCTCTTTGAATTAAGAGCTTCTCCTGAGCCCAAGATCTTGCCTTTGAGAGAGGGAGATATCTGCTCCTTCCTTCCTTCCTTCCTTCCTTCCTTCCTTCCTTCCTTCCTTCCTTCCTTCCTTCCTTCTGTAGGGAGCTCTCATCTTCTTCTGGACTGCTCCTCTGTGCGCTTGCCGGCTGCTGTTCCTAGTGAGAGGCAAATGAAAAAGCAGAGGTTGCCCCCTCTACTTACCTTCCCACGCCGTCTGACTCTGAACAACCCAATCCAGAAACGGAATCCGGGATCATTTTCTCTTGCTATAGCAGAGGACAACCGCTTGTTCTCTTCCTCGCTGAGGATGGAGGCCAGGTGGCTTTTAGGCCCATGTGCTTGACAGTCTGCCTGTGAGAGAAAAAGAACAAGGGGGTTTACCCTGGAGATGAGGGCTAGCTGCTTGGCTGCATCGAGTGGCTCCTGCAAGGTTTCCCAAGCAGGATTATGTGGGGTCTCAAAGACGAGACCTCAGCTTAGGGCATGTTTCATAAGTTACATGCAACCCATGCCCAGTCTGCCTACTGGATCCATTCAGTTTGCTTGTTTTTCTGAAGCATTCATGACATACATTAAGGCACTATTGTATAATAACAATTACAATATGAATTATTTATTATTTATTCCCTGCTCATCTAGCTTACAACAGAATTAAAAGCACAATAGAACATTGAAAGATAACGTTAGAAATAGTGTGGACATAATTGAATATTTGGAGACCAGGAATGATAAACAGGCAACATTGATGTTTACAGACGCTGAGAAAGCCTTGGATAATATTTTGTGGCGTTTCATGAAGGAAAATTTGAAAATGATGGGAAAAGGGGAGACGTTTTTGAAAGGTATCAGAGCCATATATTCAGAACAGAAACCAAAACTGATAATAAATAATTACCTGACAGATCATTTTGATATGTCTAAAGGTACTAGACAAGGATGCCTGTTGTCACCATTGTTATTTATTACGGTCCTGGAGGTACTAAAGAAGAATCTGAGAGACCTGCCAGATGTTAGAGGGATAAAAATTGGAGTAAAGGAATATAAATTAAAAGTCTTTGCAGATGATTTGGTTTTAACAGTAGAACAACCACAATCTAGTTTACAAGAAGCACTGGTGAAAATTGAGGAATTTGGACAAGTTGGTGGATTTAAACTTAATAAAAGTAAAACTGAAATGTTAGTAAGGAATATGACTAGAGAGGAGATAGATGATTTGCAAGTTAGAACAGGAATTACGGTGGCCAAGAAAGTGAAATATTTAGGAGTTTGGCTGACATCAAAAAACATTGTTTAAGGACAATTACGAAATCACATGGAAGGAAATCAAGAAGGATTTGGAAATATGGAACAGATTAAAGATCTCTTTTTCAGGCAGAATATCAGTAGTAAAAATGAACGTCTTACCCAGAATGCAATTTTTATTTCAAACAATTCCAGTGATCAAGGGGATAGGACAATTTAGCGATTGGCAAAAAGTATTATCGAGATTCATCTGAAAGGGGGGGAAACCCAGGATAAAATTTAAATTGCTAATAGAGAAAAAAGAAGGAGATGGCCTAGACATGCCAGATTTGAAACTCTATTATGAAGCGTCCTGTCTCTGTTGGTTAAAGGAATGGATAACAATGGAAAATACAGATCTTCTGGACTTGGAAGGTTATGATAATAGATTTGGGTGGCATTCTGATCTTTGGTTTCCTGAACCATGTCATTAGAAGATCAATTTCAGAGGTATGGGAAAGAAATAAAAATTTATTGGAAAAGAAAACACCATGGTGGATTTCTTCGATTGAGGTATTGTCGGTCAAGAAATTAAATATGGGAGGGAGGCTGCACACCTATGAAGAGATTATTTTAAGAACTGACCAAGGTTTTAAGCTTAAACCGTACGAACAGATTCAAGACTGTTTTACAGGTTGGTTACAATATCATCAAGTAAATGATATATTTAATGCTGACAAGAGGAAGTTAGGATTTGAAAAGAAGAAATCAAAATTTCAAATCAAACTGTTAGAAAGCAGAGGCAAAGTATTATCTAAAATGTATAATTTGCTATTAGATTGGTTTACCAAAGATGAGGAAGTGAAAGAAGTTATGATAAAATGGGCATTAGGGTACAATATTGGGTACAATATTGGGTACAATATTGAGTTTGATTCAAGGATAAGACTGTGGAATGAAAATTTAAAATTCACAGCATGTATGGCTTTAAAAGAGAATGTAATGAAGATAATGTACAGATGGTATTTGACACCTGTGAAATTAGCTAAAATGTATAGAATGAGAGGCAAAGCATGCTGGAAATGTAAAGACTCAGGCGGTGACTTTTACCATATGGGGTGGACTTGTGATAAAGTATAAGCATTTTGGGAGTTGATCTACAATGAATTAAAGAAGATGGTTAGGTATACCTTTCCCAAAAAACCTGAAGCATTTTTGCTAGGTTTGATGGGAAAAGAAATTGTGAAGGTAGATCAAAGACTATTTATGTACACCACAGTGGCTGTGAGAACTTTATTAGCCCAAAAGTGGAAGTTACAATAGATACCTACTATTGCGCAGTGAAAGACGAAGATGATGGAATATGCGGAAATGGCCAAATTGACTTGCAGGATCCGAGACCAGGATTACCAGAAATTCCAAAAGGATTGGAGTAAATTTATCGTATATTTAAATGATAATTGCAAAAATTTGAAGACACTAGCAGGATTGAAATAAATCCTACAATATGGACTATAGATAAAGATTTAAACTGCGCGATTGGATTTGAAATAGACTACCTGTTGGAGGGAGGGAGGGAAGTCGAAAACTCGGCAGAGCTAAAAGTTGTATTGTTTGGTATTGTAATGTTGAGAGTGATGTTAAAGGAAGAAAATAATAAAAAAATATTTTTATTATATTTTTTAGAAAAAGCACAATAGAACATAAAACATTAAAAACTTCCCTAAAGAGGGCTGCCTTCAGATGCCTTCTAAAAGTCAGATAGTTGTTTATTTCCTTGACATCTGGTGGGAGGGTGTTCCACAGGGTGGGCACCACCCTGTAACCCCACTTCTTGTGGAGAGGGAACCACTTAGGCAGTCATGACTGCCTGCAGAGAATCCTGGGAAATGTAGTTTGTTACAGGTGCCGGTGTCACAGAGCTCCAATTCCCAACATCCTTATCAAACCGCAGTTCCCAGGATTATCCAGGACTCTCAAGGTGGTACATGAGTGTTTTAAACATGTGGTGCGGATGTGAGCCTTATCTTCTGATTCAGGGGAGAAAAAAATCAACTGGTTTCTACTCTTCATTGAGAAACCAGTTTTATCCTTTATAGCAGCGTTGTCATCTTCCTTTCATTTATTTATTTTTAACCTGACATGTGCAGGGATAACGTTGTATTCCAAGACTATGCTTCATTTGCTGTGAGTTTGCCAGGGAGTTTGCCAGGGAGGAGAGGAAGGGTAGGTGGGTGTTTGACATTTGACCAGAAACATGGTATCTTGAGGAATTTGCTACACAGGGCTTCCAAGAATCTCTCCTTACCTCTGCATCATTCCAATTCCGTGCAACTTTATTTAAGGCATAGCAATACCTCTGATAGCTGATCCAGTTCGGGGGGCAGCTATATGCTTCTGTGCCTGCCAGAGGAGAAGGAGAACAATGTCAGGCTGCCTCGTGGAGGAGATGGCTGGGTCAGAATCCGGACTATTCGCAGGAAGTGGAGAGGGGCCTCAACCAGGACCTAGAGGTGAGGCCTGAAAGGTTGTGTGGCCAGCACAATCTCAAGGATGCTGAGGACCTGTGTGAAAGGGGATCTAATATATGCTGTGATTGAGAAGCAAGGATTTGTGCAAAATGGCACTTAGGGAATAACAATGACAACAACAGTAACAGTAACAACAACAACAACAACAACAACAACAACAACAACAACAACAATTATTATTTGTACTCCGCCCATCTGTCTGGGTTTCTCCAACCACTCAGGGCGGCTTCCAGCAAAATATTAAAACACAATAATTCATCAAATATTAAAAGCTTCTCTATACAGGGCTGCCTTCAGATGCCTTCTAAAAGTCAGAGAGTTGTTTATCACCTTGACATCTGATGGGAGGGTGTTCCACAGGGAGGGTGCCACTACCGAAAAGGCCCTCTGCCTGGTTCCTTCACTGGTGGTTCCCTCACTTTGAGAAGTGTATTTACTGGGAACCAGGCGGTGCCCGCCCTGTGGAACGCCCTCCCATCAGATGTCAAAGACATAAAGAACTACGCAACTTTTAGAAGACATCTGAAGGCAGCCCTGTTTCAGGAAGTTTTTAATGTTTGATATTTTGTTGTTGTTGTTGTTGTTTTATGTACTGGAAGCTGCCCAGAGTGGCTGGGGTAACCCAAGGGTCATTCTAAACCAACCCCCTGCAATGCATGAATCACAACTGAATAATCCCTGGGAGATGGCCATCCAGCCTCCGTTTCAGAACCTCAGATGAAAGTCTGTTCCGCTGTCAAACAACTCTTACCATCAGAAAGTTCTTCCAATAACATTTTCACCAGCCAAATATTGAGGTGAGAGTCTCAGAGAACTTCCTCTGTCCACCTTACCCCAAAACTCCTAGCAGGCTTGAAAGTTGCATTTGAATGGGCGGGGTATAAATAATAAATTATTATTATTATTGAATATTCACATAGCTCGTTTATGGAGAATCTACCAGCCATGATGGCTCTGTTGTCTCCATAGCTGGAGGAAGCAATGCTTTCGAATCCCACTTGCTAGGAACCACAGGAGGGGAGAGAGCTCTTGTGCTCATCTTCTGCTTCCTGGCTTCCCACAGGCATTTGATTGGCCACTATGAGAAAAGGATGCAGGACTAGATGGGCCATTGGCCTGTATCATCAGTGTCTTCTTCTGTGCTTCCTTTGGCTGCGCTGGACAGCCTTTCCAAACCATCTCCAGCGCTGCTGGCTAACATGCTCAGCATGATTTTCTCCTGGAGGAGGGCATCATGAATGCCCCGTTCCCTGATGGAAAGTTAAAAGGGACCCTTCTTCTCCCTCTGCCCTCTGTACGTGCACGTGGACTCAAGCACGGCAGAAGCCCTACTGTGGCTAGGCATCAAGCCATGCCATTCCTCCCGAAAGCTACTACCGGTATATTTTGCCTGGCTTTTCTCAGCCAGAGATGGAGCAGCCCAGCTGGGATGTACCTTGTAGAAAGAAGCAGGCAGCCAGGAAGCCCAAAATGGAGAGATGGAAGAAAGGGATGCGACTCATCTTCAGCTGAGGAGAGGAAACCAAAGAAGAAGAAGTTCTGGTTAGTAGAACAGATGTTCCCATGCAATCTCTGTGTGAACTGGGGTGCAGAGAAGATGGGATTTCCGGCTTGGGACCCAACATCATTAACTTGAGGAAGTCTCCACCTCCCTCGCTCTGCCTGGACACTGAGGTCCAGTGCTGAGGGCCTTCTGGCGGTTCCCTCGCTGCGAGAAGCCAAGTTGCAGGGAACCAGGCAGAGGGCCTTCTTGGTAGTGGCACCCACCCTGTGGAATGCCCTCCCACCAGATGCCAAAAAGAAAAATAACTACCAGGACATCTGAAGGCAGCCCTGTTTAGGGAAGCTTTTAATCTTTAAGAAATTAGTGTATTTTAATATTTCTGTTGGAAGCCGCCCAGAGTGGCTGGGGAAACTGAGCCAGATGGGCAGGGTATAAATAAGTTGTTGTTGTTGTTGTTGTTGTTGTTGTTGTTGTTGTTGTCATCATCAGCTTGGCTGTTGCTCATCCTTTCCTTTCCTACCCATCCCACAATGTTCAGAAGACTGCCCACCTACCCTAAGCCCTCAAGAGGGACTTTGTGAAATCTAATAACTATAGAATTAAAACCAAAGAGCAGCTGGGCAACCTCAGTCAGTGGGAAGGCAAGATTATGTCCCATCTGCGGCAAATAGAGGCTTCAAGGGTGAGGGGATGATTATTCTTAAGAACACAGCACAGTGGCAAAGGGGAACTCCCGGTCAGGTTTCTCCACAGCTGTTATTTTACCACAACACACCCCAGATATGCGAAAGGAGGCCATGCATTTTATGATATTGTCTAGTTTGGCTCTAAGGGTGGGGTGGGGGAGAGTGGACTTAGAAATTACAAATGCCAAATAATAATAATATAAAACAGGGGTGGCCAACTCTCAAGAGACTGCGATCAACTCACAAAGTTAAAAACTGGCAGTGATCTACCCCTTTTTGAAGTTCAGGTCAAAGTTGTTGAGTTTTTTCAGGGGAAAGGTAAAATGTTGAGCTTTTTTTTAGGGGAGCCACAGTTGTTCAGCTTCTTTGGGAGGAGCCAATGATCTACCAGTGATCTACCACAGACGTCCAGTGATCTACCAGTAGATCAGCAGCTAAAAAAGCCAATGCAATTCTGGGCTGCATCAATAGGAGTATAGCATCTAGATCAAGGGAAGTAATAGTACCACTGTATTCTGCTCTGGTCAGACCTCACCTGGAGTACTGTGTCCAGTTCTGGGCACCACAGTTCAAGAAGGATACTGATAAGCTGGAACGTGTCCAGAAGAGGGCAACCAAAATGGTCAAAGGCCTGGAAACGATGCCTTATGAGGAACGGCTTAGGGAGCTGGGTATGTTTAGCCTGGAGAAGAGAAGGTTAAGGGGTGATATGATAACCATGTTCAAATATATAAAAGGATGTCATATAGAGGAGGGATAAAGGTTGTTTTCTGCTGCTCCAGAGAAGCGGACACGGAGCAATGGATTCAAACTTCAAGAAAGAAGATTCCACCTAAACATTAGGAAGAACTTCATGACAGTAAGAGCTGTTCGGCAGTGGAATTTGCTGCCAAGGAGTGTGGTGGAGTCTCCTTCTTTGGAGGTCTTTAAGCAGAGGCTTGACAGCCATCTGTCAGGAATGCTTTGATGGTGTTTCCTGCTTGGCAGGGGGTTGGACTGGATGGCCCTTGTGGTCTCTTCCAACTCTATGATTCTATGATTCTATGATTCTATGCCTGATATAAAATAATGAAGATTTCCCCCCTTAATTTCCATGAGTCTCAATAACTCAAACCACCTCTCGCTTGGAGAGAGCCACTAGATCTCAATACCAAATACTATTGTAGCCTTCAGTTGGAGTCTGTGCGCAGCGTGCCTCCGGGAGGAGGAAGGAGTCAAATGACACCAGGGCTTTCAAGAGAAAAGGTCCTTTATTTGCTGAGCCAAGGCAGAGCAAAGGCGTAGCTTTGATAGCTCAAAAGCAATGCGCACTTTACGCAGAAGTGCCCCAAACTTATATACCTGTTTTCCTTTCCCTCCCGTTCCCTCATGCACGTAATCCTTTCTTATCTTGTGCTGCAGAGATGGTGGTCATGTATTGAGGGCCGGCCCTACGGCCAGGCTGGGTGGTGCAGTGCACCACGGCGCCGGCCCGCCGGGGGGGGGGCGCCACGCAGCCGCGCCTGCCCGCCTGCCGGCCGCTCCTCCATGCAGCAAGCCCACCCATCGTGCAGCAGCGCTCTCAGCAACCGCGCTGCGCGCTGAGCCCGGCCGCCCGCCTGTCGCGCTGAATAACGGGGCGGCGGGGGGCGGCGGAGGGATCCGTCGCACCAGGACGCCAAAGGTGCTTAAGACGGCCCTGTGTATTGTAAACATGTTGGAATGTGATGAGCCTTGTAGTTAGTCATGTCTTCAAGGCTCCGTTGTTTGCCTGCCTTGGAATTTATGACAGGATTTATGACCCTGTTTACAGCCCCGACTCATTGTATGGCTGCTCATCTTGCTATCCTGCTTTGAGTACAAATGTGCCTGTTTGCTTGGCCTTGCTTATAGATAATAGTGGCCATCTGCTTCCTCGGGCAAGTGCTGCACTTTCACCCTTCCCTTCACTATAGCCAACAACACTCCTTCATATCTTGCTGATAGACTTTCCAAGGAAACTAAGCGCTTGTGGCCATTCCTACAAAAACTAGCAATGGAAGTTACTCACCAGGTGTCCTTTTCGACTGCGCTTGTTTGGCTAGTCTGGAGAATCGGTCTCTTCTGTGAAGGATATGGGACACTCCTGCAGTTTTATAGAGTAACTGGTGGGGAGCTGTGTGTGCATGTGGGCCCCGCCATCAGGAAGAACTACTGAACCCAAAAGCACATCTAGGCTATTTGGGAGTTCCATGGCTGAGCAGTGATCCATAAGGAATCACAGCAGTAGAACGATCAGGAAACTCCTTCAGGGCAGGAGGGGAAGACTATTGAGCCCTGGGGCTGGCTGAGTAGCTCACCTAGACAAAATCTCACAGAAAACAAGGTGCCACTAGTCATTCTTCATTGACTGCTGGCTTTGTTGGTTGGAACCAATGGGAGTTTGTAGTCCCCCAACATCCAGAAGCTGCCAAGTTGGTTATTCCTGTTTTGGTGGAATATACTGCTCTGGTTGTCTCCTGCTTGGACTACTGCAATGCGCTCTATGCGGGGCTACCTTTGAAGGAGACCTGGAAACTACAACTAATCCAGAATGTGGCAGCTAGACTGGTGACTGGGAGCGGCCGCCGAAACCATATAACACCGGTCCTGAAAGAACTACATTGGCTCCCAGTACATTTTTGAGCACAATTCAAAGTGTTGGTGCTGACCTTGAAAGCCATAAACGGCCTTAGCCCTGTAGACCTGAAGGAGCATCTCTACCTCCATTGTCCAGCCCAGACACTGAGGTCCAGCTCTGAGGGCCTTCTGGGAGTTCCCTCCCTGTGAGATGTGAGGTTACAGGGAACCAGGCAGAGGGCCTTCTCGGTGGTGGTGCCTGCACTGTGGAACGTCCTCCCATCAGATGTCAAGGAAATAAATAACTGTCTGACTTTTAGAAGACATCTGAAGGCAGCCCACTTTAGGGAAGTTCTTAATTTTTTGATCTTTTATCATAAAAGTTTTTAATATTCCTGTTGGGTGTCACCCAGAGTGGCTGGGTAAAGCCAGCCAGATGGACGGGGTATAAATAATAAATTGTTGTTGTTGTTGTTTATGATGATGATGTAATAATAATAATAATAATAATAATAATAATAATAATAATAATAATAATATGGTCTTCCCAGAAGAGCTGGGTATGTTAGGCTAGGGAAATCAGAACCCTGGACAGCTCCCAGGGGACTTTTCCAGCATACAAACTGGGCTTGGGGAGATGTTGTCACCTGGAGCCTTAAAAACAGGCTGACAAGCCTTGACCCTCCGGTGCTCTCACGCTTCTGGGAAAGTGGCAGGTGGAGGGAAAGCCCCAGAGCCGCGCAAAGCGTTTGGCTGGCTTTCCCTCCGCCCGCCCCACAGCCAGCAAGGGAGAAGGGAGACGTCCCTTCTAGCCGGCTGGCTGTGGGGCGGGCGGAGGGAAAGCCAGGCAACCGCTTTGCGCGGCTCTGGGGCTTTCCCTCCACCTGCCCCGGCGATTGCAGAGGGGGAGGAGGGGATCAGAGCAGCCCGATTTCGGGCTGATCCTGGCTCCCCCTCGCCCCTGCCGATCGCAGAGGGGGAGAAGGGAGTCGGAGCAGCCTGATTTCAGGCTGATCCTGGCTCCCCCTTGCCCCTGCCGATCGCGGAGGGGGAGGAGGGAGTCTGAGCAGCCTGATTTTGGGCTGATCCTGGCTCCCCCTCGCCCCTGCCGATCGCGGAGGGGGAGGAGGGAGTCTGAGCAGCCTGATTTTGGGCTGATCCTGGCTCCCCCTCGCCCCTGCCGATCGCGGAGGGGGAGGAGGGAGTCTGAGCAGCCTGATTTTGGGCTGATCCTGGCTCCCCCTCGCCCCTGCCGATCGCGGAGGGGGAGGAGGGAGTCGGAGCAGCCTGATTTTGGGCTGATCCTGGCTCCCCCTCGCCCCTGCCGATCGCGGAGGGGGAGGAGGGAGTCGGAGCAGCCCGAAATCGGGCTGCTCTGATCCCCTCCTCCCCCTCCGCGATCACCGGGGGGGGGGAGGGAAAGCTGGCAAGGGAGAAGGGAGCTTTCCTTACCCCACCGTGCCCCCTCCCCCCGCCCCTTGCCCCTGCCCCTTGCCCCCCCTGATTTTCATCCTGGCTACGCCCCTGTTTAAGGCTCTAGAGTCTAGAGTCTAGGTGACCGGTAGCATTTTGCTGCAAGGACATCTCCCCAAGCCCAGCTATGCTGCAAGAGTCTGCTGGGAACTGTCCAGGGGCCTGAATTCCCTAGCCTAGCCTGGCAGAGGCTAATGCCCCTTTTTTCTGCAGCTCACAAGCCCTAGCAGAACAGCATAGCCTCTCTACTGGGAAGACCACTTTTCATCCTACCAAGCCAAGGTGGTGCCCTCTGCGTGTTGGTGGGCTACAAACTCAGTCCCAACCACCAAGACCAATGATCAAGGAAGATGGGGGCAGTGGTACCATGTTTGCTGTGATGTGCCACTCAGCAAGCCCCAAGACTCAATAATCTCCCGCTGTTGTAGTGAAGGAGACAGTTTCCTGATCGTTCCACTGCTGTGATTCCTTATGGATCACTGCTCAGCCAAGGAACTCCCAAATGTCCAAGATGTGCTTTTGGGTTCAGTAGTTCTTCCTGATGACGAGGCCCACCTGCACACACCACTCCCTACTGGTTTGCCTAAGAAAGCTTCAGGACTTTATAATATCCATTGCAGAAGAGACCAGCTTCCCATCTCTCCAGACTTGCCAAACAAAGACAGCCTAATAGGCTACCAGGTGAGTAACATTCATAGAAATAGCCAGCAATAGCCACTTAGATGCCTTTGGAAAGTCCCTCAGGAGGGTATGAACAAGATGCCTTGGCTTGTTCCTTGTCTGTAATTCTTCATAATTTAATTTATATAATCATCATCATCACCATCATCTTTTTTGTCCTTTTTTCCTCTTTAAAAACTTCTATTAACTAAATATTTTCAATCCCAGAGCACAGGAAAACATGATATGATAATGAGAATAAAAAGGTAAAGGGAACCCTGACCATTAGGTCCAGTCGTGACAGACTTCTGGCAAACCAGAGCAGCACACGGAAATGCCGTTTACCTTAATAATAAATAATAATAAATAAATTTTTATTTATACCCCGCCCTCCCCAGTCAAAAACCGGGCTCAGGGTGGCTGACACCAACAGAACCACAATAAAACATAAAAACAATTAATTAACATACAGATTAAAATACAGTATTAAAATTTAAAGTGCAGCCTCATTTCAAGTAGGCCATAAGTGGCTGACACCAACAGAACCACAATAAAACATAAAAACAATTAATTAAAATACAGATTAAAATACAGTATTAAAAGTGCAGCCTCATTTCAAGTAGGCCATAAATCCAAGCCATGAGGGAGAAAAACACAGGGGTCATGCTGAGTCTAACCCAAAGGCCAGGCGGAAAGATGACAAATCTTGCAGGCCCTGCGGAAAGATGACAAATCCCGCAGGAGCGGTACCTATTTATCTATTTGCACTTTGATGTGCTTTCGAACTGCTAGGTTGGCAGGAGCTGTGACCAAGCAACAGAATAATGAGAATAAATATATACAATTTTTAATATTTATATTCTATTTATATTCTACTAGCTGACCCGGCCATGCGTTGCTGTGGTTCTTTCCTGTGACCCCCTACCCACCCTGTCCCGATCCATGACGTATCCTGCAAATATCTGGGGAGAGAAAGTGCATGGTTGTTGTTGTTGTTTTAAAAAAGACACAGAGGCTTACAATCAGTTCTTTCTCCTAAAATAAGACATACCCTTAAAATAAGCCATAGCAGGATTTTTAAGCATTTGTGCAGTATAACCCATACCCCCAAAATAAGACATAGTGATAGGCGCAGTTCCGGAGGGCCTCAAGGAAGCGGCAAGGCTGGACGCGTAATAAAAAATAAGACATCCCCTGAAAATAAGCCAATGTGGGGTTATTTTAGGAATAAGTATAAGACGGTGTCTTATTTTTGGAGAAACACGGTAAAGCCTAGGTTAAAAGGGGCACGACTGCATGATGTGACACAATGCCCACTAAATTATGAAGCGAAAACCCCTCGCTGTGCCCCCAAGTGCGTGTTAGGAGAAATGATGGACGACTGTCTAATGCTGCCAGGCGTTTATTAATGCAGCCGCCGGGAGAGGCTTTGGGCTTTGGGTGGAATAGCTGTTTTGGTGGTTGCAAGGCCTCCTGTTTTACAGGATCTCGTGGCGGAGGCGGGGTTTGTGGGTGTGGTGCGTTGTTGTGCCTAATCCCTGTGACTGCCCCCACGTGTCCCGATCCATGATCTATTCAGTTTGTGTGTGTCCCCTCTCCATGACCGGCGTATCTCATGACGTTTTGAAGGATGGTATTTATTTTTGTCTTGTGGGGGTTTGGGGGGGTAGTGGTGCTAAATTGTAAAGTAAAAACCCCTTGCCGTGCCCCCAAGTGCGTTGCTGTGGGTTATCTACCCCCCCACCCTACATCAGCCCATGACCTATTTGGGCTCCTCCTCCCCCCACCTCCCACCCAGGTCTCCATTTGGGATAGTATTTAAAGGGCTGTAGACCTGAGGCCTAGTCTGTAAAATGGAGCCTTGGCCTCCTCTTTTACAGGATCTTGTGACAGAGGCGGGGTTTGTGGGTGTGGCGCATTATTGTGCCTAATCCCTGTGACTGCCCCCACATGTCCCGATCCATGATCTATTCAGTTTGCCCCCCCCCCCTCCATAACCGGCGTATCTCATGACGTTTTGAAGGATGGTATTTATTTTTGTTGTCTTGTGGATTTGGGGGGATAGTGTTGCTAAATGGTAAAGTAAAAACCCCTTGCCATGCAGGGGCCTACATAAATCAAAGGCCGTGCTGCGGTCTGTGCCAACCCCCTCCCCCCAGGCAGGCCCCGACCTCCACTTGGAAATGTTGGTTTTTTGGTGGGGTTTTTTTGGGGGGTAGTGGTGCTAAATGGTAAAGTAAAAACCCCTTGCCGTGCCCCCAAGTGCATTGTTGTGGGTCCCCCCCCGGCTTGTCAGGGGCCTACATAAAACAAAAGCCTAGTGGTTGGTCTGATAATGGCCGCCGTGGTGTTTAAGTTGCTTGGTTGATGATGATGTCATTTGGTTTGTGGGTGTGGCTTAGATTTCACAGGAAGGGAGGGGGTGTACTGTGGGAGGAATTCCACTTGAGGGGGCTGTTTGACTTGGTGGAAAAGCGGGTCAAATCCTGCCGAGGTGTGTGATTTGAGGTTTTTTATGTCCCCTACAACCCTTGGGGAGTGGCCTGGATCGCTGTGTCAAAATTTCAGGACGATCGGTCAAGCGGTTACGGAGAACATAGCGGCCGGCAATTTCAAGATTTTTACATTTTTATATATATAGATTAAAAGCTTTCAGTGAAAAATTAATATGAAAGAAAGGAAAGGTGAATAATGTGAAAGGGGGGAGATAAAGTAACCATATACAATACAATAGAGTATATATGTACATAAGTAATACAATTAATCCAATAAATGTAAGATTATTATCAAGACATTAAACTCTTTATTAATGGATTTCACATATGGTTACAAAAGCTGCAGCTAAAAGCAATCCATTCATATGTTGCTAGAACTGTCGTATCTTCAATCCATCAATCAAAGGGGGGCATGTTATTATCTTTCCAAGGAATTAAAACCATTCTTTTAGCAGAAGTATGGGCACAGAAAGTCCATTTGCGTTGTCAAACCCCATATAGTTGGCATATAGTTTAAAATAATATCATCAACTGATAATGTTATTTCCCGACCCAAAAAAAGTAGTATTTATACATCTTAGTTTTTCTTTCTCCAAAAAATGTGTGAGTGTTTCCCATGACATAAACATATGTTTCAAAGAAGCATTTCCCTTAATGTAGACCGTCCCTTTCTGAGCAAGCGTAATGGAGTCCAATAAATTCTAAACTGAATTTATTCAGCACATCCCCTCCTGCGGTTTCTGGCAACTGGTATTCAGTGCCATAATGTGGAGTTAGACAGGGGAGCTAGAACATCAAAATAGCCACCGGCCTCTATGAATTTGTCTAACCCAGGCATCCCCAAACTTTGGCCTTCCAGGTGTTTTGGACTACAATTCCCATCTTCCCCGACCACTGGTCCTGTTAGCTAGGGATCATGGGAGTTGTAGGCCAAAACATCTGGAGGGCTACAGTTTGGGGGGTGCCTGGTCTAACCCTATTGGGGGAACGAGTTCCATAGCTTGATGACGAACTGCGTGAAAAAGTTCTTTCTTTTCAGATTCAGATTCATTTCATGCCCACGAGTTCCAGTGTGATGAGGAAAACCTGTCCCTCTCCACTTTCTCCTTGCCTTAATAATAAGCAGGTGGTCTTCCCAACAGCTCCACCCCATCTCTCACAGCTGGGGAGCCGCTCCTCAGTCAGTAGCCTTCCTTATATCTTGAAGTAGGGGGTTTTCATCACGAGTTGTGTGAACAAGGACTGCCTTTCATCTGCTACAGACTTGCTGCCCATTAACTCCATTGAGGGTCTTCTTTTGGCCTGCCATCCATAACCTTTCTATCAAGAGATGACAGATCTAGGGGATACTATAAAATGCATGATCCCATTTCACAGATCTCGGGAGTCTCCTCTTCTTTCCTTCTCTCTCCTCAGGTGCCGATGGGACGCATCACTTTCTTCCACCTCTCCATTTGGGGCTTCCTGGTTTCCTGCTTTGTTCTACAAGGTACATCCCAAATGGGCTCCTCAAACCCGAAATGAGAGGAGCCAAGCAGATAGCAATCCTTAGGAGAAAAGGCAAATGCCCATGAGGCAAATCCTAAGAATATAGATTTGAAACAGGAAGCAGAGGACAAAGGGGGACATTATATGTTTTTGTGACCAACGTAACATACTGATGTAAACTTTATTGTCCTAAGGTCATAAGACTTAAGTTGTAAAATTTCTTCTTAGTTCATCAAAAGAGGAACCAAACTTATTTTTAACCTATTGTCTATTTGTTTGGAGAGATCCTTAACTGAATTTGGGGGGGGGGGGAATAGAGAGAGAAATTCTGTGCAATCTTGCATGTCATGCTTCTGGTTTATTGTCATTTCTGGACAATATGGGGAAAGTTCTTCTATCTTTCTCCATTTGTCCCCCCCCCCAGCTTACCTCAAGTGGGTGTGTATCAACCTCTCTCCTGCATCTTCTTCCCTAAGCGCCATTTTGCACAAATCCTTGCTTCTCAATCACAGCATATATTAGATCCCCTTTCCCACAGGTCCTCAGCATCCTTGAGATTGTGCTGGCCACACAACCTTTCAGGTCTCACCTCTAGGTCCTGGGTGAGGCCCCTCTCCACTTCCTGCGAATAGTCCGGATTCTGACCCAGCCATCTCCTCCACAAGGCAGCCTGACATTGTTCTCCTTCTCCTCTGGCAGGCACAGAAGCATATAGCTGCCCCCCGGACTGGATCAACATTCAGAGGCATTGCTATTCCTTAAAGAAAGTTCCACGGAAATGGAATGATGCAGAGGTAAGGAGAGATTCTTGGACGCCCTGTGTAGCAAATTCCTCAAGATACCATGTTTCTGGTCAAATGTCAAACACCCACCCACCCTTCCTCTCCTCCCTGGCAAACTCACAGCAAATGAAGCATAGTCTTGGAATACAAAGTTATCCCTGCATATGTCACATGGCAGGCTAAAAATAAATAAATGAAAGGAAGATGATGACGCTGCTATAAAGGAATATATAAAACTGGTTTCTCAATGAACCAGTTGATTTTTTTTCCCTGAATCGGAAGATAAGACTTACATCCACACCACACGTTTAAAACACTCATGTACCACGTTGAGAGTCCTGGATAATCCTGGGAACTGTGGTTTGATAAGGATGCTGAGAATTGGAGCTCTGTGACATCGGCACCCTTTACAAACTACATTTCCCAGGATTCTCTGCAGGCAGCCATGACTGCCTTAAGTGATACAAATAGGTAGCCATGTTGGTCTGCCGTAGTCAAAACAAACAAACAAAAAATTCCGTCCAGTAGCACCTTAGAGACCAACTAAGTTTGTCATTGGTATGAGCTTTTGTGTGCATTCAAACTTCTTCAGATTGTGCATACACACGAAAGCTCATACCAATGACAAACTTAGTTGGTCTCTAAGGTGCTACTGGAAGGAATTTTTTCTATTAAGTGATACAAGTGTGCTTTAACATACCCACGAGTGCAGCAAAATCAGAAGCCCACTGAATGGATGCTAATATGTGCCATGGGGGCCCCAGAGAGGCAAGCACACCAAATGTCTAATGAGGATAGACATTTGTGTAGACAGGATTATATGCTTCCTCCATATATATTCCTCTGGACCGAGCACAAGGGTAGCCCATAATAATAATAATAATAATAATAATAATTTATTTATTTATTATTTATACCCCGCCCATCTGGCTGGGTTTCCCCAGCCACTCTGGGCGGCTTCCAATAGAAACATTAAAATACACTAATTTCTTAAACATTAAAAGCCTCCCTAAACAGGGCTGCCTTCAGATGTCTTCTAAAAATCTGGTAGCTGTTTTTCTCTTTGACATCTGATGGGAGGGTGTTCCACAGGGCAGGCGCCACCACCGAGAAGGCCCTCTGCCTGGTTCCCTGCAACTTGGCTTCTCGCAATGAGGGAACCGCAAGAAGGCCCTCGGAGCTGGACCTCAGTGTCCGGGCAGAACGATAGGGGTGGAGACGCTCCTTTAGTTATACTGGACCATTGCACCAATCCAACCTTGAAGTTGCCAATGCATGATGTTCTCCATCCAAATGATGCCCACAAAGGTGGCTGCACAGTACTAAAGTGTACATAGAAGATATTAGTGAAAAAATGGGCAAACTTGAATCATATTAGGGGAAATCGCTTGCAAAAATGTGGATCTAAGTGGAAAGTCTCACTAATGCGCCAAGGAATTTTCATGAGGACTAATAATAATAATAATAATAATAATAATAATAATAATTTATTTATACCCCGCCCATCTGGCTGGGTTCCCCCAGCCACTCTGGGTGGCTTCCAACAAAACACTAAAATACAGAAATCCATCAAACATTAAAAGCTTCCCTAAACAGGGCTGCCTTGAGATGCCTTCTAAAGGTTCTGGTAATTGTTGTTCTCTTTGACCTCTAGTGGGAGGGCATTCCACAGGGTGGGTGCCACCACCGAGAAGGCCCTCTGCCTGGTTCCCTGTAACCCCGCAGTGAGGGAACTGCCAGAAGGCCCTCGGAGCTGGACCTCAGTGTCCGGGCAGAACGATGGGGGTGGAGACGCTCCTTCAGGTATACTGGACCGAGGCCATTTAGGGCTTTAAAGGTCAACACTAACACTTTGAATTGTGCTCGGAAACGTACTGGGAGCCAATGTAGGTCTTTCAGGACCGGTGTTATGTGGTCTCGGCGGCCGCTCCCAGTCACCAGTCTAGCTGCCACATTCTGGATTAGTTGTAGTTTCCGGGTCACCTTCAAAGGTAGCCCCACATAGAGCGCATTGCAGTAGTCCAAGCGAGAGAGAACTAGAGCATGCACCACTCTGGAGAGACAGTCAGCGGGCAGGTAGGGACTCAGCCTGCGTACCAGATGGAGCTGATAAACAGCTGCCCTGGACACAGAGTTGACCTGTGCCTCCATGGACAGCTGTGAGTCCAAAATGACTCCCAGGCTGCGCACCTGGTCTTTCAGGGGCACAGTTACCCCATTCAGGACCAGGGAGTCCTCCACACCTGCCCGCCCCCTGTCCCCCACAAACAGGACGTCTGTCTTGTCAGGATTCAACCTCAATCTGTTAGCCGCCATCCATCCTCCAACCGCCTCCAGACACTCACACAGGACCTTCACTGCCTTCACTTCTTCTTTAATAAACCAATCAATCACAAAGGGGTGTGGAAATCTGGTGGGGTTAAACTTAATGTTGGGAAAATGGGAAATTGGGGGAAATCAGAACTGACAGTTTCACCTCCACCTAGTAAGCACACAAAGAGCACCTGTTGAACCAGGGAAAGGGTTCTAAGTACACCTGCCCTCCGTTAATTCCCCACCTTGGACCTCTCTTTCCGGCCACGGGTGCCATCTTTGAGAGAAGCAGAACCAATAACTTTCTTGATCACACTGCTTAGTATATCCATGGCACGTGGTACTGCAGATCCGTCCATGGTTGTGAGGTCACGGCGATCTACACAAAAACCTTACAGCTGTGCCTTGGTCCTTGCACAATCCTGCTTGGGAAATCTTACAGGAGCCACTCGATGCAACCAAGCACCTTGCCCTCACCTCCAGGGTAAACCCCCTTCTTATTTTTCTCTCACAGACAGACTGCCAAACCTATGGGACTAAGAGCCACCTGGCCTCCATCCTTAGCGAGGGAGAGCACAGGCGTTTAGCCGCTGCGATAACAGCGGGAAATGACCTCAGCGTCAACATCTGGATTGGGTTGTTCAGAATGAAAAAGGGTGGGAAGGTAAGTAGAGGGGGCAACCTCTGCTTTTTCATTTGCCTCTCACTAGGAACAGCAGCCGGCAAGCGCACAGAGGAGCAGTCCAGAAGACGAGAGCTCCCTACAGGGAAGGAAAGGGCAGATATGATATGATAGCCATGTTCAAATATATGAAAGGATGTCATATGGAGGAGGGAGAAAGGTTGTTTTCTGCTGCTCCAGAGAAGCGGACACGGAGCAATGGATTCAAACTTCAAGAAAGAAGATTCCACCTAAACATTAGGAAGAACTTCCTGACAGTAAGAGCTGTTCGGCAGTGGAATTTGCTGCCAAGGAGTGTGGTGGAGTCTCCTTCTTTGGAGGTCTTTAAGCAGAGGCTTGACAGCCATATGTCAAGAATGCTTTGATGGTGTTTCCTGCTTGGCAGGGGGTTGGACTGGATGGCCCTTGTGGTCTCTTCCAACTCTATGATTCTATGATATCTCCCTCTCTCAAAGGCAAGATCTGGGGCTCAGGTGAAGCTCTTAATTCAAAGAGTAGCCATCTGCCTGCACCCCCAGGATGCAACACAGGTCCCATTTATAACTCACGAAATATTGCTTTTATAAGGTTTTAAATCAACGAAGTTGATATGCCCCTTAGCCTTTGAGCGATATTTGACTATCCAGTTGGAGAGGAGGACATACCGTCTTTTCTACCTTTAACACTTCTGCAGAAGAGAGGAATGTAGAGGGTGCACTTCTTGGACTGGGTGATGGGGAACAGCTGATCCTGCCTCGATCTCCCCCACCCACTACAAGTCTGAGAGGTCCAGCCGCCTCATCTTCCTTGGGATTTGACCCCACCAGCTGAAAATCAATTCATTGGCAGCCTCGCTCTAAAATCACACTGGGGAGAAGAGTTGAAGGGTCAGGGCAGGGGCGTAGGAAGGGTGATGGGGAACAGCTGATCCTGCCTTGATCTCCCCCATCCAGTACAAGTCTGAGAGGTCCAGCCGTCTCATCTTCCTTGGGATTTGTTCCCATCCCTCCAGCTGAAAACCAGACACTGTATTTTCATGAGCCACTAGATGCAGGAGGCAGACTGACCTCATGTTTGGACATCATTTCCTCAGCCAAGACCCCGACTCTTTTTTGCTGTCTCTGCAGATCAAGCACTGGAGATGGACCGATAATGCCGTGGTTGGCTACATGCCTTGGGGACCTGGACAACCCTCCAACTGCAGAAATGAACAATACTGTGTCGAGTTGTATGGAGTCGGTGAGGAGGGGGGTTTCACAAGTTGTAATCAGGAGCTGAAGTTCTCGGGGGGGGGGGTTAGAACCTTGACTTTACATTGCTGGAGAAGTGTGCATGCACACGAAAGCTCATACCAAGAACAAACTTAGTTGGTCTCTAAAGTGGTACGCAGGTGGCGCTGTGGGTTAACCCACATAATAATTATTATTATTATTATTATTATTATTATTTATTTATTTATTTATTTATACCCCGCCCATCTGGCTGGGTTTCCCCAGCCACTCTGGGCGGCTTCCAACAGAAACATTAAAATACACTAATTTCTTAAACATTAAAAGCCTCCCTAAACAGGGCTGCCTTCAGATGTCTTCTAAAAATCTGGTAGCTGTTTTCCTTTTTGACATCTGATGCCTAGGGCTTGCTGATCAGAAGGTCGGCGGTTCGAATCCCTGTGACGGGGTGAGCTCCCGTTGCTCGGTCCCAGCTCCTGCCAACCTAGCAGTTCGAAAGCACGTCAAAGTGCAAGTAGATAAATAGGGACCGCTACAGCAGGAAGGTAAGCAGCGTTTCCGTGTGCTGCTCTGGTTCGCCAGAAGCGGCTTTGTCATGCTGGCCACATGACCTGGAAGCTGTACGCCGGCTCCCTTGGCCAATAATGCGAGATGAGCACGCAACCCCAGAGTCGGTCACGACTGGACCTAATGGTCAGGGGTCCCTTTACCTTTTAAGGTGCTACTGGACAATTTTTTTATTTTTTATTATATATATATATATATATATATATATATATATATATATATATATATATATATATATTGCTGCTAACAGCTATTCATATCTTGCTTATAAATCCTTTCAGGGCAGCTTAGAGGTGACATTCATTTTGATGTTTTAAAAAATACAGTCGACATCATGAACCAATGACAAAGTCACAAGGCAGCTGATGACTGATGGCCAAGGCTGGGGAGGGAGGAGACTGTGCTTAATGAGTTTAATTTGTTGGAAGCCACCCAGAATGGCTGGGCAACCCAGTCAGGTAACTGGCATATAAATATATTACAGTGGTACCTCGGTTTACAAACTTAATCCATTCTTAAACCAAAACCATTCTTAAACCAAGGTGCGCTTTCCCTAATGAGGCCTCCCGCCGACGGTGCCCTTCCACTTTTGAGGAAGTTGAATGTCTTTTGCACAAAAGAGCAGCTGACAGTCAAGCATTCTGAAACTAAAGGGGTGGTTTTGGGGAAGAAAAGAAAACCTCACAGATGGAGTTTGGACAATACAGTGGTACCTCTGGATACAGACACTTCTGGTTGCGCACGCGTCGGGTTACGAGCTGCGCTAACATGGAAGCAGTTGCTCCTGGATGCGAACTTTCCCCCGGGATGCGAGCGGAAATTGCACGCCGGAGGCCCGTGTGCAGCAGGAGGTGCAATTTCGCTAAAGGCGCCTCATGTTAAGAACAGTTTCAGGATAAGAACGGACCTCTGGAATGAATTAAGTTCGTAACCGAAGGTACCACTGTAATCCTATTGAACAACAATGCTGTTATAAGTACCTGGGCTTGGGTTTTAATTCAAAACTGTCCTGGAAGCCACACCTACTCATAGCTAAATTGAAATCCTCTCACTCTGTTCACTCTTTATTCCGGTTTTCCAGAGTTCGGGGCAGGGGGGAGCTTAGTAGCCCCCACAGTTGAGGTATTTCAAAAGAAGATAGTGCCACAGTTATTGTACGGTGCAGAGATCTGGGGATATAGTAATGTCCTCCCATTAGAACTCCTTCCTGAAATCACTGTTGCTTGTCTCCAAAGCTACACCCGCCCCTTTTTAAAGAACTGAAACAGGGCTAATAATTATAATCAAAATCAAAGGAGAGATTTATTATCTTATTATATTTTGTTTTACAATTTAAATGCTATTGATTTGATACTTTATGAAATGGATATTGGACATGCGTATTGAATTATATTTAATGGGGAATGCAGTAATAGGAATATCTAGAGAAATCTGAGAATAGGGATAAGTGGGAGTCTTTAGTGGGAGGAATAAAGGTATTAGACCGAGATCTTTAAGGAATTTAGATGATATTGTTATTGATTGTTTCTGGATGAGAATGATGAGATAAATGTATGTTTCCTCCTTTTCTCTTTCTTCTTTTTCTCTTTTCTTCTCTTTCTATTCGTCTTTCTTTTTTCTCCCCTTTCTTTCTCTTTTTTTCCTTTCTTCTTTTCTCCCTAATACATCCTTTCCCCTTCCCCCCTTTTTTTCTTTATTATTACACAACTTATATGATTTTGTATATTATAATTTATATGATTTTGTATGATTCTGTATGTTATGATTTATATGATTTTGTATAGTTGAATTTATGTTTGGTATGAATGCGATCTTTGAGTATGTGTGGACTGTATTTTAACCTTAAATCTTAATAAAGTATATTTTAAAATTAAAATTAAAAAAATAATAATTATAATCAAAATCTATTATTTACACCTTCCCCATTTGGCTGGGTTTACCCAGCCACTCTGGGCGGTTTCCAACAAAAGATTAAAAATACATTAAAACAGGCTCCCTCAATCTCAGCCCTCCATGTATTTTTGGCCTACAACTCCCATGATTCCTAGCTAGCAGGACCAGTGGGTGGTCAGGGATGATGGGAATTGCAGTCCCCAAACATCTGGGGGGGCCGAGGTTGAGGCAGCCTGCATAAAAACATCAGTCATTAAAAGCTTCCCTAAAGAGGGCTGCCTTCAGATGTCTTCTAAATGTCAGATAGTTGTTTATTTCCTTGACATCTGATGGGAGGGCGTTCCACAGGGCGGGTGCCACTACCGAGAAGGCCCTCTCCTTACAAACCAGTATGCATGTAGCTCTAGTCCTATGCTGGATGAAACTGGATAGCATGAGTAATACTAGGCTCCCTTTTTTTAAAAAAAAAAAAGCTTCCTAGAGCAATTGCAATTGCAAACCCCTCTCCCTTCCTCTGGCTCCCAGCAGTTGTTATTCAGAAACACGGCTGCCTACAACTGATCTGTCTTCTTTCCCGTCTTTCTAGACTTCATGGACTTGAATGATAATAATTGCGATACTGAGAATTTCTACATCTGCAAAATGCCACTGTAGGAATGGGCTTCGGCAATTTCAGAGAATGGGACCACGTTGTAGGTCCTTGGCTTCCGCAGTTGCCCAAATGCACCTGCCTGCTCACCCGTCGCAGCTTTCGAGATCGTTCGTGAGCCAGGTTGAGGCATCAATAAAGAGATTCTCCACTATGTCTGCCTCTGTCTCCTTCAAAACGTCCGTCCGTCCGTCCGTGGGGATATCAGAGGACTCATAACATTTTTGGGGTGGAGAGAAATTAGATCATCACAAACAAAACACATACCGCATTGGCCCGAATATAAGCCACACGCGAATATTAGCTGCACCTTTAAAATTGGAGGGGGGGGGAGATAAAAAAAGAAAAAAAATACCTGAATATAAGCCACTCTTTTCCTCCCTGCTCCTGGCTGCATACTGGGGGGGGGGGCACTGTGTTGCCGGCGGCCTTTCCCCTTCCTCCCTTCCCAGATGGGGGATTATGCACGGGGCGGGCGCCGTTTTGCCATGCTCCTGCCGCTGTTTGCCCCACGCACGCTCCTGGCTGCATACCATAAGGTCACAAATATAAGCCACACTTTAACTTTTCACAGTTGGAATTCGGGGGGGGGGGAAGCGAGGCTTATATTCAGGCCAATACGGTATAACACCAGAGGCTGTGAAGGTCTTGGTTTTAAAAGGGGATTAGACAGATTGATGAAGGAGAGGGTTAGTAGCCAGGATGGCTGTGTTCAGACTCAACGGCCAGAGGCATTAATGTTTCTGAATCCCAGTTGGTAGAAACGACAGGAGGGGAGAGGGCTCTTGTGCTCGGATCCTGATCACAGGCTTCCCACTGGGGCATCTGGTTGAGAACAGGATGCTGGGCTAGATGGGCCATTGGCCTGATCCAGCAGGCTCGCCTTGTGTTTTTAATTTGACTCTAAACATAGTCCTGCTACTTCTTGTGGATGAAATTGAAAGGAACACGATGGCGAGAAACAATTACAGTGTGGAAAACTTTATGGAATAATGCAAAATATCAAAATGATCAAACTGAAGTCTCTGAAAGTCCTTGAATAAGTCACGGTGCCAGACTTTACCCGGCAGAGATCAAGCTTGTAAAGATGTGTAATTTCTTCATTAACAAATCTTTTTTTCGAATTGATATAATATACAGGCGAATGAAAAATTCTCTGGAACAGTGCTCCTGCGATTAATGAAGAAATTACACATCTTGTTGAACTAATTGGCTGATGAAGAACTGAACGAAGCAGTAGTTGCTATCCGGAAACACTGTTCAGCAGAATTCAGAGTTGAACATCAGAATTGGACATTTGCTGATTATACAAGAGACTTCAGTTTGATCGTTTTGATGTTTTGCATTATTCCATAAAGTTTTGTTGGACGGCTCTGACTTTCAGAAAGTTCTTCCTGATGTTTAGTTGGAATTTGTTTTCTTGTAATTTGAATCTGAGTCCTGCCCTCCGGAGCTTGCTCCATCTTACTTGTGACAGCCCGGCAGATTTCTCCTATCACTCTCCTCTTCTCCAGGCTAAACATGCCCAGTTCCCTTAACCCAGTGATGGCCAAACTTGTCCCTCCAGCTGTTTTGGGACTACAATTTCCATCATCCCTGGCCACTGGCCCTGTTAGCTAGGGATGATGGGAGTTGTAATCCCAAAACAGCAGGAGGACCAGGTTTGGCCATCACTGCCTTAACTGTTCCTCATAACCATTTCCAGGCCCCTGATCATCCTGGTCGCCCTCCTCTGCTCACCTTCCAGCTTGTCAACATCCTTCTTCAATTGTGGTGCCCAGAATTGGACGCAGTATCCCAGGTGTGGTCTGACCAAGGCAGAATAGAGTGGGACTATGAATTCCCTTGATCTGGACACCAGACTTCTGTTGATGCTGCCCAGAATCACATTAGCCTTTTTTGCTGCTGCTTTTTCTAACTCCTGACTCATTGCTACTGGGCAATGAGGTCCTGGAACAAGGGATTCTGGAAGCTGCAGTGCAACAGAGCCTGCCAGAGTTCTCCAGGGGGTATTGCCTACGTGGGATTCCCAGAAAATAACAGAGGACAGAGTGGAAGAGGCTCATGATTCCGTCTACACTGGTGCCTCGACTCATGAATTCAATCCGTTCCGAAGGCACCTTCGTAAGTCGAAAAATTCATAAGTCGAAAAACGCCATTGGAAACGCGATTTCCCATAGGAATGCATAGAAAACGAAAAAATTCGTAAGTCAAAGCAACCCTATCTAAAAATTCGTAAGTCGAAAAATCCCTATCTAAAACCGCCGCGGGTTTTTTCCGGATGTCGAGACATTCGTAAGTCAAAAAATTCGGTTGTCGAGTCGTTTGTAAGTCAAGGTATCACTGTATTTGTTTAGTTATTATTGAATGCTGCAAGCCGCATGACCTGGCTCCTTCATGGCGGGAGCGGGTGGGCAGGGCATTTTCAGAATCTCCTTCCCTGTCAGGCTGCAAGGGCCAAGGGCCTGTCACAGGCCTGAAATGCAATAGGGAGACCATCGTGTATGCATACCAAATGGCTGGTTTTGACCCGTAAAGTCTTAAACATCTCAGGGTCGCAATACCTGAAGGACCACCTCTTCCCGTACAAACCAACCTGGACCCTGCAATCATCACCTGAGGGTCCAGATGATGTGGACCCTCATCTTTACGTGCCCCTGGGGGTGGCAACACAAGAACGGGCCCTTTTCTGTGGTGGCTCCCCGCTTGTGTGATGCTCTCCCAAGGGAGGTCCGCCTGGCACCTTCACTGCATATCTTTAGACACCAGGCGAATACATTCCTCTTCTCGCAGGCCTTTGGCTAATTATACAGTTTGAAAGACCGTAGATTATTTATGTGGGAGACGTTGCTTTGTCTGCTGTTAGGGTGTGTGTGGTTTTTTAAAAATGTTTTTATACTGCAAACCATCCTGTGATCCTAGGATGAAGGGTGGCATGTAAATTTAATAATGAATAAATAAATGTTTTAAAGGATGTCTTTCCTTAGGAGAAGGGACCTACCTGTCTCCTTGTGGGGAGAAAGAGGATAAAACAGGGAAGGGGAGGAACAGCGCCAGGGGCCAGGTAATTTTGCTGAAGGTCCCTCAAAAACAACTTGCAATATGTGCCCAGATGTCAAATCCAGAAACATTTGCTTTCCCTTCTCCAACTGAGTTCACCCATCGCCCTCTTTTCAACTGCTGTGGGATGTACAGCGGCTGAGCGCCTCTCAAGTGATGGGCAGAATGAAACCATTAAGCTTACTCACTTATTTCCCCGTGTCTGTTAGAAATTATGACAATCTCCCTTCCTTCGAGAACTCAATCTTTCTTGCAGGGGTTCGAGGCGAAGGTGGGTGCTGTTTCTTTGCTCTGGTGCAAATGCTGGAAGCGACTGCTCTGTTTCAATGCCAAAGCAAAGTCAAAATTCAAAATTCTTTATTGCCTTAGCAATTAGCCATAGCAGAAACCCGACCGACATCAACAAGTAATGCCGAATACAAACAATAAAATGATAAAATACATAAAAAGTGCTGAGCTACAGGCATAACATAACAAAATAAACTAGTATTTAAAACTCCTAAGGCCGATTATAGAATTACTGGTAAATACCAAGCAGCTGACACAACCTATGCAGATGACACAACCTTGATGGCAGAAAGCGAGGAGGAATTAAAGAACCTTTTAATGAGGGTGAAAGAGGAGAGCGCAAAATATGGTCTGAAGCTCAACATCAAAAAAACCAAGATCATGGCCACTGGTCCCATCACCTCCTGGCAAATAGAAGGGGAAGAAATGGAGGCAGTGAGAGATTTCACCTTCTTGGGCTCCTTGATCACTGCAGATGGTGACAGCAGTCACGAAATTAAAAGACGCCTGCTTCTTGGGAGAAAAGCAATGACAAACCTAGACAGCATCTTAAAAAGCAGAGACATCACCTTGCCGACAAAGGTCCGTATAGTTAAAGCTATGGTTTTCCCAGTAGCGATGTATGGAAGTGAGAGCTGGACCATAAAGAAGGCTGATCGCCGAAGAATTGATGCTTTTGAATTATGGTGCTGGAGGAGACTCTTGAGAGTCCCATGGACTGCAAGAAGATCAAACCTATCCATTCTGAAGGAAATCAGCCCTGAGTGCTCCCTGGAAGGACAGATCGTGAAGCTGAGACTCCAATACTTTGGCCACCTCATGAGAACAGAAGAATCCTTGGAAAAGATTGGGAAAGATTGAGGGCACAAGGAGAAGGGGACGACAGAGGACGAGATGGTTGGACAGTGTTCTCGAAGCTACCAACATGATTCTGACCAAACTGTGGGAGGCAGTGCAAGACAGGAGTGCCTGGCGTGCTCTGGTGCTTGGGGTCACGAAGAGTCGGACACGACTAAACGACTAAACAACAATCAAGCAGCTAAGATCAGGAGTGGGCTTTAATTAATACGTTTTGGAAATGAATAAGTGTGTTAATTGTCCTGTTCTAGATTGCAGTCCCTATCAAGGAATCCCTACGTTTCAATGCCTGCACAATAAAAACAGCCACTCCACATGTTATTTGAAGATTTGCATCTACTAGTAAGAATTTCAAGCAGTCATCTTTAGATATAATGGAGGGTGGGATCAAGGAAAGAAGTTTAGATCTTATTGAATCGTATAGGGGGCACTGAAATAAGAAATGCTGTGATCACTAAAAGTCAGCATGGGTTTCTGAAAAATAGGTCATGTCAGACTAATCTGATCTCATTTTTTGACAGAATTACAAGCTTGGTAGATGAAGGGAATGCTGTGGATATAGCCTATCTTGATTTCAGCAAGGCCTTTGACAAGGTGCCCCATGATATTCTTGTAAAGAAGCTGGTAAAATGTGGGCTAGACAATGCTACCATTCAGTGGATTTGTAACTGGCTGACTGACCGAACCCAAAGGGTGCTCATCAATGGCTCCTCCTCATCCTGGAGAGTACTGACTAGTGGGGTGCCACAGGGTTCTGTCTTGGGCCCAGTCTTATTCAACATCTTTATCAATGACTTGGATGATGGGCTTGAGGGCATCCTGAGCAAGTTTGCAGATGACACCAAATTGGGAGGGGTGGCTAATACCCCAGAGGACAGGATCACACTTCAAAATGACCTTAACGGATTAGACAATTGGGCCAAAGCAAACAAGATGAATTTTAACAGGGAGAAATGTAAAGTACTACACTTGGGCAAAAAAAAATATGAAAGGCACAAATACAGGATGGGTGACACCTGACTTGAGAGCAGTACATGTGAAAAGGATCTAGGAGTCTTGGTATACCACAAACTTGACATGAGTCAACAGTGTGATGCAGCAGCTAAAAAAGCCAATGCAATTCTGGGCTGCATCAATAGGAGTATAGCATCTAGATCTAGGGAAGTAATAGTACCACTGTATTCTGCTCTGGTCAGACCTCACCTGGAATACTGTGTCCAGGTCTGGGCACCACAGTTCAAGAAGGATACTGACAAGCTGGAACGTGTCCAGAAGAGGGCAACCAAAATGGTCAAAGGCCTGGAAACGATGCCTTATGAGGAACGGCTTAGGGAGCTGGGTATGTTTAGCCTGGAGAAGAGAAGGTTAAGGGGTGATATGATAGCCATGTTCAAATATAGAAAAGGATGTCATATAGAGGAGGGAGAAAGGTTGTTTTCTGCTGCTCCAGAGAAGCGGACACGGAGCAATGGATTCAAACTTCAAGAAAGAAGATTCCACCTAAACATTAGGAAGAACTTCCTGACAGTAAGAGCTGTTCGGCAGTGGAATTTGCTACCAAGGAGTGTGGTGGAGTCTCCTTCTTTGGAGGTCTTTAAGCAGAGGCTCGACAGCCATATGTCAAGAATGCTTTGATGGTGTTTCCTGCTTGGCAGTGGGTTGGACTAGATGGCCCTTGTGGTCTCTTCCAACTCTGTGATTCTGTCAAGGACAGAGAAATGGGACTTGGCAGGTGGAATCGGCCAATGGCTTTACTTATTCAAGACAGCAAGCTATTTCAGTCCCCCTGCAGCTAGGGAAGAAACTCCTCTCAGTTTGAAATTAAAGATGAACCTACCTGGTTTGTTTGTTTGTTTGTTTGTTTGTTTGTTTGTTTGTTTACTGCAGTGATATGCCACCTTTTTATCTACAGAGCTCAAGGTGGCGTGCAGAGTTCTTCCCCCATGTCATTTGATCCCTACGAGGTGGGTTAGGTTAGGTTGAGAGGCAGTGAGCTTCATGGGCGAGTGTGGGATTTGAACTCAGATCTCTATCAAGTCCTGGACAGACATTCTGACTACTACACATAGCTGCCAAGTTTTCCCTTTTCTCGCGAGGAAGCCTATTCAGCATAAGGGAAAATCCCTGAAAAAAAGGGATAACTTGGCAGCTATGCTACTACATTGCACTAATTTGCACTTCCCTAAACAACCCACAAACCCAAACACAGCTTTCCTTCAAAATCCAGAGTTGTCTGAGTTTTGGAATGCGATAATCCAGCCGCACGATATGTGCAGAATTGCAAACACTGGGGAAAGTATTCAAAAAATGTAGATATTAGTAACAAAAGGATGCTTTCTCTAGGTAAAATTGGTTTGCAGAAAAAGAAAGTATATTAGGCAAAATTGCACAGAAAAAATATGCGTGCGTTAGGAGAAATTCGCGCCAAAATATCAACAAATTTTCACGAGGACTTAAAAATAATGCAGACTGACGTGGAAATGTGGAGAACAGAAAATCAGAGCTGGAAAAAGATCAACAGAAACAAAGTGGTGTGTGGGTGCAAAAACAGAGTCCTGTTTCTACTGAAAAGAAAATACCTGCACCCGAGTGAAGGAAATGCTGAAGCTGGCATAAAAAGCCCTTCCTATAATTCTGAAGGGAAATGTAAGCGATCTATTTTAAATTCATACAATCCAATGCTTCCACAGCCAGGCATTTCTTAGCAAAAACGTAGGGACTGTTCAATTGTAAAGAGAGCCTTACACTATCTACTCAGAAGTAAGTCTCAATATGTTCAATGGAGCTTACTCCCAGGTAACTGGGTAAAGACTGCTCAGCCTTACACTGCAATCCTGAGCATTCTTACTCACAAGTAAGTCCCACTGAGTTCAATAGGATTTACTCTTTGACGTGTTCTTACCTTCCAAGTCCCGGACTGCAGAATCCGGGACCGGCAGCCGTGTGACACCGGAAGTTGCGTTGATGTAACTTCCGGTGTCGCTTTGCCCTTCTATGGGCACAAAAAATGGCCGCTGCCGGCTTCAAAAGTAGCTTCTACGCATGACCGGAAGTGCGTCGACGCAACTTTCGGTGTCGGCCCTCCCATCTATGGGCACCAAAATGGCCGACACCGGAAGTCGCGGCGACGCACTTCCGGTCATGCGTAGATGCGACTTTTGAAGCCGGCAGCGGCCATTTTTTGTGCCCATAGAAGGGCAAATCAGGGGGGGGGGGAAGGCCGCCGGCAGGAGAAAATAATGGAGGAAAACGGGAGACGAAGTGATACGGGGGACCACCGGGAAAAGGTAAGTAAAAATGGGAGTTTCCCAGGGAAAACGGGGTACTTGGCAGCTATGCATGTTCCTGCAACGCAAGCTCATTTCTTGGTTTCTTCATCCTGTGTACGAGATCGTCCCCCTGGTCTGCCAGCAGGGTCAAGTCACTGACCAGTCTGCGGCCACATGACTTGCAACTCACAAGTTAGAGCAGGGATCCTCAAACTTTGTAAACAGGGGGCCAGTTCACTGTCCCTCAGACACTGGTGGGGGCCGGACTATATTGGGGGGGGGGGGGAAATGGACGAATTCCTATGTACACTGCACATATTTTATTTGTAGTGCACACAAAAACGGGGGAAAGTACACAAAATTTAAAATGAAGAACGATTTTTAATCAACACAAACTTGTAAGTATTTCAATGAGAAGTATAGGCCTGCTTTTGGCTAATGAGATGGTCAGTATCCGGTTCCATATTTGTCACTGCTAGTCGTAGCAAGTGATGCAAGTGTTCATCAGTTAGTGCAGAGAGGATCCAGCCAACTTTTATACGCTGGTTTTCAAGGTCACTGCTGAAAGGGGCAAGTTTGCACTTAACAGCATTCTCCAAAAACTACGCAGCACTACTGAATACGAGAGAGAGAGAGAGAGAGAGAGAGAGAGAGAGAGAGAGAGAGAGAGAGAGAGAGAGAGAGAGAGAGAGAGAGAGGAGGAGGGAGGAGGGAGGCAAGAAAGAGCAAAATACCAAAGTTCAGCCTACAGTGAACGCCAGCTTCAATGCTGAAGGCAAAGCAGCCTGTTGCTGGAGAGATCGAGCCTTTTTTAAAAAAAACAACAACAACAATTTATTAGATTTTCCAATTAAAACACATTTAAGAACATTAAACAAAACAGACAAACATTAAAAAACAATACCATACATCTATCTTTTTAAATTCTCTCACAATCTCTCATTGACAATGCTCCGCCGAGCTTGACTTCCCTCCCTCCCCTCATTTGGTTTTCTAATCAATTCTTATCTCGCAGTTCCTTTGTATTTCCCATTTAATGTCAATTCGTAGGATTTATTTCAACCCTGCAAGTGTCTTTAAACTTCTACAGTTCTTTTCCATATAGTCCACAAATTTACTCCAGTCCCTTTGAAACCTTGCTTCCCCCTGGTTCCGGATCCTGCTAGTCAGTCTCGCTAATTCTGCATAGTCCATCATTTTTGTCTGCCACTCTTCAATCGTCGGTAAGTCCTGAGTTTTCCACTTTTGGGCTAACAATGTCCTAGCCGCGGTTGTCGCATACAAAAATAGTATGTTATCCTCCTTTGTAATCTCTTGTCCTATAATTCCTAACAGGAATGCTTCTGGTTTTTGGGGGGGAAAGTATATTTAAAAATCTTTTTCAGTTCATTATATATCATTT
Organism: Zootoca vivipara; assembly: GCF_965207765.1. Lineage (NCBI taxonomy): Eukaryota > Metazoa > Chordata > Lepidosauria > Squamata > Lacertidae > Zootoca > Zootoca vivipara. Next base: position 68,897,716 of record NC_142592.1, on the reverse strand, counting down.
CCCAAAATTCTTTAACTTTTTCGCATTTCCACCACATATGATAAAAATCTCCTTCCTTCTCATTACATTTCCAGCACAATCTATTACTCATTCTATACATTCTAGATAGTTTCACTGGGGTTAAATGCCATCTATACATCATCTTCAAGGTCGAGCCTTTGGTTTGCACGGTTACATAAACAAACATAAGAGGCGCCGAGGGTCCCCCTCGCTGCCTCCCGCCTTGCAGCCAAAGAAGAGCGCCTAGCGGGAGAGAGGTCTTCAATGAAGGACACCCAACAGTCGGAAGCGAGAGGAATGTGGGCGCCTCTCCATGGGGCTGTTGCCCTTACCTGGCTGGCTTCTAGCTAGACAAGCGCGCTCGTGGGGAATACTGTTTGTGTGAGGCATGTTTTTTCTTTACATTGCAATGTAGTCGAAGCAAAATTCCAAGTATGGTTGATACTTGGCCAATAAATCATTCTATCTATCTATCTATCTATCTATCTATCTATGTGGGCAGGTTAACCTATATACGTAATATATCTGTGGATATGCAAATTTAATAGATAATAATAATATCACAAAAAAGGATCAGTTACAAATTCAGCTTAGATCAGATTAGATCAATAAGCAAAATTGAGTTGGGATAGAATGTCAAAATGATTTTTATTTACTTATTAAGGAGAAAGCAAAGCATGTCAAACCTAACATTGCAAGGGTTGGACTAGGGGTCCCTAGGGATCCCTTCCAACTCTACCTTTCTCTCTTCCCGGGACAGCCCCGCTTTTAACTGATTCATTCTGGTTTCCCAATTTAGAAAGATGAGCCGGGAGGAGAGGTAGCGAAGGGCAGTGACATCTAACGCTTCTCCTTCCCTGTTTTTCTAGAATACATGTTTTGGGGCGACAATAGTTGTGAGGCACTGAACTATTACATCTGCAAAATGCCGGTGCTGGGGTTTTTCGGCAAGGATGTGGAAAACTGAGTGCCGTGGAGAAGGGGGTCTAAGGCGAGGGTCCCACCCTTCCACGGAGGCCCAGGTCCTTCTGTTCCCACTGCAACACCCCGCCCCAATTCTGTAACCTAAGAGATCACCTCCTACTTTCCTGAGAAATCAATAAAAGAAGTCTCCTCCATGCCTGCCTCTGTCTCCTCGTGTCTGTTCATGGCGATGCCAGAGGGGCCCGTCAGCTGCAGAGGCAGAAACAGTCAAGATCAATTTCTTTGAGCATATCTGGAAGGGAAGAGAATCCATGAGAACATGGGAATAGCCTGCTGGATCAGGCCCATGGCCCCTCTGGTCCAGTGTCCTGTTTTCACAGTGGGTGGCCAGATGCCTCAATGGAAAACCAGCAAGCAGCATCCGAACACAAGACCGTTCTCCCCTCCTGCCGTTTCAAGCAACTGCGATCCAGAAGCATGGCTGCCTCCAACTGCGGAGGTCAGAGCAGAGCCATCGTGTCCATCCCTAGCCTGCTCCATGAGTTTGCCTATTGCTTTTATTATTTTATTATTATTATTTATTATTAAAACAATAAAATTATCTGTAATTAGAACGAACGCCAGTAATTTAAGACTTTTGAAAAGTTAAAATGGCAGCAGGCTAAAAGCAAGGTTAAAACTCGCACCAGCTTTCCGAACAACTGGGTGGGCTTCTCAAAAATAATAATAATAATAATAATAATAATAATAATAATAATAATAATTCTCCAGCCACTCTGGGAGGCTTCCAACAAAAGATTAAAAATACATTAAAACATCAGTCATTAAAACTTCCCTAAACAGGGCTGCCTTCGGGTGTCTTCTACAAGTCAGGTAGTTGTTTATTTCCTTGATATCTGACGGGAGGGCGCCACCACCGAGAAGGCCCTCTGTCTGGTTCACTGTAATTTCACTTCTCGCAGTGAGGGAACTGCCAGAAGGCCCTCGGAGCTGGACCTCAGTGTTTGGGCTGAACGATGGGGGTGGAGACACTCCTTCAGGTATACTGGGCCTTCAGGTATCCTTCAGGTATACTATTCTAAGTGAAAATGTTTTTAGGAGGCACAGAAAGGGGTTTGGTGAAGGCTCTTGCCCAAGTGGAACGGGTGTTTATGTGGCACCGATTAACTGTGCCAGTTCCACTGATGGAAGCAGCCGAGTGGGCCTTTGTGGTGATACGAGATCTTGGAGGTAAATTTATAGCAAACTAATCACGGGGTCCAGTTGGCTCTTAAAGAACTCAAACGAGAAACTGCAAAACGGTCCCGGAATGTGCTGGTCTACAAAGTGCAGATCTCATAGGATTCCCTCTCTAAGTCCCACATCATCTTGGCTCTCTCCCCGCTTCATGCACTGCTGTTTCCTGCTTTGGGAACCCTTTTCAAACGTCCCAGATCTTGCAGAGGATCTCACAGAATTGCAGCACAAAGATTACCTCAGCTGTGGTGTGTACCGATAGCATCGTGCAATGAAGGGAGCCGTCTGTTGATGGCTATCTCCAGTCGGCAGCACATGGTTCAGAAACTTGATGCCGTAAGGAAGTCACACCATGCACCAGGGGGCCTAAAGTCCCCAGACCAGCTTGCGATCAGACCACTAACTTCCTCAAGCCATTAAAAACCAAACCAAGGAGAACTTTGCAAGCTGCAATTGCCTCTTGTCGCCGCTCTCTGCCTCGGTTCCCCAGACTCCCCTTCTTGCAAAATTTAGTCAATTGGGCTTTGGTTGGGACTGGGGGAGTTCAGGAATGCTTTCTAGAGGCACTGAGTCTGTCCATTGTCTCTCCCCTGCTGTTACTGCTGCTGCTTCCTGCTGTTCATCTTCCAATATTTCTCAGCTTCTCCGCTCTGCAGCTTCTGAACTATGCCCTTCTGCAAGCCACTGTTTTAAATCTATACTGCCCTCCTGTTATTGGGAAGGTTCAGGAGAAGGAGGGGGGGCTGACATCAGGTGACATTCAGTGAGCTTTGCCATCTAGGGCAGGTATGGGAGAAGCTACTATCATTCCAAGTGGGGTTGGACTTGAAAACTCCCATTGGCCCTGGCAACTCAAAAAGTGAATGGCCGGGGATGACCAGGGCCGGATTTAGGTTTGATGAGGCCCTAAGCTCCTGAAGGTCATGGGGCCCTTTCTATGTCCAGCTGTCCTTTGTCAACAACAAATTGCCGCTGATTTTTGTGTTGAATATGTGCTATATGGTAATTTATGGATCTAAAGCCAATTGCGTGCGCACGCACACACACACACGGAGCCCGCACAACACAAAACTCTCCCCTTTTGCGGTTTCCAGCAACTGGTATTTGAAAGTATTGCTACTTCTGACCATGGAGGCAGAGCAGAGCCATCCTGGCTAGGAGCCACCGAGAGCCCTCTCCTCCTCTGTGAATTGGTCCAATCCTCTTTCAAAGCCATCCAAGTTGGCAGGGAAGGAAGTTCTCCAGGTTAACCCTTTGCCACGTGAAGATGGCCTTTCCTTCCTCTGTCCCGAGTCTGCCAACGTTCAGCTTCGTCAGATGTCCTGGATTTCTAGAGTTATCAGAGAAGCTATAAGAACTTCTCTGCGCTGGATTATGGAGAAAGCTAGAGAGTTCCAGAAAAACGTCTACTTCTGCTTCATTGACTATGTAAAAGCCTTTGACTGTGTCAACCACAGCAAACTATGGCAAGTTCTTAAAGAAATGGGAGTGCCTGATCACCTCATCTGTCTCCTGAGAAATCTCTATGTGGGACAAGAAGCTACAGTTAGAACTGGATATGGAACAACTGAGTGGTTCAAAATTGGGAAAGGAGTACGACAAGGTTGTATATTGTCTCCCTGCTTATTTAACTTATATGCAGAATTCATCATGTGAAAGGCTGGACTAGATGAATCCCAAGCAGGAATTAAGATTGCCGGAAGAAATATCAACAACCTCAGATATGCAGATGACACAACCTTGATGGCGGAAAGTGAGGAGGAATTAAAGAACCTTTTAATGAGGGTGAAAGAGGAGAGCGCAAAATATGGTCTGAAGCTCAACATCAAAAAAACCAAGATCATGGCCACTGGTCCCATCACCTCCTGGCAAATAGAAGAGGAAGAAATGGAGGCAGTGAGAGATTTTACTTTCTTGGGCTCCTTGTTCACTGCAGATGGTGACAGCAGTCACGAAATTAAAAGACGCCTGCTTCTTGGGAGAAAAGCAATGATAAACCTAGACAGCATCTTAAAAAGCAGAGACATCACCTTGCCGACAAAGGTCCGTATAGTTAAAGCTATGGTTTTCCCAGTAGTGATGTATGGAAGTGAGAGCTGGACCATAAAGAAGGCTGATCGCCGAAGAATTGATGTTTTTGAATTATGGTGCTGGAGGAGACTCTTGAGAGTCCCATGGACTGCTAGAAGATCAAACCTATCCATTCTTAAGGAAATCAGCCCCGAGTGCTCCCTGGAAGGACAGATCGTGAAGCTGAGGCTCCAATACTTTGGCCACCTCATGAGAAGAGAAGAATCCTTGGAAAAGACCCTGATGTTGGGAAAGATTGAGGGCACTAGGAGAAGGGGACGTCAGAAGACAAGATGGTTGGACAGTGTTCTCGAAGCTACGAACATGAGTTTGACCAAACTGCGGGAGGCAGTGCAAGACAGGAGTGCCTGGCGTGCTATGGTCCATGGGGTCACGAAGAGTCGGACACGACTAAACGACTAAACAACAACATAAGAACTTCTAGTGCTTAGGCACGCTTCGTTTGGTTGTCTAACCTGCAAGGACGAAGGGATCCAACTCCCTGTGTACTCGCTGTGCCCATTTCCTCCATCGCTCCTGAGCCACCGCTCAACCATGCAAGCCCGGAAATTTAAAAAAACTACCTGAGTTTGGCTGGGGGCTGAGCAACAGCAGTTGTGCCTGACGTCTGCAACCGGGGGAACATTTGCTCGCTCGTCTGTGTGGCTTCACTTTCCCTAAGAAGGGCGGCATTTCGCAGCAGAGGGAGACAGGCACAGGCAAGTGAACCCCATTCGCACCCTTTTTGCACCCTCAAGGGAAGCACTTTGAAAGAACAGGTGCTTCCCATGGGGAAAAGGGGAACGAAAGTTGCTGGACGGAAAAGTCAGTTTGGATAGACTTTCCGCTAAAGGCGCTCATCTCAGCTTTTGATCTTCTCGTTCCTTCCTTCCTTCCTTCCTTCCTTCCTTCCTTCCTTCCTTCCTTCCTTCCTTCCTTCCTTCCTTCCTCTCTCCACCACCCAAGGTTCTGATGTCTCCGATCGCCTGCTTCCACTGTGTCCTCCTGGGTCTCCTGGCCACTGGCTTCTTTCTGCGAGGTGAGTCCCCCTTTCTAAAGGCCTCAGAATTCAGCCCATGCTACACAAAGCAAACAAATCACAAAACTGTAGAGCTCAAAGGGAACCCCCCCAGGGGTCATCTAGCCAACCCCCTGAAATACAGGAACTGTAGCTAAATAATCCCTGAGAGAAGCCCACCAAGTCTCAGTCTCCCCAGGATTCGAGCTCAATTTACTGGTCCAGGACTTGCACAGCTTCTCCTGAGATTCCTGTACTACCAGGGGTTGGGCTAGATGACCCTTGGGGGACCCTTCCAAGGCCATGATTCTGTGATTCCTGACTCACGTGTTTATGGAGACATGGAGCTGGGTATCGCCAGCACACTGTCAGCTGTCCCATTCCTCTGGGGGTCCCTTCTGTGGGCATTGTTTGGTTCGGGGAACTATTTCCACCCCTCTCGTTGAGGCACTATGCTTCTGTGCCCCACCAACAGGCACCGAGGCGAATGAGTGTCCCACCGGCTGGCTGCACTACAGAGCCTACTGCTATGGAGTCTTCAGCACTCAACTATCCTGGAAAGAAGCTGATGTAAGAGGGATGCTATTGTTGCTTGGAAGGCGCCGACACTCGTCTCAAGACATGCTTGCGAGCAGAAAAGGGTCAGGCAGGAGGAGCTGCATCAAGAAAAGGCCTTCATTAGAAACACAGCGGCCTTCTGGTGGCCACATGGTGTCTGGTTTGCTCCAAGGCAGCATCCACAGTCCTCCCTGCCCTATTTCATCCCTGCAACCAGAGCCGTTTTTCCCATAGGGCTTAGTGGTGCGTTGCGCCAGGGCGCCAGCCTCTCAGGGGCGCCCCAGCTAGTGGGGGAGCTGCGTGGCTTTGCCGGCGGCGGCCTCCCCTTTCCCTGCACGCTCGCCAGCTGCGCCCCGTCAACCATATGACTGGCGGGCGTGCAGCTTCCTTCCCAAGCCTCTGCGGGAGGAGAGGGTTGGGAAAAGGTATTGGGAAAAGGGTATCTGTTGAGCTTTAGGGGGGGCAAAGCTTTTTAAAAAGGAAAATCACCAAATAAAATCTACACGGGTTGCTCTAGGCCCCAGTTTTCCCCAACATTTTAAACAATTTTCAGAAATTCTGCCCCAGCGCTATTTCCGACAGACGGATCCTTTTTTTATATATAATAATTTTTATTAGAATTTTTCAAAATATAAAGAAAAGAAAGAACACAAAAAAGAAAACACAACAATCATAACCATACAAGAAAAAATAAAATAAACACAAAATCAAGTTACATATTCCTTTTTCCCTTCACATTGTCTAAAGGGGCCCTCTCGGGCTTCCCTCCCTGTGGTTCTTTAACACATTTATAGTTAGCAAATTCTATATCATCTTAATCACCTTGTATATCTTGTTTTCTAGTTATCTTTTCACGTATTACTAATTTCCACAGTTTATTTACAACTTAATTTCTGTTCTAATATGTTACTTTGGCATGTTTTTTAAGATATAGTTTAAAATCTCTCCATTCTGCTTCCGTCGCTTCCTCTCCCTAGTTGCGGATTCTTCCGGTCATCTCAGCCAGTTCCATAAACTCCATCATCTTCATCTGCCAGTCATCGATCATTGGTAGTGTTTGCAATTTCCAGTTCTTAGTAATCAAAAGTCTCGCTGCTGTCGTAGCATACAGAAAAAAGGACACATTTTTCTTTGGAATCTCTTTCCCTACAATGCCCACTAGAAATGCTTCTGGTTTTTTCACAAATGTGTTTTTCAACACTTTCTTAAGCTCATTATAAATCTTATTCCAGAAGTCACTTACTAGTGGACACGTCCACCACATGTGGTAAAAGGATCCTACTTCTTTCTTACATCTCCAACATTTGTTGTCATGGTTGTGATATATCTTTGCCAATTTTACTGGTGTAAGATACCATCTATACATCATCTTCATTAAATTTTCTTGTAATAAGCTACACGCAGTAAACTTAATATTCACATTCCACAATTTCTCCCAATCCTCAATCATAATATTGTGACCAACATCCTTTGCCCACAAAATCATAACATTCTTTGTTTGTTCATCTTTCGTGTGCCACTCTAGCAACAATTTATACATTCTGGAAAGTGTTTTCGTCTTAGGTTCTAACAATTCTGTTTCCAGCTTTGACCTCTCTGATTGAAAACCAACTAATCTATCCATTTTGAAAGCTTCATTTATCTGGTGATATTGGAGCCAATCATCTAATTTAGATTTCAACTCCTCATAAGTCTTTAACTTAAATTGGTCTCCTTCTTGAATCAACAAATCTCTATATTTCGGCCAACTGGTTTCCATGTTTACTCTTTTACGAACCTTGGTCTCCAATGGTGATAACCATTTAGGTGTTTTTCTTTCTAACAGATCTTTGTACCTGGACCAAACACTATACAATGATTTTCTGATTATATGTGTTTTAAAGCCTCTGTGGGCCTTTACTTTATCATACCATAGATATGCATGCTAACCATAGACATTATCGTACCCTTCTAAATCCAGAATATCTGCATTTTCCAACAAAAACCAATCCTTCATCCGGCAAAAGGTAGCTGCTTCCTGAATATGGATCCTGAATATGTCTGGGAAATCTGAGACATATGGCAGGCCGACTTTAAAAAAAGAGCAGCGTGTGCCATTTGTGGCTTCTTCGAGTGTGGAATAGTGAGCTACAAATCCAATAGTAAAGAGCCCCACTTTCTCTTGGACCAATTCAGGAGGACTGCAAGGCTTATGGCCGGCGAGGACACCTGGCCTCCATCCTCTCCGCGTCCCTGGGTGCGATGATCAGCAGCCACCTCCAGGCCCAGGAGGACAATGAGGATTTTCCGACCAGTATCTGGATTGGACTTCATGACCCCCACAAGGTGAGCCTCCCACCCCAGGCCCTACAGCCCCCTCTCCGCACTGCCAAAGCCCCACCGGGTAGAAGGCGTGGGTCAGAGAAGGCAGGAGCAGGGAGGTGCGAGATAGCTGGGGGGGGGGCACCAGGGATCGCTTACTCGTGGGTAGCCTCAATAGTCATAAGCAGAGGTGACTCTGGTTTCTGAGGACGGATGCTAGGACCTCGTTCTATGGCCCGGCACTAATCCTTTTGGTGCCCACGCATTCGAGAACTGGGGTGTGGCTCCATCTCCTCCTCTGATGCTTCATCACCAGGTCTCAACCAGAAGGTCCTCTTAGGGGCCCCCACTTGCTCCTCAAGGTTCTCGACCTAGGGGACATCTGGTTCCACCTTTAGAGGCTGAGATTCTGAGATCATCTTCTGAGGCCCTCCTTCATGTACCTCCTCCTCCAGAGGTCCGGAGGGTGGCAACTCGAAAACGGGGCCTTTTCTGCAGTGGCTCCCCATCTGTGCAATGCTCTACCCAGGGAAGTTTGCCTGGCGCCTTCATTATATACGGTACCTTTAGGTGCCAGGCAAAAAATTCCTTTTTAACCAGGTTGACCTGATAAACATCCCATACCCTTTTAAAATGTGGCTCTTTTGCGGGTCTCTCTCTCTCTCTCTCTCTCTCTCTCTCTCTCTCTCTCTCTCTCTCTCTGTGTGTGTGTGTGTGTGCGTGCGTGTGTGTGTTATTGTTCTTATTCTGATTTTGTATATTGTGATCTTGTCAGTGAACTGCCCTGAGACTTCCGGGTATAAGGCAGTATATAAATTCAATAAATAAATAATAATAATAAATAAGAGGCGACCTGAAACGAGGTCAGGAGTAGCCACGGCAGTCGTGCAGAAGTTGCGGGCATTGGAACATTTGAATCAAGCTATCTCCCTGTTTTTTCACAAGCACCCTGGGTTATTTCACATACTTCCTCAGCTGAAGAACCAGGTAACTTTTGGAGTGCAGTGGTTGAACTGTGACCTGGGAGACGAGGGTTCGAATCCCTGCTCAGTCGCAAAGCTTGCTGGGTGACTTTGGGCTGGTCATTTACTCCCAGCCCTACCTACCTCACAGGGTCGTAGAATTCGAAGGGATCCCAAGGGTCATCTAGTCCAGCCCCCTGCTGCATTGCAGGAGTCTCAGCTAAAGCATCCCTGACAGATGGCCATCCAACCTCTGCTTTAAAACCTCCAAGAAAAGAGAGTCCACCACCTCCCGGGGGAGACTGTTCCCCTGTTGAACAGCTCTTACTGTCCAAAAATTCTTCCTGATGTTTATTCAGAATCTCCTTCCTTGTAACTTGAAGCCATTGGTTCAGGTCCTACCCTCCAGAGCAGGAGAAAGCGAGCTTCCTCCGTCTTCCATGAGAGCCAGTGTGGTGTAGTGGTTAAGAGCGGTAGACTCCTAATCTGGGGAACCGGGTTCGCATCCCCGCTCCTCCACATGCAGCTGCTGGTTGACCTTGGGCTAGTCACACTTCTCTGAAGTCTCTCAGCCTCACTCACCTCACAGAGTGTTTGTTGTGGGGGAGGAAGGAAAAGGAGAATGTTAGCCGCTTTGAGACTCCTTCGGGTAGTGATAAAGCGGGATATCAAATCCAAACTCTTCTTCTCAAAACTGTTTGATGGATTTCTGTATTTTAATATTTTGTTGGAAGCCACCCAGAGTGGCTGGGGGAACCCGGCCAGATGGGTGGGGTATAAATATATTATTATTATTATTATTATTATTATTATTATTATTATTATTATTATCTTCTTCCATGAGACAGCCCTTGAGATATTTGAAAAGGATGTCCTATCTCCTCTCAGTCTTCTCTCTTCCAGGCTAAACATACCCAGCTCCTTCAACCGTTCCTCATCAGGCTTAGTTCCCAGACCCTTGATCATCTTGGTCGCCCTCCTCTGCACACCTTCCAGCTTGTCAGCGTCCTTCTTAAATTGTGGTGCCCAGAATTGGACGCAGTATCCCAGGTGTGGTCTGACCAAGGCAGAATAGAGGGGGACTATGACTTCCCTTGATCTGGACACACTAGAGACTTCTGTGGTTGCAGCCTAGAATAGCATTCGCTTTTGGGGCTGCTGCATCACACTGTGGGCTCATGTTAAGCTTGTGGTCTACCAAGACCCCGAGATCCTTGCTGTGAGGATTAAAAGGGGATGAGAATTATATAAGCATCCTTCAGCTCCTTGGAGGAATGGTGGCATACATATTTAATAATAATAATAATAATAATAATAATAATAATATCCATCATCATCTTTGCAGAACGGATTTTGGAAATGGGCAGATCTTTCGATCCTGAGCTATTTACCTTGGAGTAAACAAGAGGTTTTGCATGAACCTGGTACCCCGTCAGAAGGAGGCTGCGTCTACCTGTCTCCCAAAACAGGTGAGGAGGGGCTCAGGCAACCGGGAGTCCAAGGATCTCGCCCCAGGGACATGTGGGCTTCAAGTATCCCACAAGGCTCCTTCACTCCTTTCTCAGTCAAAAGAGATTGCCACTGCCAAGTGTACCAGCTCTGACTGGCACCATCATTTTCTGCTGGCAAGGGGGGGGGGACTCAACTAAGACCCCTGTGGCCCTGGGTGCGAATCAGACCAAAGCGGGACCATCTAGTCCAGTGTCCAAATTCCCCCAAAATTCCCCAAAATTCACCTCCGTCCCCACATATCTACAGCCATTTGCAATGGCCGTTTTTTAAAAATCCTCGTGAAAATCTGCCAGTGTTTTACTGCACATTTCCCCCAATAAACACATCTTGGGGTGCAAGTTTTGACTAATGCAACCTCCCCTAATATAATGGATTGTTATACTTTTCACCAACGCGTTGGCTTTTATGCGCACTTTCCCCTACCTTGTGCATTTTTGTAAAATTTTGCTGGAGATTCAGATTGCCAGATTCGGACTGAGCACGATTTCCAAAGGAAATGTTTTGGTTCTCGTATAGCTTTGGAAAGTGAAAATTTGATAGCTTCGCTTTTAAATCTGAGCTGGATCGAATTTCTCCCTCACCCCTATCTATAAGCACTGGCAAAGCTCTGTTCCTCGGGGCAGATCGGTGCTTGGAAGGAAGGGAAATTCTCCTCTGGGTGAATCGTAGAATCGGAAGGGACCCCAAGGGTCATCTAATCCAACCCCCTGAAATGCAGGAATCTCAGCTGAAACATACATTCACTGTCGAGGGCAGTGGAGATAGAGGTAGCATCTGCCTTACTTTGCTCATACCTTCTTTTTTTTAAAAAAATAAACGTTATTATACATCAATTAAGATCAGTTTACATATTACTAATAACATTTAACGTAGACATACAACACACCCAATACACACTACACATATTACAACATAGACACACCACACACAACCTTGACACCAGCTTCCGATTCCTTTCATTGTGGAATTTTACATTTTGTTAATCTATTCACATTTCACTGCCATTGTTTTAGTGTCCATTTCTTCCAGCTGATTTTATTATATACTTTCTTTATATTTTATTATTCATTCTATGTCTGCCAGGAGGTTAGCGTTATCACAGTAATTTCTAATGCATTCTTTAAAAATTATCCAATCTTTATTAACTTTTTGTATTGAGTTTCTTCTTATTCTCCCCGTCATCTTTGCGAGTTGTAAATATTCAATCATTTTCGCTTGCCAGTCCGTTTTGGTGGGGATGTTGTTACTTTTCCAATTCTTAGCTATTAGAATCCTAGCCACTGTGGTTACGTACATGAAAAGGGGTATCAGATTTTACTTTATTTCGGTGGGCCTTATTCCTAACAGGAAGGCTTCGGGGGGGGGGGTTGGGGGGGAATGAAAATTTAAGAATCTTCTTAAGTTCATTATATATGATATCCCAAAATTCTCTTATTCTTTACACTCCCACCACATGTGCATAAATGCACCTTTGCTCATATCTTCCAGCTTATGCAAAATGGCACATTGCACCATGCTCAGACAAGATGAGGTACATGTGCAGGATTCCGTTCATAGCATAGCAGCTGTCCATCTGCGTCTGCAAGGGACCCCTGGCAGCAGCATTTGAAGACTCCTTCCTTGGCAAGAAAACCGGCAAAGGGTGGTCCCTTCCCAACTCCAGCACACCCGGCCCCTCTCCTTACCATCGTGGGGGTTGTGGTGGGGCAGACGGGCTCCTACTGAACCCAATAAACCATGTTTTGATCATGCAACTGCTGACTCCTTTCTGTCCTGTGCAAAAACTGGGGATGGGGAGACACGGGGGCAGAGGAAGGGGGTGGGGTGGGAACGGACTGCCCCGGGGTGTCTTCACTGAGGGGGGTGACTTTCGGCAGGCCACCCACCCGTGACTCCCAAGCCTACCCCGAGCCGTCAGGGGAAGGGGGAAGGTGCGCCACTTTGCCGGCAGCATTCCCCCCTCCCCCCTTCATTTTGACAGCTGGGGGAGGCTTGGGAGTCACGGGCGGGTGGCCTGCCGAATGTCTGCCATCAGCGGTTCACTCCGCCCCAGGCTGCTCAGTGTACCCGAGTGGTTATCCCGGGTCTGGAGTGCGCCCGCCCTGGGCAGCGTAGGGATATGCTCTGCTGCTGGGCAGACATCCTCAAATTGGTTAGGAGTCTCCTCCAGAGGCATTTCCTTTAAAAGTAATCATTTTAATATCACCAGTCAACAGTATAACAAAACAAATACAGGGGTGCCTCGACTTGCGAATTTAATCCGTTCCGAAGGCACCTTCGTAGGTCGAAAAAGTCGTAAGTCAAAAAACGCCATTGGAAACGCGATTTCCCATAGGAATGCATTGGAACGGAAAAATTCGTAAGTTGAAAAAACCCTATCTAAAACCGCTGTGTTTTCCTTTTGGATGTCGAGACATTCGTAAGTGTGCGGTCATTACCCCCATTCGTAAGTCGAAAAATTCGCTTGTTGAGTCGTTTGTAAGTCGAGGTACCACTGTAACATACATAAAATAAGATATTTCTATACATTAAAAAATTCCTTCCATCTATACTGACTTCCGCTCTCCTCATTATAGGTTTCAAGTTTTCTTTATCAACTGGTCTTTAAGGTGCTACTGAAAGAATTTTTTTTTTATTTATTTTACTTCGATCCAGACCAACACGGCTACCTACCTGCATATTAGTTGTTATCTACCTTACCTTTATCCACAATATCCATAATTTGCATAACGTTGCAAGAGTCATTCCAAGCCTGCCAGAGATTTCATATGATTACAATGTTCTTTTAAATATAATCCACATTTATCTCATTCTCTTTTGAACCTCTGATCGGATCGATTCCTGATTCTCCCTGTCATTTTTGCCAATTCTACATAATCCAATAAAGTTGCCCGGCAGTCTAATTTCGTGGGTATATTCTCTCCCTTCCACCCTTTGGCTATTAGTGTTCTTGCAGCGGTTGGTTGCAAACATGAAAACCCTTCTCAGATCTCTCGGTGTACCCATTATACTTAAGAGAAAGGCTTCAGGTCTTTTGACAAAGGTAAATTTAAACCTTTTTTTTAAATTCATCGTAAATGATTCCCCCAAATCCCTTTATCTTTTTGCGATTCCACCACATATGATACATGGTGTGCCCTCTGCCTCTTTGCGTTTCCAGCAGATGTTGGAGCTGGTTCTATACATTTTCGACCTCCACGGACATTTCCTTTCCCTTGAGCAACCCTTTCATACCTGCCAAGTCTCCCATTTTTAGCGGGAAACCCCCCTATTTAAATCCGTTTCCAGTTGGCAGCCCAGATGGTAAAATATCCCTTCAATCTCCCGGATTTACGCAGCTCCTCTCCCTTCCCCTCCTGTCCCCTCCCCTCCCTCTTCCCCAGAAGCAGCCGCTTGCAAAGGCACCATCTTCCCCATGCGTTTCTGCATCTACAGTGGTGCCTCGCTAGACGAATTTAATTCGTCCCACAGGTCTTTTCTTATAACGAAAAATTCGTCTAGCGAATCCCATAGGAATGCATTGAATTTTTTTTAAAAAAAAATGCCCATAGGAACGCATTAATTGAATTTCAATGCATTCCTATGGGATTCGCTAGACGAATTTTTTTTTCTAGCGGAGGTTGCCTCGCTAGACGAATGCGTTTTACGAAAAATTCGTCTAGCGAATCGCGGTTTCCCATAGGAATGCATTGATTTTTTTAAAAAAAATGCCCATAGGAACGCATTAATTGAATTTCAATGCATTCCTATGGGAAACCGCGATTCGCTAGACGAATTTTTCGTAAAACGCATTCGTCTAGCGAGGCAACCTCCGCTAGAAAAAAACCTTTCGTTAAGCGGAAATTTCATTAAGCAGGGCATTCGTTAAGCGAGGCACCACTGTACTGCAGGGACGTCCGACAGGTCGATTGGGATTGACTCGATGCCTAGGAGGTTCCTGTCGATCGTGGTCTCCTTTTCCTTTGCTTTTGCCTAAGAGGCAAGAGCACCTGGCCCCGCCCCCTCTCCTGATCTCTGGAAGGGAAGGCGGAGTTTTTGCTGTGAGGCAGGTTGCTTCCACAGAGATCTTTTGGTGAGCGACTAATCCCCTTCCCCCTTAAATTTTCCCAGAAGACCCCCAAAACGGAACTAACTTTCCTCCTTGAACTCCAATAAAACAGGGCTTAAAATGGGGGACTCCCTCTCTCTAAAAAAGCTAAACAGCTTTGACCCTAAAAACGGGACTCTCCCCTCCCCCCCCAAAAAAACAGGGGGGAGAGTTTTAAAATCACGGCCAGATTTTAATGCTGAAAGTAGATCGCAGTTCTTATCTTGCATCTCTTTTTCCTCCCTGTGCAGTGCTGTATATTGTGTGCAAAAAAGGAGGAATCTGGAGGGTGTGTGTGTGTGTGTGTGTGTGTGTGTGTGTGTGTGTGTGTGTTGGGGTGATTTGCACATCCCCCCCTTTTGTATGTTCCATCATGTTCTTAACGTGTGTTATGTGTGGTTGCTTTTGCCTACCGTTTAGACAGCCGCCCCTTTTAAGCCTCTGCATTGGCAAAATTCTGTTGCTGAATAATAGTAATAATAATAATTAAGCAGGCGTTTTCACTCTCTCAAAGTCGTATTGTATTTTTTTTAATCATGGGGGGGACACACAACGTTTTGGTTACAGGTGCTATAGGGAAGAGTGATAAGCTTATTGATATGCATAAACTGCTACTTTCCAAACCATGATCGATAAGCGTTTAAATCACGGTTATTTCCCCCCAAGCAGTGTTGTTAGAAACGTACTTTGTGTACAGCCCAGAGACTTTAAAATAGAAAACCGGGAACCAGAAGCCTTGAGCTATTTTGTTGGCTGGGGGTGGGGGTGGGGAGTCCTGGCTCTATTAAAACCTGTGGCAAAATTCCCATTTAACCTCCTTGGGGGGCAGATTTTCATCTGTTTCAGTTTGGCCTTGGGGGGAAAAGCAGAGTAGAATCTTCCTTTTCCTTGTGGTGAGAGAGGGGTCAGCAACCTTTTTCAGCAGGGGGCCACCATCCCTCAGACCATGTGGTGGGCTGGACTATTTTTGGGGGGGGGGAATGAACAAATTTCTATGCCCCACAAATAACCCAGAGATGCATTTTAAATAAAAGCACACATTCTACTCACGTAGAAACACCAGGCAGGCCCCACAAATAACTCAGAGATGCATTTTAAATAAAAGGACACATTCTACTCATGTAAAAAGTGGGGACACTGAAGAAAGACTGGATACAGGTGGGATGAAATGGTCCAGACCTTTGGAGTCAATGCTAGATCAAGTTGTGTGGAGGGAATATTAAAGCTGCCATCTGATACGCATTTATTTGGGGGGAAGCCCACGCGAATGCAGTGGGATTTACTTCTGAGTAAACATGGTTAGGATCAGATTGCAGATTGCCTGTTTCTGGCTTGCCCCAAGGCAGGGTGACCAATAGATCTGAGGGTCCTGATTAAACCAAGAAATAATATGTATCAGTTAGACATTGGTTTCAGTCTACATCCCAATTCCAAAGAAGGGCAGTGCCAAAGAATGCTTCAACTACCGCACAATTGCGCTCATTTCACACGCTAGCAAGGTTATGCTTAAAATTCTACAAGGCAGGCTTAGGCAGTATGTGGACCGAGAACTCCCAGAAGTGCAAGCTGGATTTCGAAAGGGCAGAGGAACCAGAGACCAAATAGCAAACATGCGCTGGATTATGGAGAAAGTTAGAGAGTTCCAGAAAAATGTCTACTTCTGCTTCATTGACTATGCAAAAGCCTTTGACTGTGTCGACCACAGCAAACTATGGCAAGTTCTTAAAGAAATGGGAGTGCCTGATCACCTCATCTGTCTCCTGAGAAATCTCTTTGTGGGACAAGAAGCTACAGTTAGAACTGGATATGGAACAACTGATTGGTTCAAAATTGGGAAAGGAGTATGACAAGGTTGTATATTGTCTCCCTGCTTATTTAACTTATATGCAGAATTCATCATGCGAAAGGCTGGACTAGATGAATCCCAAGCCGGAATTTAGATTGCCGGAAGAAATATCAACAACCTCAGATATGCAGATGACACAACCTTGATGACAGAAAGCGAGGAGGAATTAAAGAACCTTTTAATGAGGGTGAAAGAGGAGAGCGCAAAATATGGTCTGAAGCTCAACATCAAAAAAACCAAGATCATGGCCACTGGTCCCATCACCTCCTGGCAAATGGAAGGGGAAGAAATGGAGGCAGTGAGAGATTTTACTTTCTTGGGCTCCTTGATCACTGCAGATGGTGACAGCAGTCACAAAATTAAAAGACGCCTGCTTCTTGGGAGAAAAGCAATGACAAACCTAGACAGCATCTTAAAAAGCAGAGACATCACCTTGCCGACAAAGGTCTGTATAGTTAAAGCTATGGTTTTCCCAGTAGTGATGTATGGAAGTGAGAGCTGGACCATAAAGAAGGCTGATCGCCGAAGAATTGATGCTTTTGAATTATGGTGCTGGAGGAGACTCTTGAGAGTCCCATGGACTGCAAGAAGATCAAACCTATCCATTCTGAAGGAAATCAGTCCTGAGTGCTCCCTGGAAGGACAGATCCTGAAGCTGAGGCTCCAATACTTTGGCCACCTCATGAGAAGAGAAGACTCCCTGGAAAAGACCCTGATGTTGGGAAAGATGGAGGGCACCAGGAGAAGGGGACGACAGAGGACAAGATGGTTGGACAGTGTTCTCGAAGCTACAAACATGAGTCTGACCAAACTGCGGGAGGCAGTGCAAGACAGGAGTGCCTGGCGTGCTCTGGTCCATGGGGTCACGAAGAGTCGGGCACGACTAAACGACTAAACAACAACAACAACCTATTAGGTCTACAAATTACCATATAGCATATATTCAAGACAAAAATCAGTGACCATTTGTTGTTGATAAAGGACAGCTGGACATCGAAAGGGCCCCATTACCTTCAGGAGCTTAGGGCCTCATCAAACCTGAATCTGGCCCTGAGTCCACGGCTCTTCCTGATGTTTAGTGGGAATCTCCTTCCTTGTCATTCAAATCCATAGGTTCAAGGCCCTCCGCCCCCGCCCCTCCCCAGAGCAGGAGAAAACAAGCTTGCTCCATCTTCCCTGCGCCAGCCCTTCAAATATTCGAAAATCACTCGCATGAATCACACTGCACAGTATTTTTTAAAATGCAAATCTCGTGTTTTCCACCAGCTTTCCCCCTCCTTTAGTAAATTGCACCCTCGATCAGTTCTGAGAAATTCCTCCTTTCCCAGGAGGTTGTGGGGTGGGGGGGTGGGGGCCATGCTGGAACAGCTGTGAAGTTTTACATCTGTGGCTCTCAAACTTTTTTCTCTGGGCCACGCTTGCAGAATAAAAATTTGCTCACTCCACACTGATATTTTTATCGCTAAGAAAAACATTGGAAAACAAAAAGAAACCTAGCAGTGCTAGATTTATAAAACAGAAGTTAAAAGATGAGATAGGACTCCTTCCTCTTTTTTTCTGCAAATCAGGTAAACTGTTCTTCTCAATTCCGCTGTTTCCACTTTATTAAAGTTCACTTCTCCACCTTTCCACCTTTCTTTAATTCCTCGCAAAAGTTCGTTTACATTTTACCACAATCTTCTCCAAATGTAAACATTTTTTCCCTGCAATCTTGCCTAAAACGCATATTTTTGCAACCCTCTTTTGTCTGATCCAATGCATTTATAGACTATTATATACATTTGCGTTCACAATTACCCTTGTCTTTGTATTTTTGCACACATTACGTGGCATTGAAAAACACAGAGAACTGTGACTTTCAAAATAATAATTTTTGTTTGTTTGTGTGTTGTTTCGGAGAATGCAAATGAGTTGTGGGATAGTGGTTAGAATGTCCGGCTAGGACCTGGGAGAGACCCGGGTTCAAATCCCACATTCGCCCATGAAGCTCACGGGGTGACCTTGGGCCAGCCAGCAGTGCCTCTCAACCTAACCTAACCCACCTCGCAGGGTTGTTGCAGGGATCAAATGAGAAAGGGGAAGAACTCTGCACGCCACCTTGAGCTCTGTGAAGAAAAAGGTGGGATATGAATGCAGTAAACAAACAAACAAACCAGGTAGTTTCATCTTTAATTTCAAACTGAGCGGAGTCTCTCCCCTCTCCTAGATGCAGGGGACTGAAATAACTTGCTGTCTTGAAAAGATCTATTCCACCTGCCAAGTCCCATTTCTCTGTCCTTCCTGGTACCTGGTTCACTGCTCAACCATGAGAGCATGAAAATGGACATTAGCCGAGTTTGCCTTGGCATTGAAACACAGCGGTCGCTTCCAGCATTTGCACCAGAGCAACGAAACAGCACCCACCTTCGCCTCGAACCCCTGCAAGAAAGACTGAGCTCTCTAAGGAAGGGAGATTGATTGTCATCATTTCTAACAGACACGGGGAAAGAAGTGAGTAAGCTTCATGGTTTCATTCTGCCCGTCACTTGAGAGGCGCTCAGTCGCTGTACATCCCACAGCAATCGAAAAGAGTTGGAGAAGGAAAAGCAAATGTTTCTGGATTTGACATCTGGGCACATATTACAAGTTCTTTTCGAGGACCTTCGGCAAAATAACCTCGCCCCCCCCGGCGCTCTCCCTCCCCTTCCCTGTTTTCTCTCTTTCTCCCAGATGGCTCCCGTCTCCAGCCTCCATCTCTTCCTCCTGGGGCTCCTGGTTGGCAGCGTCGTCTCGCAAGGTGAGTCCTCCTGTGGGGATGCTCGGGGTCCAGCCCTGGTGACTGAACCTAAGCCGTTATAGAATCATAATAGGAGAGTGGGGAGAGACTCCCAGGGGTTGTCTAGTCCAACCCCCTGAAATGCAAGGCCCTCAAGATAAATCGCTCGAACGTGAGACAGGGGTGGCCACCAAGTCGGATGGCTTTAAAAGAAGATTCTGCAGATTCACCTTCACAGTCAGAGGCAGCGATGCTTCTGTATTATTGTTGTTATTGTCATTATTGCATTTTTAAAAATTACAGAGAAAGCATGAATTAAACATTCCATCCAAATATTCAAAAAGAAAAATACAAAAAAAAAATATAAAAAGAAGATAAAAAGGGGGAAAGGGGGGGAAAGAAAAAGGGAAAATATTTTTTTTAAAGGAAAAAGAGTCCAGTACACAAAATTGTTCAAAGGATTGTTGTTGTTGTTGTTGTTGTTATTTAGTCGTTTAGTCGTGTCCGACTCTTCGTGACCCCATGGACCAGAGCACGCCAGGCACTCCTGTCTTCCACTGCCTCCCGCAGTTTGGTCAAACTCATGTTGGTGGCTTCGAGAACACTGTCCAACCATCTCGTCCTCTCTCGTCCCCTTCTCCTTGTGCCCTCCATTTCCCCCAACATCAGGGTCTTTTCCAGGGAGTCTTCTCTTCTCATGAGGTGGCCAAAGTATTGGAGCCTCAGCTTCACGATCTGTCCTTCCAGGGAGCACTCAGGGCTGATTTCCTTAAGAATGGATAGGTTTGATCTTCTTGCAGTCCATGGGACTCTCAAGAGTCTCCTCCAGCACCATAATTCAAAAGCATCAATTCTTCGGCGATCAGCCTTCTTTATGGTCCAGCTCTCACTTCCATACATCACTACTGGGAAAACCATAGCTTTAACTATACGGACCTTTGTCGGCAAGGTGATGTCTCTGCTTTTTAAGATGCTGTCTAGGTTTGTCATTGCTTTTCTCCCAAGAAGCAGGCGTCTTTTAATTTCCTGACTGCTGTCACCATCTGCAGTGATCAAGGAGCCCAAGAAAGTAAAATCTCTCACTGCCTCCATTTCTTCCCCTTCTATTTGCCAGGAGGTGATGGGACCAGTGGCCATGATCTTGGTTTTTTTGATGTTGAGCTTCAGACCATATTTTGCGCTCTCCTCTTTCACCCTCATTAAAAGGTTCTTTAAACCTTTTAATGAAACTGTTTGTTCAAAGGATACAAACAGCAATTAGAACATTCTGTACGCCGGGTTCTCGGAAGTAAGTTGCATTTGTATTCCTTCATTTCTTTCTCTCTTTATAGTCAGTTTCTTTCTGTTCCGGAAAACTAGTTGGAATCCCCGCTATACTAGTTGACTTCCCCCTATCTCTTTGCGGCTTCGACACTTAAGAGAAGTGACAAATATTCTGTATTCATTTATTCAAGTCAGTTCAACCCCCCCCCTCCCTTATATCTGTGAGATTAATCTAAGCACAACCAAGTATTGCTTTTGGAACCATATTTTGTCAGGTAGTTCTTAAAGCAATCCCATTCCTTTTTCACCTTCTGAATCTCACCTGCTGGGAACTGCAGGAGGGGAGAAGACTCTTGTGTTCGAATCCCGGGCATCTGGTTGGCCACTGTGATAGCAGGAGGGTGGACTAGATGGGCACTCTTTGCCCCAACCCAGCAGGCTCTTATCTTGTTCTTACGCTCTTCTGAATTATATTTGATTAAGTTTCAACATTTACAATCAATAGACCTTTTCCCCATGGACTTCTTGTTTCTCCCCTTCTGCTCTGCTCTATCTTTTATCCATTGAACCATAACCACTGTATTATAATCATAGAATCTTAGAGCTGGAAGGGACCCAGGGGTCATCTAGTCCAACCCCCTGCGATGCAGGGAATCTCAGCTAAATTACCCAATTACTTCCCATTAATCTCAATCTACAGTACTTATGTTGCTCATAGCTCAAATCCTGCTCGCGAGTTCATTGTATTATAATGCATCTTTAAGGAGTCCGAAAAAAGCATCCATTCTTCCGTAAAATGTTCTCTTAACTTTGCTGCCAATGTTGCCAGTTCTGCATAGTTGCACAGTTCTTGCATATCCATTCTTCTTTGGTGGGAACTTCTTTTTTTCCATCTTGTCCCTACGTTCCTAAATTGGAAGAGATTAGAAGCTTCAGGCCATGGGTAGACAAACTAAGGCCCGGGGGTCGGATCCGGCTCAATCGCCTTCTAAATCTGGCCCGCGGAGAGCCTGGGAATCAGCATGTTTTTACATGAGTAGAATGTGTCCTTTTATTTAAAATGCATCTCTGGGTTATTTGTGGGGCATAGGAAGTCATTCTTTTTCTCCCCCAAAATATAGTCTGGACCCCTACAAGGTCTGAGAGACAGTGGACCGGCCCCCAGCTGAAAAGGTTTGCTGAGCCCTGCTTCAGGGTATAGGAGAAGCCCAAATCCCCAGCCTCAGGCAAAGATTGATTGATTGATTGATTGATTGATTGTATGCATTTACAGTTGTACCTTGGTTGTCGAACGCCTTGGTATTCGTCCCTTTTAGCTCCCAAGCGCTGCAAACCCGCAAGTGAGCATTCCGGTTTGCGAACGTTCTTTGGAACCCGAAAGTCCGACACGGCTTCCGATTGAGCGCAGGAAGCTTCTGCACCCATTCGGAAGCCGCGCCTTGTCTTTTGAACGTTTTCGGAAGTCGAACGGACTTCTGGAATGGATTCCGTTCGAGAACCAAGGCACGACTGTATGTCCCATTATCTGGTGGGCTAGGCTGGGGAGAGGGAGAGAGAGAGAGAGAGACTCAGGGGCGTCACAATAGGGGGTGGGGGTGGGGGGCCCCGGGCTCCAGTCAGCGGGGGGCAGCGCGGTGCCCCCTCGCCGCTCCGCCTCCACCTGAGTAGGAAAAAGACAAAGTGTGCTATGGATCAGCTTGCCATGCGCTTTGTGCTTCTTCCTACTCAGGTGGAGTGGCGAGGGGCATCTCCGCTGACGCCCCTCGCCGCTCCGCCTGAGTAGGAAGAAGCACACGTAACGCAACAGAGCAGGTTGCCGGTGGCGCTGGAGAGTCTCTACCAAAGTCTCACCCGGTGAGCTTCATGGCCGAGCAGGGATTTGAAGTGTGTTTGCCCAGATCCTAATCCGATCCTCTGACCATTACAAAGGAACAGTCCAGCTTCGAGCTCTATCAGGGGGGAGACACCTGTCGTCCTGTCCCTCATTGTATTGTGGTATTTGGGGGCGCTCCACTGCGGCATTTGGCCCCTGCCCATACATTCCCACCCAGGGTTCCCATGTGTCCAGGACATGTCCTCTTTTTCGGGGTAAAATTTAAAATTTGCTCTTTTCTGCTCTTCAAAATGTGGCGGCCCTAAATTCCCCGTCCCTCGAACAGGCAAATCAGAAACCTTGACCTGCCCTGAAGACTGGTTCTACTTTGAGGATATCTGCTATGGAGTCTTCACCGTACCAGCCTCGTGGGAAGAAGCCGAAGTAAGGAGCTTTCCTACGGTGCCTTGAGGGGAACTGATTCTTGCCCTCATGAATGCAAAGATTATTTTACTTGTGCTGCCGAAGCTGTTGCAAAGAAACCATAAAAAAAACAGAACAAGCCGCATTGCACAATTAAAATAATCATAGTCAAAATAATCATATCTGAAAATAACATCAGATATATTTCACCTCTGGCAATCCATGCGCCCCTTGGGTTTTAGATAGCACATGGATTTTCACTGCCCTCTAGTGGCCCTCTATGGTGGCCCATTTACCAGAAGTAATGTATTTGGCGTCAATTCTTGAAGTGTATACTCCAGGGGTACCAACTTGAATAAAATATTTTTTGGGGGGGGGATAAGTAAGCTCTGCCCTTCATATTCGATCCCGTGATGTGCTGCACAGACACCATTTGAATGGCAATGCTCATCAACTTGGGGGGGGGCAGCCCTCTCAAATATTTTATGGGGGGGGGAATATACATCAGGACAGTGAAAAAGAAGCATTTGAAAGATCCAAAAGGACAACAATTAAGGTCAACTTACAGGTAGGTAGCCGTGTTGGTCTGAGTCGAAGCAAAATAAAAATATTCCTTCAGTAGCACCTTAAAGACCAACTAAGTTTATATTTTGGTATGAGCTTTCGTGTGCATGCACGATGGGAGTGGTAAACCTGTAGATGGCTGTTAATGGCTGCTGATGGCTGCAATTAGTCCTGGGCTGAGGTGCTAAAGAAAGCTTGATCATGCATAATGAAATAAGAATCCGATATCTCTATTCATCCCAGGTGCTTCCATGGTTTTAAGCTTGGTAATGATTTCCAATTCAGCAACTTCTCTTTCCAGTCTGTTCCTGAAATTTCTCTGTAATAAAACAGCTGCTTTGAGATCTTGTATAGAATGTCCTGGGAGATTGAAGTGTTCCCCTACTGGTTTTTCAGTCTTATGGTTCCTGATGTCAGATTTATGTCCATTTATCCTTTGGCGTAGGGTTTGGCCTGTTTGTCCAATATAGAGAGCTGAAGGGCACCGTTGGCATTTGATGGCATACACAATGTTGGACAAACAGGCCAAACCCTACGCCATCTACAGGTTTACCACTCCCATCAGCCCATCACCCATTCCCACCCACCCCCACCACCCTCTGTATATATATAGGGTCTGACACTTCTGTTTCTAGTGTATCTGAAGAAGTGTGCATGCACACGAAAGCTCATACCAAAATATAAACTTAGTTGGTCTTTAAGGTGCTACTGAAGGAATTTTTTTATTAAGGTCAACGTTATGCTAAAAGCCAGATCAAAGCACGCACTAGTATTCTGGGCAGGCTGGCCGAGAGAAGAATGTTTTTCGCAGGAGCCAGAAAGTGTGCAGCAAAGGCGCCTGCTTCAGGTCAAGAGGCGGGGAGTTCCAAAGGACGGGGCCCAGTTTCTCACAAATGCGGAATTAAGCAGTACCTGCAAGGGAGCTAGTTCTGCAGATCGAAGGGGTCGAAGTGGGTACAAATGGAGTCGGGCGATTTCATAGGGGCACCACTCCCGAGTTGTTAAGGGACTCATACCGGGAAACTAAATAGGAACAAGGGAATGGGTATAGTTCAATGGAGGTGGACTTGATTGATTGATTGATTGATTGATTGATTTTCCAAGTAACACGTCTAAACTTCAACCCATTTCCCTTGCACCCACGCAGAACAGCTGCCAGAAAATTGGCCCCAACTCCCATCTCTCCTCCATCCTCTCTGAGTCAGAGGGGGCTCTGATCAGCCGCCACATCCTGGACAAGCATGTGGACAAGCAGCCCGGTTCCGAAGGAATCTGGATCGGACTCCACGACCCACGCCGGGTGAGTGTCCGGCCCTCCCCCTGGCACCTCGACTGGGCACAGAAAGTGCGGGTCCATGTAGGTGGGAGCAGGGGGGTGGGAGAAAGTTGGGATGCTGGGCAGAAGGGAGCCTTTGCTTTGCCAAGGCCAATGAGGACCAAACAGACCTATGTAGATCTGTAAGGGTCTTTTTTTGGGGGGGGGGAAATCATTTTATTTTATTTTATTTTATTTTACAAATACAAGGTTATAAAAATCCAAATATAAATACATATACAGAGATTCCTCCGAATCTCACGGCTTCCCCCCATTTTAAACATTTTCAACTGCATTTTTTCATATTCTAACTTTTTAATCACTCCGTATTGCCCATGGTATTTGTTCGCTACAGGTGAAATCGAAACCCTGCCCATGTTTCCATCTGCTTACAGGGGTCTCTTAGATAACTTAGATCAGGCATAGGCAAACTCGGCCCTCCAGATGTTTTGGGACTACAACTCCCATCATCCCTAGCTAACAGGACCAGTGGTGAGGGGTGATGGGAGTTGTAGTCCCCAAACATCTGGAGGGCCGAGTTTGCCTATGCCTGACTTGATAAATTTTCCCCATCCTTTTATAAAGTTTTTATCCTCTTGGTTTCTGAGTTTTGCAAGCAGCTTTGCCATTTCGGCATGGTCCATCAGCTTGGTTTGCCATTCCTCTCTGGTAGGGGACCTTGTCGTCTTTCCATCTCTGGGCTTTATTTAATTAGTGCCCTTGGCTAGATCACAGTATTGTAGAGCTGGAAGGGTCTCTAACCCCTACAACGCACACAGTTATTAGTGACCATTGGAGTCTCTTGCCCCCTTTCAATTCCATGCATACAAGCAACCGTTCTGTAAATGAGAGCAGTCAAAGAATCATAGAATTGAAGAGCTGGCGGGGACCCCAATGGTCATCTAGTCCAACCCCCTGAAATGCAAAACTCTCAACTAAAGCAGCTCTGATACACAGTCAGTTGGCACCCAGAGGTTGCTTCCTCCATTGTGATTTGTGAAAGCAGATCCCCTTGGGGTTTGAAGTAAGGAGGCTGACAGGGGTCAGACTTTATACAGGAATTCATTGCAGGTTAGTGTCCCTAGACTATGTGACATCGCTTCCATTAGGACACACAATATAGGGACAAAAGATACATCATTGTAGCTGTTTGCCCAACCACTTGGGGTTTGGGCTGGGTGTCCATCAATATGCAGATGATACCCAGTTCTACCTCTCTTTCAAATTGGAATCAGTGAGGGCAGTGAAGGTCCTGTGCGAGTGCCTGGAGGCAGTTGGAGGATGGATGGTGGCTAACAGATTGAGGTTGAATCCTGACAAGACAGAAGTACTGTTTCGGGGGGACAGGGGGCGGACGGGTGTGGAGGACTCCCTGGTCCTGAATGGGGCAACTGTGCCCCTGAAGGACCAGCCTGGGAGTCATTCTGGACTCACAGCTGTCCATGGAGGCACAGGTCAATTCTGTGTCCAGGGCGGCTGTCTACCAGCTCCATCTGGTATGCAGGCTGAGACCCTACCTGCCCGCAGATTGTCTCGCCAGAGTGGTGTCTGCTCTAGTTATCTCCCGCTTGGATTATTGCAATGCGCTCTATGTGGGGCTACCTTTGAAGGTGACCCAGAAACTACAACTAATCCAGAATGTGGCAGCCAGACTGGTGACTAGGAGTGGTCGTCGAGACCACATACGACCGGTCCTGAAAGAACTAAATTGGCTCCCAGTACGTTTTTGAGCACAATTCAAAGGGTTGGTGCTGACCTTGAAAGCCCTAAACGGCCTCGGCCCAGTATACCTGAAGGAGCGTCTCCACCCCCATCGTTCTGCCCGGACACTGAGGTCCAGCGCCGAGGGCCTTCTGGCGGTTCCCTCATTGCGAGAAGCCAAGTTGCAGGGAACAAGGCAGAGGGCCTTCTCGGTGGTGGCACCCGCCCTGTGGAACACCCTCCCATCAGATGTCAAGGAAATAAACAACTACAGTGGTACCTCTACTTACGAAGAACTCTACTTACAAATGTTTCTACTTACGAACGGAGCTCCGTCCGCCATCTTGGATGTGGTTTAGATAGGATTTTTTCTACTTACGAATTTTTAGATAGGGTTGCTTCTACTTACGAATTTTTTCTCCCAATGCATTCCTATGGGATTCGACTTACAATTTTTTTTCAACTTACGAATGTGCGTTCAGAACGCATTAAATTCGTAAGTAGAGGTACCACTGTATCTGACTATCTGAAGACATGGTAAGTTTTTAATGTTTGAAGTTTTATTCTGTTTTTAGTCCTATGTTGGGAACCCACCCAGAGTGGCTGGGGAAACCCAGCCAGATGAACAGGGTATAAATAGTAAAGCAGCAATAATAATAATAATAATAATAATAATAATAATAATAATAATAATAATAATAATAATATTTTCTGCCACCTTATTGCTTCACCATGTTTTTGTCCTGCAACAGTCCTTGAAATGCAACTTCACCCAACCCATTTTTTACTGTACATGCAGAGCCCCCCTTGGACTTTAAGTAGAGTTGGTTTTCGCTCTCCTTTAACCGTTTTGTGGCCAGGCCGCACTCTTGCGTCCATGGCGCTGTCCCGGCTAATAACGAGTTTTGCAGAAATTCCACGTCAGCTTCTGAAAACTGTATGATGCAGAAGCCTTTCCAGGGAAACTGAAAGTTTCCCGTTTTTCCAGGGCCTGTGCAGAGTGCCGGCTGAACCACGCACTCCAGTCTTACCTTGCCCAAGAAAGAACCTGTCCGTTTTTTGCTCTCTTTGCAGAATGGAAAGTGGAAGTGGGCAGATTCCTCCATAGTCCTTTACTTACCATGGGATAAGGCCGCCCCCAAACCTCCATCATGGACCCAATCCTGTGCCATGCTGAGCCATACCACAGGTAAGAAGAAAGGAGGGCAATCGGGGTCAAGGGCCTTTGCAAATGAGGAATGCAAAAGCTTTGTGGGAGAAAGGGGGCAGCTGGATGGCAAGGAAGGAAACGTCAGCAGTCTGGGACTCAGACACAAGAGCCCAATTGCTGATTTCTCTGCATTGGGAAGTGGGAGACCAAGGAGAAATTATGTCATTTTCTTTTTTCTTTTAAATAATTTTTATTCCTTTTACAATAACATGTTATTAAATTCCATCTTAACGTCCATTCTTATACAGTGGAACCTCGGTTTATGAACACCTTGGTTTATGAATTTTCGTTTTATGAACGCCGCGGACCCATCTGGAACGGATTAATTCACTTTCCATTACTTTTAATGGGAAAGTTCGCTTCAGTTTATGAACGCTTCAGTTTATGAACAGACTTCCGGAACCAATTACACCCATGTTTCATGAACGCTTCAGTTTAAGTACTTCATGGACCCGTCTGGAACGGATTAATCCACTTTCCATTACTTTCAATGGAAAAGTTCGCTTCAGTTTATGAACGGTTACTCCGCGGACCGTCTGGAACGGATTAATCCACTTTCCATTACTTTCAATGGGAAAGTTCGCTTCAGTTTATGAACGCTTCAGTTTATGAACAGACTTCCGGAACCAATTGTGTTCATAAACCGAGGTACCACTGTATATACATTTTGGCTATTTAAGCCTGACTTCCATCAATTCTCCCTTATGATTTTCTCACAATCATTTCTAAATTCTATACTTTCTGTATTTAACCAGTGCTTAAAAATAATATCCTATTTCCTCACTAAAAATCTTCTTTACAGTGACCTAACTTACAGAGTTTCTTGCGGAGATTATGTCATTTTCAAAGGCAAGGGGGAGGCTCTCATTTTAATACATATTCCATTTTATCACAATTTCAGTTTTTGTTTTCTTCGTTCCCTTCCTTCCTTTCTTTCTTTCCTTTCACTTTACTCCTTCACTGAAAACTTTGAATAAAAAAAATATAAAGTTTTCACTGAAGGAGTGAGACGAAAGGAAAGAAACAAAACAAAACAAAAACTGAAATTGTGATACTTTCGGATATATCGTATTTTTCCGTGTATAAGATTATATTCCCCCCCCCCATATTTTTTAAGTTTAAAATTGGGGGTCGTCTTATACATGGAAGGTTTAAAAATATTTATTTCTCGATTTTGAGCTCAAAAAGTAGGGGGCATCTTATAGACAGGAAAATACGGTATAAAGCAATTGTTCCAAATAATGTAAAATTATTAACAAAACATTTTATTTTTTATAAATGGATTCCAAATATTGTAATATTGATCCATACACAATCTGCGTCAAAGAGCAACCCGTTCAAAGGATGCAAGAGTTGCCAGGTTTTCTATCCATTGATTGAAGTGGGCCGTGCTATTACCTTTGCGATGAATTACCGGCAATATCGGCCTTTTAGTAGGAGTAAGGGCTCAGAGAGCCCAGCCAAGTTGGCCTGCTGTCTAACAAACCCCATTTAGTTGGCTCTGCATCTCTCCCACAGCTGGTTGCTCATTTACGAAATTATTTAGACTCGCAGAATCGTAGAGTCGGAAGGGACCCCGTGGGTCATCTAGTCCAACCCCTGCAATCTAGAAATCTCAGCTGAAGCATCCATGACAGACAGCCATCCAACTTCTGCTTAAAACCCTCCAAGGAAGGAGAGTCCACCACCTTCCGAGGGGGTCCTATGCCACAGTCATACAGCTCTTGCCGTCAGAAAGTTTCCTCCTGGTGTTTAATCGGAATCTCTTTTCTTGTAAATTGAAGCCGCTGGTTCGAATCCTACCCTCCAGAGCAGGAGAAAACAAGTTTGTTCCATCTACCTTGGGATATTTGCCCTTGAGATATTTGAAGACAAGTTGCATAACACACCTTCATTAAAATGCCGTATTGGCCTGAATATAACTCTCACTTTCCCCCCAAATTCGGACCATGAAAAGTTAAAGTGAGGCTTATATTCACGGCCTCATGGTATGGAGCCAGGAGCATGGGGCAAACAGCGCCAGGAGCGGCCCCTGCCCCATGCGTAGTCCCCCCGGAATGGAGTGAGTGAGGAAAGGGAAAGCGGCTTATATTCGGGTGTTTTTTCTTTTCTTTTTCCCCTCCAATTTTAAAGGTGTGGCTTATATTTGGGTGTGGCTTATATTCAGCCAATACGTGTGTGTGTGTCAAAGCAACCATCTCATTCTGCCTAATGGTAGGACCGGCCCCAATCATTGAGGAGATGGAAAATAAATCCCTTACATGTTCCTTCCTCTGCCGTTGTCTTTCAGCGTTCACAAAATGGAAAGCTGCCCCGTGTTCGCTGAAGATGAGGTTCATGTGCAGCTTGCCCCTGAAATGATGGCAGCTGTTCCTCTGGGTGCTCAGCGAATGAAGCCAAGAAAAGCCAGCCGAGAGGGACCCCTTACCAACCAGCCCCCGGCAAGCCAGCCCCCTTCCCCTCTCCTCCCCACAGCCTTGCAGTTGTGTGTATTGCTACCTAACCTCTTCAACTCTGTAAGTTTGGAGAATCCTTGCTAAGTCAAAAATAAAATCAAAAGGCTTTAGCTGACTTTAGTCTCCTGGAGATTTCTTCCTGAGTCCTAAATTCTTTGATTCCAAAGGAGCATCACCCTGTTCCAGAGTGGTCTTTGCTACAGTCTAGCTATCTTCCTCTTTCTTTAGCAATCCCTCGTAGCCGAGGAAGATTGTCTTCCATAAACACGGTCTTAACAATGAGTCCGTAGGTGACTGTGGAGGCCAATTCTGGATCCACACGTCCTTCCACAGTGGGGACATTGGTTTCCGGGCGGGAGTTGATCCCGGTGTGGATTTGCCAAGCGTGCCTTCCTCTTAGCACGTTTCTCCCTTGCTTCCTGAGTGTGAGTGTCTTCAAAGCCCACAGCACCTTTGGTTTTGCCTTGAGACACGCTTTAAATCTCTTTTGTTGACCACCAGCATGACGCTTTCCATTTTAAGTTTGGAATAGAGTAGTTGCTTTGGAAGACAATTATCAGACATCCGCCCAACATGACCGGTGCAACAAAGTTGATGTTGAAGAATCATTGCTTCGATATGGGGGAACTTTGCTTCTTCCAGGACACTGGTATTAGTTTGCCTGTCCTCCCAAGTGATGTGTAAAAAATTTCAGAGACAATCTAGCCATAATCTACAGTTGAAACTATGGTTTGGGAAGGA
Organism: Zootoca vivipara; assembly: GCF_965207765.1. Taxonomy (NCBI): domain Eukaryota; kingdom Metazoa; phylum Chordata; class Lepidosauria; order Squamata; family Lacertidae; genus Zootoca; species Zootoca vivipara. The sequence continues at coordinate 68,866,961 of NC_142592.1, read as the reverse complement.
GGGCCACAAAGAAGATTGCAACAGAAAACGGGGTTCATTTTTATGGCTTAACTACCTTTTCAAGGGACCTGGGACCCCTGTGGCCAAGAGGAGGGGGTCTGTGCAGCACAAGATTTCTGCACTGGGGGTGTGTGACTTTGGTGCTACGAATGCAGCCTGGATAGCTCAGTTGGTTAGAGCATCGTGCTGATAATGCCAAGGTTGCAAGTTCAGTTCCCATATGGGACAGCTGCATATTCCTGCATTGCAGGGGGTTGGACTTGATGATCCTCAGGGTCCCTTCCAACTCTATGATTCTATGAGTTCTATGAGAATGCAGCAAAAGCAGCGCAGGAGGGAGCAATGGCGAGTTGCCGGTCTCTGCAGCCACAACTGACGCTGTGATTCCCCAGAGGTTTGACCCCAGAGGTGCGCTCCATCGACAATGGTTAAGAGTAAGGTCAAGAAGCAATCCAAGGTTGTAAGTCATAGGAGTGCATAGCTGGAAGGGACCGGTGTGTGTGTGTGTGTGTGTGTGTGTGTGTGTGATCTAGTCCAATCTCTTGCAATGCAGGAATCACAGGTGAAACACCAGCGAGTGCCATTAATTAGCCGGAGAGTGATTTGAACCCAGGACATGGGCACAGGATGGGATGATTCAGTTTCACAAACTGAAGAAAAACTGCATGTTCTGCTGCATGCCTCATATAATTGCAAAAAATGGGGGGGGGGGGTCCTGTCTTTGTCCCATTCATTAAGCCTGAGGGCAGGCGGCAATTTGACGGGCGATTACCTGGCTCATTCATTTGTGAATAAGAACGATCAGAAAACATCAGCTGATAACATCAGCATAATGTAAAATATAAAAATGTAACGACACGTATGATGCAAAAGTCCATCGCACCATCGTTAGGCAGGATGAAAACCATTACGTAATGTTTTAATCACTCTGCTGGGCCAGGACAGGGAAGTCCTGTGTCCAGTTATGGGCACCACAAGTTATGTTCCAGACCAAGATGATCAAGGATCTGGAAACCAAGCCTGATGAGGAACGGTTGAAGGAGCTGGATATGTTTGGCCTGGAGGCGAGGAGGCTGAGAGGAGGCAGGAGAGTCACCTTCAAACATCTCAAGAGCTGCCCCATGCTCTGTAGAAAGTGCAACTTGATTTACAGAGGCAATGCATGTATTTTTGTAAACTAAGAAATCTTTAATAAAAATATTTTTTTAAAAAAAAGAGAGAGAGAGAGAGCTGTCCCATGGAAGACAGAGTAAGCATGTTTTATCCCACTTCAGAGAGCAGCTGTTGAAAGTATTATTATTATTATTATTATTATTATTATTATTATTATTATTATTATTAAAGATTCCACATAGCTCCGTGGGTAGAGCTCTTAATCCCAGGGTTGGGGGTTCGAGCCCCACATTGGGCAAACGATTCCTGCATGGGGGGGGGCTTGGACTAGATGGTCCCTTCCATGTCTTCAGTTCTATGATGCTACTGTTAGCATGAGTATTATGAAGAGCAGTGCTTTTTAGGCATCTTCGCCACATCTCCCTGAGCTTAGGCCATGGGTGGAATGTGTCTCTGTAAAGCAGGCATCCCCAAACTGCGGCCCTCCAGATGTTTTGGCCTACAACACCCATGACCCCTAGCTAACAGGACCAGTGGTCGGGGAAGATGGGAATTGTAGTCCAAAACATCTGGAGGGCCGAAGTTTGGGGATGCCTGCTGTAAAGCTTTACACATCATTTGGGAAGACAGGCGAACTAATACCAGTGTACTGGAAGAAGCAAAGATCACCAATGTCAAAGCGATGATTCTTCAACATCAACTTTGTTGGACTGGTCATGTTGGGCGGATGCCTGATGATCGTCTTCCAAAGCAACTACTCTATTCCAAACTTAAAAATGGAAAGCGTCATGCTGGTGGTCAACAAAAGAGATTTAAAGCGTGTCTCAAGGCAAAACCAAAGGTGCCGTGGGCTTTGAAGACACTCGAACTCAGGGCGCAAGGGAGAAACGTGCTAAGAGGAAGGCACGCTTGGCAAATCCACACCGGGATCAACTACTCTATTCCAAACTTAAAAATGGAAAGTGTAATGCTGGTGGTCAACAAAAGAAGTTTAAAGACTCTCTCAAGGCAAATCTAAAAATTGTAGTATGAATACCGACAACTGGGAAACACTGGCCTGCGAGCGCTCCAGTTGGAGAACAGCCTTTACCAAAGGTGTCATGGGCTTTGAAGACACTCGAACTCAGGACGCAAGGGAGAAACATGCTAAGAGGAAGGCACGCTTGGCAAATCCACACCAGGATCAACTCCAGCCTGGAAACCTATGTCCCCACTGTGGAAGGACGTGTGGATCCAGAATTGGGCTCCACAGTCACTTGCGGACTCATGGTTAATAATAACAACAACAACAGTCTTTATGGAAGACAATCTTACTCGGCTACAAGGGATCGCCAAAGAAGAAGTAGCAGATTAGAAGGGGCAGGAAGCCAATCAGGGCACAGGAGGAGCTGAATGGTGAGGTTCTGGAATGTTCTGCATCAAATCCGAAGGTGGTTGAAGCCGTTGGAGGGAGGAGCATCTGCCAGAAGAGTCGGAGGCAGAGCAAAGGGGGTTCGATCCATCAATGCGCCAAGGTAACCAAAGGGGGAGTGCGGAGGGAGGGAAATCACCTTGTCTTTCGTCAGCTCCCTGGTGACCTGTGTCCCAGGCGACTGCTGGAAACAGCTCCCCAAAATCTCGGGAGAAAGGAGATCTCTCCCGGTTATAACCCCCAAGACCCTTCATATGGGTTTTCGAACCTGGGTTCAACCTAGGAAACTCCCACATGCAGAATGCAGGCATTCAGCTCCAACTCACCAAACTCCAGCTGGCCAGTGACTTTTCTTTTAAAATTAATTTATTTGGTTTTTCAAATTAACCATTCCGGACCCGGGTGGACGAGGAAGTGGGTACAATTAGGTTGTGCCTTGTTTCTCCATCCGACATTTTAGGGTCTGCTCTTTCCCACATAGTGACAAGAAAGATATGAGTGGTTTTTAGAAGTTCTTATATGCCACAATGGCTCTGCTCTGCCCCCACGACCGGAGGCAGCTATGCTTCAGAAAACCACTTGCTGGAAGCAACAGGACTCTGATCTGGCTTCTGGGTTTCCCAGAGCAGGCATCTGCTTCACCACTATGAGACAGGATGCTGGACTAGGCGCCTGCTCCACCAAGGCTGGATCTATACTGATCAGTAAAAGCGTTTCTCCATATAACGTTATCTAACTCTCAACACATTTCTCCATTGCCAAAGGTGTGCTGCTCCTCAGCGCCCTCTGGTGCCACATTTTAATAATGCTTTTTTTGTTGTTGTTGTTAAAGAATTTATTCATTTTCAATAACAATCTTCCAATTAATGACAAATCAAATCAATCCAAATTACAATAATAACAAGACATCAATTATATATTCCAATTATAAAAAAAATTATTGGGACTTCCCATGTTCCAGATGTCTAGAGAGAACTGTCCTCATTCATGTCTCTACATTTTCGGTATTTTTCAAATTCAAAACTAATATTATCCATCTTTATTCTCAGTCTAATCCATGGGTAGGCAAACTAAGGCCCGAGGGCCGGATTCAGCCCAATCGCCTTCTAAATCCGGCCCGTGGATGGTCCGGGAATCAACGTGTTTTTACATGAGTAGAATGTGCCCTTTTATTTGAAATGCATCTCTTGGTTATTTGTGGGGCAGAGGAATTCATTCATTCCCCCCCCAAAAATAGATATAGTCCAGTCCCCCACAAGGTCTGAGGGACAGTGGACCGGCCCCCTGCTGAAAATGTTGGCTGACCCCTGGTCTAATCAGCCGTTGTTTCTGTGGCTCACATCTTCTGTAGCAAAGTTTTCGTGTTGTTAAGCCACAAGAGGCATTTTTTTAAAAAAAAACAACAACAACACCTTTTTAACGTTATAAACCACGAGTGTAGATCCGTCCCAGGTCGTTCCTAGGTCCTTATAACCTTAAGTCTGCTGTATTCTCCCTTGTTGTTTTACAGAGAACATGAAAAGATGCCTCCAGCAGTAGGTATGTATGTTGCCATTCCCATACCGGGTTCAGGAACAGGCAGTGGAAGGGGGTGAGAAACTCTGCCCAGCCTAGACAGCCAGCTGCTCTGCCAAGGATTTCATGTCCTGCTTTTTCAAGTTTCTTCTTTATTTGGCGATCTCTCATAGCCGAGTAAGATTGCCTTCCATAAACACGGTTTCAAAAGTGAGTCCGTAAGTGACTGTGGAGGCCAATTCTGGATCCACACACATTGGTTTCCGGGCGGGAGTTGATCATTGATGTGGATTTGCCAAGCGTGCCTTCCTCTTAGCATGTTTCTCCCTTGTGTCCTGAGTTCGAGCGTCTTGAAAGCCCACGGCACCTTTGGTAAAGGCTGTTCTCCATCTGGAATTTGCAGGCCAGTGTTTCCCAATTGTCGGTGTTTATACTACAGTGGTGCCTCGACTTACGAATTTAATCCGTTCCAAAGGCACCTTCGTAGGTCGAAAAATTCGTAAGTCAAAAAGCGCCATTGGGAACGCGATTTCCCATAGGAATGCATTGGAAACGAAAAAAATTGTAAGTCAAAGCAACCCCATCTAAAAATTCGTAAGTCGAAAAAACCCTATCTAAAACCGCTGCGGTTTCCGTTCGGATGTCGAGTAATTCGTAGGCATGCGGCCATTTGCCCCATTCGTAAGTCGAAAAATTCGGTTGTCGAGGTACCACTGTACATTTTTTAAAGATTTCCCTTGAGTCAGTTTTTAAACCTCTTTTGTTGACCATCAGCATTACGCTTTCCATTTTTAAGTTCGGAATAGAGTAGTTGCTTTGGAAGACGATCATCAGGCATCCGCACAACATGACCAGTCCTTCAACAAGTGGATGTTGAAGAATCATTGCTTCAAGGCCAGGGAATCTCATAAGGAGCTGGGCCACATTGTGGTGGTGCTTAGCACCACATCAACTAGCAAAAACGTATAAAAATGTTCCGGATTCATGCTGGAATTGCCAACAGGAGGAAGGCTTGTTTTATCACATGCGGTGGTAAAAGTGAAGGGCTTTTGGGAAATGATATATAATGAATGGAACAGGATGTTTAAATTGATAATCCAATAATAATAATAATAATAATAATAATAATAATAATAATAATAAACCCACAACCTGAAGCCTTTTTACTAGGAATAATGGGGACGGGGGTCCCAAGTGCCAGGATGTTCTCACGAGTAGAAACTTGGCAGAGACACATGCCCGGCTGGCATGTTCTCTCCCTCCTGGTAGATCATTTGGGAGCTTCTTAAGCATTCTCCAGCCCAAACATCACAGAGTCTGATGCCTTGGAGACACCAGCACACTTACGGGATCCGCAGAGGTTTGCACAGTTGCGTAACAGAACTCAGTAGCACAGCATTTGGCTAATCTACTTTTATTTACATATAACAGATTGAGGTTGAATCCTGACAAGACAGAAGTACTGTTTGTGGGGGACAGGAGGCGGGCAGGTGTGGAGGACTCCCTGGTCCTGAATGGGGTAACTGTGCCCCTGAAGGACCAGGTGCGCAGCCTGGGAGTCATTCTGGACTCACAGCTGTCCATGGAGGTGCAGGTCAATTCTGTGTCCAGGGCAGCTGTCTATCAGCTCCATCTGGTACGCAGGCTGAGACCCTATCTGCCTGCAGACTGTCTAGCCAGAGTGGTGCATGCTCTATGTGACTCGGTGACTTTGAAGGTGACTCGGAAACTACAACTAATCCAGAATGCGGCAGCTAGACTGGTGACTGGGAGCGGCCGCCGAGACCACATAACACCGGTCTTGAAAGATCTGCATTGGCTCCCAGTACGTTTCTGAGCAATGCAAAGAAATAGAGGAAAACAATAGAATGGGGAAAACCAGAGATCTGTTCAAGAAAATTGGAGATATGAAAGGAACATTTCGTACAAAGATTACCATAATCAAGGACAAAAGTGGTAAGGACCTAACAGAAGCAGAAGACATCAAGAAGAGGTGGCAAGAATACACAGAGGAATTATACCAGAAAGATATGGAGGTCTCGTACACCCCAGGTAGTGTGGTTGCTGACCTTGAGCCAGACATCTTGGAGAGTGAAGTCAAATGGGCCTTAGAAAGCACTGCTAATAACAAAGCCAGTGGAAGTGATGATATTCCAGCTGAACTATTTAAAATTTTAAAAGATGATGCTGTTAAGGTGCTACACCCAATATGCCAGCAAGTTTGGAAAACTCAGCAATGGCCAGAGGATTGGAGAAGATCAGTCTACATCCCAATTCCAAAGAAGGGCAGTGCCAAAGAATGCTCCAACTACCGCACAATTGCGCTCATTTCACACGCTAGCAAGGTTATGCTTAAAATTCTACAAGGCAGGCTTAGGCAGTATGTGGACCGAGAACTCCCAGAAGTGCAAGCTGGATTTCGAAAGGGCAGAGGAACCAGAGACCAAATAGCAAACATGCACTGGATTATGGAGAAAGCTAGAGAGTTCCAGAAAAAACGTCTACTTCTGCTTCATTGACTATGCAAAAGCCTTTGACTGTGTCGACCACAGCAAACTATGGCAAGTTCTTAAAGAAATGGGAGTGCCTGATCACCTCATCTGTCTCCTGAGAAATCTCTATGTGGGACAAGAAGCTACAGTTAGAACTGGATATGGAACAACTGATTGGTTCAAAATTGGGAAAGGAGTACGACAAGGTTGTATATTGTCTCCCTGCTTATTTAACTTATATGCAGAATTCATCATGCGAAAGGCTGGACTAGATGAATCCCAAGCAGGAATTAAGATTGCCGGAAGAAATATCAACAACCTCAGATATGCAGATGACACAACCTTGATGGCAGAAAGTGAGGAGGAATTAAAGAACCTTTTAATGAGGGTGAAAGAGGAGAGCGCAAAATATGGTCTGAAGCTCAACATCAAAAAAACCAAGATCATGGCCACTGGTCCCATCACCTCCTGGCAAATAGAAGGGGAAGAAATGGAGGCAGTGAGAGATTTTACTTTCTTGGGCTCCTTGATCACTGCAGATGGTGACAGCAGTCACGAAATTAAAAGACGCCTGCTTCTTGGGAGAAAAGCAATGACAAACCTAGACAGCATCTTAAAAAGCAGAGACATCACCTTGCCGACAAAGGTCCGTATAGTTAAAGCTATGGTTTTCCCAGTAGTGATGTATGGAAGTGAGAGCTGGACCATAAAGAAGGCTGATCGCCGAAGAATTGATGCTTTTGAATTATGGTGCTGGAGGAGACTCTTGAGAGTCCCATGGACTGCAAGAAGATCAAACCTATCCATTCTGAAGGAAATCAGCCCTGAGTGCTCCCTGGAAGGACAGATCGTGAAGCTGAGGCTCCAATACTTTGGCCACCTCATGAGAAGAGAAGAATCCTTGGAAAAGACTCTGATGTTGGGAAAGATTGAGGGCACTAGGAGAAGGGGACGACAGAGGACGAGATGGTTGGACAGTGTTCTCGAAGCTACGAACATGAGTTTGACCAAACTACGGGAGGCAGTGCAAGACAGGAGTGCCTGGCGTTCTATGGTCCATGGGGTCACGAAGAGTCGGACACGACTAAACGACTAAACAACACGTTTCTGAGCACAGTTCAAAGTGTTGGTGCTGACCTTTAAAGCCCTAAACGGCCTCGGTCCAGTATACCTGAAGGAGCGTCTCCACCTCCATCATTCTGCCCGGACACTGAGGTCGAGCGCCGAGGGCCTTCTGGCGGTTCCCTCCTTGCGAGAAGCCAAGTTGCAGGGAACTAGGCAGAGGGCCTTCTCAGTGGTGGCGCCTGCCCTGTGGAACGCCCTCCCAACAGATGTCAAAGAGGAAAACAACTACCAGACTTTTAGAAGACATCTGAAGGCAGCCCTGTTCAGGGAGGCTTTTAATGTTTAATAGATTACTGTATTTTATTTTTCTGTTGGAAGCCGCCCAGAGTGGCTGGGGAAACCCAGCCAGATGGGCGGGGTATAAATAAATTATTACTCTTACTACTACTACTACTAGCTGGCCCTGCACGCATTGCTGTGTGTTAGTCTGTGAAATGGAGGGTAATAGCCCCCCTTCAGATACCCCTGAGCCTCAGAGTCCCCCTGAGTCGAGGCGAGATACTGTGGAGAGGGCAGGTTTCATCCCTGTGTTCCCCCCCCTGTTCTGACCCATTACGTACCCCTACCCTCTATTGCCCCCCCCCCACCTCCACTTGGCCCAGTCTGGAAAGCGGCCTAGTCTGCAAAGCCTAGGTGAGATATTGTGGAGAGGGCAGGTTTCATCCCTGTGTCCCCCCCGCCCTGTTCTGACCCATTACGTATCCCTGCCCTCTATGCGCCCCCCCCCACCTCCACTTGGCCTAGTCTGGAAAGCGGCCGAGTCTGCAAAGCCGAGGTGAGATATTGTGGAGAGGGCAGGTTTCATCCCTGTGTCTCCCCCCCCCACCCTGTTCTGACCCATTACTTATCCCTGCCCTCTATTCACCCCCCTACCTCCACTTGGCCTAGTCTGGAAAGCGGCCTAGTCTGTCTGATAATGGCCGCCTTGGTGGTTTCAGTTGCTTGGTTGATGATGTCATTTGGTTTGTGGGTGTGGCTTACATTTCACAGGAAGGGAGGGGGTGGAGGAGGGTACTACGCCACTTGAGGGCGCTGTTTGACTTGGTGGAAAACCAGGTCTACACCTGCCCAGGTGTGTGATTTGAGGGATTTTTGCCCCCAACAACGCTCGGGGAGTGGCCTGGATCGTTGTGTCAAAATTTCAGGACGATCGGTCAAGCGGTTACGGAGAAAAGTGTAGAACGCAGTTTCACGATTTTTACATTTTTATATATATAGATTATTATTATTATTATTAACACACTCGGAGCACTGCAACATGGCTCCCTCTCTCTCTAGCATCAGGCAGCAAAGAGAAGGAACAAAGGACAATAGTCCCACTTCAGGAATGATAAGAAGGTGGCTAGTTTATATATGTACGCAACAACAGCAGCTAGAACTTTATAGGCACCAAAGTAGAAAGAGAAAGGATTTGCCAACTAAGGAGGAATGGCTTATGAAACTGATGGAATATGTCGATGGAAGTGATCCTGTTCTCCCAGGTTTCATGATACAGAGGAAAGGGAGAACGGAGTGTAGTCGGACATGCACTCTGGACTTTAGGAAGGCCAGTTTCAAAAAGCTGAAAGGGCTCCTGGGTGAGATCCCGTGGTCAGAAATACTCAGAGAGAAGGGAGCCCAAGATGTATGGGAGATTCTGAAAGGAGAAATATTGAAATTCTACATGCAGACAATTCCAAGAAGAAAGAAGTGGAACAGTCTCCCTCGGGAGGATGTGGACTCTCCTTCCTTGGAGTAGTAGTAGTAGTTGTTGTTGTTTGTTTATACCCCGCTTATCTGGCCGGACTTCCCCAGCCACTCGGGGCAGCTTCCAACAGGATTTTTTAAAACACAATAAAAGATCAAACATTAAAAACCTTCCCTAAACAGGGCTGCCTTCAGGTGTCTTCTAAAAATCAGGTAGTGGTTTATTTCCTTGACATCTGAAGGGAGGGCGTTCCACAGGGCGGGCACCACCACCGAGAAGGCCCTCTGCCTGGTTCCCTGTAACTTGGCTTCTTGCAGGGAGAGAACTGCCAGAAGGCCCTCGGAGCTGGACCTCAGTGTCCAGGCAGAACGATGGGTGTGGAGGCGCTCCTTCAGCACCATGTATAAGAAATAGAAGAAAAGAGGGATTTCAAAGGAGGCATTTACACAAGCAGCCAACAGTTGCAGGGGGGCAGTCAGGCTGGCTGAAGCTCAGAATGAGCTCAGAGAGGTGAAAAATAATAAAAGGTTTCCTCAGCTATGTCTGATGGAAGAGGAAGAACAAGCACGCGTTAGGTGCTCGACGTGGAGAAAACGGAGAAATGGTATTGGGTGACAGAGAGAAGGCAGAACTACTTGACTGCTTGTAATTTTGGTGTGTGTTGCTGGTCTCATCTAACACATCCATTATTTTGCAGATAAGAAAGAAAATAAAGAAAATAAAGAAAATAAAGAAGATAAAGAAGGGGGAGAAGAGGGGGGAGAAGAGGAAAAACCATTAACTGAAGAAGAAGAACAAGATCTACAAGGTCTGTATCCTGCGCACCTAATCAAAGAATCTTAGAGTTGCATTTTTGCAAGCGGTTGCCTTGAATGGAATCTATTTCATATGTTACACAAGATGCACGTTCTCACATACATCTCAAAATCCAGAAAATACACCTTTCAAAGGATAATAATAATAATAATAATAATAATAATAATAATAATAATACCGTAATAATAATAATCGTGGGACCCAGGTGGCGCTGTGGTTAAACCACTGAGCCCAGGGCTTGCTGATCAGAAGGTCGGTGGTTCGAATCCCTGTGACGGGGTGAGCTCCCGTTGCTTGGTCCCAGCTCCTGCCAACCTAGCAGTTCGAAAGCACGTCAAAATGCAAGTAGATAAATAGGAACCGCTACAGCGGGAAGGGAAACAGCGTTTCCATGTGCTGCTCTGGTTCACCAGAAGCGTCTTAGTCATGCTGGCCACATGACCTGGAAGCTGTACGCCGGCTCCCTCGGCCAATAATGCAAGATGAGCGCGCAACCCCAGAGTCGGTCACGACTGGACCTAATGGTCAGGGGTCCCTTTACCTTTAATAATAATAATAATAATAATAATAATAATAATAATAATAATAAATTATTATTTATACCCCGCCCATCTGTCTGGGTTTCCCCAGCCACTCTGGGCGGCTCCCAACTGACTATTAAAAACATGATACAGCATTAAATACCTTTCGGTTTGTGTATCGATCAGGGCTGTCTTAAGCATATGTGGCGCCAGGGTGCAAAGATCTGCCCGGCGCCCCCCCCCACCCGGTTGCCCAGGGTTGTCAACTTTTTTTTAGGGAGCTCTGACACCATGCTTATCACTGCTCAGGGAAAGAAAACAGGAAACATAAGGAGCCCAGCGCAATAAACCAGCCCGAGGCGTCGGTGACTGAGCAAAACCGGGTGCCTCTTGGTGTAAGGAGCGTGCGCTGGGCGGGCCTCTCTACGGCCCTACGCCAATCCCAGGCGTGCACGACGGCAGAGCCAGCTGGCTCGCTCGCCCCCGAACTCGTGACACAGAGCCACGCGCAGCAGAAGAGCCCGTCGCGGCGCTCCGACCGACGGGCAGGCTCTTCCCCATACTCCAACTCTCAGGCCCCGGCTCTTAGCCTGGCGCCCCTGAGAGCCCAGCGCCCAGGTAACCCACACCTCTGGCGCCTATGGTTAAGACGGCCCTGGTATCGATTCAGGAAACGGAAAGTAGGTTGGTTTGCACTGAGAAGTGGATTCAGCCCACTCTGCCTACCTGCCAAATATGGGAGTCCCCCCTCTCCCTCTTGTAGTTCACCGATAAGAATTAATGAGCAGCATCTGGTCGATGGGTAGTCTTTTTATGACAGCATCATGCTGTGAACACAGATCGGCATCTCTCTGCATGGATCAGAGTTGCTCGCTCTGACTCCTCTCTCTCCCCTCCCCCCCCCCCCGCCCACTTCCGCAGCAAGAAGCGCGCCAACTGGACGTCCCTCCTCTGCTGCTTCTCTTTTAACAATCTCAAAGCTGGGTAGCTCTGTGTCTGCCTGTCTCTCTGCTTCTGGAAACGCTGAAAGCAGGGGGGGGGGCGAATAGTCCCCCTCCTCTTCTGTTAGACGCCGATCTCCCTGCCTTCCCCAATCCTCGTCTTCAGAGTGTTCTCTGACACTGTCTCTACGGCCGCTCCTGACCAGTTGCCCTGCAACAGAGCCTAGGTCTTAGAAGCTGGCCGTGCCGGATTTACGTATAAGCTAAACTTAGGGCTCCACTCTCTTGGAGGGCCCCCCCCCCCAAAAAAAAATTAAAGGAAAAAAACCACTGGATGTACATTTCCAAAATAGAAGATAAAAAAACAAATAGAATAAAACCTACATACAGCAACAGTGTTTTGTGTTGCGTAGGCTCCTATGATGCAAGTCATGGGTCCCGCCTGCTAGCCTGCTCCCTAAAATATCCCTGGTTTGCTCCTTTCTATATATAGGGTGCCTACATTCTGCATGGAATCTGGTTGCATGGCAACATGGCATGTAAGGCAACATGGGCAAATGGCTTGAGGTCCATCAATTACCATATAGCATATATTCAACACAAAAAAACAGTGACAATTTGTTGTTGACAAAGGACAGCTGGACATACAATGGGCCCCGTTACCTTCAGGAGCTGAGGGCCTCATCAAACCGAAATCCGGCCCTGGAAGCTGGCTGTCTCTTCCTCATTTACATGGTCTGCCACGGGATATTTAATTCATTCATTGCATTTATGCCCCCAGCTTTTTCTTCAAGGAGCTCAAGGGGTCGTCCATCATTATCAGCACCATCAGCACCATTTATTATTTATTATTTATACCCATCCACTTTGGGCAGCTTCCAAAAGGATATTAAAAACAACATCAAACTTTAAAAACTTCCCTAAACAGGGCTGCCTTCAGATGTCTTCTAAAAGTCAGATAGTTGTTTATTTCCTTGACATCTGGTGGGAGGGCGTTCCACAGGGCAGGTGCCACCACCGAGAAGGCCCTCTGCCTGGTTCCCTGTAACCTCGCTTCTTGCAGGGAGGGAACCGCCAGAAGGCCCTCCTTGGAGCTGGACCTACTCCTGCTATGCATTTAATCTGCACAATGACCCTGTGAGACTGAGAGCAGGCCATTGCCCTTCCCAGGTCACCCAGCGAAGTTCACGGCCAAGTGGGGATTCAAACCCTGGTCTCATCCAAGTCCTCGCCCAGTGCTGTAACCACTGCTCCACGCTGTCTCTGAAAGCCTTGCCAAACTGATGAGAGGGGCACGTTTGCTACTGGGGGCCCCGGCTCAATTTCCATTCCCTCTCTTCCCTTTAGATAAAAAGGATGCTATCCAGAAAATTAAAAAGGGAGCAACGAGGATATTCTGGCTGTGTTTGTTCATGATAATTGGCTCAGGTGTGCTCTACCATAACTGTAAGTTGACCTCTGTTTAGAATAAGCGTACTTTACTCCAACGTGGGGCAAGGCCGGGGGGGGGGCACCTTTAAGAAAAAGGCTAAAATCGTTTTAATTTCAAATGTCCTTGCTCTTCATTTAATCGATTATAGGTTGCCCAATTACTTTTCATATTTATTTTTTTAACTGCAGTTACCTCACTGATGGGTTCCAGTAATGTAATAATAATAATAATAATAATAATAATAATAATAATAATAATATATTATTTATACCCCGCCCATCTGGCTGGGTTTCCCCAGCTACTCTGGGCGGCTTCCAACAGAAAAATGAAATAAAATAATCTATTAAACATTAAAAGCCTCCCTAAACAGGGCTGCCTTCAGATGTCTTCTAAAAATCTGGTAGCTGTTTTTCTCTTTGACATCTGATGGAAGGGCATTGCACAGGGTGGGCGCCACCACCGAGAAGGCCCTCTGCCTGGTTCCCCGCAACTTGACTTCTCGCAGTGAGGGAACCGCCAGAAGGCCCTCGGAGCTGGACCTCAGTGTCCAGGCAGAACGATGGGGGTGGAGACGCTCCTTCAGGTATACTGGACCAAGGCCATTTAGGGCTTTAAAGGTCAGCACCAACACTTTGAATTGTGCTCGGAAACGTACTGGGAGCCAATGCAGGTCTTTCAGGACCAGTGTTATATGGTCTCGGCGGCCGCTCCCAGTCACCAGTCTAGCTGCCGCATTCTGATTAATTGCAGTTTCCGGGTCACCTTCAAAGGTAGCCCCACATAGAGCGCATTCCAGTAGTCCAAGCGGGAGAAAACTAGAGCATGCACCACTCTGGCCGAGACAGTCTGCGGGCAGGTAGGGTCCCAGCCTGCGTACCAGATGGAGCTGATAGCCAGCTGATAGGGATTTTTAAAATTAGGTTTCGGAAAAAAAGACTCCTAACTGCAAATTGTTCTATTAAAAACCAATAAGAAATTATTATCTGAAATTCATGACTTACTACTAGAATGGGATCCGAAAGACGAAGAAGTAAAAGATGTTATGATGTAATGGGCCCAGGATGTTGGCCATATAATTCAGATGCAACAGGACAGTGGGAGACAGTAGGAGGATGGAATTTCGATTTACCACCTGTACTACCATCAAGGAAAGCCTACTGAAAATGTGTCCCCCGGGAATTAAAAAAGATGTTTAAAATTTTGATAGAAGAGAAGCCGCTGGCGTATTTATTAGGGATTTTAGGAAAAGACATCCCACAGGATAAGAAAAGGTTGTTCTTACATGCCGCAGCTGCGGGCAGATTATTGCTTGCTAGGAAGATTGGATAAGTAAATTACGTGAATTTATAGAATTAGCTAAACTAACGGCAGAAATCGATCTAATCAGTCTAAGGAAGGAATGGCAATGTTTTGAGGAATATATGAAAAAAATACTGTTCCAAAGAAAACACATTGATATGCATAGAATAGGTATGTAAAGGGGAACTAGCTCGAGGTGAAATTATTAATAGATATAAAATGATCACTATAAGGACACAAGGCAAATAAGAGTATGCAGTAGAGGATGTCGAGTTGTGGTGGAGGGAAGCCACACGGGTTCAAATTATAGTTATTTATTACTACCGGTATATATGAGTTCGGGTTTGGTAAAATATGGTTTATGAATTGTAACTATGTTTTTCATTTTCTTTCTGTTTGTGAATAATAAAATTAATTTAATATTTTTTTAAAAAAGGCTGGAATCATAGAATTGCAAAGTTGGAAGGGACCCTGAGGGTCATCTAGCCCAACCCCCTGCAATGCAGGGACCTTTTTGCCCAACATGGGGCTCGAACCCACAACCTTGAGATTAAAATTCTCATGATCTACCGAAGGATCTATAAAGGGCATTCAGCCTTTGGCTTCCTGGCTGATTTGGCTCCAGGAATTGAATTGGGGAGGGGTGCTCTATCTCTCTAGGGACGGCCCGACCCATTTCTCCCCACCCCCGCTGTTGAATCTCTCCCATCGAGAAAGATGGTTGCCTGCTGTGGGTGCTTAGCAAACCCCAGTGAAGGAGCCACCAGGAAATATTTCCGGACCCCTGATTTTTCATCTTCATTCACCTTGGCTTAAGGGAGCCCAAAGTGCTTGCATTATTTCGGTTTAATTGTGACGTCCTCTCGTTGCCATAGACTCAACAGGGGTCAGCAAACTTTTTCAGCAAGGGGCCGGTCCACTGTCCCTCAGACCTTGTGGGGGCCAGACTATATATATTTTGGGAAGGGGGGAAAATGAATGAATTCCTATGCCCCACAAATAACCCAGAGATGCATTTTAAATGAAAGCACACATTCTACTCATGTAAAAACGTGCTGATTCCCGGACTGTCCGCGGGCCGGATTGAGAAGGCAATTGGTCCGGATCCGGGCCCCGGGCCTTAGTTTGCCTACCCATGTCATAGACCAGTGGTGTCCAAACTTTTTTCAAAGAGGGCCAGATATGATGAAGTGAAGTGAAGGGCCGTGAGGCTTGACCAAAGGGCCAACTAAATTGTTGACCTTTTTTCGGATTGAAGTTGTTGAGGATTGTACCCCAGGAAATAAACTGCCACAGGAGCCGGATTAAACTGAATTAAGCCCCCGAAACGGACTTTGTACATGTCTCCCATAAACTATGACAGGGACGTCTAACTCCCAAGAGACTGTTCTCTACTCCCGGATAAAAATAAACTAGCAGTGATCTACGCTTTTCTTTTTTTGAGGGAGGGGGAACTGAAGTTGTTCAGCTTTTGGGGGGGGGCAAGCCAAGGTTGTTGACCAGCAAATACTTCTGCCACTTTTTTGGGGGGGGGGGGTATCTGAAGAAGTGTGCATGCACATGAAAGCTCATACCAATAACCAACTTAGTTGGTCTCTAAGGTCCTACTGGAAGGAATTTTTTTATTGTGTTTCGAAGAAGTAATCCCGCCAGCCGTAACTCCATCTTCCGTTCTTGAAATCGGGCGTGAATATAGGGGCTGGGGCCAGATGCTCCTTTTCCCCCCACGAAGGAAAATGAGCCCGAGGGTCGACCTGTCAATTGCGGTTGACCAGTTGGACATTCCTGGACTATAACAACGAGACGTTTTTTTTAAAAAGAGTGGGAATCGTTTATTGTTTATGTGCAAAAATACTGTAAACAAGTTGATAGATTGGCGGGATTTTAAGTAAACACTTGCAAGTAGCAGGAAATTAAATAAAATTAAGGGAAATAATTAGGGATGCAGGTGGCGCTGTGGGTTAAACCACAGAACCTAGGGCTTGCTGATCAGAAGATTGGCGGTTCAAATCCCTCCGGCAGGGTGAGCTCCCGTTGTTCGGTCCCAGCTCCTGCCCACCTAGCAGTTCGAAAGCACATCAAAGTGCAAGTAGATAAATAGGTACCACTCCAAGCGGGAAGGTAAACGGCATTTTCATGTGCTGCTCTGGTTCGCCAGAAGCGGCTTTGTCATGCTGACCACATGACCTGGAAGCTGTATGCCGGCTCCATCGGCCAATAATGCGAGATGAGCGCCGCAACCCCAGAGTCGGTCACGACTGGACCCATAGCCGCCAAGTTTTCCCTTTTCTCACGAGGAAGCCTATTCAGCATAAGGGGAAATCCCTTTAAAAAAGGGATAACTTGGCAGCTATGACTGGACCTAATGGTCAGGGGTCCCTTTACCCTTTACCTTTTAAGGGAAATAATAATTGGGAAAGTTTAAGTATGGAAATGCAGCAGAACTTTGCTTACGTAAGGAACCAGAAAAGGGTAGGGAGGGAAGTCTAGAGATTCAAAGAATCTCAAAGAGAGGGTTCGTGAAAATGTATCTGCATAAATCCAGATCCGACAGAAATGTGAGCTAACTTTTGTTTTCAGTTGTGAAAACGTAACTGTGGGAAAATAACTTGACAGAAAAATAAATCCTGATGTCCTCTCTGTGCTGCCCACCCTCCGGGGTACGCCTGTATTAATACAGCCCGTCTTTCCTGCCTTCCTCCACAATAGATGAGCAAAAGATCGAACACCTATCGGACAATATCGACGCTATGAAGACGATACGGGTGTTTTTCGTCAGTCACAATCAAACCCTTGATGCGTTGAACGGTAAGAGATGGCTTGCCGCGAGAATGCCTGCGTCCTGCTGTTCTGCCAAAGGCAGCGGTTCTTTTATCAGATATCAGGACAAAAGGAATGAGGAGGTGGAAGGGGAACCAAAGAACCTTTATTACAGAAAACAAAACATACATACTCAATGTCCCCAATCTGCTCCCCGGGTAGCGAGGACATGCAACCTCTCTCAGTTCTCCTCCAAGCAGGCAGGCTCTCTTCCCATCCCAAATGCCTGCCTTTTAATAGAGAGCCTTCTTTTAATTGGCAACACTTGTGGTCAACAAGCTCTCTTCCCTTAAAGAAACATCCGCACAGAAGCTAAGTTTGGGGCGCGGCACGGCTATGGGGAGAACTCTTAAGACATGCCATCCTATCTCCTCGTCACAATGTCTTCCGCATGGTTTCCCATACACCTGCCTACCTGCCCACCTGCCGCTCTCACCCAGCCCCTAACCACTGCCCCCATCCTCTAGTGTCATGGCTCAGCAGGTGGGTTGAAGGGAGGGGGCAGAGGGGCCCCCGCTTGTCAATAGGATCATGTAGTTGGAAGGCACACAGGACCGAATTTGATGTGATTCATTGCACCTTTATAATGCTACTAGGGTTCTGTCTACACGCAGGGGTGCCCAAACCTTTTTCAAAGAGGGCCAGATTTGATGAACTACAACTAATCCAGAATGCGGCAGCTAGACAGGTGACTGGGTGGTGGCCGCCGAGACCATATAACACTGGTCCTGAAAGACCCACATTGACTCCCAGTACGTTTCCAAGCACAAGTGTTGGTGCTTTAAAGCCCTAAACGGCCTTGGCCCAGTAGACCCGAAGGAGCGTCTCCACCCCCAT
Source organism: Zootoca vivipara (assembly GCF_965207765.1). Classification (NCBI taxonomy): domain Eukaryota; kingdom Metazoa; phylum Chordata; class Lepidosauria; order Squamata; family Lacertidae; genus Zootoca; species Zootoca vivipara. Next base: position 68,848,952 of record NC_142592.1, on the reverse strand, counting down.
CGTTCTGCCCGGACACTGAGATCCAGTGCCAAGGGCCTCCTGGCGGTTCCCTCCCTGCGAGAAGCAAAGCTACAGGGAACCAGGCAGAGGGCCTTCTCAGTAGTGGCACCCGCCCTGTGGAACGCCCCCCCATCAGATATCAAGGAAATAAACTATTATTATTATAACAGGCAGCCCTGTTTAGGGAAGCTTTTAATGTTTAATAGACTATTGTGTTTTAATATTTTGTTGGAAGCCGCCCAGAGTGGCTGGGGAAATCCAGCCCAGATGGGCGGGGTATAAATAATAAATTATTATTATTTGTTGTTGTTTAGTCGTTTAGTCGTGTCCGACTCTTCGTGACCCCATGGACCATAGCATGCCAGGCACTCCTGCCTTGCACTGCCTCCCGCAGTTTGGTCAAACTCATGTTCGTAGCTTCGAGAACACTGTCCAACTATCTCGTCCTCTGTCATCCCCTTCTCCTAGTGCCCTCAATCTTTCCCAACATCAGGGTCTTTTCCAAGGATTCTTGGAATTATTATTATTATTATTATTATTATTATTAAGATGCGTGAGGGTCGACCAAGGTCGTTGACCATTTCTTTAGGGGATTGAAGTTGCTGAGCTTTTTTAGCGATTCCCCCCCCCAAAGTTATTGAGCTTTTGGGGGGGATTTTACCCCAGGAAATAAACTTCCACAGGGGCCAGATTAAACCGTTTGGCGTACCTTTTTATGTACCTTTGGGGACAATTAATTTGGTTATTGGTTGTTCAAATGCATGCATATCATTCTCTGCATTGTATTGGAATGTGTAATGGGTTTCATTTCATCGCCAGCTGATGAAGAATTGTCATTGGAACAGTTCATTAGCCCGGAAGAACTGTTCTGTTTGCTGTTGTGCTTGGGGAAACCTTTTGTGACGTTTGGCCCACGTACCATCTCACTTCTGTGTTGCTGCGTAGCTCCACCATGTTCCAGCTCACTCTCGACAGCATTTTGGATATGACATTTACTGTGGAAAGGCTCAGTCTCAGTGATATATTATTAGCCTACGTGTTGCTTGATGTTGTTCAAATTGTTATGTTTTGACACAGGGGATTTTTTGGGGTGTGTGTGTGGGTGGCGCTGTGGGTTAAACCACAGAGTCTAGGGCTTGCTGATCAGAAGGTCGGCGGTTTGAATCCCTGCGACGGGGTGAGCTCCCGTTGCTCGGTCCCAGCTCCTGCCCACCTAGCAGTTCGAAAGCACATCAAAGTGCAAGGAGATAAATAGGGACCGCTCCGGCGGGAAGGTAAACGGCGTTTCCGTGCGCTGCTCTGGTTCGCCAGAAGCAGCTTTGTCATGCTGGCCACATGACCCGGAAGCTGTCTGCGGACAAACACCGGCTCCCTCGGCCTATAGAGCGAGATGAGCACCGCAACCCCAGAGTCGGACATGACTGGACCTGATGGTCAGGGGCCCCTTTACCTTTATTACTCTCCTTACTAGAGGCAGGCCACGTTGCTTGTACCCAACGCAATCGGCATGTCGTCACACACCTGGGATCCTTTCTATATATATATTTATGCTTGGCTGCCCGAGACCTCCCTGACTTGCACTTTTGCAAATTGTTCTAGATACAGAAATCCTGGAGCTGGCAGAGGAGTTAGCGACATTTCTACGCGAAGTCAATACAAGGATTTCTGCGGTGAATGTTGCAATGGGTAAGTTTGTCTGAGACTCAGCTGCAGAAGAATGGGGGGGAGACACGCTGAAAGCCTTCTCTCTCCCCCCCCCCTCCCCATTTCCAGAACGGGAGAATTTATCCCCTTCTTCAATTCTGGCTGCCCTTGCTGAAGGCCAACCCAGCAATGACGTGTATTTGGTTTAGGACCAATGGCTAGAGTTATAATGTGTGTTTGTTACAAATACGTGTTCACTCTTAACCATGCGCTCACAAGTTCTCCCACAGGAGGAATGAAGAAAGATTGAGGGGTTGTTGTTGTTTTTTACATGATACAGTGGGACCTTGGTTCACAAACGCCTTGGTACTCAAACAACTTGGAACCCAAACACTGCAAACCCGGAAGTAAGTGTTCCGGTTTGCGAACTTCTTTCGGAAGCCGAACATGCTCCGTTTTGAGTGTTACGCTTCTGTTTTGTAGAACCCAGTTCAGCTAAAGATGGATTGGTTGTGTGACTGCAGTACACCGTTTATTGCTTTCATTTTATGGATCAATTGTCTTGTTAGATAGTAAAATTCATGTTAAATTGCTGCTTTAGGGGTTGTTTTTAAAAGTCTGGAACGGATTAATCTGTTTTGCATTGCTTTCTATGGGAAAGCGTGCCTTGGTTTTGGAATGCTTTGGTTTTGGAACGGACTTCTGGAACGGATTAAGTTTGAGAACCTGTTCAGGGAGGCTTTTAATGTTTAATAGATTATTGTGTTTGATTTTTCTGTTGGAAGCTGCCCAGAGTGGCTGGGGAAACCCAGCCAGATGGGCGGGGTATAAATAATAAATTATTATTATTATTATTATTATTACCACTATATTAAAGAAAAGGTATACAAATGCTGTTTCAGGTGGCAAAATCGCAATATAAGCAGGCAAGAAATCCTATAGTATGCATGTATAGTTGTTGTTTATATAGTACGGTATATGTATAGCCTGCTATTTGTTAATTGTTGCAACAGGGTCCCCACTCACCACTCGCAGGAGGGAGGAGAACCCCAAACAATGGTGCGCAAGCCCTGATATAGACTTTTGAAATTGCCTACCCTGTAGCTAAAGACCACCCCCCCCCCCAAAAAAAAACACACATCATACATACATTACAGAAGGAGGTGGTCTACAGCAGAAATCCTGTCTGCCAGGATACCTGATAATGGTCACTGATTGCTTTACCTGGGCAGCCTGGACATTCTTTTGTGATGGTAAATACTTTAGTTCCTGAGTCCAGGTCACAGGCTCACCCTATCCATACACAAATATGTCCCTTAAGTCAGGAAGGCAAAAGACAATGGAGAGGCTTTCTTTCCCATTTCCTTCCTCCTTGCAGAGAAATATTTGAGGTCAATTTGGGAGAGTCAAAATGGCTTTAGGATTGTTCTCCTGTACTATTTCAGACATGTGGTTTATACACTTATGTATGTGTTTGCCTCGTACATTTATAAAAGCTTGTTTTCTACAGTGGTGCTTTGACTTACAAATTTAATCCGTTCCGAAGGCACCTTCGTAGGTCGAAAAATTCGTCAGTCGAAAAGCGCCATTGGAAACGTGAAAAATTCCCATAGGAATGCATTGGAAACGGAAAAATTCGTAAGTCGAAAAACTCTATCTAAAACCGCCATGGTTTCCGTTCGGATGTCGAGAAATTCATAAGCGTGTGGCCATTTGCCCCATTCGCAAGTCGAAAAATTCGGTTGTCGAGTCGTTCGTAAGTCGAGGTACCTCTGTATTTAGGACCTTAGAATTCTTGTAACACAAGGATTACGTATGACGTGCATTAAACCTATAACTTAAACATTCCATACATTAGCATTTCGTTTTATTTATTTGTACATTGGATTGACAGGCCACCTTTATCTCAAGGGGGTGCACTTGGTTCACCCTCCCCCTCCCCCTTTCACCTTCACAACAACCCTGCAAAGTAGGCCAGGCCGAGAAAAGCGGCTTCTGACTCCAAGGTCGCCCCGTGAGCTTCATGTTTGCGTGGGGATTCGAACCCAGCTCTCTCACCTCAGGCCCTAGCCCAACACTCCAACCATTACACCACATCGGCTCCCTCAAAGGAACTTTGGATGGTTTTCTGGTACTATTCCCAATCCGGCTGCTGGCACAGTAAGGTAAGCACTGACACACTGACACACTGACACACACACACACACACACACACACACACACACACACGAGGATCGGCATCATTCATTCAAAGACCCTGACCCTAAAGAGATGGACCGGCTGGTTTCTAACACATCTCCTTCTCTCTCTCTCTCTCTCTTTCTTTCTCTCTCTTCCGCATGCTTCTGGTTCACCTCGCAAGACAACATAATTAAACTGATCAACAGCGGGTGGCAGCCCTTCAATGGCAGACTCTTTCACCTAATCACGCACACAATGGCTTTTGAATTCGCTGTAAGTGAATGTGAGAAGATTGGGACAATACTGCCCACCATTACCCAGAAGGACGAGGAGGTAGGTTTGAGGACAGTGATCCTAGTCTGGGGCCTCGCCCACATGTTCGCTTTCCCCAGGAAATAATAATAATAATAATAATAATAATAATAATAATAATAAATTTTTATTTATACCCCGCCCTCCCCAGTCAAAAACCGGGCTCAGGGCGGCTCACACCAACAGAATTACAATAAAACATAACAACAATTAATTAAAATACAGATTAAAATACAGTATTAAAATTTAAAGTGCAGCCTCATTTCAAGTAGTCCATAAATCCAAGCCATGAGGGAGGAAAACACAGGGGTCAGGCTGAGTCTAACCCAAAGGCCAGGCGGAACAGCTCTGTCTTGCAGGCCCTGCGGAAAGATGACAAATCCCGCAGGGCCCTGGTCTCCTGGGAAAGAGTGTTCCACCAAGTTGGGGCCAGTACTGAAAAGGCCCTGGCTCTAGTAGAGGCCAATCTAGCCACCTTATGGCTTGGGATCTCCAGAATATTGTTATTTTTGGACCTTAAGGTCCTCCGCAGGGCATACCAGGAGAGGCGGTCCCGTAGGTACGAGGGTCCCAAGCCGCATAGGGCTTTAAAGGTCAAAACCAGCACCTTAAACCTGATCCTGTACTCCACCGGGAGCCAGTGCAGCTGGTAAAGCACTGGATGAATGTGATCCCGCGGCCGGGACCCTGTAAGGAGCCTCGCCGCGGCATTCTGCACCCGCTGGAGTTTCTGGGTCAGCTTTAAGGGCACTGTGGACAAATGTCAACCGTTGTTTTTGCAAATGGACATTTGTTATAGAATCCTAGAGCCGTAGAGCTGGGGGGGGGGGTGTCCCGGGGCCCGTCTAGTTCCAACCCCCTGCAAGGCAAGGCAGGAATCTCAACTAGATCACACATGCCAGGATCATAGGGGGAAGGAGAGAGGGAAAAATAGGGGAAGTGAACAACTGGCTTCGCAAATGGTGCAAACAGGAACGGTTTGGATTCCTAGATCACGGTCTGCAGTTTCTTGATGATGGACTTCTGGCAAGTGATGGACTGCACCTCACAAAAGTTGGGAGGAATGTTTTTGCCACAAAACTCAAAAACCTCATCAGGAGGGCTTTAAACTGACTTATGTGGGGGAGGGAGACAGTGGTCCTGAAGGTAGGAGTCTATCAAATGCTGAAGATGATCATCCAAATGTCAAGGACCAAATGGAGCAAGCAGCATGCAGACCTAGTGGTGGGACGAAAATATCCTTAAATAAGAGACATGGGGGAATGATCAACGGTCTTCAATGTCTGTATACTAATGCACAGAGCATGGGAAATAAACAAGATGAACTTGAGCTCTTGGTACAGCAAACTAAATATGACATAATAGGCATCACTGAAACCTGGTGGGATGAGTCTCATGACTGGAATGTAGTAATAGAGGGATACAATCTATTTAAGAGAAATAGACCAAACAGGAAAGGAGGAGGAGTAGCTTTATATGTTAGGGATATGTATACCTGTGAAGAGATCCAGGATTTAAAACTTCAAAGCCAAATTGAGAGTATCTGGGTCAAAATTAAGGGAGAGAAAAACAACAGTGATCTCATTGTGGGAGTTTACTATAGATCCCCAAGCCAAACTGAGGACACAGATGATGCCTTCCTGGAACAGATGGCCAAGCATTCCAAAGGAAGTGAGATAGTAGTAATGGGGGATTTCAACTATCCTGATATTTGTTGGATGTCAAACTCAGCCAAGAGCATAAGGTCGAACAGATTCCTCACTGGCCTTGCAGACAACTTCATTGTCCAGAAAGTGGGAGAAGCAACAAGAGGATCAGCCATTTTAGATCTGGTCCTAACCAATAGTGATGACTTGGTTAGTGGGGTAGAAGTGGCAGGATCATTAGGTGGGAGTGACCATGCTCTTCTGGAGTTTATTATCCAGCGGAAAGGAGCAACCAAGCATACTAAGGTCCAAATTCTAGACTTTAAGAAAGCCGACTTCAGAAAACTTAGGGAAACGCTGGGTGAAATCCCATGGACAGTAATACTAAAAGGGAAGGGAGTTCATGATGGTTGGGAGTTTGTTAAAAGGGAGATATTAAAAGCACAACTTCAGGCAATACCAATGAGACGGAAACATGGAAGGTGCCTAAAGAAGCCAGGCTGGCTATCTAAAGAACTTTTGACTGAGTTAAGATTTAAAAGGGATATGTACAAAAAATGGAAAAGGGGGGAAATCTCCAGAGAGGAATTCAAACATATAGCCAGCACGTGTAGAGACAAAGTCAGAAAAGCTAAAGCACAGAATGAACTCAGGCTCGCCAGAGAGGTTAAAAGCAACAAAAAGGGCTTTTATGGGTATGTCCGTAGCAAAAGGAAAAACAAGGAAACAGTGGGGTCACTCAGAGGAGAAGATGGTGAAATGCAAACAGGGGACAGAGAAAGGGCAGAACTCCTCAATGCCTTCTTTGCCTCAGTCTTCTCCAAGAAAGAAAACAACGCCCGACCTGAAGAATATGGAGCAGATGATTCAGCAGGGGAAACACAGCCCAGAATAAGTAAGGAGGTAGTACAAGAATACTTGGCTAGTTTAGATGTATTCAAGTCTCCAGGGCCAGATGAACTACATCCAAGAGTATTAAAAGAACTGGCAGAGGTGATTTCAGAACCACTGGCAATAATCTTTGAAAATTCCTGGAGAACAGGCGAAGTTCCAGCAGACTGGAGGAGGGCAAATGTTGTCCCTATTTTCAAAAAGGGGAAAAGAGAGGACCCAAACAATTACCGCCCAGTCAGCCTGACATCAATACCAGGAAAGATTCTAGAGCAGATCATTAAGCAAACAGTCTGTGAGCACCTAGAAAGAAACTCTGTGATCACTAAAAGTCAGCATGGGTTCCTGAAAAATAAGTCATGTCAGACTAATCTGATCTCATTTTTTGACAGAATTACAAGCCTGGTAGATGAAGGGAACGCTGTGGATGTAGCCTATCTTGATTTCAGCAAGGCCTTTGACAAGGTGCCCCATGATATTCTTGTAAAGAAGCTGGTAAAATGTGGGCTAGACAATGCTACCATTCAGTGGATTTGTAGCTGGATTACTGACCGAACCCAAAGGGTGCTCATCAATGGCTCCTCCTCATCCTGGAGAGTAGTGACTAGTGGGGTGCCACAGGGTTCTGTCTTGGGCCCAGTCTTGTTCAACATCTTTATCAATGACTTGGATGATGGGCTTGAGGGAATCCTGAGCAAGTTTGCAGATGACACCAAGTTGGGAGGGGTGGCTAACACCCCAGAGGACAGGATCACACTTCAGAATGACCTTAACAGATTAGACAACTGGGCCAAAGCAAACAAGATGAATTTTAACAAGGAGAAATGTAAAGTGCTACACTTGGGCAAAAAAAATGAAAGGCACAGATACAGGATGGGAGACACCTGGCTTGAGAGCAGTACATGTGAAAAGGATCTAGGAGTTTTGGTTGACCACAAACTTGACATGAGTCAGCAGTGTGATGCAGCAGCTAAAAAAGCCAATGCAATTCTGGGCTGCATCAATAGGAGTATAGCATCTAGATCAAGGGAAGTAATAGTACCACTGTATTCTGCTCTGGTCAGACCTCACCTGGAGTATTGTGTCCAGTTCTGGGCACCACAGTTCAAGAAGGATACTGATAAGCTGGAACGTGTCCAGAAGAGGGCAACCAAAATGGTCAAAGGCCTGGAAACGATGCCTTATGAGGAACGGCTTAGGGAGCTGGGTATGTTTAGCCTGGAGAAGAGAAGGTTAAGGGGTGATATGATAACCATGTTCAAATATATAAAAGGATGTCATATAAAGGAGGGAGAAAGGTTGTTTTCTGCTGCTCCAGAGAAGCGGACACGGAGCAACGGATTCAAACTACAAGAAAGAAAATTCCACCTAAACATTAGGAAGAACTTCCTGACAGTAAGAGCTGTTCGGCAGTGGAATTTGCTGCCAAGGAGTGTGGTGGAGTCTCCTTCTTTGGAGGTCTTTAAGCAGAGGCTTGACAGCCATCTGTCAGGAATGCTTTGATGGTGTTTCCTGCTTGGCAGGGGGTTGGACTGGATGGCCCTTGTGGTCTCTTCCAACTCTATGATTCTATGATTCTATGATTCTATGATTCTAAGTTTGTTCCAAAGTCAATACGCTCCTGTGACGCTCATTTGCAGAAATGCTCTACACCTTGCGGAAATAATACCCACATGCAAGAAGTTTCTGCCTGCTCACCCACTGCCCGTTCGCCCACTCCTAGTGGCCAGCCATCGCTCCCGAGTGCCTGCCTGCCTCTCCTTGGCTGCCCCGGCTCAAACACACTCAGAAATGGTGCCAAAAGCCAGGAGGCAACCCAGGAGAGGAGAGGGGTACCCGGCTTGGCGGGGGGTTGCCCGAGGGAAGGAGGGCGGAATGGAGGGGAGGAGAAAATATGGGTGTTGTGACGTGGGGTTCGTGATTTCAGCCCTCTTGACTTCATATGCTGGAGACAGTTCTCTAGTAACACTTCTTTATTCAAGCGAACAAGACTGAGCTCTGAGGAGAGGAAAGCTACATTTATAGGGACGGGGGACTAGCTAGAAAGGGATACATTTTGGAGCGAACAATATCAGGCAATCGCAGTGCTGCCTTTTGGAGGAAACCAATAAGACAGAGGATCCAAATACAGTAGCTAAAATGAACCAATAGCAGCTGTACCTTCTGGAACCAAAAGGCAGTTACTTTACCCCAGGCATCCCCAAACTTCGGCCCTCCAGATGTTTTGGACTACAATTCCCATCATCCCTGACCACCGGTCCTGTTAGCTAGGGATCTATACTCGACTACCTTCCTCTGCTGCTTTATCTGGCTTTCATTAAAAAATAAATAAATGCAGAGCCCTGTTAGCGCCATTCAATGAAGGAAGGCCATCGCTTTGCCGAAGTGTTTCAAGCCCACAGCAGGCTAAAATAGACCCTCAACCATCACAGCCAAGTGCTGGTCAGTTTCTGGCTGGTTCGCAGATTTGGGTGGGAACAGACTTGCTATCCTGCAGACAAATCCAGTGGCGTAGCGTGGGTTGCCAGAGCCCGGGGGTAGGGAGGGAAACAGAGTACGTTCACGCAATCGGCTGCCTAACGGCACCCACGGCACCCAAGAGATCGCAGCCACAGAGATAAGAAAAGAAGAATCGTTCTGGTGGTCTGGAGAGGTCCGCTTCCTGGTGCTCATGGAGAAGCCGTTTTCAACAAAGTCCAGCAACGAAGTCCAGCAACCATTTTAGAGGGCAACCAAAATGGTCAAAGGCCTGGAAACGATGCCTTATGAGGAACGGCTTAGGGAGCTGGGTATGTTTAGCCTGGAGAAGAGAAGGTTAAGGGGTGATATGATAACCATGTTCAAATATATAAAAGGATGTCATATAGAGGAGGGAGAAAGGTTGTTTTCTGCTGCTCCAGAGAAGCGGACACGGAGCAACGGATTCAAACTACAAGAAAGAAAATTCCACCTAAACATTAGGAAGAACTTCCTGACAGTAAGAGCTGTTCGGCAGTGGAATTTGCTGCCAAGGAGTGTGGTGGAGTCTCCTTCTTTGGAGGTCTTTAAGCAGAGGCTTGACAGCCATCTGTCAGGAATGCTTTGATGGTGTTTCCTGCTTGGCAGGGGGTTGGACTGGATGGCCCTTGTGGTCTCTTCCAACTCTATGATTCTATGATTCTATAAGAGCACAGGTGCATTGCAGCAGCACCAGGCGTTGATATTTTGCATCCCTAATAATTTTGCCCCCCCCGCCCCCCCACACTATGCCACTGGACAAATCCGAACGCATGCTCAATAAAGCCGGGGATTCAGCTGACCTTGCGTGGCACGGGGAGTAGATCAATTGGTAGAGAACATACCTTGCAAACTAAATATGCCCGGTTCATTCCCTGACGGCATCTTTAGGCAGGGCTGGGAACGTTACCTTCCTGAAACAATGGACTGGCATGGCTCAGTATAACACAGCTTTCCCACTCCTGTGTGAGCTTTCTGCCAGAAAATTGATGATCAGTCGTCCCAGTCAGGCCTTCTGTTTGCCTCTCTTGCAGCTTTTCATTGAGTCGATTGCCAGGGAGTCGAGTCATGGAGTGTGGATTGGGCTCAGAAAGTACGAGAGCGGCTGGAAGTGGATTGATGGGACACCGTACCATAAAAATCAAAGGCAAGTGTCTGGGGAAGCCTCTACTGTAAAGGAACCCCTGGGTGTTTTCTCCTTCCCATGCTGAAAGCAGCTTATGGAAGCCTGCCTTTCCCCTACTACAAGAAGTCTGAAGAAGCGGGAATAGGGCAGACTCGGAAAACGAGGTTCTCTTGGCATTCTGATGAAAATAATAATAATAATAATAATAATAATAATAATAATAATAATAATAATATTTATACCCCGCCCTCCCCAGTCAAAACCGGGCTCAGGGCGGCTCACACCAATAAAATTACAATAAAACATAAAAAGCAATTAATTAAAATACAGATTAAAATACAGTATTAAAATTTAAAATGCAGCCTCATTTTAAGTAGTCCATAAATCCAAGGCACGAGGGAGGAAAACACAGGGGTCAGACTAAGTCCAACCCAAAGGCCAGGTGGAACAGCTCTGTCTTGCAGACCCTGCGGAAAGATGACAAATCCCGCAGGGTCCTGGTCTCCTGTGAAAGAGCATTCCACCAAGTTGGGGCCAATACTGAAAAGGCCCTGGCCCTAGTAGAGGCCAATCTAGCCACCTTATGGCTCAGGATCTCCAGAATATTGTTATTTGTGGACCTTAAGGTCCTCCGCAGGGCATACCAGGAAAGGCGGTCCCGTAGGTACAAGGGTCCCAAGCCGCATAGGGCAAAACCAGCACCTTAAACCTGATCCTGTACTGGAGCCAGTGCAGCTGGTAAAGCACTGGATGAATGTGATCCTACGGCTGGGACCCCGTAAGGAGCCTCGCGCGGCATTCTGCACCCGCTGGAGTTTCTGGGTCAGCTTCAAGGGCAGCCCCGCGTAGAGCGAGTTACAATAATCAAGCCTGGAGGTGACCGTCGCATGGATCACTGTGGCCAGATCAGGGCGAGAGAGGTAAGGGACCAATTGCTTGATACGGCGGAGATGGAAAATGCCACCTTTGCTGTGGATGCAACCTGCGCCTCCATGGAAAGGGAGGCGTCGAAGGTTACACCCAAACTCTTGACAGAAGGCGCTGGCACTAATTGAGCCCCGGCAAGAGATGGGAGTTGGTCCCACCCCAACCCAGCCAGAGGACCTCTGAGAAGCTACCTTGTTCACACCTCCAGTCAATGCACAGACAGAAACACAATCGCGCTTCAAATTTTGGTCTTCTCCGAATTTCGCAGCGCAATTCACCAGCCATTCTAGGCATCCCTGTTTGGATAGGCCTACTACACAAGGTGCTTGGAAGATGGAAGCGAGTTTTAATCTGCCGATTAGTTTCCGGGACCAATTCAAAGTGCTGGTTTTGACCCATAAAGCCTTAAGCGGCTCAGGAGCACAAAACCTCAAGAACCACCTCTTTCCATAGGAACCTACCCGGACCCTGAGATCAACTTCTGAGGCCCCTCTTCGTGTGCCTCCTCCACAAATGTTCCAGAGGTTGGTAACACGAGAGTGGGGCCTTTTCTGTGGTGGCTCCCTGTCTGTGGGACGCTCTCCCCAGGGAGGTTCGCCTGGCAGCTTCATTGCATTTTTTTGGTGCCAGGTGAAAACAATCATCTTTAACCAGGCCTTTGGCCGATTAACCTCCACTGCCGTTTTAAATGTGTTTGGGGGGGGGGGAGGATTATTGGTTTGTTTGTTGTTCCTCTTATTTTTATTATGTATTTTGTGGTTTTTTATATTGTAATCTTATGTTGAGAGCCGCTCTGAGATCTGCTACTCTGAGATCCGCAATGCAGGAATCTCAGCGAAAGCTTCCGCGAGGGGTGGCCATCCAACCTCTGCTTTGTTCTAAGAATTCTAAGGTCTCTAATATAGAATAAATGCTCATGAATGCGCAAGGCAAACACACATACCGTACATAAGCAGGTAAGCCACATGTCTGAAATAGTACAGGAGGGCAATCCTGAAGCCATTTGAACTCTCCCCAAAGGGCCTCAGATATTTCTCCGCAAGGAAGAAGGAGATGGGAAAAGCTTTCCGATTGTCTTTTCACTTGCAAATCCCATTAACAAAACTTCCTGGAATGTAGTGGGGCTTACCCTTCCCCGCAAATCCACTCTGGCAGGTATCTGTTAAGCTGAGGTAGAGGTAAAGGGACCCCTGACCGTTAGGCCCAGTCACGAACAACTCTGGGGTTGTGGCGCTCATCTCGCTTTATTGGCCGAGGGAGCCAGCGTACAGCTTCCAGGTCATGTGGCCAGCATGACTAAGCCGCCTCTGGCGAACCAGAGCAACACACGGAAACGCCGTTTACCTTCCCACTTGGAGCGGTACCTATTTATCTACTTGCACTTTGATGTGCTTTCGAACTGCTAGGAGCAGGGACCGAGCAACCGGAGCTCACCCCGTCACAGGGATTCGAACCGCCGACCTTCTGATCGGCAACCCTAGGCTCTGCAGTTTAGACCACACGCCACACGCGTATAAGGATGTAAATAAGATATTCAGGAACTAAATGATTTTCCATCTTAGAGGAATGGCTACCCAGGCAAGGAAATCAGAAAGACCTTATCAGGTATCCTGGCAGACAGGAGAGAAGCCAAGTATTCACATTTCTGTGTAGACGGCTTCCTGTAATGTATATATGATGCTTTCGATGTGGTCTTTGGCTAAGGGGTGTGCAATTTCAAAAGTCTTAAAAGGGGCTTGCACATTTTATTTGGGGTCTCTCTCACTTCCTTGCAAACAGGGGAGGGAACTTTGTTGCAACAGAAATAAAGAACTTCTTTCTTTCACTGGATGTTGTCTCCATCCATTCATCTCTGACCGATCATGGACTTGGGGAGTTGGGCAGCAAAAACCATGCACACACACCCCATTTTCTATATTGGCATAAAAACCTCCAAGTAAGGAGAGTTCACAACCTCCCAAGAGAGACCGTTCCCCTGTCAAACAGCTCCAGCTGTCAGAAAGTTTTTTCCTGATGTTTAGTCGAAGTCTCCTTTCTTGTAGCTTGAAGCCCTTGGATTGAGTCCTCCCCTCCAGAGCAGGAGAAAACAAGCTTGCTCCCTCTTCTATGTGACAGCCCTTGAGATATTGGAGGCAGGGCCGTTTTACCCATTGAGGCTAGTGCCAAGTTCTGGAGGGTGGCAGGCGAGAGTCCGGGGAACACCAAACGAGTGCGCTGAGTGAGCGAGGGTGCGTGCGCCACTCCCGCCGAGCGTTGGGTCAGTTTTTTTCCCTTTTAGCCTGCAGGCGCTGAATTCTGCGGGGCGCCAGAAGGCTAAAAGGGGGGAAAAACGAGCCGACGCTCAGCGGGAGCAGCGCATGCGCCCTCGCTCACTCAGCACAGGCCCACTCGCTCTGTGTGTTGCCTGCCGTGGCCACCACGGCATGAAGCAGCCAGCTGAGCCAGGAGGCGCTGCGGCCAGCCTCTGCCTCTTCCCTGCCGGAGGAGCTGCCCTCCAGCTGCTGCCCGCCTCCTCCAGCCCTAAAAAAAAAAGGAAAGGGGGGGCATCATAGGGATCTTTGCACCACGGCACCGGATATGCTTAAGACGGCCCTGATTGGAGGCTGGCTAGCCTATCTCGTCTCAGTCTTCTCTTTTCATGGGCGTACCCAGGATGGGGCAGGGGGGGCAGCTGCCCCCCAGAAGCTATATATATATATATATATATATATATATATATATATATATATATATATATAGAAGATCACGCGGCTCCTCGAGAAGCACAAGGCGGCCGCTGCAGCCGCGGCTGCTCAGCCCCTGCAGCAACGCCTCGGAGCCGTTGTGACTGCGGCCGTGCCTTGCCTCGCCCTTGCCCGCCCTGCCACCCCCTCTCGCTCAAACGTCTGCCCCGCGCTCAGCCGGAGACTTTGCTGCCCGTTTCCCTCGAAGCGGGAAAGAGAGACGACTCTGGAGCAAGTGCGAGCCTGCCTTGGAAACAAACTCCTAGCAAGGCTGCGGAGCACGGTGCGGCGAGCAAAGGCTGCGCTTGGAAGCAGCGCTCGCCGCGGCTCCAGGAGCCGAGCTGGGCCAGGCAAGTGCAGTCGCTCACGCCCCTCGAATGGCAGGAGGCGAAGCGGGGCGCTCCGCCAGGCGCCCTTCTCTCTGCCGCCACCAGCCAGGGATTAATTGAGCATCCCGAGAGGTGATTGGCTGGAGTCTTGGGAGGTATTTGCATGAGCAGCAGAGCCGAGGGAGGGAGGCTCCCCCTTGGATATCTTTCCCCCTTCCCCGCCGAGGGAGGCTTCTTGTGGCTTACTCTCCCCATCACTCCTCCCTCTCTCCCTCCCTTCCCCACGCAGCGGACCCTTGATGCCCGCATTTGGAATGAGCAGCCAAGGGAATGATGGCGCAGCTCGCCATCGTAGCTCCCGGGGAAGAGGCACCGGCCGCTGGCTATGGGGCAGCGATCCAGCCCTGGGAGCAGCACAAGCGCCGGTCAGAGGAACCTGCCGGCGAGCTAAGCGGGGGTGTGTGTGTGGAGGCTGCATTTCTGGTCTGTTTGCACTTCTTTGGGAGGATTGTGGTGTCGTCAGGCCTGCTGGCCTTGCAGCCCCGCCCACGTTTCCACCCACTTTGTGGTCCCTCCCCTCCCGTGCCTTGGCCCCGCCCCAAACGACCATGGCTTGCCCCCCCCGTTTTGATCCTGGGTACGCCCATGCCTCTTTTCCAGGCTAAACATACCCAGCTCCTTCAACTGTTCCTCATAGGGCTTAGTTTCTGGACCCTTGGTCATCTTGCCTCCCCTCGTCTGCACATGTCAAACCCTTCCTTAAGTTGTGGTACCCAGAACTGGACAAAGGTGTGGTAGTTGGAAAGTAGTTGGACACAGAGGCAGGACAGAGTATCAGGTGTGCTGGGCATTTTTGTTAGGTGTACAGAACATAACCAAAGTAGGATTGCAATCTGGATTGATGAAGGCTGCCTCTCCTTTTTTTTCAGCTTCTGGAACAATGCAACCCTGATCCCTGGGCCAGTACCGGAAGAATGTGGCGAAGTTCTCAACGATTGCGATACTCCAGGCTTCTGCTGGGATGACGCAGACTGTATTGATCAAAAAAGCCCAGTTTGTACGATGTTCCCAGAGCCAATGTATTTGCCTTAAGCTCTGCATTCCCCGATCTCTACACAAGAGGGACAGAGGCCCATTTCATCCCAAGAAACCAAAGGATAACCCAGCCAGCTAGCCTACACAGAGAGACGGGGAAGGAATCTCCTCCACTCTCTGGCTCTCACACCTTATCAATAATGTTGCTTCCCTAAATTGGGAGACCTTATTTTGAACCCCTCAAAGATGCAGACGATGAAGACCCAAAATAAAACCATTTGCCTCCTCATGTATACTCCTTTCCCAGTTTTCCATCTTCGGGGGAGTTTCCTCACAAGCACCACGAATAATAATATTTTTTTTAAAGGGGAAATTTTATCTGGAAATGTCATGTAGCAGGAAAGGAGGAGAAATGCTCTTTGAAGTTTCCCACCAACCCTCTTCGTTGAAATACAGTGGTGCTTCGCTAGACGAAATTAATTCGTTCCACGAGTCTTTTCTTATAGCGAAAAATTCGTCTAGCGAATCCCATAGGAATGCATTGAATTTTTTTTGAATTTCCCCCCCATAGGAATGCATTAATTGAATTTCAATGCATTCCTATGGGAAACCGCGATTCGCTAGACGAATTTTTCGTAAAACGCATTCATCTAGCGAGGCAAGCTCCGCTCAAAAAATCCTTTCGTTAAGCGGAAATTTTGTTAAGCAGGGCATTCGTTAAGCGAGGCACCACTATAAATAAAGGAGTGTCTCTCCACCGTGGCGTAGTCTGGACAAGACGCCCTTTTAAGATCCATCGAAAGGCGAGAGATTCAGTGTGGTGTAGTGGTGAGAGTGTTGGGCTAGGACCTGGGAGAGACCAGCATTCAGATCCCCACTGGGCCTTGAAGCTGACAGGGTGACCTTGAGGGGCCAGTCCCTGGCTCTTAGCCTGACCCATGGGTCAGCAAACTAAGGCCCGGGGGCTGGATCCAGCCCAATTGCCTTCTGGATCCGGCCCGCAGACAGTCCGGGAATTGCCATGTGGATCTGATTCTAATCGTTGGGGCTGCACCATTTCTGCACCCCTCCCTCACACACACCGTGGCAGCGCCTCCTCCTCCCTCCCTCCCTCCTCCCGGCTTCTCCCCGCCCTGCCTAGAGGAGGAAGGGAGCTGGGCTTTGTTGGTGTTAGCAGCAGGAGCACTCAAGCAGCTGCCATTTTAAGCAGCCCCTCTCCGGAGCCCTTTCACACGCCACTCATCATTCTGCCCGGACACCCATCGTTCTGCCCGGAAAATGAGGTCCAGTACTGAGGGCCTTCTGGCGGTTCCCTCGTTGCGAGAAGCCAAGTTGCAGGGAACCAGGCAGAGGGCCTTCTCGATAGTGGCGCCCACCCTGTGGAATGCCCTCCCGTCAGATGTCAAAGAGAGAAACAGCTACCAGATTTTTAGAAGACATCTGAAGGCAGCCCTGTTTAGGGAGGCTTTTAATGTTTAATCGATTATTTTATTTTCTGTTGGAAGCCGCCCAGAGTGGCTGGGGAAACCCAGCCAGATGGGCGGGGTATAAATAAATTATTATTATTATTATTATTATTATTATTATTATTATTATTATTACTACTCATCGCACCTCCGCCGCTGCCGCCACCAGCCCTTGCCATTCGCAAGACACAGGAGCCACGGTTGGCTGAGCGCCCCTCTCGAGCGCCCCCATTTAAAGCAGCGCCTCTCCGGAGCCCCCCCTATATATATATATATATATATATATATATATATATATATATATATATATATAGTCTGGCCCCCACAAGGTCTGAAGGACAGTGGACTGGTCCCCTGCTGAAAAAAATTGCCAACCCCTGGCCTAACCTATCTCAAGGTCACAGACTGGTCGGATGCAGAGGAACAGCGGGAGGAACCAACTCTGGAGCCCCCAAGGGAAGGAGGCTCAGATCCCCAGAAAGGGGTGTGGGACAACAATAAGGGCTCAGAGGGAGAAGACTGGGGGGAGGAGGTGTCGGAAGCTGAAGTGGCAACAGGGCTTAGTGAGATGGGACAGTCAGTGGCAGAGAGAAATCCAGAATCAGAGGGTGAAGCTGAAGCAGGAGAAGGAAGGGGGCCAAGAGGCAGACAGGAATCAGTCTGGTGAAGATTCGTGGTGCTGAGACAAGCTCTCCTCTCCTTGGTCTCCCAGAACCAGGAGTGGCATAAAGCTGGGGGAGCAAAGACAGACTCGCACAGTCTCCGGTTGCTTGGGGGAAACCCTGGAGAGGAGGAGACAGCTGTGGGGAGCCGGGGAGCCGTAGTCTCGGCAACTGATGCATTGGGGAGGGGGGGCAAGACCTGAGCTGCTGTGCTCATTAGGCCTGACACTCCTGTGCAGATCCTGTTTTGCTAATAAAGAGTTAACTGCAACTCATTCGTTGTGGTTTACTGCTGGTTCACTGTTGGTTAAATGAGGCTCCCTGAAGGAAAAGGTGGGGTAGAAATGCAATTAACAAACAAATTGGCCAGGTCCGTTGCTGTTAAGCAGCAAAGACCATTGTCTTTGCTTTGGGCACCAATCACCCTTCCAGGACCACTGTGTCTAATTTTGTGAGAATTCAGAGAAGTGTAGATTTTGAAGGATGGCTATGTTTTAGTTCTCATGATGTTCCAGAAAGTTCAATTAGTTGAGTTCACCTCTAAATGTGAACTAAATCCATTCCCCCCATTCTAGCTCCTCTATGACCTGTTGTTTTTTAATGTTTTTATTTAATTCTTGATTCCCCCCTTCCATTCCCTCCCCCGAAGCTTAAGTGGAGGTTAGAGAATGTCCAGACGTCACTGAGCATTTTTCCAGCTTTATCGGGGCAGTTATATTCATTCTGCTTTCATCCTGATTTGCTCGCAGGATGTTCACATGCATTGCTGTTATTCATTCGTACACCCCACATTTCCCAATGCATTTTCTCAGCGCTTTCCCAAAAATCTGTGGCTATTTTAAGTGGAATCGTTGTGCTACGGCAGGCGTGTCCAACAGGTCGATCGCAATGTACTGGTGGATCACGGGGTTTTCCTGGTCGATCCTGGTTGATCTATGGACACCCTGCTATGTATTCAAAAAAGAAAAAGGGGGGAAGGGAAAGGGGGGAAGCTGAACTCGGGATCCCTAAAAAAAAAGCTCAGCAACCCTGACAATGGGTAGTTCACTGCCAGTTTTTTTAATGACAGCCGGAGATGAATTTGTGCAGGGACTACACACGTGAAATGGATTTTATATTTATATAAACAACAGAGGGGCTGCTGTAAGGAATTTATAAAGGTCAGCTGTGAGAATGGACTAACATCAAGAGAAGGATGGAGAGATTAAAGAATGAAGTCGCTACATCAGGAAGTAATGGACGTAGGTTTGCAACAGGAGCGTAAAACCTGATTTTTTTCAACAACAAAAAATGTATTAAGTTTAAATAATTTGGACTGATTTGTAAACATGGGGGGAAAACAATAAAAAATAATGGGGGGGGGAATCAATAGTCTCAAGACATTCTGAGAAATGAAAATTTATTTACTGTAACGGTCTGGGGACTTCTGACGGGAAATGGCCACAACACTGCCGTGAGATGGGGGACAGGAGGTGGGTCCTGATCCGACGGGATGCTGGGATCACAAGCACATACCCACACTGGCTTCTGCGTCTCCTTCTCCTCTTCCCGCCCTTCCACAGCTGCTCATCTCCAGCCCAACTGGAGCTCTGTCTGACACATGACGTAAGCCAACTCATCACACTCCTGGGAGAAAAGCGATCCGTTTTGGAGGTAGGCGCAGCCCTTGGGAGGCAGTTTCCCATGCCTGCGACACAGGAAAGGAGAAGATGTTGGTTTTTCTTTATCTTAAGGTGGTCAATGGTGCTACTCAGAGGTGCGTGTTTGCAGTTTCACCTACTTAGCTGCACACCTGTGGTCTCTTGACTATTTGGCTAATTAAAAGGGGAGTTTACTTTCTGCACCGGATGCAGGAAGGGATGGGATAGAATAATGGAATATTTGAAAACTGTATTTAGGTTGAAGAAATGTTTTGTAGGCTGCTGGTGAGGACTAGTGAGGAGGAGTGATGGCTTGCCGTTTTTGACTGTTACGCTTTTCAAAATAAAACTAAGCAAAGATATTGTGGACTGTCCAGCGCCCCCTCCATTTCGGGGGCGGAGCCGAGGAGCCAAGCAGCCGCCCGCCAGGTTCCGGCGACACGCGTGGAGGTGCTGGCGGCGGCGGCTGGGCGGCAGGCAGGTGGTGGGCGGCAGGCGGCGGGCAGGCTCGCAAGCGCCCCCTCCATTTCGGCGCCCTAGGCCATGGCCTAGTTTGCCTAAATGGAGGCACCGGCCCTGTGTGAACAGCCTTTTATTTCTACGCAGGGACGTCTTTACCATTGGGCGTAGTGGCACAGTGAGCCAGGGCGCCAAGCTGTGGAGGGCACCAGGCGGAGAGTCCGGGGAGAGTCTGGGCTACACGCCGCAACTGCTGCCCCCAGCGCCCCTCCCTCCTTCCCCTACTTCTCCACCACCTTACACAGAGCCTGCTTCCTCCCGCTGCACCCACCACCTCTGCACTCCTTCACACGAACCATGTTTCTTTCCCCTGCCCGATCCCCTCCCAGTCCCACTCTCTCCTCCCGAAGATGGCGAGGAGCTCTCCTCCCGAAGATGGCGAGACTGCGGCTGAGTGAGCGCACTTCTCTGCTGCAGCGACACAGACGGCCCAGTTTGCTTCGCCTGTCCCTGCCCAGACAAGACCCCCGCCTGCCTCCTTTGCCGTCCCCATCGCGCCCGGCTGCCCAGTCTCACACCATGATCCCACCTGCGAGCCGATGCCCGGCTGCGCGTGAGCAGCATGGGGCAGTAGCGTGAGGGCGGGAGCAGCCTTTCCTTAAAAAGGTCAACAACTTTGGGGTCTCCCCCCCCTTTAAAAAAGTTGACAAGTCTGGGAAATAGGGGGGACAGCTGGAGGGATCTTTGCACCACGGCGCTGGATATGCTTAAGACGGCCCTGTTTCTAGGCTCCAGTTGCTGTGCACACTGTGTTGGCGAAAAAGTCCAACAGAAGCAGGGGGGTTTCCCCCTCTATTGTGGAGCCCTAGAGTTGTAATAACCTCCCTAGTGAATGACACCTGGCAGGTCTACCCTTCCTTTAATTCAGGGATGAGGAACCTTTGACCCTCCAGATGTTTCTGAGTCGTTCTTCCTCATCAACTCCAGCGAGCGTGCCCAATTGCAAGGGATGATGGGAGTTGTAGTTTAGCAACGTCTGAAGGGCCAAAAGTTCCCCACACCTGCTTTAAGTGTATGGCTGCATGCAAAATATTCTGACTGATAAAGAAATGAGCGAGGCCCTGAGGCAATAGAAGACTGCTTTTTGTTGCTTTGGGGGCTGGGGAGAGAGAGAGAGAGATGGTATATATAAAAAGGTGAATTCCCTATATACCAAGATCTAGGTTTGGGGCAAGTACTCCTTGATGAGAGAACCCTGGCAGAGATTTAAAATCTCAAAATACGCAGCAAAGCAAAGCACGGAAATATAAGCTGTCATACCTTTAAAATATCCCCTTATAAGTTGCTTCCAAAGTTCCCCACTTCCCATAGCATAGAAGACGACACAGTTGGTAAGTTAAAAATGATTTACTTACAAACTCTCCAAAGGTCAGATTCATGTGCTTTTCCATACGGCAGTCCGAAAAACACGCGCTCTCCCCGCCCCCGCCGCCGCAAGGGCTGGCCTCAGGGGATCGGCCCCTGCTGTGTCGCGCGCGATCGCGCTCTCCCTGCCGCCTCCGCCGCTGAAAGGGCTGGCCTCAGGGAATCGGCCCCGTGATTGGCCGCTGCCGCGGCACGTGGAATCGCGCTCTCCCCGCCGCCTCCGCCGCCGCAAGGGCTGGCCTCAGGGGATCGACCCTGTGATCGGCTGCTGCCGCTGCTGTAGCACGCATGATCGCGCTCTCCCCGCCGCCTTCGCCGCTGCAAGGGCCGGCCATCTGCCGGCCTCGGGGGATCGGGCCCTCACTGTCCCGCGCCCGGCGCCGCTGCTGCAAAGCCAGCCTTCTGTGCCTCGTGGGATCGGGCCCCCACCGCTGCCGCCAGCTGCGGCACCTGCCATAGGGCTGGATAGGGCCCTCGCCACTACTGCCGCCGGCCTCCCGCCAACCACGCTTCCTGCCGATCCGGCCCTATGGCCGGATCAGGCCCTCGCCGCCGCTCAGCCGGCCTCCTGCTGCCCCGCGCTCCCTGCCCCTCGCAGGCCTCCTGCTTGCCTTTAAAGTGCCTTTTTTAAAGGCCCTGGGACGAATTAATCCGTTTCCAATGCATTCCTATGGGAAACATCGTTTCGACTTACAAATGTTTCTACTTACGAATGTGCATTCGGAACGGATTAAATTCGTAAGTAGAGGTTCCACTGTATATAGATATATTTAAAGTAGATGAATAAATGAGCAAATTAAGTTAATTTGGAATATGCAGAAAATATAAAATAAATAAATTTAAGGAACCGCAGAAAGAAGGGGAGTCGAGTTTTGAAATGTTAAAACGACTGTAAAATTACAGTGGTACCTCGGTTTACGAACTTAATCTGTTCCGGAAGTCTGTTCTTAAACCAAAACTGTACTTAAATCGAGGCGCGCTTTCCCTAATGAGGCCTCCCGGCGGTGGTGCCCTTCTACCATTCGGCTTCCGTTCACAAACTGGGACACTACTTTTGCGGTTTTGCGGAGTTCATATACCAAATAGTTCATGAACAGGGCTGTTCTTAAACCAAGGTACCACTGTACGGAAATGTATAAAATTGAAAATCATAAATAAAATAATAATAATAATTGAAACCCAATAATAATAATAATAATATTATAGCTTAATACTGAGTAACCAATCTCGTGACAAACGAATTAGGGAGTATGGGGGTGCCAGATTCACTTACATTTCGGGGTAATAGAGAGAGCCATCTGCCCATCTCCATTGCTTCATGACGATGTCGTACGTCAGGCCCATCCAGAATTTGTAGTATTGATTCTTGCCGCGGTGCTTGCGGAAATGTTTCCTTGATTCAAACCTCAGGAAGTTCTACAAGGCAAAGCCACAAGTACCCTGCCTTCAGGAGGGGAGATCCACCACCGCTTTTCAACCTAATGTTCAAAAGCCTGAGTATGTGAGCTGTTAGTTCAAGACTCCGGCAAGGGAAATCTGCCGCTCTCCCCTTGCAACCAGCTCAGCAAAAAATGGGAGGAGAGGAACAAAGGGATGGCAGAAAGCAATAAGGCAGGGGTCGGCAAGGCTTACCGGGTATGGGCCAGATCCTCCGTGGGCCATACCTGCCAAGTTGCTGTCAGAGAAATAAGGGACCGGGCCGGAAATAGCAGACCGGAAGTAGCGCTGCCGCCATTTTGGAACTGGGCGGAGCATGCTCAGAAGTGACTTTTGATGCTGCTTTGCCCAGTTCCAAAATGGCCGCCGCGCCAGAAGTCGCACTGCAGCCATTTTGGAACTGGGCGGAGCAGCATCAAAAGTCGTTTCTGAGCATGCTCCGCCCAGTTCCAAAATGACCGCCGCACCAGAATAAACCGGGGAAAAACAAAAAAATCCGTTTTTTTAAAAAAATAGGAACAGCTGGGAAAACGGGGATTTCCCGGGGAAAACGCCTGCTCAGAAAACGCCTGCTCAGAAGCAGTTTCCGGCGTCTGGGCATGCGCAAAAGCGATTTCCGGAGGCACGGGAGAGAGTCCCCGCACCATGCTGGTTTAGTGCAGTGCGTGGGGACTCACTGAGCGGGTGGCTTTGTTTGGGGGCCGATTAAAGGGCCACCGTAGGTCACTTCCAGCCCATGGGCCGCAGGTTGCCGACCCCTGCAATAAGGGATATTGGGCATCCCACCTGCTTTGGTCTCTGTTCCTGCCCATGTCTGGCTTCGGCCCCACCCACCACTGGCACACGGCCCCTGACCCATCTTCCCTGG
Source organism: Zootoca vivipara (assembly GCF_965207765.1). Classification (NCBI taxonomy): domain Eukaryota; kingdom Metazoa; phylum Chordata; class Lepidosauria; order Squamata; family Lacertidae; genus Zootoca; species Zootoca vivipara. The sequence goes on along the minus strand of NC_142592.1, from coordinate 68,825,685 downwards.
GGGGATGAGGCCCTCAGCAGATACAAGGGTTTCGCATCGAGAGCCTGGGAAGTTCTTTAGAGAACAGAGCTGATTCTACTTCAACATGTCCAAACAGGAACTAATTTTAGTTCGCTTTTCGCCCCTTTGCAAATGATCCCCTGAGCAAAACCACTATTTCAGCATTTGGAATGCTACAGATTTTCAGTGCTAAGGTACGAAATATATGTAGGAAGACTAAAGGCTCCTACACACTTCTGTTTGCCTCATGGCAAGGGATCAGGAGGTTTTTCCTTCACCCCACCCATTTCCCCCAGGAAAGCCTGCCATTGACTGCCGAATCGGAAAAAACATCCATCTGCAAAAACCTGGATGGCGTTGGTTCCGTTTCAGCAGCAAACACCAGGTTTTCCTGGACCCGGGACTAGAAATTTCACAGAACAAATGCTGCTCTTATTAATTGCTTTTTAATAAAGGCCATAAGGTTATAATGGTTAGGGGATTTTTGTTTGGGGATTTTCTTTTTCTTTACTTTTTTTTTGTGCACCATTCCTGGAGGTACCGCGATACCAAGTATAGCTTGTGGAACAAATTGTAGTTAAAAGATGCTAGCAAAAGAACAGGTCTTCTATGCTTTTGCAGAAACTGTGGTGAAGAAGAGCAGCAAGAAAAACAAATGTTGCATGCTTCGGTGAAATAAAGGAACATGGCTTTGTGGCTAAAAACAGCATGTAGAGGGGTGAGAACATAATGCTAAATCAGGGAATTCACAAATATGAGAAATGGTCGCCACATTCAGAGGAATGGGAGAAGGGGAACAGGGGCGGAGAATTTAATATTGTAGTAGGCGGACGTGATAGGCTGTGACCCCTAGACAGGGGAGGGAATTTTGCGCTTGGTAAAAGGTAAAGGTAAAGGGGCCCCTGACCATCAGGTCCAGTCGTGTCCGACTCTGGGGTTGCGGCGCTCATCTCGCTCTATAGGCCGAGGGAGCCGGCGTTTGTGAGCAACAGGAGCTCACGCCGTTGCAGGGATTCGGACCGCCGACCTTCTGATCAGCAAGCCCTAGACTCTGTGGTTTAACCCACAGCGCCACCTGGGTCCCTGCAACGGGGTGAGCTCCCGTTGCTCGGTCCCAGCTCCTGCCCACCTAGCAGTTTGAAAGCACATCAAAGTGCAGGTAGATATATAGGGACCGCTCCAGCTGGAAGGTAAACGGCGGTTCCGTGCGCTGCTCTGGTTCTCCAGAAGCAGCTTTGTCATGCTGGCCACATGACCTAGAAGCTGTCTGCAGACAAACGCTGGCTCCCTTGGCCTATAGAGCGAGATGAGCGCCGCATCCCCAGAGTCGGACACGACTGGACCTGATGGTCAGGGGCCCCTTTACCTTTACCTTTTGCGCTTGGAGATAGCATAAAAGATTCTGCTGTGATGATTTTCAGGTGTGCCTGCTTTTTCGAGTCACCCGCCTTGCAAGTGTGTCTTTTCAATAATTTTTTTGCTGCTTCACCAATTATGTTCGGAAACTATTTTTAGGGTCTCAAGGATTCAAGCCTTGAGATTGGTATTTTTACGTCTAACAGTACCTATCGGGTGTTGGGTTTTTTTTATATATATATCGCAGATTATTCTCTAAGGACACAGTCCAGTCATCAGAGGGGTTGCGCTAAAGGTATAATATCTGGTGGGGGCGCAGCTGAACTACCGCTACGTGTTATGGGGGTGAGGCATGGAGAGGGGGAACCCTGAAGCTATCAAGCCTTGCCCATCTCCATCCCCGCAGAAAAGCGGACAAGCCCCAGTACCATCTGTTCTGTGTTGTTGTAGATGACGGCCAGGGAGGAGAACTCGTCTCTGCAGAAGCCCATGCTGGAATGCCACCCCATCGCCCTTTCTCGGAAAAGGTAGCAGGAATCTTTCTGCTGCACCCACTGCATCTTGCACACACTGCAGTTGATAGCTAAAAAGGGGGGAGGGGTGGTTGTGCATGAAAAGCTTGACAGTTGTACAGAAGTATCATTTATCCCCCTCCTCCCTACCCCTGAATGGGCCGAAACGGTGAAAGGCAGTGCCAGATTTACGTACAGTGGTACCTCGACTTACGAATGATTCGACTTGCGAATGTTTCGAGTTACGAACAGAGTTCTGTCCGCCACTTTGGATGCGCTTTAGATAGGATTTTTCGACTTACGATTTATTTATTTATTTTAAAATCCCCATTGGCTTCGACTTACGATTTTTTTGACTTACGGAGGTCCGTTCGGAACAGATTAAATTCATAAGTCGAGGTACCACTGTATAAGCTAAACAAGCTCTAGCTTAGGGCCACGGTGTCTTCGGGCCCCCCAAAAAAATTTAAAGGGGGAAAAAACTGGGTGTACATTTCCAAAATATAAGCTAAAAACAAATAAAATAAAACCTATATACAGTTAGAGCTTAGTAATTATTTCACTATTAATATGTACTTCTTCTTAATTGTATTTCACTATAAATATACTTCTTCTTAATTGTATTTCAGTTTAACCATTACTTTGATAAAATACATTTTTTGTGATGTGCAAATGGCTTTAGATACCTATTAGGTCAACAAATCACCATATAGCAGGCATGTCCAACAGGTAGGTCATGATCTACCGGTAGATCACTAGCTCCCCACAAAGAAGCTAAAAAACTTTGGCTCCCCTAAAAAAAGCTCAACATCTTTGCCCTGAACCCCTAAAATGACCTGAACCACCAAAAACAGGGCTTTCCCTCCTAAAAATAATAATAATAAAAGCTCAACATCGCTTTCCTCTTCCCTAAAGAAGCTCAACAACTTTTACGTGAACCCCCCATAATAATGAACGAATGATTAGCTGGTTTAAGAGACATACCTGCCAAGTTCCTGTCGGAGAAATAAGGGGTCGGACCAGAAGTAGCGGACCGGAAGTAGCGCTGCTGCCATTTTGGAACTGGGCGGAGCATGCTCAGAAGCGACTTTTGATGCTGCTCTGCCCTGTTCCAAAATGGCCACCGCACCAGAGGTCGCGCTGCAGCCATTTTGGAACTGGGCAAAGCAGCATCAAAAGTCGCTTCTGAGCATGCGCCAGAATAAACCAGGGGGAAACAAAAAAACCCACCGTTTTCCCAGCTGGGAACAGCTGGGAAAACGGGGGTTTCCCGGGGAATACGGGAAACTTGGCAGCTATGTTAAGAGAATGGGGAGGGACACACAACAATGCCCACATCTACCTTTGCCGATCTGTAGCTGTTTCAGAATTTCAGTCAAGATGAGGACCTGCAGATCTATCAGGTCATTGTGATTCTCTACCTGTATCGACACATTGTCCACTTCAAAAGAGAACCAAAGACAAGACGGGTTGAGTGGACTGAAGACCAAAATCCATCCGTGCCATTCTCACAAAGCCTCTGTGGAGAAGCAACCCTGGTTTTGAAGCCATTGGTTCATTTGTTGAGCTAACCCTGCCCAGATGACCCAGAAAGATCCCATGGTTTATAACAGGGGTCAGCAAACTATGGCGCCCGGGCTGGATCCGGCCCGCCAGGGTTCTAAATCCCCTGCTGAAAAAGTTTGCTGAGCCCTGTGACCTAGCCTCTCTGGGAGGTTTCCAACAGATATGAAAAAATAATAAAACATAGGCTGCCTTCAGATGTCTTCTAGAGGTTGCCTAGTTACTTATCTCCTTGGCTCAGGGGTCGCATAACTCCACAGCCTCCAGCAATTCTCTGAAGAAAATAGGGACGTTGTATTATTTTAAGCACTGCGGCTTGCCGTTGTTCTATTGATTTAGAAATTATTTATTGCAATTATTAAGAGTGAATTCCTGTTTAATTTTTATATGCTGATATTATTATTCTATACGATTCTAATGATTGTTGAATGCAACTTTTTTGATGTAGGTTGCTTATTTTAAAGTTATGTTTTGTTATCACATTTTTGTATTGCATTGGATTGTCATAAGGCAGGCACAGGCAAACTCGGCCCTCCAGATGTTTTGGGACTACAACTCCCATCATCCCTAGCTAAGAGGACCAGTGGTCAGGGATGATGGGAATTGTAGTCCCAAAACACCTGGAGGGCCATGTTTGCCTGTGCCTGTTGTAAGGTGTACATTCTTTGTTTCTTCAGCTTGCAAACCGCCTTGCGTTTTGTAAGATAGAAAGACGGTATACAAATTAAAAGTGATGATGATGATGATGATGATGATAAGGAAAAGCGGGACATTCTAGGATCAAATCAGAAACAGGCATGGCATCTGTAAATCCAGGACTGTCCCCAGAACATAGGGACACTCGGAGGATCTGAGCTTGATGTGCGCCCCCTTAAGCCAGACGTCAGCAAATCTTTTCAGCAGGGGGCCGGTCCACTGTCCCTCAGACCTTGTGGGGGGCCGGACTATATTTTGGAATAAAAATAAAAATGAACGAATTCCTATGTCCCACAAATAACCCAGAGATACTTTTCAAATAAAAGCACACCTTCTACTCATGTAAAACCACCAGGCAGGCCCCACAAATAACCCAGAGATGCATTTTAAATAAAAGGACACATTCTACTCATGTAAAAACACGCTGATTCCCAGACCGTCCGCTGGCCGGATTGAGAAGGTGATTGGGCCGGATTCGGCCCCCGGGGCCTTAGTTTGCCTATCCATGCCTTAAGCCAGGCATGTCCAAAGTCTGTTTTGGGAGCCTAATGCAGCCCGCCAGTCAGTTTAATCTGGCCCCTGTGGCAGTTTATTTCCCGGGATGATAAAATCCTTTTAAAAAAAACCAATAACAACTTCTTCTTCTTCTTCTTCTTCATTTTCTTCTTCTTCTTCTTTCTCCCCCAAATAATATTTATTCGTTTTCAAACATTACAAAATATTTAAAAAATCACAAAAAACAAAAACAAACAAACAAAACCCAATAACTTCAATCCTTAAAAAAAGCTCAAGAACTTTGGGGTAAAATCATTTTAAAAAGGTCAAGAACTTTGGTCGGCCCTTCGGTCAACCCTCACGGCCCTTCACTTCATCAAATCTGGCCCTCTTTGAAAAAAGTTTGGACACCACTGTGGCTTAAGGCAACACAAAAATGAGACCAACTAAGCTTGTCATTGGTATGAGCTTTCGTGTGCATGCACACTTCTTCGGATCTGACAAATACCAATGACAAACTTAGTTGGTCTCTAAGGTGCTACTGGAAGGAATTTTTTTTATTTTTACCCAACACGGCTACCTACCTGCAACAAAAATGAGGTTTGTGGTTTTTCTTTAAGGTGAAGGAACACAAGGCAGCCCCTTCCCTCTCGCTCCCTTACCTTGGATGTCCATGAGTGTCACCATCGTCGCCAGAATGGCAGCGGCGAGGAGTACGCCAAAGGTGGCCGAGCGCCAGTAGCAGGTGTCTTGGAAATGGGAAGGAAAGAGACAGGTGTGAGAGGAGGAAATCCCAGGTTGCCAGGGAGATCCCTGCGGTTAAATTGGCCAGTTAAGAATGGGCGTAGGCAGGCATCTTAAACTAAGGTTTTTTTTCCAATGAATTCGGGGACGCTTTTCAACTTCCTACTAAACAGATGGATTTTGTCTGGGAACTGATTTGTAAATCCGGGGACTGTCCCCGGGAAACGAGGACATCTGGTAACCTTATCTGAAGCCGCCGATATATGGCGAGGGAGGAATCAAAGAAACATAGCCAAGCGCATGTGCTACGTGCAGGAGGACTCGAGTTCAATCCTGGCAAGTGGCAGCATATGCAGGGCCGGCTCTAGGGGTAGGCTGGGTGGCGCGGGGCGCCAGGGCGCTCGCCCTGAACATATGATGTGAAATGCTCTCCTCTCTTTGAGACCCTCTGCTGCAAGTCAGAGTAGGCGACACTGGGCTAGATGGAAGAGCTCCAAAGTTCCCGGGTTCGGCCCATCCTAAACATACAGAGAGCTGGATGGTGCATGGTTTTGGCTTCCCAATGCCCAGGTCCTCCATATATACCCTGCCTTGTACAGTTTTTCCGCGGAGAACACGGATTTGAGCAGGAAGAGGGCCCTGATAGTTCAGCCCACGTTTCTGTCAAATGCAATCTCATGTTTCCAAATGGGATGCCTCCAGGGACTCCAATAATAATAATAATAATAATAATAATAATAATAATTTATTATTTATTATTTATACTCCACCCATCTGGCTGGGTTTCCCAATCCATTCTGGAAGCGACAGTCCACCTGCCCAGTTTGCACACATACACACAACCCAGTCTCTCGCACTGGTATACTGGGCTTGGAGGCTCCACTGAGCTCCCTCCAGTTGGCTGTGATAAACGTCTCCCTGCTACATAACCTCCAACATTTCTCCAAGGAAAATAGGGACATCCTATTCTACATCAGGAAGCTTTTCCCGCAAAAAAAAGAGAGAGAGAGAGAGATCTTTACGCTGAAAATAAAATATCTGCACCGATCGAAAGCCCTTCCTACGATTTTGAAGGAAAGGGTCACCTTAAATCAGGGGTCCCCAAACTAAGGCCCGGAGGCCGGATGTGGCCCAATCACCTTCTCAATCCGGACCATTGATGGTCCGGGAATCAGCGTGTTTTTACATGAGTAGAATGTGTCCTTTTATTTAAAATGCATCTCTGGGTTATTTGTGGGGCCTGCCTGGTGTTTTTACATGAGTAGACTGTGTCCTTCTATTTAAAATGCATCTCTGGGTTATTTGTGGGGCATAGGAATTCGTTCATAATTTTTTCCAAAATATAGTCCGGCCCCCCACAAGGTCTGAGGGACAGTGAACCGGCCCCCTGCTGAAAACGTTTGCTGACCTCTGCCTTAAATTCTTCACTCGTGATGCTTCAAACATTTTCTTGCAAAGCCTTTATAGGTCAACTCAAATGTAAGTCCCACAGTATTCAGTGGAGCTTACTCTATTATTATTATTATTATTAGTAGATAAATAGGGACCGCTCCGGCGGGAAGGTAAACGGCGTTTCCGTGCGCTGCTCTGGTTCGCCAGAAACACTTTAGTCATGCTGGCCACATGACCCGGAAGCTGTCTGCGGACAAACGCCGGCTCCCTCGGCCTATAGAGCGAGATGAGCGCCGCAACCCCAGAGTCGGACATGACTGGACCTGATGGTCAGGGGCCCCTTTACCTTTACAATTATTATTATTATTATTATTATTATTATTATTATTATTATTATTATATTTTCTGCCTTTTTCCCTGACAGGGACTCCAGGCACCTCACAGCTACAATTTTATTTCATTCCATTTATTTTGATGCTGCTCTGCCCTGTTCCAAAATGGCCGCCGCACCAGAAGTCGCGCTGCAGCCATTTTGGAACTGGGCAAAGCAGCATCAAAAGTCGCTTCTGAGCATGCTCCGCCCAGTTCCAAAATGGCCGCCGCACCAGAATAAACCGGGGGGAAACAAAAAAAAAATCCGTTTTTTCGGCTGGGGACAGCCTGAAAAAAGGGGGTTTCCCAGAGAATACGGGAGACTTGGCAGCTATGGTTGGCGGCCCTCCTGTGGCAGGGAGTTCCGCAGGCCCGCCATGAGCTGCGTCCGGAAATGGCTTCCTTCCTTCCTTCCTTCCTTCCTTCCTTCCTTCCTTCCTTCCTTCCTTCCTTCCTTCCTTCCTTCTGATCTTCAGCTCAGCCGGCTTCCTCCTCACCCTCCTCAACCTCCTCCACGAGTTTCCTGCTGGCGATGGTGATGCGCGACCTGTCGGGAGTATTAGACCGGAAAGAGCGTGCCGAGCGGGCGGTGCTCAGCATGGGCGCCGGGTCTTCTGGGGAGCGCCTTCCGGCGACTGCACCCGCCTCGAGCCCGCCAAAAAAAAAAAAACTTCTATTTGGCCCACGTATCCCCCCCCCCGCAGGGTTCAGGCACTCTGGGAGACTGAGGTGCCCGCCTTTCGCACTCGGCAGCAGGGAAAGGGAGGAGGCTGCCGCTCCCAAGGAGGACCTGCTTGGAAAGAGGGGCTCCTCCTTGGGTGGGGGGCATTCAGGGCACAGCCACACGGGGGCAGCCTCGGGCTGGGGAAAGGGCAGCAGGATGGGAGTTGTAGTTCCCAGGCGCGAGCAAATCCCTCAGGGCGTTGGATCCAGCAGGGGACGGACGGACTCCATTTCCCACAATGCACCCCTGCAGCCCAACAGAAGGCATTAAAAAAAAATACCTTCCCAGATGCCAACCACCCCCTCAGGGCCTCAGATCTGGTGGACGACGACGACGAGGAGGGACTCCATTTCCCACAATGCACCCCTGCGGCCGCACTGAAGTCGAAAAAACAAACAACCCCCCCCCCCGCCAAAAAAAAAATCACCAAAAACCACCAGCAACACTGGGTTAAAGTTGAACGTGAACATTTAAATAAATATTATTATTATTATTATTATTATTATTATTATTATTATTATTAATTCTGTTGCGGCTCCCAACAGAATATTAAAAACACGATAAATACATCAAACATTAAAAAGTTCCCTAAATGAGAGAGAGCCCTGAAATAGATCCAAATTAATTAATTAATTAATTAATAAGCGAGGAATGGTGAATAAACAGATGGTAAACAGTTAAATAAAAACGACGATCGATCCATCAATCAATCAATCAATGATGATTACATAGATAACAACCAATTGAGCAATAACATGAAGAATGAATAGACGAAACCAATGGTTTCATTTGTGGGGTTTGCTGCTTGCTCTCGCCTTGCGACGCGAAGATAGAACTTGCAAAACCCACGAAAGCGAAGAAGGAGAAGTCCCTAAAAAGATGCATCGAATGAATGAATGCAAAGTGGAAGAAATGCATTTATTTAAAACATCCCATCCAGCTTCTAAAAGGCCAGCAGCCATAGTGGAAGGCCAAAGGCCGGGTTGCAGGAGAGAGATTTCCTGGCTTTATTTTATTTTATTTTATTTTAATGTGCATGCCAAAAGAAGGGCTGGGGGGGGTGGAGAGAAGAAAAGGGCATGTGGAGAGAGGCAACGTGAGCAAAAGCTCCATTTAATGCCACAAAACTCAATTTAGTGCCTTCCAGAAACGGCAGCCATTTTGTGCGCCTTCATGGCCTCCTGGCAGCCATTTTGTGAGGCCACGTCAGCCATGTTTCGACTGGCTCTTGCATGCATTGCATCTTAAAATTTCCAAATCTGGCTGCTTTCCCCCCCAAGGGACCCCTGACTTTCTCATCTTATCGTGGGATCTGTCCCTGAGAGAGGGGGGACTTAGCTAAAGGATCCTAGAAGATTTTGGAAGGGGGACACCTAAGGGTCATCCAGCTCACCCCTGGGCAATGCTGGAACCTTTGCAACATGGCTTTCTGGGACGTCCCGAAACCTTGGCCTCCACGGCTTTAAGGGGTCCTTCCCCCCCCCCCATGTCATGGCCCAACAGGCCCAAAAGGAATTAGGGTGAAGGGCCAGTGGGTGAGGGGGGGGTGCTGGCGGCAGCAGCGAAGGGTTCCTGAGCATGCGCAGATGGCACACTGGCGCCAGTCCGGCTCAAATTTCCTCTCCTGCTCTGGGCCTCCGAAGCCTTGAAACGGGTGGCAATGTTTTCCTTTTTTTATAATATTTTATTAATTTTCCAGAAACGAAAACAACATCGAAACAAAATAAAACAGATTGACTTCCCCCTAGTCCCTTCCTTGGTTCCATGATTTATCAACATACCACGTGTCCATGGTCAAATTTAAAAAATCGTTTGAATTGAATTGCCTATTGTCCATAACAAAATTACAAGTATTCCTAAAACCCTGCTAATGTATTAACCTGTGTGCAATGCTTCTGTATATATGCAATATTCCATTCTTCCTTAAATTCGTTGTCGTTCTTCCTCTCAATTTCATTGTCATTTTTGCCATTTCAGCATATTCCATTAATTTGACAGGCCAATCTTCTTTGGTCGGAACGCCTTCTTCTTTCCAATATTGTGCTAGCAATATTCATGCGGCCGTAGTTGCATACATAAATAAGCCTATAGGGTGGCAAGCCTTTTATAATCCTGGTGCATCCACTCCTATTGTTATCACTATAATGCCTAGCAGGAAAGCTGCTGGCTTTTTTAACAAATGTTATTTTAAACATCTTCTTCCTTTCGTTATAGATCATTTCCCAATACTTCTTTATGATTTTACAATCCCACCACATTTGGAAAAAAATGCCCCTTCTGTTATTTTACATTTCCAACACTTGCTTTCCTTAGTTTTGTACATTTTTGATAATTTGACTGCAGATAGACATCATTTTCATATAGGGTGACAGTGTTTTCAAGTGGGCTTCCTTGGGGGCGCCCCAAAGATGCTCCCCTTGCACATTTTGCAATTTATATGAAACAATCTATGGAATTGCAAGGGCATGTTGTTTGCTCCACGTCGCTTTCTCTCCACACGCAGGCTGCGCCTAAAACTTAAAAACTTTGAACAACAGCAAAAAAAAGAAGTATCCCATATAAAACACACATGGAATTAATAGGATGGGAAAATGAATCCACAACAAATGGACGTGCACTTTAATCTGCACTTTTAATTTAGAATGCAAGCTTTTGTTCATTTTGCAGTCTCGTTTTCGACGTGGGTATTCATTGGCTATTCCAATGTATATTTTAATTTATTTTGCAAACCGCTCGGAGGTGTTATCGACAGTTAAGCTGTCTACAAATTTTGCCAAGTAAAGAAAATCCCTTAATAAAAATATTATTATAATTCCATTAACGTTCCATTGGTTGCTCTTTTTTTAATGATAGTTGTTGTTTCCCCACCTCTCGTGTGTTTTTTCTCCGTTCTTATTTTTATCTCCAACCTGCCTTGAGTGCCTGGGCAGAGGAAATGCTGTAGTAGTAATAATAATAATAATAATAATAATAATAATAATAATAATAATAGGCACCACTGGGAGAGTATAAATAAATATATAAAAACAACAATGTATTTTTAATCTCCTGTTGGAAGCCCCCCAGAGTGGCTGGGGAAACCCAGCCAGATGGACGGGGTATAAGCAATAAATTAACAACAACAACAACAACAACAACAACAACAACAACAACAACAACAACATTGCTTTAATTCTATAATTCCTTATTTTAATCATTCTTGTTGTTTTCCCCCACTCCCATGTTTTAGCAACAACAACTGTGTTAATTGTACCATGCCCATTTTTTAAAATCTGTATTTTTATCTCTAAGCCGCCTTTAGCCCCTGGAAAGGTGATTTTTTGTTGTTGTTGTTAGCCTACTGTTATTGCTGCTACTACTACTACTACTATTATTATTATTTATTGAGTCCCACCCCTGGGGAAAGGCAGAGTATAAATAAACATAGCAATATTGTTTCAATTCTATGAATTTGATTATTTTTAGTGATGGCGGCTGTTTTCTTTCCAGCTGCTCTCATTTCTATCCGCAAGCCGCCTGGAAAAAGCAGAATTATTTATTTATTCATTGTTTGTTTGCTTGCTTTTTTGCTTGCTTGTTTATACCCCACCCATCTGGCTGGGTTTCCCCAGCCACTCTAGCCGGCTTCCAATAAAAGATTTAAAATACTTTAAAAGGTCAGACATTAAAAACTGGAATCAAAGACGTGTGAGGCCCACCCCCCACCCCCACCCAGGAGAAGGAATAGAATTGGAGTCTGAATCCCAGCCCCTCCCTAGGAAACGCCCCCCCTCCCCCCGCTGCCAGGCTGTACCCCCACCCCCAGCTAGGCCTGACCCGACCCCACCCAGCCACCCTGCTTAAGGGGCACCCTCTGCCACCCACCAAGAGCCCCCTTCTCCTGACCCCCACCCACCCCCTGCAAAGGGGTCCCTGACGCCTCTTCCTGGACCCCCCCCTTGCCCCACAGAGGCCCCGAGATGCCCCTGGAGCTCAGGCCGGGGGGCAGGGTGCTCCCGGCCTCCACCATCCGGGGCAAGTCCCAAGTATTCGGTGGCAAGTCCCGCACGACGGAGGTCAAGTCCCCCCCCAGAGGGCCGGCCTTCTGGAGCAGGTCTTCCCCCCAGCTGCGCCGGGAGCTGCCCAGGCCCCCCAGCCGGCCCTCGTGGGCGCTGCAGAACAGGCTCCCCGGCCCCCCAGGTGAGGGGTTAGGTGGGGCACGCACCTGAGCGTGGCAGCGGGCGACCCTGGCCACAAGGAGCCCCCCCCCAGGCCCTTGAGATTCCCCGTTTTTTATTTGGGGTTTGGGTTTTTTATTTCATTTATCACCCCCCGAGATCTCCGGGGAGCATGAAGATGGATTGGTTGGTTAAGTGACTGATTGATTGATATATACAGTGGTACCTTGGTTTACAACCATAATCCGTTCCGGAGGTCCGTTTGTCAACCCAAACAGGTTGTAACCCAAGAAGCGTTTTCACCAATGGGGCCTCCCCAAATAAATTTGTTCGTAATAATAATAAAAAGGGGGGTTTAATATTAATTTTAAAAAAAGGTCACAAACTTCCGGGTTTGACGTGTTTGTAATCCAAAACATGAAAACCAAGACGTATGCAAACCAAGGTACCACTGTTTAATTTTTTTATTTATTTTCCATTTAATAATAGACACCCACATCATCATCATCATCATTCACTTTGGAGCCTGCCGACTTCCTTCCCTCCCGCCTTACAGCTTTCTAAATTAACCTTTATAATATCAGGGGGGGGGGGGTTAGAAAGGAGGAAGGCCCGTTTTTTTTAGGGGTTCAGGTTCAAAGTTGTCGAGCTTTTATTTTTATTTTTAGGGGAGCCTAAAATAAGGGACCCAGGTGGCGCTGTGGTTAAACCACTGAGCCTAGGGCTTGCTGATCAGAAGGTCGGCGGTTCGAATCCCTGTGACAGGGTGAGCTCCCGTTGCTCGGTCCCAGCTCCTGCCAACCTAGCAGTTCGAAACCAAGTACCGTAGATAAATAGGTCAAAATGCAAGTAGATAAATAGGAACCGCTACAGCGGGAAGGTAAACGGCGTTTCCGTGCGCTGCTCTGGTTTGCCAGAAGCGGCTTTGTCATGCTGGCCACATGACCTGGAAGCTGTACGCCGGCTCCCTCGGCCAATAATGCGAGATGAGCGCGCAACCCCAGAGTCGGTCACGACTGGACCTAATTGTCCCTTTAGCTTTACCTTTTTAAGTTGTTGAGCCAGGGATCCACCAGTGATCTACCACAGACTTCCAGTGACCTGTTGGGTGTGCCTGCTTTCTATCGTTGCAATTTAGGCGTTTTCCAATTCTAATGACGCTCGTTGCAAAATGGCTCAAAAATTTAAATCAATATAGGGAGATGGAAAACCTATCCTTCGAAGTCACCGAAGAACCTTGCTAGTGGTGTTTAATTGCTAACAATAATCTTTCAGATATCGTATACATTTACTCCAGTCCTTCTGGAATACTTGGTTGTGCCGGTTTCGGATTTTCCCCGTCAGCTTCTCCAGTTCCGCAAAGTCCATCATCTTCATCTGCCTCTCTTCTTTCATTGCTACTTCTTGATGTTTTCATTTGGGGGCTAAAAAGGATTCTTGCCACGGTTGTCGCATCCATAAACAGTCTTTTGTCTTCCCTTGGTATCTCTTCCCCCACTATACCCAGTAAAAAGGCTTCTGGTTTTTTTTAACAAAAGTATTTTTAAATATTTTCTTTAGCTCATTATATACCATTTCCTCGAAAGCCTTTCCCTCTTTACAAGTCCACCACATGTGGTAGAAGATAGCTTCCCTCTCTTTACATTTCCAGCACTCGTTAGTTCTTGTCTTGAAGATTTTAGCCAATTTAGCTGGTGTTAAATACCATCTGTACATCATTTTTGTAACATTTTCTTTCTGCCTGCAGGAAAATTGATACCTTCCTTCCACCACCTTTCCCAGGATTCCAGCTGAATATTATATCCAAAATCTTTAGCCCATTGTATCATCACCCCTTTAACCTCCTCATTGTTGGTATGCCACTCCAGTAATCATTTATACATTTCCGATAATATTTTCCTACTATCATCCAGTAATTCTATCTCAAACCTAGATCTTACTCGATTCCGGCAGGTAGCCGTGTTGGTCTGACGCAGTCAAAATAAATTTAAAAATTGTCATGTAGCACCTTAGAGACCACCTTACATATACCCAGAACAAACTTAGTTGGTCTCTTAATTTACCATTAATTTTTATTTATTTATTTTGACGAGATCTTACTGTTTCAAAACGAGATTCCTCATTTTCTTATTTGGGGTTTGGGTTTTTTATTTCATTTACCGCCACCGCCCCCCAAGATCTTCAGGGAGCATGCAGATTTTGTGAATAAGTCCCTTTTCCACGCACGGGTTCCTGGCTTCTCCGCTTCCAAGCTACCTCTCCTTGAGGACTTGAACACTCGCTGGCTGGTTTGGTGAAAGGCGGCTTCCCCAACCCGGTGCCGAAAGAAACTTAGAGGGCGCCCGGTTGAGGAAGGCTGATTGAAAGTCTGAGGACTGGAACCGGCTGCCGTCTTTCGTCTACGGCTCCGACCCTGTACATCGTTTCTATCAGCCCTCTTTGTTAATTTTATTTATTTATTTCGGTTGAGTTTTGCAGGTCCTCACGCGGCTACCTCCGAAGGCAAAATCCCTCCTGTTAAAATACCGGATTATACAGTTACCGTATTTTTCCGTCTATAAGACACCCCCATGTATAAGACAATTCCTATTTTAGGTGACTCCGGTTTAAGAAAACGGGATGGAGGTGGCCCCCGTGTATAAGACGCCCCCAAATCCTGGACATTATTTTTTAGGGGGGGGACTTAGTCCTATACATGGAAAAATACGGTAATTCTGCAAAACAGAAAGTAACAATAGCAGCATCCCAGTGGGTGGGGATTTTAGGATGCTGTTACCCGCACCCCATCCCTGCTTAATTCACCCACTACCTTTATATATATATGAAAAGCAACAACATTACATTGATGTCTTTGTTTATGTACTGCAGAGGGCTGGGCTAGAGGACCCGTGGCCTCCCCTTCCATTTCTGCAATTCTGATATTCTAGACCTTCCAAGTGTCCCTATTTTCCAGGACCAGTCCCAGATTTCGAAAACCATATATATATATTACATTTCTGTATTTGTTCATGTACTGCAGGGGGTTGGACTAGATGGCCCCTGGGGTCCCCTTCCCACTCTGCAATTCCGCAATTCTTCAGAGGCCTCGGCGTGCCAGGCAGCAAAGCAGCAACGGGTGTGCTTCTAATGTTTCTCCTTTGCCCCCCGCAGAGCGTTTGGGCGTCTCCAGCTGGTGGCAGATCTCGGCGCTGTTCTTGGTGGTTCTTTCGTTGGCCTTATTTATCACCCTGGTCATTTTGATTTACGACTGTGAGTACCGGCGGGGGGCTCCGAAAGAGGCTTCCGACCCCCCCCCCAACCCAGGTCTCCCTTCCTCTGGGGCCTGCATGCTGCCCTAGAGGAGGGCACCTGCTGCAATGTTTGGGGTGGAAATTGCATGTGTAGACCTTTTAACCACCCCCAAATAAATTCAGATAAGACTCAAATTTTTGGTTTGGTTTTTGGCAGAATTTAGGCCACAACTTTATTGATTACAATCAAGTGAGTGGTTGCGTAGGCTCTGGTTCGACTGGCTCCCTGCACCCTTGCAGGCAGCGCTGACCCTGGGCACCAACCATAGGTCAGCCTTGGGTGAACACCCGGCAAAGTGGAAGGCAAGGTCAAGCCAGCCAGATGCCCCCCTGGTCTCGGGCTCAGGGCACAAGCCCTCACAGAGTTGACCAACCAAAGAGTCCCAGGATTCCTCTAATGGAATACCCATCGCATAGGGATGGCCAGACCCCTCTGCCACCCCATCCACCTGAAACAGTGCCTATCTGCAACCTTACAAGTTGTGACAATTTGCTACATGGCAGGCGAAACCCAAATGGCACCAGCCAATCAGCCAAGAGGGGGAAATTCCTGCCATGCCCCTGTCCCAACGATAGACGACACACGGCGGCATAGCAAGGTCATGCGTGCAAGCCCTGAATATAAGGAGAGGTGGGCGGGTGTTCCAATGCACTGGCCCAAAAGACGAAGCTCAGGGAAACATGCATGGGCTTAAATAAAGGTCCCTCAATGGACTTTAGCTGGCATCCCATCGGTCTAATTGCGCCCAGAATCAAGGGACCTCCAATAGGGTTTTGTGGCCATCCAAACGTTCCCACCCACAACACAGGGTTTGGTTGCCGGGTCGCACCGCAACACGTACCCTCTGGTTAGGGAGGACCCGATTAATCATAAAGCGGCTGGGCTGCATGATCCATGATATACATTGCATACTTCTCTATCGTTAACTGGCTCTGGGACTGCCGAACTCAAGGGCATTATTACTATTATTATTATTATTATTATTATTATTATTATTATTATTATTATTCTGCAGTCCCAGGGCAAGTTAACAAGACTGGCAGCCGGGAGGGTTTCAAGCACATACCTTTAAGTTTGCACAAGGAAAATGCTCTGTTGCCCTAGTGCAGGGGTTCCCAACAAAATTTTCTCGAGGACCCCTCATCAAGCCGCTATTGTGATAAGGACCCCCATTAATTCCTAATCCTAAAATTAAAAAGTGAGAGCCAAATTAAGAGTCTTTTAATATTTTATATTTATACTTTTTTACAGTTACAACAGAGTACTCCATCAGTATACAGTTAGTTTTAATTTTCACTTCTTAATGAGATGAGTTAAATCTGTCCTTTGATTTTTTTTATTTTTTTTTTGGGACAGGGACCTGTACTTTTAATTTGTTTTTGTTTTTATTTTTTTTAAACATAATTTTTATTGTTTTTACAAATTACATAGAATGGTACATATATAAACACCTTTTCCACCTTCTTCCCACCCCCCCCATGGGTCCTCCCCTGCCACAGAAGTATCCCACGCAGGTGAACAGTCAGAGGTGGTCCATTTTATGGTTGAATTTCTGTCCTCCTCCCCCTCCCCTGCCCCCGAAGCCCCCCCCTGCCACCAGGAAGCTCCAGTGAACCAGGGCAGTACGCAGGAGTTCATCCATCCAACCATCTATTGTCATACCAAAAAAAGAGAATACAAAAAGAGAAAAAGAGAAAAAATAGAAGAAAAAAAAGACAAAAAAGAAAAAAGACAAAAAAAATTCATCATAATTGTTAAATTCATAATTGTTAAACCATATTTTGTGGGCTTCCCCACCCTCCCCCCTTCCCCGGTTTTCCTCCCTTATTTATCATCTTCAACAGTTTCATAATTTTATATTTTATAACATACACCTTTATAGCTTATCCCACTTTTAAACTAACTATTATCATTTTCACCTAATGTCCAATCACTGAAAGATCAAACTCCCATTTTTTCTTCCCGTGCCTAATTTTTACCCCCTCTATAGGCCTCCATATTTTCACCTTTTTCCAGAATCAATTCACTTTTTGAACCTATAACTATTCCCAATCTAACCTTACACCCCCGAGTACCGGCTCCACCCCACCAATCCAGCAAGTTCCATAGTCAGCAGTCCAGTTATAATCCTATTAACCCATCCTTACAATCACAACTTCACTTTCCCTTCACCCCACCCCCTGTTTACAGTCTTTTGCCATCCAGGCCTCCATATCAGACCCCTGAGCTTCTTCTCTTCTCTGCTTGATTTTTCCTTCTTCCCTGTGGTCCTTCTGGAGTTCCAGTAAATCCAATCGTGCCCCCCTCGAAGGGAAGGCACACCATCCGACTTTTTGTGGGCTTCATTTTTTGGTGGGCTTCATTTTGTGTTATATTATCACAGTCCTCATCCTCTTTTTCTTCCAAATCACAGTCTCCATCCTTGTCATTCTCTCTCTCATCTTCTTCAGTTTCAATAGCTTCATCCTCTATGAAATCATATTCTGCCATCACCATCCGGAATTGTTGCTGTAACTCTCGCCGTTGTGTCTCCTCTTGACATAGTTCTATTCTTGCTTCCCACATTAAGGTCAAAACAGTCCGCTGAAACTCAGGCGAGTACCTTTTTGTTGACATAGTTCAATCCTGTCAAGGTCAAAACTTGTCACATGGGGTGGAATATGATCGCAGTTTATCCTCTCGACTCCATTTTAACAAGCTGGCTGCATTCTTCAAGTCTTTTTTTTTAAAAAAAAATAAAGTTCGAACTCACATTTCAAAAGCATATAGACCGAAAA
The DNA here is from genome assembly GCF_965207765.1 of Zootoca vivipara. NCBI lineage: Eukaryota > Metazoa > Chordata > Lepidosauria > Squamata > Lacertidae > Zootoca > Zootoca vivipara. The sequence goes on along the minus strand of NC_142592.1, from coordinate 68,807,606 downwards.
GAAGTTTCCAAAAAGTCCAGAAATAAAGATAGAAATAAAATTTGACTATAAATCCTGATCAGCTCACTGGGTTGTCTGGGCTGCCGGCTCCCGAGGAAAAGAAAGGTCTTTCTTAGTCTTTACCTCTTTCTGCAGGGTATTCATAACCACAGTCCCTCTCCCCTTTTACCCTGCATTTAGGGGAGATTCTCTTTGATGCCTTTGAGGGATCCTTTTAAGTTAAAATCCTCTGTTTACGGCTTCGGGTTTCTGTTTACTGTCTCTTATGTTACCGTGGGGGGGGGGGTGGCTTCCTCTTTTCCCCCTCTCTCCCAGGTCCAAATTATAGCCTTAATTTAAATTCCAAACAATCCAAATTACTCACAGTCTATTCATTTGCTAAATATTCTTGGAAGAATTGGCCGCCTCCACTTCCCAGACACGCAGCTTCGCGCTCTCAGAGCAGCAGTGTCAGCCTGTCCGCCGCGGTTCACCTCCTCGCTCTCGGGGGCTTAAACAAAGCCGATCCGGGGAGGAGAGAGTCCGCTTTTGGCGCCGCCAGGCAAAATCCGTCCCCAAAAAGCTCGATTTGGGGCTTTTAAGGAGGTTTCGCTTCGCTGGAGCGATTCCCTCCACCTCTGAAGCGCCGAGGTCCGCTCCGCTGAGCGGACCCCCGTCTGAGCAAGATGGCGCGGTCAACCGGAAGCCTAAATCTGTCCTTTGAGTCCATTATTTCTGAAATATTAGGTTCCAAACTTGAAACTTTCACTCTGAAATCCGACCGCATGTCGAGCCGATTCCTATATTTGTTTTTCATGAAACACATGGAAGAAAATGCTTGCTTTGTTTACAAACACTACTGTTTTGCAAAGAGGCAGCGCGCGGCAGGGAGGAGGGAGGGGAATGGAGAAGACAGGATACCTGCGCAGTAGCGCACAAATGAAGCCGACGCGCGCAAAGCATCTTGGGGAGGTGAGCGTTAGTAGAATGCGCGCGCTGCCTCTTTGCAAAACAGTAGTGTTTGTAAAGCGCCACCTAACGGCATACAGCAGAACTACTGCCTCTATCTAATTCTAGTTTTGCGCTAGACTCTGCTCATGCAGGAAGCAGCCAAAACAAAAAATCTGTTATCATACGAAATATATTTAATGTATATATTTATTCTAATAGCATCTTGTGGACCCCTCTGGCATAGCTCGAGGACCCCTGGGGGTCCGCGGACCACCTGTTGGGAACCACTGCCCTAGTGCAATAAATCCTTTATTTTTATTTTTATTTTATTTTTATTAATTATTATTATTATTAGGGGGGGAACACAGAGAGAAATATGTTTTCATTTCAGATATCTCCTTCGCGACAGAAATCAATGCAAAATCTCAAAACATGCAGCGCTCAAAGAGGCTCAGAGATGAGGTTCAGAAGGAAGCGAGGGGCAGAAGTGAGATATTTTCTTTACTTGTTTATTAAAGCAATAGTGTCAGTCATTACTGCAGGAGAGATGCAATAGGGAAACCGGTGGGAATGGGTAAAATGACGAAATCAATTAATCTTTGGCAAAGAAAAGAAAAGAAAAAAGGAGCAGCCCTTGCTTCTCATCGACAAAGCTCTGGTGTGCTTATGAGGAGCCCCTGGGTCTGGATATGTGCCGCCGGCCTCTGAATTCCCCAGCCGGGCTGCGAAGGAGCCAGGCCTTTGCTGACCCTCCTGGCACTGGTTTTCCTTAGTCCTCTGGGGATATCCAAGGCCCAGCCCAGTTCAGTTTGCTCCAGGGAGAATTGATGTCGCTCTGCAAGAATGCCACATCACTTGTGAAATAATTCAACAATAATGCAGTGGCGTGCGTTCAGGGGACTACGGGGACGAGGCTAGTTTCCTAAAAATTTCCCGGTAAATTAGAGCAATGAAGTATTAAAAACCTGGCACCTCCTCCTTCCAGAGGCCCAGGAAACTTTCCGCCCAGCTTAAGGGGGGAGGCACAATGCTCATGCCCAGTTTAGCTTAGATGCTATAGCTCATGGGTAGGCAAACTAAGGCCCAGGGGCCGGATCCGGCCCAATCGCCTTCTAAATCCGGCCCACGGACGGTCCTGGAATCAGCATGTTTTTACAAGAGTAGAATGTGTCCTTTTATTTCAAACTAGTATATTGAAGCCCGTTAAAATAACGGGTGCTAGAGCGTGTGTCGCGGCAGCGGCAATGCCGGATCGCAACCCCGGCGCTCGGCTATAGGAGAAGCCGGGGCCGGGGCACCGCCTCCTCGGTCGGGCCGGGCCCGGCCTACACAGAGTAGGCTCGCCGGCCCCGGGATCCATCCACCGTCTCCTCCTTTCCACCCCTTGTTTGCCTGCCACCATGGGCGCCACTGGGAGAAGAAGAGGTGTCGGGGCTCAGGCAGCCAAGGTGCGGAAAGGAGGCGGCGGTAGGTGGATCCCGGGGCCGTCGAGCTGAGGGGGCCGCCGGGGAGGCCGCCTCGAGCTCCGGGCTCCCTCCTCCTCCTCCTCCTCCTCCTCCTCCTCCTCCAGCAGCGCGACACCTCTGGTCGGGACAATGGCAGGACCCCCTCCTCCCACCTCCCGGCAGCTCCGGCCGCCCCTCGTGGCTCCTCACGGGCATCGCCATAGCCTCCGCTGCGTGAGGGTGAGGTGTGCCCGTGAGGAGCCGCGAGGGGCAGCCGGAGCTGCCGGGAGGTGGGAGGAGGGGGTCCCGCCACTGTCCCGGCCAGAGGTGTCGCACTCCTGCTGCTGGAGGAGGAGGTGGAGGAGGAGGAGGAAGGAGCCCGGAGCTCGAGGCGGCCACTCCGGCTGTGAGGGGATTGAAGGGGAGCGGCCGGCCCGAGGGGCGGTCCTCTTGCCCGCCTCGCCGCCTCAGCCTGGCTCGTCTCCCTGCCGGGCCGAGCGGGCACCAAGCTCCCCTCTCCGAAGTGCCTCTTCGTCCAATCCCTGTGTCCGTGGGGCACATGCGCAGTAGCGCGGACACAGGGACTGGACGCAGAGACACTTGGATATTATTATATAGGATTCATCTCTGGGTTATTTGTGGGGCCTGCCTGGTGTTTTTACATGAGTAGAAGGTGTGCTTTTATTTAAAATGCATCTCTGGGTTATTTGTGGGGCATAGGAATTTGTTCACTTTTATTTTCAAAATATAGTCTGGCTCCCCACAAGGTCTGAGGGACAGTGGACTGGTCCCCTGCTGGAAAAGTTTGCTGACCTCTGCAGGGTATAGCTTGTTTCGCTTATATGCTCAATTTACGTGTAAGCTAAGCGAGCTATAGCTTAGGGCCCCATTCTCTTGGGGGGCCCCCAAAAAATTAACGGGAAAAAAACAACTGGATGTACATTTCCAAATATAAGATAAAAAATAAATACAATAAAACCTACATACATAGTACTAGTTACAGATAGGTAGCCGTGTTGGTCTGACATAGTCAAAAGATAAAATAAAATAAATTCCTTCCAGTAGCACCTCAAAGCACCTCAGAGTAGATCTCAAATTAGCTGTCTTATTACAGAAAAATTTCAGAAACAGACTGGAAAGAGAAGTTGCTGAATTGCAACTCATTACCAAGCTTAAAACCATGGAGAGACCTGGTCTGAATAAGGACATTGGATTCTTATCTCATTATACATGATAAAGCTTTCTTTAGCCATCTCACCCTTTGCTTTTTCCTGCAAGACCAATTGCAGTCGTTAACAGTCATTAACAGTCCTCCACAGGTTTACCACTCCTATCAGCCGATCACCCATTCCCACCACGCTTCTGAGTAATACCCCTCCCCACCCTCTATACATAAGGGTCTGGTGACTTCTGTACCAGTGTATCGGAAGAAGTGTGCATGCACACAAAAGCTCATACCAATGACAAACTTAGTTGGTCTCTAAGGTGCTAGTGGAAGGATTTTTTAAATTTATTTTATGTTTAGACCTACATACAGTGTTTTGTGTTGTGATAGGTTCCTATGATGTAAGCCATGGGCCCCACCTGCTCACCTGCTCCCTAAAATATCCCCAGTTTGCTCCTTTCTATATATAGGGTGCCTACATTCTGCATGGACTGGTTGCATGGCAAAATGTGCAAATGGCTTGAGATAGCCTACCTATGAGGTCCATCAATTACCATATAGCGTATATTCAACACAAAAAACAGCGACCATTTGTTGTTGACAAAGGACAGCTGGACATAGAAAGTGCCCCATTACCTTCAAGAGCTTAGGGCCTCATCAAACCTAAATTTGGCTCTGTTCACGCCACCAGCAATTGCCCTTGAAAGCTGGTGCCTCTGGCCCTAACCGTTCCCCTATGAAAAATTTCGCCGCTGCAATTACGGGGGGCAAAAGGGGATATCTTGATACCGACACTCTTGCCCGTTCTTCCAGCAGCGCATATCCGGCTCTTCTGCAAAATGAATGTGGAAATCAGGGCAGTGAAAATATATAACACAGGGTTTTTGTGTGTGCATTCTAAAAAAGAAATGCAGCCGATGCTACGGAGGCCACGCTGCCTGCCCAGTCAGAGGCTGGGTGCTCCCAGTTGCTGGAAACCGCAGGAGGGGAGAGTGTCGCTCTTGTGCCCGGATCCTGCTTGCAGGTTTCCCATAATGGGCACCGAGTTGGCCGCTTGGAGAACAGAATACCTGACCAGCATAGCTGCCAAGTCTCCCGTATTCCCTGGGAAATCCCCGTTTTTCCAGCTGTTCCTAGCTGAAAAAATTGATTTTTTTTGTTTTCCCCCAGTTTATTCTGGTGCAGCGGCCATTTTGGAACTGGGCGGAGCATGCTCAGAAGCGACTTTTGATGCTGCTCTGCCCAGTTCCAAAATGGCTGCAGTGCGACTTCTGGCGTGGCGGCCATTTTGGAACTGGGCAAAGCAGCATCAGAAGTCACTTCTGAGCATGCTCCGCCCAGTTCCAAAATGGCGGCAGTGCTACTTCCGGTCTGCTACTTCCGGCCCGGTCCCTTATTTTTCCGACAGCAACTTGGCAGGTATGCTGACCAGATGGGCCCCTGTACCTAACCCAGCAGCCTCTTTGTACCTTCTCCGCCTCTGCTCAACCTCTGGAAATCCTCCAAAATATCTCCCTGCCACCCACCCTTGTGCTTTTATCTCCGCAGCCCTGACATGCAGATCCTGCAAAGGGCACTGGATGCAGTGGGGAGACAATTGCTACCTGTATACCACAGAACCCATGACCTGGAGAGACTGCGTGAGCCACTGCAAGTCACTCAAAAGCAGCCTCGTGATGGGGAGCACCGAAGGAGAAATGGTGAAAGCTCTTTCAAGCTGGGGGTGTGCGGGGTTCCTGCCATGGAACGGGGTTGGGGAATTGGGGCATGTATGTGCCTAGGGCAGAAATTGCATAAACCTCAACGGTAGGGGTGCAGCTTTCACACAAACCTGCCGTTCTCACACGCAACCCTGACACTCCTTTCGGGCTCGTTGCACATTGGGACCTCATATGTTGTGCTTGAATATTTCTTAAAAACACGGAACTGTAGAGTTGGAAGGGACCTCGAGGGTCTTCTAGTTCAAACTCCTGCAATGCAGGAATCTCAGCTAAAGCATCCCTGACAGGTGACTGTCCAACCTCTGCATAAAAACCTCCAAGGAAGGAGAGTCCACAACCTCCGGAGGGAGTCTGTTCCACCGCCGAATGCTCCTTACTACCAGAAAGTTCTTGATGTTGTTGGAAATCTCCATTCCAGTAATTTGAATCCATTGGTTTGGGCCCTACCCTCCGGAGCAGCAGGAAAGCAAGCTTGCTCTATTTCCCATCTGACAGCCCTTCAGATACCGGCATTTAACCTGTCACATTTAAGTCTCCTCTTCTCCAGGCTAAACACCCTCAGCTCCCTCAACTGTTCCTCCTTTGGCGCTTAAAAGAGAGAACAGTTACCGGTAAGCCTCCTGCTTGATATCGAGAGGCCAGGATTTCTACATCCACCTTTCTGTTAATCAGTTGTTCAGCCCAGGCTTTTCATGTTTTTTTAAAAATAATTTTTATTCAATTTTTCATCTTAACACAACAAACATAATAATGTACAATAAAACACATAGTCTAACAAAAAACAACAACAATACAAATGTAACTTTTAAATGTCCATTTTTTCTAATCATTGTCTTATGGACTTCGCCTCCCCCCCTTTCTGATTTTCAATTTATGATCCGCTTTAGCAATTTCCTTTATCATAATATTTTATTCCTTTTCATTTATATTTTTCTTTCATTTAATATCCTCCCCCTCCTCCCCCACTCCATTCCCAGAGATCCCCCTGCCACCAGAGAATCCCCAGGTGCAGTAGGACAGAAGAGGCAGTCCTTTTTATCATTTGGTGCCCCCTCCCAGCACCTCCCCCTGCCACCAGAAGGTCCAAGATGAGGGAGAAGAGTGGAAGCAAAGGGACACTCCACTATCCTCAAATACCACAATTGATCTATTCTAATTTACAACTTATTTTTCTTTATCATTTACACATCTTAAATTTTTTCCCCTCCTTTTAGCCTATATGCCCCTTCCAAATTTCTCCATAAAACAGCAATATTAATATAATTTAATTCCATTTAAATTATTTCTCAATTTTCTTCCATCCCCTTCATAACTGCAGATTCCTTAATTCTCCCAATTCACACCTTAATATCCTTGATTTTCACCCCACTCCCATTCTCCAATGTCTCCCCACCCCATCATCCACGATCTCGCCCTGCCACCTTCCATACCACCCCTTTATTCCTTTGAAACATCTCCTGACAGCTCCCTTTCCCATTCCCCCTCTCAGTTCTTCTCTTCTCAGCTGGAAATCAAATCCTCCTTCCTGGGTGAAAGCAAAATCATTCACTATTTCTTTATCCTCTAAATCATCCTTTCCATTCTCCAAGGTCTTGGTCTTTTCCTTCTATCTCCACATTTTCTTCACAACTCCCTTTGAAATCATTGAAGCAGTCACCAAATTTTTTCACCTCAGCGATACATCCTCGCCCATCATCTGTCCAGCTTGAAGGTCACCGCAGAGATAAAACTGGATGGGGGGAGATGCATTCAATGTATCCAAGTAAAAAGCGAAAGTGGAATGTATCCTTTATTTAAAATGTCACCATTTTTTCCTGCAGCACTGACAAGGGGTGTCAATTTCAAATCCAAATCCTCAGATTTCACAGGGATTTAAGTCTTGTTAAATTCTTCCCCCTTTACCCTGCTTCTGGGGGGTAGATTCCAATCCTGCCTTTGGAAGTTTAGCAACTTCTTAAAGTATTTTCCTGGCTTCAGGCAAAAGTTATTGCTTTCTACGTTACTTAGTCGGTAGGGATCGGCTTCTGCTTTTTAAAAATCCCTTTCCCGTGGCCAAATTTTTCTTCAAATTAGTCAAAATAAAATGAATACTCATGGTACAGTCTTTTAATGAATTTTCTTTAGGAAGAAGTTGAGCACTCATGCCTCACAGTCCTGCAGCTTCGCGCTGTCAAAAGGAATGATCTTAGTCTTTTTGCTCAGCAGCTCCAACCCCCTCGCTCTCAGGAGCTCAAAACAGAGCCTTGCCGGGGAGAGGGAGCCCGCTTTTGCGCCCCGCCGGACAACTATGCCCCCAAATTGCTTGATTTGGGTTGGGGGGGTCTGCTACGCTGGAGCGATTTCCCCACCTTTGATGCACCAAGGTCTGCAAACCTCCAACTCTGATGGCCGGCGCTCAACCCGGAAGTCCCCAGCCCAGGCTTTTCAGTGCCTTTCCCCATCACTTTCCTAACTGCAAAAAGTCTGGGTTTTTAAAGTGTTATGCTAGAGTGACAGAGTGCTTTGCTTGTGCAAACCTGAGTTTCCTGGTGTACACTTGCATGCTCCCAGGGCCGTCTTAAGCATATCCTGCACCATGGTGCAAAGATCCCTCCAGCGCCCCCCGCCTCCGGTTTCCCAGAGTTGCTGACCCTTTTTTAGGGAAGACGGCGCTGCCGGTGATGCGCCCAGCTTTGCGGGGCTGGAAGAGGCGGGTAGCGGCTGGAGGGCAGCTCCTCCAGCAGGGTAGAGGCAGAGGCTGGACGTGGCAGCTCCCGGCTCAGCTGGCCGCTTCATGCCACGACAGGCGTAGACTCTGGGCGCTGCGCTTCTTCAGCGCGGCATGCGGTGGCAGGCGAGGGCGGTGAGCTGATGCTGGGAGGTGCCGCGTCCAGCCTCTTCCGCTTCCTTGGAGCCCTCCAGAACTTGGCACCCTGGCGCCCTGCGCTACTAGCCTCTATGGGTAAGACGCCCCTGCATGCTCCCTGCAAAATTCTGGCAGCCCTGCATGATGCGCCCCGTATGATGGGCCTCTGGGGTTCCTTCTCCCACAGGAATTCCTGCTGTTTCTGACAACGGACTGGTTCATGATGGACAACAACCACCTCCGAGGTGGAAGTTACTGGATCGGCCTGATCTGCACCATGTCCGACAATAACTGGAAGTGGGCCGACGGGGCATCTCTGCACATCAGGGTGTGAGTCTCCTCCTTTTTTTCTGTATGAGAAGCAAGGGTGTTTGATGTATATTGATTTTGCCTATGTATAATACAGTGGTACCTCTACTTACGAATTTAATGTGTTCCGAACACACATTTGTAAGTTGAAAAAAATTGTAAGTCGAATCCCATAGGAATGTATTGGGAGAAAAAATTCGTAAGTCGAAGCAACCCTATCTAAAAATTCGTAAGTAGAAAAAATCCTATCTAAACCGCATCCAAGATGGCGGATGAAGCTCCATTTGTAAGTAGAAAAATTCGTAAGTAGAGTTATTTGTAAGTAGAGGTACCACTGTATTGATTTAATAATAATAATGAAAAGACTGTGTACTGTTGTGAGGGCTCTCAGAGATCTACACAAGTGCTTTGAGTAGCTGCATTGGCCAAGGGTCTCTCTGGTAATTTCTTACAACAGTACAGTCAAACCTCGGTTCTCGGACAGCTCCATTTTCGCACGTTTTGGCTCCCAAATGCCGGAAACCTGGAAGTAAATGCTCCCGTTTCCGAACCTTTTTCGAAGCTCTTGCAACCAATCGGAAGCCGCGCTTCGGTTGTCCAACGTTTCGGAAGTCGAACAGTCTTCCAGAACGGATTGCGTTCAACAGCCGAGGTTTGACTGTACGCACTATATATCTGGAGGAAACTCTTTCAAAGGAGGCGATACACCAGTATTCCAAGCCAAGATATAAATAGGGGATGAAAAACTCATATAATGGAAAATGGTGACAGGCAAAATAAAAATTGGGTGGAATTTGCCACCCGTGAGGCTGTGTCCTTAAATAAGCTAATAAAAAAACACAAGACCCGACAGACAGTTGCGAGGCCCCAAAGGTCCACTTCCCCACTAAGAACCCAGAGTTGGTGGGTTCGTTTCTCTGGTTATGAATAAAGCTTTTTAAAACCAGCCCCTAATAGCAGATGCAGAAGCCCCCATGCAGCCTTCAGCCACAACTAGGCGGCTAGCTGTTAGCAAATGCTTTAGTGGTAGCACCTTGCTGTGTGAATTGCGGTTATCTCCCACAATCTCTGCTTGCAGCAGGTTCTTCCCATTCGCTATGGCAGGCCACTACCCCAATCCAAAGGAATTGCATTAAAAAACAAAATAGGCTAAGCTTCCTTATCCCTAGCAGACCTGGAGCCTGGAAGTACATCAACACCACGGAGGACATCAGCATCACCTACAGCAAAGGCGAGCCATCCAACCATGAGTGCAGCAGAGAGCACCAGTGTCTGTGCAAGAAATCGGTGGAATGAAGCAGGCAGCCACGCCCCCCCCCCCCCGGGCCCAGGCGCCCCTCTCTAGGGGCCCTCGCGGAAACAGCATCCATGGACATCTCTCGCAAAGGGGAACATCTTACCCTACGAAGGCGCACGGTGTGGGCCTGGTGTTCTGGCAAGGTTCTGCCTCTGCCCCTTAAGACTTTGTTTCGGGCCTTCGGAGGCGAGGCAGGACTGAGCCGCTGGGTGAGATCTGCCAAAATCGAAACTCCCCGTTTGCTGCTGAAATCCAATTGCAGGTGTTCTTTTTACTGTTTGGCCGGCCGTACATCGGCTTGGCTGTTGGTTTATTGATGTTTTCGTTGCCGTTCTCATGTGTATGGTAAACCGTTCTGTGATCCTGACAGAGGGAAGGGTGATCCGGAAGAATAAGTCAATAGATGTTAAAAAATAAATGTGTATTATACTACCTCTGCAGCTCTCGGCTGTTGATCTCTCTCGGGTGATCTTGGGACTGATGCTCAGTGGCTCCACTTTGAGATCTTTCCTTTTGTAGCCTTCCACCAGAGGTGGGATGCCACAAATGTGGGCTGTGAAAGGAGGCCCTCTCTTCATGGGTCTTCTTCTGCCAGCCCAACACAGTGAAATGTCTCTGCTCCTCAGGGAGGAATCCCCCGCACTCATGTCGTTGCAGATACAGTGGTACTTTGCTTACCTTCCAAGTCCCGGACTGCAGAATCTGGGACCGGCAGCCATGTGACACTGGAAGTTGCGTCGACGTAACTTCCGGTTTCGCTTTGCCCTTCTATGGGCACGCAAAATGGCCGCCGCCAGCTTCAAAAGTAGCTTCTACGCATGACCGGAAGTGTGTTGACGCAACTTCCGGTGTCGCCCCGCCCATCTATGGGCACCAAAATGGCCGCCGCCGACACCGGAAGTCGCATCTATGCACTTCCGGTCAGAAAAAAAAATGGCCGCCGGCAGGAGAAAATAACGGAGAAAAACGTGAGACGAAGTGATACGGGGGACCACTGGGGAAAACAGGAGACTTGGCAGCTATGACTTTGGTTCTCAAACTTAATCCGTTCCAGAAGTCTGCTCCAAAACCAAAGCGTTCCAAAACCAAGGCACGCTTTCCCATAGACAGCAATGCAAAACGGATTAATCCATTCCAGACTTTTAAAAACAACCCCTAAAACAGCAGTTTAACATGGATTTTACTATCTTGTCAGGGGTACTCTCGAGTAAAGACGCTCCAGTCCGCTCTGCCTTTCAGAGTTTTATTGTGCATATTATTTACAGTGCAGAGATATCAGAAAACATGCATGCCTAGTCCGATTCAGAACCCGGCAATGGCTGCTTCCGGCTCTTCGGTCAGCTTAAAAGCCTGGGCACCCCAAAACGCCACCCCCTAGCCCTGCGTGTGGGCACGTGCCTCAATTCGGGCGCTGGAAGGGGCTGCGTTCCTTCTCCCGTCCTTTGGCTGGAGCGTTGCAGAGGCTCCGACACCTCTCTGGCCAGCTGGGTCGGTGCCTAGGCTCTGACACATCTGAGAGTCCCCTCTCCATCCCGCTCCATTCCTCATTCCCTCCTCCTGACCTGCTGCTAGTGCTGTCACTGGGCGAAGTGCTGGTCAGGATGACTGGGGGAGGGTCCCTGCAAGGAGTCCCCCTGACATATCTAAACAGACCATTGATCCATAAAATGAAAGCAATAACCCACGTGCTGTACTATAAAATAAATAGGACAGTATTGAAGATGATAAAAAATAAAATGAATTTTTTTTTCTTACCTGCACTGGTGATAGTCATTGTTTGGATGGGTTGTTTTTTTTTAATCCATTTCCGCAGTCACACAATCTATCAATCAGTAGCTGAACTGGGTTCCACACAGTCACAAAAACAAATGAACCGAAAAAGCCTTAATCCGTTCCGGAAGTCTGTTTGACTTCCGAAATGTTCAAAAACCAAGGCACAGCTTCTGATCGGTGCAGGCGCCCCGGAAACAATAGCCGACAGCTGCATCAGATGTTGGGCTTCTGAAAAACGTTTGAAAACCGGAACACTTACTTCCGGGTTTTCAGCGTTTGAGTACCAAGGCGTTTGAGAACCAAGGTACCACTGTATTTATAGTGTGCCGTTTGAAGCGACTGGAAGCATAAGAACTGGCTCCTTCGGAAATGAAGCATTGCCCACTCCCCTACAAATATCATTCAAACTTTAACTGGCAGAACCTTTCTTTAAAAGCAGAATTTAAACATCCAATGTATGTCCAACATATCCATGAAGTATTCTGAGCTGTCCAGCACGGGCTCAGCATCTTAGAAAATATGAAACAATCCAAATAGACCTGGAAGCTAAGGTCTCTCTCTCTCTCTCTCTTTTTCTCTTTCTTTCTTTTTTTCTCTCTTTCTCTCTTTCTTCCTTGGCCTTGGGCTGCTCACTCTCCCTTCAGGAGAGCTTCATTTGCATCCTCATTCCATGGAGTTTGGGAGACAAAGGCAGCTCCCTTCAAAATTGACACCTTTCATTTCACCTGTCAGATTTTGTTCCGGGAAAACTCCTGCAGCAAATGAGGAAAACAAAGGGCTTTTTTTTTGCAAGCCAGCAAAATAGGCACAGAGGAGTAAACTGCAAAGTCTGCGCCCAACCCATAAAAGGGTGTGCGCCTGAATATACATTTCTGTTATCTCCTAAGGCAATGCATATGCATAAACTGAGGCAACTTCTCCTATCCTAGGCTACATTGCCCTATTAGCATACCATTTATGGTCTTTCCTTAAGAGGGACCCAGGTGGCGCTGTGGTTAAACCACAGAGTCTAGGGCTTGCTGATCAGAAGGTCGGCGGTTCGAATCCCTGTGACGGGGTGAGCTCCCGTTGCTCGGTCCCAGCTCCTGCCAACCTAGCAGTTCGAAAGCACGCCAAAATGCAAGTAGATAAATAGGAACTGCTACAGCGGGAAGGTAAACGGCGTTTCCATGTGCTGCTCTGGTTCGCCAGAAGCGGCTTTGTCATGCTGGCCACATGACCTGGAAGCTATACGCCGGCTCCCTCGGCCAATAATGCGAGATGAGCGCGCAACCCCAGAGTCAGTCACGACTGGACCTAATGATCAGGGGTTCCTTTAATGAATACACATTAAGCAAGCAAACAAAGAACTCTCTCTAAGCAGCGCCTTGCTGCACGTGATCTCTTTGCATTCCATTCTATATATGAAACTAGTTACAGGTAAAATAAAAAAATTCCTTCAGTAGCACCTTAAAGACCAACTAAGTTTTTATTTTGGTATGAGCTTTCGTGTGCATGCACACTTCTTCAGATACAGTTCACTGTATCTGAAGAAGTGTGCATGCACACGAAAGCTCATACCAAAATAAAAACTTAGTTGGTCTTTAAGGTGCTACTGAAGGAATTTTTTTATTTTACTTCGATCCAGACCAACACGGCTACCTACCTGTAACTAGTTACAGGTAGGTAGCCGTGTTGGTCTGAGTTGAAACAAAATTTTAAAAAATTCCTTCAGTAGCACCTTAAAGACCAACTAAGTTCTTATTTTGGTATGAGCTTTCGTGTGCATGCACACTTTTTCAGATATATGAAACTGTTAACGGAAATTTGAGGGCTCCCTTGGACAAAACAAGACTCCAGCCAAAATATCAGAGCAAAACAGCAGCCAGTAGGCTTGGCCTTTATTAAAGAAAGTACTGTCGCAACAGGGCCCCACCTGCAACAAGGTGAAGCAAGATGGAGACCCCGAACAAAGGGTGGGGGTCTTCCCTTTTTATTAGCATCCCACCACCAAGGTACAGCCCTATAGATACATCACTAATATGTCATTGATACATCACAAAAAGGAGGGGTCCAGAGGTAGAAATTTGAGTACCTGGCCAGCTGCTCCTGGCCTCTTCTCACCCCCTCCCTGTTACATTCCACAGGACAAAGAGAAGTTTCACAGTCATTATGAAGGTGATAGCTGACTTTGATTTGATCCTGAGTCAATCCAGTTTGGGAGGAAAATCCATTGTGTAGAAGATAGTCGGCTGTCTGGCACATCTGGAGGTGGCAATTCCCTTGCCAGAGGAGGCTATTATAAGAAGAATGAAGGGGGTGGGGGCTAGCAGTTTGAAAGCAGGTAGAAGTGCAAGTAGATAAATAGGTACCGCTCTGGAGGGAAGGTAAACGGCGTATCCATGGGCTGCTCTGGTTTTGCCAGAAGCGGCTTAGTGATGCTGGCCACATGACCTGGAAAAACTGTCTGCGAAGTAGACAAACGTTGGCTCTCTTGGCCTGTAAAGCGAGATGAGCGCTGCAACCCCAGAGTCGTTCGCGACTCGACTTAACTGTCAGGGGTCCTTTTACCTTTACCTCCTAGAATCAGGGAACTGTAGAGGTGGAAGGGTACCCCCAAGGGTCATCTAGTCCAACCCTTTGCAATGCAGAAATCTCAGCTAAAGCATCCATGACAGATGGTCATCCAACCTCTGCTTGAAAACCTCCAGGCAGAGGGCCTTCTCGGTGGCGGCGCCCGCCCTGGCGAACAAGGGGATAAACAACTACCTGACTTTTAGAAGACATCTGAAGGCAGCCCTGTTTAGGAGAGTTCTTAATGTTTCATGTTTTATCATGTTTTTAATATTCTGTTGGGAGCCAGGATATAAATAATAATAATAATAATAATAATAATAATAATAATAATAATTATACCCCCACAGAGCACAGCAACAAAGCTGGTGGGCTCTCCTTCATGGGAGGTTTTTAAGCAGAGGTTGGATGGCCACCTGCCAGGGATACTATAGTTGTGATTCCCTGCATTGCCAGGGGTTGGACTAGATAACCCCAGGATGTCCCTGCCAGCTCCTCCATTCTACAACACTATGAAAGCCAGGATGTGGCAGAAGGAGGCCTCTTCCCACGCCAAACAAACACGCCACGCACAGAAAGCGCATTTTCTCCTGCAAAGAATCCTGGGAAGCGTAGTTTCTAGGGTGCCGTGAAACGTAGTTCTGAGTTGGGCACCCACAACTACAGTTCCCAGGATTCTTTGCGGTTATTTGGGGGGGGGGGAAGGAGCCACGCATGTGCGACATCCAGAGACAGCTGCAGGCCACGCCCTCCAGCAGCATGCTAGCGGCCCATTGGCCGGCCGGAAGGACACAGCTGTGCTTTGGGGTCCCTGATTGGCCGGCTGCTTGGTATAAGAACCCGCAGGACAGGCTAGGCTGAGCCCATTTTGGCTCCGACCTCCAAGGGCTCCACTTCTCCCTTGTTGGGGTTTCTTCATGTGGGGATCGGGCCAGGAAGAGCCGGGTGGCCCCCGCTCAGCTCCACACAAGGGGAAGGGACCCTCCCAGGGGGGCAGCCAGCCCCCCCAATGCGGCCCCCGAGCATCTCCTTGGGCTGTTGGTACGTAAAGGGGGCAGGCGGAGGGCTGGCTGGAAATCTTTGGCTCAGTCCTGGGTGCAAATTGCGCACCATGCTCAGTTAATCTCTAAAACTAGAAGAGCTTGGGGTTTTTTGTGTGTGTCCCCCACCCCCCACCCCCAAAATAAATACAAGGGGTTTTCCTCGTTCGCTACATTTAGCCGCCTGCCCGCACCACCACCGTTTTTATTGCATTTAAATCCCACCTTTTCCTCCCAGAATCTCAAGGTGGCCTAGGCAGTTCTGCCTCTCTCACGACGACCCTGCAAGGTGGGTTGGGCTGAGAAATGGGTGACCCACTGGGCGCCCATAACCATTGCAGGAGGGTGCCGGCTTAATTCATCAGAGGTCGTTAAATCGATTCGGATGAATTCATCACTGTTATTAAACCAGATTTACAAGCTGCTGTTGCTTCATCAGAAGACCTTGGAGCGGTTTGCAAAAATCACATCCTGCTTTCCTTTGCTACCATTTTGCTTTACCAGATTAGCCTTTTAAAACAGGTCATAATAATGGGTTCGGGTCCTACCCGCCAGAGCAGGAGAAAACAAGCTTAAACACCCCCAACTCCTTCAACCGTTCCTCATCAGGCTCCGTTTCCAGATCCTTGACCGTCCTGGCCATGGGTAGGCAAACCAAGGACTGGGGACCGGATGCGGCCCAATTGCCTTCTCAATCCGGCCCACAGATGGTCCTGGAATCGGCGTGTTTTTACATGAGTAGAATGTGTTCTTTTATTTAAAATGCATCTCTGGGTTATTTGTGGGGCATAGGAATTCATTCTCCCCCCCCAAAAAAAATAGAGAGAAAGCGGCCCCCCACAAGGTCTGAGGGACAGTGGACCAGCCCCCTGCTGAAAAAGTTTGCTGACCCCTGTTCTTGGCCTTGCACAACTTCCAACTTGTGAATATCCTTCTAAAATGGTGGTGCCCGGAAGTGGACACAGGACTCCCCGCCCTGATCCAGTATAGTGATTTTACATTGCGCAGGCCATTATAGTTTTATAATTTAAATTACATACAAGCCTGTTGATATTATCTCCTTACATTTGCTGGTCATTTTTATTCAGCCAGGCAATTGCCCATCAGTCGCCAGGGGCTGGTGCAAGGTGTAGGACCCATCTCCGCCCAGTCCCCCCCCCTTTTTATTTTTATTCGCAATTAAATGAGGCTTGCGGCAGGATGCAATCTTTTCTCTTCAGCTTCCTTGCTCTACTGTGCCCCTGCTCTGTTCCCCAGACTAAACAGGCTTGTTTCTCTTGGTGCCAGCGGTTCGTGCCATCATGTCCTCGAATTGGCTGCCCCGGAAATGGTCCATGGCGCTGGGACCACTCTGTTCGTTGCTTTTCCTGGGGGTGGCCCTCTTGCTCCTGCATAGAGCAAGGTAAGTTTCCGAGGGTTAAAGGCAGGGGTTGCCCAACACGGTGCCCGCGGGCGCTGATTCCCCTTGCCAGCGATCCGCAAGGCAAGGGGGCCCACAAAAGCTCTCAGTAAAGATACCTTTTGCCCTCAAGAAGGCTGCCCGCCCTTCATCTTTATTATATAGAATCAGAATTGTAGCGTTGGAAGGGACCCGTGGGTCATCTAGTCCAACCCCCTGCCAAGGCAGGAATGTCAGCTAAAACATCCGTGACAGATGGCCGTGACATAGATTGATTCATAACTGGCCTTTTTCTCCAACGGGCTTACAGATAGGAACAACTAAGAACATGGGGGTGGGAAGCAACCCTTGCAAAAACAACTAAAAAGAGATAAAATCAAAACTACATACAGTCATGCCTTGGTTGTCAAACGGAATCTGAGCCGGAAGTCCGTCCGACTTCCGAAAACGCTTGACAACCAAGGTGCGGCTTCTGATTGGTGGCAGGAACTTCCTGCAGCCAATCGGAAGCCTCATTGGACGCCCTGCTTCGGAAAAACGTTCGCAAACCGGAACGCTCACTTCTGGGTTTGTGGCGTCTGGGAGCCAAAACGTTCGAGTCGCAAGGCGTTCGAGATCCAAGGTACGACTGTACATAGCTCAGTCGGTAGAGCATGAGACTCTTAAGCTCAGGGTCGTGGGTTCGAATCATATTCCGTCCCAGTTCCTCTTTGCAATGGCCTGGCCTCTTCCATGCCTTTTCCCATGGTCAAGAGCAGCTGACCAGGTCCTGTCTTCTTCTCCGTCTCCTCCTCTTCCCCCTCCCCCTCTGTCATTTTGTTTTTTGTTTGTTTTTAATTTATAATTTTTATTAAGTTTATTTTACAACACACACACACTCATAAAACTAATCGTAGAAATAACAATGTACAATAGAAAACAACAACAAAAAAGAAATACGAAGCAAACATAATAACATACGGCAACTTCTACAGATCAAAAAGTCAACAATATTTCTATATCATATTTCAATTCTTCGTTTCTTATAATTGACTTCCTTCATCCTCAACAAGGTTCTCTTTTCGATTTTGGTTAACTGTCTCCTTCTTAGTGCATTATTAGCCCCTTTCCTTTCTGTTTTTAACTTTTATACCACAATTTATTTTGCCGGAGTTAATCAAAACAAGTCCAAGTATTAATTTGTGGGCACTGCTTTTTAAGGTAGTCTCTATATTTTCCCCATTCTTTTTGAAATTTTTGTTTGGGCTGCTGACCCCTAATGGCTTCTGTCATCTAGTCAATTCAATATAGTCAAATAATTTATTTTGCCACTCTTTTTTGGTGGGTATTCCCCCCTCCCCCCTCCCAATTTTTGGCAATTAAGTGTTCTCGCAGCCCCTGTAGTATAAAGGAATATTTTCTTATTTCCTCCCCCCTGTTCTTTTGGATGTGGCACCCACTCTGTGCCATTTCACGACTAGCGTGCGCAGAGCTCCCTCAAAATGCCCCGGCCGAGGCAGATCCCACGAAGATCCCTGAAATATACTCGGAGTCGAGAGTTAATTTCATGCCCTTTATTCAGAGGAAGAGGAAGAAGAGAAGAATGGCTCTTTCCCCAAAAAACTTCTGCTTATATACATTATTTACACAATGGGCCTTGTGTGATTGGCTACTTCAGGGCTGCACCTGTGGGCCAATCAGGTTGCGGATTGACTTCTGCCAGCAGCCTGATTGGCTGCTCCTTCCGGCCAATCAGGTTGTGGAGTCACTTCTGCCAGCAGCCTGATTGGCTGCTCTTGCAGGCCAATCAGGTTGCTGATTCACTTCCACCTGGAGCTGGATTGGGTGGCGCCTGCGGACCAATCAGACTGCTGCATTCTGGATCCTATTGTTCTAGGATTCAGCTCAGTACATAACACCCCACCTGATAATTTTTAATCTTCACGAGGGAAAGACCATGGGCTACCCGACAGTGCAGAGAACCCCCTTTTTTTGGGGGGGGGGTTTAGACATTGCTCAAACCATGGCTCACGCGGGGTGGGCATTCAGGACTACGACTGGCACCCCTGAGATGAAACCCCCTCTTTCTGCCTGCGGCTTCCTTTTCCAGAGAATGGGCTCACGTACAAGAGCAGAAGGAATGCCAGGAACTGGTTTGGTTGCTTGAATCTAAGAACCTCTTCTTCGGAAAGTGAGTATTAACACAGGTCGGTGGCCAACGCTAGAGGTCACGGGCGACTCACGGGCTTGCTCCGGCTTGCCACCCGAAATCCACTACCCTCACTTTTCAGGTCCCATCTCAAATTCCTGCCCACGGCTTCCAAAACTTCACCGCTTCTCTACCTTCTCTCCATCTAAGCCAGGTGTCCCCAAACTTACCCGGCTTTGGGCTGGATGCCCGCCGCGCCGATTGCATGGTGGGCCGGAGGGTGGGGGAGCGCACGCAGGGGGGCGCGGCTGTGTGCGCCCATGCGCATGCGCAAACGCTATTTCTGTCACACTCCCGACCTGGAAAGCGCCAGAAATAGCTTGTGCGCATGTGCAGAAGCCTAATCTGACCCGGAAGTACACCGGAAATGACGCTTGCGCATGTGCACAAGCTATTTCTGTCGCTTTTCCAGGTCGGAAGTCGGCAGCCGCGCCGCACCGCGCTGGTAAGAGCGAGCGGCGGGGGTCCCCGGGGGCCGAATAAAAGAGCCTCAGGGGCCATATGTGGCCCCCGGGCCGTAGTCTGGGGACCCCTGATCTAAGCACTATGAGCGAGCCTTCGCCAACCTGGCGCTCCCCCATACTACAATTCCCAGCATTACATATCTTTAGGGGCCAGGTGAAAATATTCATTTTCAACCAGGCCTTGGGCTGATTGACATCTTATTCTCCTTTTAAAAGTGCTTGGGGGAGGGGCTTATTGGTTTGTTTTTGTTTTTATCCTGTAATATAGGTAGATATTGGGGTCACGAAGAGTCGGACACGACTAAACGACTAAACAACAACATAGGTAGATGAGAAAGATAGATAGATGAGAGATAGATAGATGATAGATAGATAGAATTATGATTATTATTATTATTACTATCTCCTTTATTGTCATTGTACAACCTGTTTACAATGTAATTAAACGACCCCCCCACACTCAATCTTTTATCGAACAACGCACCACCTCGCAAGTCAATTTTGCTATGTTCTTTTCCATTCATCAGCCTAACAGCCCATGGACAGAAGCTATTTTTTAGCCTGTTGGTACGGCTGATTATACTTCTATATCTCCTGCCCGAGGGTAGAAGATTAAAGAGGTGCTGGCCGGGGTGTGAGTCACCCCTGAGAATGTTTCTCGCTCTCCTAAGGCAACGATCCCTTGCGATGTCATCTAGCGGACTCAAGGGACAGCCCATAATATCATGTGCTGTGTTCACCACCCTCTGTAAAGAAGACTTTCTGTCTGTGGCTGTCAATATGAAAGGACACTTTCTGTTGTGGACCGCTAGAAGGAGTTCATCAGTTGTTGTTTAACATTGTTCTTTCGCAAGACCCTGAGGAAATGGAGTCTTTCTGACCACCTGAGTTATGTTATCAGTTATGTTGATTTTCCAAGTGAGGTCCTCACTAAGGTAAACTCGCAGGAATTTAAAGGAAGAGACACTCTCCACACAACCCCCCCCCATATACAACGGGGCTAGTTTCCCCCATCCTCCTCCGGAAGTCCAACAGCATCTTCTTTGTCTTACTAATACAGTCATACCTCGGTTTAAGTACGCTTCGGTTTGGGTACTTTTAGTTTAAAGTACTCCGCGGACCCGTCTGGAACGGATTAATCCACTTTCCATTACTTTCAGTGGGAAAGTTCGCTTCAGGTTAAGTACGCTTCAGGTTAAGTACAGACTTCCGGAACCAATTGTGTATTTAAACCGAGGTACCACTGTATTTAGGGACCCAGGTGGTGCTGTGGGTTAATCCACAGAGTCTAGGGCTTGCTGATCAGAAGGTCGGCGGTTCGAATCCCTGCAACGGGGTGAGCTCCCGTTGCTTGGTCCCAGCTCCTGCCCACCTAGCAGTTCGAAAGCACATCAAAGTGCAAGTAGATAAATAGGGACCGCTCCGGCGGGAAGGTAAACGGCGTTTCCGTGTGCTGCTCTGGTTCGCCAGAAGCAGCTTTGTCATGCTGGCCACATGACCCGGAAGCTGTCTGCGGACAAACACCGGCTCCCTCGGCCTATAGAGCGAGATGAGCGCCGCAACCCCAGAGTCGGACACGACTGGACCTGATGGTCAGGGGCCTTTTTACCACTGTATTTAGGTGCAAGTTATTCTCTAAGCACCATGTAGATACTTTTTGAACCTCCCCTGTACGCTGATTCATCTCCACCTGTAATTAGACCCATTATGGTAGTATCATCTGCAAACGTAATCATTACTGTGCATGGATCAGATATCAGTATACCTGAAGGAGCGTCTCCACTCCCATCGTTCTGCCCGGACACTGAGGTCCAGTACCGAGGGCCTTCTGGCGGTTCCCTCGCTGCGAGAAGCCAAGTTGCAGGGAACCAGGCAGAGGGCCTTTTCGGTAGTGGCACCCGCCCTGTGGAACGCCCTCCCACCAGATGTCAAAGAGAAAAACAGCTACCAGATTTTTAGAAGACATCTGAAGGCAGCCCTGTTTAGGGAGGCTTTTAATGTTTAATAGATTACAGTGGTACCTCGGTTTATGAACACAATTGGTTCCGGAAGTCTGTTCATAAACTGAAGCGTTCATAAACTGAAGCGAACTTTCCCATTGAAAGTAATGGAAAGTGGATTAATCCGTTCTAGACGGTCCGCGGAGTAACCGTTCATAAACTGAAGCGAACTTTTCCATTGAAAGTAATGGAAAGTGGATTAATCCGTTCCAGACGGGTCCGTGAAGTACTTAAATTGAAGCGTTCATAAACTGAAACATGGGTGTAATTGGTTCCGGAAATCTGTTCATAAACTGAAGCGTTCATAAACTGAAGCGAACTTTCCCATTAAAAGTAATGGAAAGTGAATTAATCCGTTCCAGATGGGTCCGCGGCGTTCATAAACCGAGGTGTTCATAAACCGAGGTTCCACTGTATTGTATTTTATTTTTCTGTTGGAAGCCGCCCAGAGTGGCTGGGGAAACCCCGCCAGATGGGCGGGGTATAAATAAATTATTATTATTATTATTATTATTATTATTATTATTATTATTAGCAGTCATATGTGTACAGTGAGTACAGGTAGAATGCTGTGAAAAGCCCCAAGGTCTGCAGGTAAATGGCAACATGCAAGTTAAATAAATAAATCAAACAAACAAACAAAACACAAGTGTTCCAGTCTCTACCCTCCACACATTCGCCTACCTGCGGTTTATTTAGCCTGCTTTCATTTCATGTCTGTTTGCGTTCGGCGGTGATGGGCAATTGTGCATTGTCTGTGCATTTTGCCATCAGATCCTGTCTGGTAGCACTGTATTTTGCAGGGATCTTGCACAACCGTTTCAAAAAAATGTAATAATAATAATTTATTTATACCCCGCCTATCTGGCTGGGTTTCCCCAGACACTCTGGGCAGCTTCCAATAAAATATTAGAATCATAGAATCGTAGAGTTGGAAGAGACCACAAGGGCCATCCAGTCCAACCCCCTGCCGAGCAGGAAACACCATCAAAGCATTCTTGACATATGCCTGTCAAGCCTCTGCTTAAAGACCTCCAAAGAAGGAGACTCCACCACACTCCTTGGTAGCAAATTCCACTGCTGAACAGCTCTTACTGTCAGGAAGTTCTTCCTAATGTTTAGGTGGAATCTTCTTTCTTGAAGTTTGAATCCATTGCTCCGTGTCCGCTTCTCTGGAGCAGCAGAAAACAACCTTTCTGCCTCCTCTATATGACATCCTTTCATATATCTGAACATGGCTATCATATCACCCCTTAACCTTCTCTCCTCCAGGCTAAACATACCCAGCTCCCTAAGCCGTTCCTCATAAGGCATCGTTTCCAGGCCTTTGACCATTTTGGCTGCCCTCTTCTGGACACGTTCCAGCTTGTCAGTATCCTTCTTGAACTGTGGTGCCCAGAACTGGACACAGTACTCCAGGTGAGGTCTGACCAGAGCAGAATACAGTGGTACTATTACTTCCCTTGAAAATACAATAGTCTGTTAAACGTTAAAAGCTTCCCCAAACAGGGCTGCCTTCAGATGTCTTCTAAAATTCTAAAATATTATTATTATTAGTAGTAGTAGTAGTAGTAGTAATATTAATTTTATTAAACTAGCGCACCCACCAGGTGCCAGGTGCAATTCCACAGAGCCCTAACTAGAAAGCGAAGAAGTCCTGCTGCGTGAGAGCCTTTGGTCGTCTTCTCTCTTTCTCTCCCCCGGTGTCAGCTTCCAGTACCGCAAGACGTCCAGGGATGAGAAGAGGACCCGTGCCGTCAAGAAGTGGAATACCTGGATCGAGGACAGGAAGATCCTGGAGCACATGCTGCTCACGGAGGAATGCCCTTGGGACCCGGATGCGGCAGCTGTGGCCCAGTACAGGTAAGAATACCCTTCCTACTCACCTGGTCGGCGAGGTGCCCTTGGAGACGACAGGTGAGGGTGTGTGTGGACCGCCTGCCTTTCCCTAAGGGCACATCCCTAACCTTCCTTCCCTTTCCTTTGCAGGGTAGAACTGGAGCAATGTTGCAACGCTTCCTCCTTGCTCATCCTGACCAAGGAAAACACCCCTCTGGGATCAAACATCGTCTTTGGGAAGGATGGACGAAAAGTGGCCGTGACACCTGAGCTGGTGGACCTGCTCCCTGAGGTGCTGGGGAGACTGTTGTTGTTGTTGTTGTTGTTGTTGTTGTTGTTGTTGTTGTTGTTACAGTAGTACCTTGGTTCCATACCTGCCAAGTTGCTGTCCGAGAAATAAGGGACCGGCCGGAAGTAGCAGACCGGAAGTAGCGTTGCCGCCATTTTGGAACTGGGCGGAGCATGCTCAGAAGTGACTTTTGATGCTGCTTTGCCCAGTTCCAAAATGGCCGCCGTTCCAGAAGTCACACTGCAGCCATTTTGGAATAGGGCAGAGCAGCATCAAAAGTCGCTTCTGAGCATGCTCCGCCCAGTTCCAAAATGGCCGTCGCGCCAGAATAAACCGGGGGAAAATAATAAAAAATCCGTTTTTTCAACTTAGAACAGCTGGAAAAACGGGGATTTCCCGGAGAATACGGGAGACTTGGCAGCTATGCTTGGTTCTCAAACACCTTGGCACTCAAACAACTTGGAACCCAAACACTGAAAACCTGGAAGAAGCAAGTGTTCTGGTTTGTAAACTTTTTTCAGGAAGTCGAACGTTCTCCGTTTTGAGTGCCACACTTCCGTTTTGAGTGTTACACCAAGGTTTTTACCACCGTGTTTCTCCAAAAATAAGACACCGTCTTATATTTATTTTTCCGCAAAAAAAAAACACGGTGGCTTATTTTCAAGGGATGTCTTATATTTTTTTATTAAGTATGGTACAGTTTAACCTACAAGGTTAAACTGCCTATCACTATGGCTTATTTTCAAGGTATGGCTTATTTTCGGGGGGGGGGTATTTTCAGGGTATGGCTTATTTTCGGAGTATGGCTTATTTTTTTGGAGAAACACGGCATTTATTTTGCATTTTTCCAGCTGTGTGTGTGTGTGTGTGTGTGTGTGTGTGTCTGTGTGGAACCCAGTTCGGCTCCTGATTGATTGTGTGACTGCAGTACATTGTTTATTGCTTTCATTTTGTGGATCAATGGTCTCATCAGATAGGAAAATTCATGTTGAATTGCTGTTTTAAGGGTTGTTTTTTTAAAGTCTGGAACAGACTAATCTGCTTTGCATTACTTTCTATGGGAAAGCGCGCCTTGGTTTTGGAACGCTTTGGTTTTGGAGCGGACTTCTGAAACGGATTAAGTTTGTGAACCAAGGTACCACTGTATTTGATATAAATGGTTTAAAATAAATAAAATCACTTTAAAATATATGGTGACTTTTCATACTGGATCAGATTGCTAATGTTTTATGTTTTATTATGTTTTTATATGTGTTGGAGGCTGGGATCTTTTTATTATTATTATTTGTTGTTGTTGTTGATCTTTTTATTATTATTATTATTTGTTGTTGTTGTTGTTGATCTTATTATTATTATTATTATTATTTGTTGTTGTTGTTGATCTTATTATTATTATTATTATTATTATTATTATTATTATTATTTGTTGTTGTTGTTGTTGTTGTTGTTGTTGTTGTTGTTGTTGTTTCCTTCCCTTCCTTGGCAAGGAGCCCAGGGATGCCAAACAGATAGAACATTTAAAAACCAACCTTGCTTTTGGCAGCGGGGAAAGGAGCTTGGGATGGGGGCAAGGCACAGCGGCAGGAAGACACTTGCCTTGAGGGCAGAAGGCCACAAGTTCAGGCCTTGCATCCTCCAGCAAAAGCAGCTGCGGTTGTGAGATGCCTCTTGCTTGCCTGCGTTGCAAGAATTCTAAGGCCTCCAATATAGAATAAATGTTCATAAATGCACAAGGGAGGATTAGTTCCTGAGTCCAGGTCACAGGCTCACCCTATCCATACACAAATACGTGTAAGACTACTTTTTAACCCAGGAAAATCTTCTCCATAGTCGGGGGTCGTCTTATACGCCAGGTCGTATTTCTTATATGGCGAGTATATCCCAAACTCTATATTTTAACTGGAACAGCTGGGGGTCGTCTTATACGCTCAGTCGTCTTGTGCGCCGGAATATACGGGTATGTCCTTAAGACAGGATTTGTAAGCAAAAAGACAACAGGAAGGCTTTCCCCATTTGTCTCCCTTACTGCAGAGGAATATTTGAGGTCATTGGGAGAGTCCAAATGGCTTCAGGATTGCTCTCCCGTGCTATTTCAGATGCATGGTTCATATATTTAGACGTGTGTGCATTTATGAATATGTGGGGCTACCTTTGAAGGTGACCCGGAAACTGCAATTAATCCAGAATGCGGCAGCTAGACTGGTGACTGGGAACAGCCGCCAAGACCACATAACACCAGTCTTGAAAGACCTGCATTGGCTCCCAGTACATTTCCGAGCACAATTCAAAGTGTTGGTGCTGACCTTGAAAGCCCTAAACGGCCTCGGCCCAGTAGACCTGAAGGAGTGTCTCCACCCCCATCGTTCTGCCCGGACACTGAGGTCCAGCTCCGAGGGCCTTCTGGCGGTTCCCTCACTGCGAGAAGCAAAGCTACAGGAAACCAGGCAGAGGGCCTTTTCGGTAGTGGCACCCGCCCTGTGGAATGCCCTCCCACCAGATGTCAAAAAGAAAAATAACCACCAGACTTTTAGAGGACATCTGAAGGCAGCCCTGTTTAGGGAAGCTTTTAATCTTTAAGAAATTAGTGTATTTTAATATTTCTGTTGGAAGCCGCCCAGAGTGACTGGGGAAACCCAGCCAGATGGGTGGGGTATAAATAATAAATTATTATTATTATTATTATTATTATTATTATTATTATTATTATTATTATTATTTTCTATATTTGAGACCTTAGCATTCTTATAGCATACTAGTGGAATTCAGCCCGTTTAAAAACGGGCGCTAGAACGCTGCTGTCGTGCAGCGCCGGCATGGGACGGAGCTTTGGAGGTCTCCGAAGCCCCGTCTCATGCGGGAGGTGCGCGGCGAGGCGGCGGGGGGGAGAGAAGCACTTCTCTGCCCCCCCCCCACCGCGCACCTGCCGCATGAGACGGGGCTTCGGAGACCTTCTCCGAAACTCCGTCCCATGCCGGCGCTGCGTGCCGAGGCGGCGGGGGGGGAGGAGCGCTTCTTCCCCCCCCGCCGCCTCGCCGGGCACCTCCCGCATGAGACGGGGCTTCGGAGAAGGTCTCCGAAGCCCCTTCCCATGTCGGCGCTGCGTGGTGAGGCGGCGGGGGGGAGGAGCGCTTCTCCCCCCCGCCGCCTCGCCGCGCAGCGCCGACATGGGAAGGGGCTTCGGAGAAAGCCGGCTTCCCTCGGCGCCCGCTGCCGCTTCGGCTTCCTCGGGGAAGCAAGCAGGCGGGCTGTCTGCCTGCTTGTGTTCGCCGAGGAAGCGCCGTCCCATGCCGGCGGTGCGCGGCAAGGCTGCCGGGGGAGCGCTTCTTTCCCCCGCCGCCTCCAGCATGAGACTGGGCTTCGGAGCGGCGGTTGGCGGAGCGGCGGTTGGCCGTTGTCCCTCCGTCCAATCCCTGTGTCTCTGGGGTACATGCGCAGTACCCCAGGGACACACGGGACAACTGGACGCAGGGACAACATGGACATTATTATATAGGATCCTTGGGGTCTCCCAGGGTGGAATCAGCCTTTGGCCAAACTGGCACCCGCCATTGGGCACCGGGATGCCCAAGGCTGCCCCCCTGTGTACAAAACCCAGCATTTCTTTTGCACGTTGATTCTGAAAACGTTTTAAAACACAGATGTTTCGAAATCTCTCCCTTTCCCCTCGAAACCTCCAGAGATCCACCTTCTCGGAAGTTGAGTACAAGCATTGCGCCGTGGTGGGCAATGGTGGGATCCTGCAGAGGAGCCGCTGCGGGAAAGAGATCGACCAGGCAGACTTCGTAATCAGGTAACTCTTCCTTTGAGAGTGACTCAGAGCTCTTCAAGTAGGGGAAACGTTCCTTACTAAACTTGGGAACTCCCTGCCGATTGAGATCAGGCAAACGCCTTTGCTGTCGTACCCTTTGAGCCAAGATATTGTTTAGGCCAGACTACCGGGATGTTTTGAAAAGTGAGGCGAGTTTTAATCTGTTTTCAACCTGTTGTTATTTTAACTTTTTGAAAGTCTTCAGTTATTGTTGCTGTAAGGGGAAGAGAGTATGGAGAACCTCCCCCTCTCATCAGAAGCAGCTCCTCCCCAAGCAGCGATGGCAGCGAGGACGCTGAGGAGACCAGTCAGGAAGTGGAGAGAGAGGGCCGGGGCACTCTCAGCATGGGGGAGCCCCTGCTACACAGGAGGGAGGAAGAGAGAGGGGGGAAAGGGGGGAGAAGGAAAACATGGAGCGTAGACCCTTTCCTCCGGTTCCGGAATTACGCAGGAGAAGGAGGGGAAGGAGGTTTGCTGTCCCAAGACTCTTATGTTGGAGGAAGTCAAGGGGCGGTTCAGTGCCGGATTCTGCATCGGACTGAGCAGACATGTTTTACACAGCAGTCTCACTGTAAATAGACTGCACTAATAAAAACTGTTTAAAGACAAGCACGCGGAGCGTCGTTACTCTAGAGTAGTCGCAAGAACCTCTGACAGTTGCAAAAAAACAAAAACGAAAAGACTGTTTATTTTTTTGGGGGGGGGGAGGTTTAAATAGATTTTATGAACCGGATAAACAGATAACTCACAAAACCATGGTTCACTCAGCGAATGCACGCCGCTGAATTTGCTCAGCTAAAGGTCAGCAGTTCTGGGGAGGGAGGGAGGTTTCTGGAATTGTTCTCAAATAGAAATTAAATCTGATCAGGCCCAGATCTCTTGATATGTTAGGATGCCTCCAATACCCTTGGAATGTAAAACACTTCTGCTTGGTTATCTAAAAGACACTCGTCCGGAAAATGATCCAAAAATAACCTTCAACCTGCTACTGAGATAAGGTTACCAGATTATTTTCAATGAATCCACGGACACTTTTCAACTTCAGGAGAAATCAGGGCCGGCCCTAAGGCAAGGCTGGGTGGCGCAATGCGCCAGGCCGCCAGGGGGTACCGCGCTGCGGCAGCTGCGCTATGCCCGCCAAACAGCCGCGCTGGGAAACTGGGCGAGGGGGGGGGGCGCCGGAGGGATCTTCGCGCCAGGGCGCCAGATATGCTTAAGACGGCCCTGGTAGAAATGATAGGATTTTGTCAGGGGGGCTGTTTTTTAAATCCAGGGACTGTCCCCGGGAAACGGGGACGTCTGGTAACCTTATTAAGATTATAACAGCTAAATATCGGGAAGGTAGAGCAGCATATCTCCTAAATTTTATGAAATAAACAAATAGGAGAGTGTTTATCTGACTGCTAACGCAGACTTTGATTTTCTCTTCCATCTCACCCTCTCCTCTTGCAAACCAGGTTCAGTTTGCCTCCCCCCACGAATTCCTCGGAAGATGTGGGGTCCAAGACGAGTCTCGTGGCCTTGAACCTCAGCAGCCTGGACATTAAGTAAGAGGAGTGGGGGGCCGGGGGGGTGTCTGGCATGCTGAAACGCCTTGTCCCTTTGGGGAGCAGGTGCAGTTGGCGACACTGAGCTGCTGCCTCACCCTTACCTCCCAAGTCCTGGACTGCAGAATCCGGGACTGGCAGCCGTGTGACACCGGAAGTTGCATCGACATAACTTCCGGTGTCGCTTTACCCTTCTATGGGCACCAAAAATGGCCGCCGCCGGCTTCAAAAGTCGCATCTACGCATGTCCAGAAGTGCATAGACGCGACTTCCGGTGTCGCTCCGCCCATCTATGGGCACCAAAAATGGCCGACGCCAGAAGTCGCGTCTATGCACTTCCGGGCATGCGTAGATGCGACTTTTGAAGCTGGCGGCGGCCATTTTTAGTGCCCATAGAAGGGCAAATCGGAAAGAAAAAAATGGCCTCCGGCAGGAGAAAATAATGAAGAAAAATGGGAGACGAAGTGATACGGGGGAACCACCGGGAAAAGGTAAGTAAAAACGGGGGTTTCCCAGGGAAAACGGGGTACTTGGCAGCTATGGCCTCACCCCAAATTAGGTCCGAACTGATACTGGCCTGCTCTCCCAAGAACGACACTGAGCTCAGCGTAGCTCGCCAGAATAGCAGAGCATTTAAAAATCAGCAAAAAGTTTTTTTAAAAAACAAAACAACCCACAACAGCACATGAACAGCGCAAAACCAAGCAGCTCAAGAAACAGCTAATGCTGTTCAATACAAGTGCATGATTTAATTGTTAAAAAAAGGCCCTGTGTATAAATGATGGCCAAAAAAAGACTTCTGTGCACCAGCTAAAAGGGTTTCAGCACATCAGTAGAGCCATTGGCTTCATCAGGCCCAGGTGGGACTCAGTGGCGTAGCAAGGTCAGGTGGAAAATTTCTTGTCCGTCCCCCCACTCGAGTACAAACTGTTTAGCCATGTTACGTTGCGCGTTTGTTGACTGAACTAAAAAGTTTCAATACATATTATGTTGACTTGTTGAGGTTAATTAATTGTCAGATGAAGTTATTAAACTCATTTTAAATAATATTATTTTCCCCCCAAAAAGTGCCGTGAGTCCAATTTCTAAATTTTTTTATTTTATCTGGTTATCTCTTGCTTGGACTACTGCAATGTGCTCTACGTGGGGCTACCTTTGAAGGTGACTCGGAAACTACAACTAATCCAGAATGCGGCAGCTAGGCTGGTGTCTGGGAGCGGCCACCGAGACTATATAACACCAGTCTTGAAAGACCTACCTTGGTTCACAATACATTTCCGGGCCATAGCTGCCAAGTTATCCCTTTTTTACAGGGATTTCCCCTTATGCTGAATAGGCTTCCTCGCGAGAAAAGGGAAAACTTGGCAGCTATGTTCCGGGCACAATTCAAAGTGTTGGTGCTGACCTTTCAAGCCCTAAACGGCCTCAGCCCAGTAGACCTGAAGGAGCGTCTCCACCCCCATCGTTCTGCCCGGACACCGAGGTCCAGCTCCGAGGGCCTTCTGGCGGTTCCCTCCCTGCGAGAAGTGAGGTTGCAGGGAACTAGGCAGAGGGCCTTCTCGGTGGTGGCGCATGCCCTGTGGAACGCCCTCCCATCAGATGTCAAGGAAATAAACAACTATATGACATTTAGAAGACATCTGAAGGCAGCCCTGTTTAGGGAAGTTTTTAATGTTTGATGTTTTAGCATGTTTTTAATTAGTTGGGAGCCGTCCAGAGTGGCTGGGGAAACCCAGCCAGATGGGTGGGGTATAAATAATAAAAGATGGTGATGTATTCCCACGCATGCATTGCTTTTTCCTGAAGGCAACTTCCTTTTCCTTTCCTCCTCCCACAGGTCCCGGGGCTCCCAGCGGAAGCGTCTTGCAGATACCCTGCGCCCCTACCGGGACGCCCTCCTCCTCCTCCTCCTCGCCCCCTCCGTCACCCCCACCCTCCAAAGCCGCCCCAGGAACCCCCCTCTGCACCCACTGGAGGACTCGGACGTGCTGCAGCGGGCCTCCTTCTTGAACCCCCAGTACCTGGCTGCCCTGGGGAGCTACTGGACCCGCGAGGGCTTCCAGCCCGAGTGCCTCTCGCCCAACTTCGCCTTTGTCAGCCTGGCTCTGGAGCTCTGCCAGCGCATCACTCTCTACGGCTTCTGGCCCTTCGCGCACAGCCTGAGTGGCCAGCCCATCCCGCGCCACTCCCAGGTGCGCGTCAGGCCCAGCGAGTTCTCTTGCTACCTGAAGATGTACCTGCAGGGCATCCTGAGGCTGCGGCTGGGCAAGTGCCATTGAGGAACAGGAGTCTCTCTCTCTCTGGGCTAAGGAGGAGGTTGCGTTTTCAAACAGGCACCGCTTGGAGGTTTCCACGCAGACTTCCGTTCTGGCGTGGGCAAGCCATTTTGGAGAAGCCCGCCCTGGAGGGTTGGTTTGCAGCACTGATGCCCTTCTTCGGGAGCGGGGGGGAGGGGCTTGGGTGTTGCTTTCGGTGTTGCTGGACTCCATCTCCCATCTTCCACCAGGAGCGCAGAGGGATGATGGGAGCTGGAGTCTGGCGATACCGCTTGGAGGGACCTCACGGGCTCCCTGCTCCTACTACCGGAGTCTCCCGAATTGGGGAAAGGGGGGGGGGTCCTTTCGAAAGGCTAACGTTGGCCCTACTCTTTTCCTGAGAGTAGAGTTCTATGAACAGCCTGAACAAAGAGCTGGAGGTCGTCATGCGCCCCTGCACCCCAGAAATAAGGATTGGGCAATGGTTTTCCATTGACCTCCAGGAGCCATCCCCATAACGGCATGACCCATGCAAAAAGCAGTCTAGAGAATCAGCTGGTTGTCAGGGCTTGCAAAGCCCCCTTTCGACCCAGCTGTGTCTTCTTTACCTGTCCCGGACCTGCTGCTTTTGCCACAAGGGGTCAAAATGGTCTCATTGGCCGGCTGCGGGGCCACACAAACAGGTTCCCTGTCCCTGGATAAGGGAGGTCTCTGGTGCATTCCTGAAGGGGACAGTATCCCAGCTGCAGAGACGGGGTGGGGGGGGTACAAGGCACCCCCAAGCTTTGTCTGCGGTGCAAGGGTGTTCAAACCTCAGCCTCTGATTCCAGCTGCTTCTAAACAGTCAGGAGTCAGGAAGCAGCTTCGGCCACCATGACCGGAAGTGAGGATTTCCCCCAGTTGAGTTTCTAGGTTTCGTTGGTGTTTGTTGTGTTTGTGGGATGTCTGCGCTGGAGAGCAGGAACTGGCCATCGCGCTGCCTTCTTCATCTCAGCTCTTTGGAAAACTACACGGTCAGTTTTGGGACACATCAAAGAGCGCATTGCTGGATGCTTGGGCAAAAAGTTGCCCTTGCCAGGGATGCAGAAAGACACTTCCCAGATTTGTAGCGGAGCAATAGGCGGTCTGATCCCCAACCTGCTTTCCACACCAATCCTACTTTTACTGTGTTGTTAGTTGTTGTTGTTTTTACAGCTGAATGCTTTTTCATGTGTTCTGTTGGGGCTGCAGGGCCCAGGTTCATGTCTGTTCAGATCTTCAGAAACAAGTGTAAAGAAAAATCAGAGAGGTTCTGAAATAAAACTTGATACAAGCACAGCTCTACTTTCCCCAACCACAACTCAGCTTGCATAGAACGTAAGTCTTCATTAAACTCCGAAGCCTCAGCTGGGGTCTGCAAAGGTCTTTGTTCGGCTTCCCCACTAGAGTCAAGAGGGGGACTTATAGAGGAAATTGCTGGTCAGTCATCTTAACAGCTGCAAATTGTAAATGAAACTATCGAGCCTAGTGAAGGACAAGTCTTGCTGAAGGAGAACCAGCATGGCTTCTGCAAAGGTAAGCCCAGGGGCTTTCCGCACCAGGTTTCCGCACATTTTATGCTGAGTTGCCATGTCGTCATTCCATTAGGGTCATCCTGCATTTTCTCAGGCCGCAGAAAATCCAGTTGCTAGGCATTGTCTCCACAGCTGGAGGCAGCAACGATGCTTCTAAATAGCAGTTGCTCAAAACCATAGGAGGGGAGGGTTGCTCAAATCCCATCGGGGCACCTGGTTGGCCACCGTGACAACAGGACCACAGACTAGTGGGCACCCTTTGGCCTGATCTCTCGCAGGCTGCACTCATGCTCTCGTGAAAGGGTAAATCCAGGTTAAGTAGCGGGGAGGAACATGGGCTGACATTTTTATGCAGATGTCGTGTGGATGCCAGAAAAAAGTTTGGGACGTGTGAGTCTCACTGATTCCACTGCAACCACACATCTGGAAGCAGCTGGTCCCACGGCCATGCCTAGAATGGCACTGTTCATAATGCACGCAGATTCTTGGTTCTTGCATGACTACCTGCAAGCCAAGGCTGTGCCCCAGAATCCTCTGCAGCACCCATAATAATTTTAATAACAAATTATTACTTATAGCCCGCCCATCTGGCTGGGCCTCTCCAGCCACTCTGGACGGCTACCAACAAAATATTAAAAACACGATAATGCATCAAATATTAAAAACTTCCATATGACCCCCCCCCCCAAAAAAAACCACCTGTGGACTCTGCAAGTCGTGAGCTGGCTGCAACTCTGAGCAAATTCTGGGACATCGCTGCTAAACCCTGTCCCAGAACCTCCCCCCTGGTGAACACAAAGGTCATCTGGCTTTTTAAAATTTTATTTTAAAACGTTTTCTTTAATTTCAAAATACAAATGGACAAGGTGGCATGGATTGCCCAAGGAAGAGGCTTTCTCCTCCTCCTCCTCCTCCTCCTCCTCTCTAACACAATGTCCTCTCGGGCCACTCGTCCCACACCTCCTTTAGATGTAGCTTCTGGAGTGAGGAACGCAGCTTCCTCGGACCCACCAACCCAAGACGCAAGCTAGACAAACATTCAGTTTTATATTGCAGGACAGCCACCAACAGGCTTGCAGAGGAAGGGCTGGTGGTGAGACATTGGGGTAGCCCTGGGCTTTCCTTGGCCTTGGTCCTTCCTGGGCAGAGTGTCCCCAAGCCCCCCAGGACGCGCTTCCAGCCCCAGGGATATGGCTTCGACTGAGCAGTTGCAGAAGTAGCACAGGTGAGCTCCTGGCTAGGTGAGGGGAGGTTTGACGCTGCTTTGCCTGAGAGCCTTGTACATCTAGACCCTTGGGGCAATCAGCCTCTCCATCCTTCAGCTTCGCGGGCGTTTTTGTTCTCCTTCAGCATCCGGGAAAAGGGCCTCCGACACCATCGGTACTGCCGAGATATCTAAGATGGTGCCCTTTGGATGCTGCTAGACTACAGTTCCCATCTTCCCTGGCCATCGGCCACGCTGTCTGGGGCTGATGGGAGATGGAGTCCAGCAACACCCTGAGGGCATCCCACTGGGGTGTTTCGGGATGAGAACCAGCAGCTCCCGCACGGCGTGACGTCGGGAGAGCTTCTAGAACATCCCTAGCCAACCTGTTGCCCTCCAGATGTTTTCAGACGACCCAGCTGGGCGTTGGCTGGAACTGATGATGGATGTTGCCGTCCAGAACATCTGGCTATCAGGGCTGGAGTCGGACGCGAGTTGGCACGAAAGAGGCAGAGCTCTGTTGTCGGTGAAGTTGACTTTTTATTCCCGGAAATGAATGTACAACTCAGCAACACACCCCAGTAGGTGAGCAGTTGCCTGGAGTGACGGTCCCTGCCTTCCATCCACCCTCTCTAAGGCTGACTCCTCTCCCACATGTTTCCCAAGCTGTCTCAAATTGCATCTGCACACCTCTGGTCTCTGTTCTGCTCCTCTCATTACTTTGTGCGCTCTCAGAGACCAGGGGAGAGGGGAGCTTTTTGCAGCCGGAGAGGGAGACGCCCTGGATTTTTCAGCAGCCTCTTGACCCCTCCCCCCCCCGCTTCACCTTCGGAGTCTGAACTTCACCCTGTCACCTGTTCTTCCTGCTCACTAAACCCTGTTGCCTCTGCATCATTTAGCACTTCTGACCTCTCCTCGGCTCTGAGCCTTCCTCCTTTGGGGGTTCCCCACTCTTCTTCATCCAGCCAAGGAAGCTGCTGAGAAGGGAATACGCCCCCGCCCACCCCACCCCAGGCTAAAGCATTCCCCTCTCCCTGGTTGGTAGGTAGAAGCTGGTGCGCCTTGGTGGGCTGCCTGGCCGACCGCAACTTACAGGGGGATCCTTACGGGTCTATTGTGGGTTTAAAGAGTCAGCAACGCCCCATTCAAGGAAATAAAATGCCTTTGTGCGCACGGCGGACAGAGCTGAGGAAAGGAGCCCCCCAATGTTGGCACGAGCCCCGGGATCCAGGGGCAGACGACCCCCCCGCTAAGTCTGCCCGCTCAGCACAAACCAATGCCCGGAGCTACGGTTGCCCCGCTACGCTCGCCTCAGTGAAAGGAGATTGTCTCTACACCATCCACTGTCCTCCCTCCCTCCGCCCTGGACGAGCAGGCCGCGCTCGGGGTGGGGCAGCGAGACGCAGGCTAGCACTCGATGGAATCTTCCAGAAGCTGCAAAAGCGTGGCGGGCATCCTGACGTCGCTGACAGGCAGAGGTGCCAGGGGGTCTTGATAAGTGGGTGACGTGGCCTTCGGCGTCTCCTCCCCGTCATCTTCCTCCTCGTCGTCCTCCGTGGGCAGCTCTTCCAGCTTCGGCAGTGGGGGGACGGGTTCCTTGGGGACCGGGGTTGCGTCGCTGGGCTCTGTGGCCCCTGGAGTGGCAATGCCACAGGGAACAGCCTGGGATGTGTCCATGCTTTCGCTGGGGGACCCAGGGTGCTCCCCAGCCCCTCTGCCACCCTCACAGTTTCTGTCAGCAGTGGGGCTCTGAGGAGCGGGCTCCACGTGGCTTGGGCCCCCGTTGGCAGCCATCTTGCCTTCTGGCACGGACTCTCCCCCTTGCTCTGAACTGCCCTCGGAGCACGGTTCTTCCCCGGGTCCTCCTGCGGTGTCTCCAAACTGTTTCTCCTCACTGTCCACAGGGAAGAGGGTAGCCTCATCTTCCTCGTCTTCCTCGTCCTCGTCTTCCACCACCTGCATTTCCACTGGCCGCTCCGCACCTTTGGGCAAGGTCTCGTCTTCCAGGCAGAGAGAGGGGCATTGCTCAAGGGCCTTTCCGTTGACGAGAGCCGTCTTGGCCTCCTCTTCTTCCTCGGGCTTCTTGGGGGCCGCACTGGCTCGGGCCTGGCCCCCGGCCTTGGGCACCGAGTTGGCCAGCGGTGCTTCACCGACGGGCAGGCCTTTCCCGCTCCTTGCCGAATCCAGCTTGGAGTTCAAGGACGCCTGGCCTCCGTACGTCCTGGGCGCCTCGTCGCCAAGGTCGCTGTACCCCTCGTTCTGGAAGTAGACGTTATCGGGGTGCGGGGAGGGCTTTCCAGCATTGACCTGTAGAAGGGGAGAAGGGGGAAAGGGCCCCGTTAGGAGAGGCGAGCCAGGCAAGATGGCAGGACCTGGCGTCAGGGGCTTTCATCTCAGGATGATAATAATAATAATAATAATAATAATAATAATAATAATAATAATAATAATACAGTCCAACCCCCTGCAATGCAGGAATATGCAGCTGTTCTGTACAAAGACTGAACCTGCAACCTTGGCATTACAGTCAATCCTTGGTTCCTGAACGGCTCCGTTTTCGAACATTTTGGCTCCAGAACGCCGAAAACCCAGAAGTAAATACTCCGGTTTTTGAAGGTTTTTCAGAACCCGAACATCCGACACGGCTTCCGCTTGATTGCAAGAAGCTCTTGGAACCGCCAAGCTGCGGTTGTCAAACGTTTCAAGAGTCGGAACGGGTTTCCGGGACGGATTACGCTCGACAACCGAGCTTTGACTGTATCGGCACCATGCCCTAACTAACTGAGCTATCCGTGCCCGGGCCATGCTCTGACTGGTTATTGGAGGCAACCCCCTCCCCCTGAAAACAAAATCCTGGGGTGTCATGGACTGGTTGGAGGCAGAGGAATGGTGGGAGGTACCAACTGGGGAGCCACCAAGGGAAGAAGGTTCGGAGCCCAGGGGTTGGTGGTGGGACAAAGATGAGTGGTCAGAGGGAGAAGACTGGGAAGAGGAGGTGTCGGAATCTGAAAAGGTAACATGGCTTCGTGAGCTGGAGGAGTTTGTGGCAGAGAGAAGTCCAGAATCAGAGGCAGAAGCTGAATCGGGAGAGGAGGGAGGCCAAGAGGCAGAGATGAGTCCAGCTGGTGAAGAGTCATTGATGTCTCCCCCTGCTGCTGCTGCAACAAGCTCTCCTCCCCCCTGGTCTCCCAGAACCAGAAGAGGCGTGAAGAGGGCGGAGGACAGGCTGTTTGCATGCAGGCACAGTCTCCGATCGCTTGGGGAAAGCCCTGGAGAGGAGGAGACATTGACGGCTGTGGGGAGGTGGGGACTTTCAGCCTTGGCAAGATCCATGGGGCAAGATCCACCAGGGTTGAGCTGCTGCGTTCCTAGCGCTCCACCAAGTTTGTGAAGATTGCGTTTTTGCTAATCAACAAGTTTACTGCCGGCTCGCTCTTTTGTTATGGGCTCCCCACCCGCACCACCTCCCTCCCAGTCACATTTTATTTGGCCTAATGCATTGGTGGCACAGAAGAAGCCTCCGCTGGGATAAATTTATGTTGTTTCTCAGAGGCTTTCTGGTCAAGACATGTTTCAAATGTGCATGCAGGCCTACCTTTCTTCCTTCTTGCCTTCGTGTCCCACCCTTCCTCCTAGAAGCACACAAAGTTCTTCTCTTCATTTCGGAGGTCGGACTAGATCACCCTTTGGGTCATTTCCAACTCTGCAGTTTTATAATTCTATTACCTTAGCCTCACAACAACCCTTTGAGGGAGGGAGGTTAGGCTGAGAGAGGTGGTGATGGGCCCATGGTTACCCCATGAGCTTTGTGGCTGAGTAGGAATTCGAACCCTGGTCTCTCCCAAGTCCTAGTCCAACACTCTAACCACTGTGCCACACTGCCTACTTTCATTAAGGCTTGAAGGACCCCTGTCTTTGGCCTGGGTCACCCAGATCTGCCCCCCTCTCCTCCCCCTTTCCTATGGGGCCACCCACCCTCTTTGTGATCCTTCCCTTAAGCCTCTAAGGAAGGCATGGCCAAACTCAGCCCTCCAGCTGTTTTGGGACTACAACTCCCATCATCCCTAGCTAACAAGACCAGTGGTCAGGGATGATGGGAACTGTAGTCCCAAAACAGCTGAAGGGCCAATTTTGGCCATGATTGCTACAGCATCCAACAGGTAGTCCTTCTCCTTTCCCCCCAATTGGCACATAGCGGTTCCGTTCAGTAACTCTCCATCCGAGATTCTTTAGCTGTGATTCCTGCCTTGCAGGGGGTTGGACTAGATGGTCCTTGGGGGTCCCTTCCAACTCTACAATTCTGAGAACATTGGCTTCCTCTGGGTTGTTTGAGGCTGCTAGCCATGAATATCCGGATCGCGAGCGTGGTCTAGTTATCCCCGGGCATCAGTTTGGAACGAGGTAGGTGCAGCAATAGCGGAGGTGCTGGGTGGTGGGTGGCAGGGGGTAGGGTGGGGTCTTCTCCCCCCCCCCGCTTGCCCTCCCCCCTTCCCCTCCCATCTGGTCACTCACCGGCTGGAACCATTTTAAGCTCTGTCGGGTGGCAGGGCGAGCCGAGAGCGACAGACAGACGGGGGAGAGAGAATGAGAGAGAGAGAAAGAGAAGGTCAAGGCTTGAGAACGAGCATGCGCAGAGAACCACAGCAAGGCAGGCACGCCAGAGGAGGGGAGACCCACAGCCTGACCGGGGCGGAGAGTGTTGCACAACCCTTTTTAAGCAACCAAGGCGCTGCAAAGGGACTTGGGGAAGAGGCCCAGGGCAGGCAGAAATGTGCATGAATTTTGCATGCACACATTTCGTAAATTGCTTTGACTTTTTTAAAAAAAAGAAAGAAAAGAAAACCAAGCGATAAATGCAGTTTGTGAAAATCATAAATAACAACTGGAATGCTTTAAATTCTATGAATGGCTAGCAGGTGGCTAAAATTAGCCAGGGGCAGTTCACGAGGGCTTGTTAAACCACTCTGAGACTTACCCGGAGTGATTTGTCCAAATCTCTTCTAACTGCTGGAGATTTTTCCTTCTCCCATAGTTGTCGATAAGTCAGGATTTCTGGGTTCCAGTAGTGTCTAGAGCAGGCATCCCCAAACTACGGCCCTCCAGATGTTTTGGCCTACAACTCCCATGATCCCTAGCTAACAGGACCAGTGGTCATGGAAGATGGGAATTGTAGTCCAAAACATCTGGAGGGCCGAAGTTTGGGGATGCCTGGTCTAGAGCGTCCTTCCCCAACTCGGTGCCCTCCAGATTTTCGGACTGCAATTGCCATCAGCCACAGCACATGTTACGCAAAGGCTGTTGGGAGTTGTAGCGCCAGGCAGCTGAAGGGCTCCAGGTTGGGCAAGGCAGCCCTAGGCGTATTCTGACCTGCCCATGCGATGGTGATTTAAACTGAATTTGCACATGGGAACAATGAAATCAGGACGGCCTCGCCCGATAATTCTTCATGATCCCGTTCACAAAATTTCACACTTGCAAAATCATTATTGCAGCTGCAGAAAGCTTTGCACTGGTAAACAGCCCGAAAAAAGGGGCTTCAGGGAGTTTCTGTGAACGGCTGTTCCCCTCACAACCTGCAGATATTGTTGGAGTCCAACTCCCATCCTCCTATGATTTGCAAGAAAAATCCCGCTGCTGGGATACCTCAGTCGTTAGGGCACAAGACTCTTGATCTCGGGGTTGCGGGTTCGAGCCCCGCCTTGGGCAAAAGATTCCTGCATTGCAGGGGGTTGGACTAGATGACCCTCAGGGGTGCCTTCCAACTCTATGATCCTCCCCTGACCATTGCCCAGGCTGGTGTCAGCCGGAGTCCAGCTACATCTAAGAGGCCAGAGCATCCCTGGAAATGGGGGGTGTTCATGTCAGGCTGGGGGGGGGGTGAGTGTCAAAAGGCCAGGTAAGGGTGGGAAAAGAGGAGGGTGGTTGAAGGCAGTCCAGTAACAGAGAGGAGAAAAGCAGAAGGAAAATGCAGGGGTGGGGGTTGTGAGCATCTAGAGACAGCGGAAGCCCTTTTTCTGAGGAAGGAAGGCCA
The DNA here is from genome assembly GCF_965207765.1 of Zootoca vivipara. Lineage (NCBI taxonomy): Eukaryota > Metazoa > Chordata > Lepidosauria > Squamata > Lacertidae > Zootoca > Zootoca vivipara. Next base: position 68,767,951 of record NC_142592.1, on the reverse strand, counting down.
GATATTTGGGGGGGGGGTCTCTCTGAGCAGTCAGGAGAGATAAAGGGAAGTCCTTCTTCATGCAATGCACCTATGGAACTCACAGCCACAGGAAGCAGCAAAAGCCACCAACCTGGATGGCTTTCAAAGAGGATTAGGTGAGTTTGTGGAGGATAAGATTATCTCCCGCGTGGACTACTGCAATACGCTCTATGTGGGGCTACCTTTGAAGGTGACCCAGAAACTGCAACTAATCCAGAATGCAACAGCTAGACTAGTGACTGGGAGCGGCCGCCAAGACCACATAACACCGGTCTTGAAAGATCTACATTGGCTCCCAGTACGTTTCTGGGCACAATTTAAAGTGTTGGTGCTGACCTTTAAAATCCTAAATGGCCTTGGTCCTGTATACCTGAAGGAGCGTCTCCAACTCCATCATTCTGCCCAGACACTGAGGTCCAGCTCCGAGGGCCTTCTGGCGGTTCCCTCCCTGCGAGTAGTGAGGTTGCAAAGAACCAGGCAGAGGGCCTTCTTGGTAGTGGCACCCGCCCTGTGGAACACCCTCCCACTAGATGTCAAAGAGAAAAACAACTACCTGACTTTTAGAAGACATCTGAAGGTAGCCCTGTTCAGGGAAGTTTTTAATGTTTGATGTATTTTTCGTGTTTTTAATATCCTGTTGGGAGCCGCCCAGAGTGGCTGGGGAAACCCAGCCAGATGGGTGGGGCATAAATAATAAATTGTTGTTGTTTGTTGGAAAAAATGCACGGAGAGTTATATAATGTTATACATAGCTGCCAAGTCTCCCGTTTTCCCCAGGAAATCCCCGTTTTTCCAGCTGTTCCTAGCTGAAAAAACTGATTTTTTTGTTCCCCCCCCCCAGTTTATTCTGGCGCGGTGGCCATTTTGGAACTGGGCAAAGCAGCATCAAAAGTCACTTCTGAGCATGCTCCGCCCAGTTCCAAAATGGTGGCAGTGCTACTTCCGGTCTGCTATTTCCGCCCGGTCCCTTATTTCTCTGACAGCAACTTGGCAGGTATGATGTTATATTGAATAACGTTTTTTACAGATCCATGTAGATCCAGCGCAGATCAGACCCCTTGTTCCATCTCACCCAGTGCTGTCCAAACTGACTGGGATTGTGTAGGCGTGTCTCTCCGTGATTTCACACTGGGGGACATTCCCAGCCCTGCTTAGGAGATGAGCATCAAACACCTTAGCTGGAAGTTTCCCATCGATGGCTCCAGACAAGGTGTTTCTCCTGCGGTGCCCGCTCTTTGGAGCTTGCTCACCCACAAGCACATCAGCGCGCACCCTTCCCGCTTACCACATTGGGGTGCTTCTCCATGGCCAGAGCCGCCCTCTCCATGTTCTGCTGGCGCCGCTGCCTCTTCTTCATGGCCCGCAGGATGAGGAAGAGGATGATGGCCGTCACCAAGAGCAACGCCCCCAGGCCGCCTGCCAGGATCCCAGCGTCCATCGTCCCCTGGTGCCCGGCTTCGAGAGGATCCATGGGGACTGCTCAGGAAGCAGAGAGGGTGCCGGATATGGGGGGGAGAGAGAGAGAGAGAGAGGAAAAGAGCATTGGGTCTCACTCTGAGTTGCAATAAGTGGAGCAGAGAGAGCTCAGGACTGCAGGGGCCCTGCATAGCGGCGTAGCTAGCCGCCATAGCTGCCAAGTCTCCCGTATTCCCCGGGAAACCCCCGTTTTTCCAGCTGTCCCCAGCCGAAAAAACGGATTTTTTTGTTTCCCCCCGGTTTATTCTGGCGCGGCGGCCATTTTGGAACTGGGCGGAGCATGCTCAGAAGCGACTTTTGATGCTGCTTTGCCCAGTTCCAAAATGGCTGCAGCGTGACTTCTGGTGCGGGGGCCATTTTGGAACAGGGCAGAGCAGCATCAAAAGTAGCTTCTGATAATGCTCCGCCCAGTTCCAAAATGGCGGCAGCGCTACTTCCGGTCTGCTACTTCCGGTCCAGTCCCTTATTTCTCAGGCCGGAACTTGGCAGCTATGCTAGCCGCTTGGGTGCTGGGTGCGGCGCACACATCCTTCGGCCGGGTGCGGGGTGAGCCACCCATGGAGGCGGGGCACGCTGTGTGGTCTCTCCGCCTCCTCCCCCTCAGCTGAGGGAGAGACAGAGGAGAGGCGCAAGCCCCACACTGCCGTTTCAGGCAGCGCGGAGCGACCAAGCCACCACATCACTCGCAGGAGAGATGCATGGCTCAGGCACGCTGCAGGTCCCGCGGCAAGTGCCGGCCCCCGCGGTGTGGCACCCAGTTTGTTGACTCAGGGCCGTCTCTAGGCTTCATGATTCTGCTTCATGGGCTGGTGTCTCCTCCTCTTCTTGCCCACGAAGCAGAATCAGCGAGACTCCTGCCTAGAGTGGCACCATGCGCCTGCTGCCGCTCTAGGCAGGAGTTTCGCTGATTCTGCTTCATGGGTAAGAAGAGGAGGAGAGGAAGCTCAATGGCCATGCGCTACTGCCGCCGTGGGGGGGGGGGAGCGCCGGAGGATTTTTGCACCACAGCGCTGGATACCCTTAAGGTGTTACTGTGTGGACTGAACTAAAAAGTTTCACGAGCCCAATTTTTCATTTTTTAAAACTCATGTTTTTGTCATTTTGTCACCCCCTCTTAGTGATGACACCCGGGGCGGACCACCCCCCCACACACCCTTCCTCCACCACTGGCCCTGCGTCGATCAGATTCCTCTCTAACAACAATATTTACAAAGCGCTGATTGTTCAAAGGGCCTTCTTGATGTGTGGTTGGTGATCCTCACAACAATCCTTTTTTTAAAAAAAATATTTATTTATTTGGTTTTTCAAATAAGAATTTCACAATCACATATCCAACACACAACATGAAAACAAGATTCCAGAGAATCTCCTGGACTTCCCTCCTCCGCTTTGTGGGTCCTATTATTAATCATTTCCTCCTGCATCTTTTATAACAATCCAAATCTTTTACATCTCCATCGTATCCAAAATTCACCATTGAAGTGTTATGCCAACCCTACTAACGATTCTAACTGTTTACAATGGTTTTAAAGAAAAATTATAATTGTCCCTCATTCCTTATTAAAATTCTGGCCTTCCCGATTTCAGATTATTTCGGTCATTTTTGCCATATTGGCATAGATCCTTACCACAATCCCGTAAGGTAGGCAAGTTTTTAGCCATCGGCTTTATGGCAGTGAAACGCTGGACTCGCCCGAGCAAGTTTAGCGATTTTGTGGAATTAATTAAACCAAGGAGTTTCGACTGGGTTTGGAATAAAGGTGTGATTCATTTTGAATTGTATTGTTCTCATCCCTCAATGTGTCGTGCAAATGGCTATTTTGAATAGTGCTTCTTTGTAGAGTAGGGGGCACTGGTGATGAGTTTGGAAAACCAACGGGGCCATGCCCCCCCCCAAGTTTGGGGACCCCAGGCTTATATAATACAGTGGTACCTCGGTTTTCGGATGTCTCCGTTGCTGAACATTTAGGTTTTCAAAAGCCAAAAACCTGGAAGTGAATGCTTCTGTTTTCAAACGCGCCTTGAAAGTCAAATTGCTTCCGTGGCGTGTATCTGTTGTTTTTTTCACAATTTTCTCTACAGAATTGGCAGGTCGCCCTTTGCGCCTCGGTTTTTGGAAGTCGAACGGTCTTCTGGAATGGATTGCGTTTGAAAACCGAGGTACCACTGTAGCACAGGCATAGGCAAACTCGCCCCCCCCGATGTTTTGGGACTACAACTCCCATCATCCCTGACCACTGGTCCTGTTAGCTAGGGAAGATGGGAGTTGTAGTCCCAAAACATCTGGAGGGCCGAGTTTGCCTATGCCTGACTGTAACTGAATAAGGGCCTATTGCTACACACCGCCAGCCTTCAGCAACGCATTGCACGTATGTCCTTTCGTGGGTAGCTGAGAGGCCATGTGCAGAAAGGGAGCCTGCCCACCCGGTCGCCCACCCGCCCAATTGCCTGCCCTAGCATACCTGCCTGGCCAGGACTCAGCACCTCCACGTTGACCGTGGCGTTGGCGGTCTCACCCGACTCCTCGTCTCGCGCAAGGATCTAAAGGAGGAACGAGAGCTGAGCATCGCTAGAAGCACACAGGTGAGTGCCAAGAGAATTTGGGAAGAAACCGTCTCCCTCGGAAGGTGGAGGACTCTCCTTCCCGGGGAGTTTTTGAGCAGAGGGCCGAGCGCCGCCTGCCAGGGATTCCCACGCTCCTGGCTCTGGCGCCACCTGCTGTTGGGCTCCCTGCCTTCCGCCCAACCAGACCCACCAGGAGCCAGCTTCCCCCTGTCCCTGTACAGTGCAGGAGAGCGACCCTGGCCAGCCGCTGGGGGGGGGGGAAGGAGGGCTCGGCTCGAACCTGCAAGGCGTATCGCTGTTGAGCGCTCAGGTGGTTGGCGCGGGCGATGAGGAGTCCGCCAGGGGTGACCTGGAAGAGCTGAGTGTGGTTGGACTGGCGCCTGAGGCTGTACCGCACTGCAGGGTTGAAGCCCTGGGGAGAAAGGACCCACGTGAGGGGAGGAAGCAGCCTCCGGGGCAAAGGCAACGGGAAAGGGGTGTGTCTCGGTGCATAGAGCATCTGCATGCAGAAGGTCCCACCTCCAAACAGGGCTGGGAAGATCCCTTGGCCGAAATCCCAAACAGCCACTGCCGGTCGGGGGGGGGGTCAATTCTGAGCGGGGAGGAGGGAGGGTCTGGATCCCATGTTGCTATGCACCCAGGGAGGTGGGGCTGGCGCTATAGGAGAGCAGGAAGGCCCAGGCTGCTTATAGTGCCTCTCGAAATGGGATGGGGAAATGGGGGCAGAGGAAACGGGGGGGGGAGGCTCCAATTGGGGCTCTGCAGCTTCTGAATACAGCAGCATGTGCAGTAATAGGGGTTTTATACTGGACATCCAGAAGTGGGGGGGGGGAGGCGAGATAGAGGGGGGAGGGAAGAGGGAAGGGAGGGGGGAGAAGTACGGGGGGGGGAGGAAGCACAAGAGAAGTCGCCGGTGGCAACTTGGGTGAGGACAAGTCATTCCTGAAGGAGTATTCAGGAAACACACTGGGCTGTGTTTGGCTAAACCCTACTCAGAGTAGACCCATTGAAACGAAGGAGCCTCAGTCAGCCACATCCAATAACCCCAACAGACTAGGAAAGACCCCACCCCACTGCAGAGTTATTTTCACTCCCTTATTATACAACGGAACCTTGGTTCTCAAACGGCTTAGTTGATGAACAAATTGGCTCCCGAAACCGAAAACCTGGAAGTGAGCGTTCTGGTTTTCGAACGTTTTTCGGAAGCCGAACGTCCGGCGCGGTTTCTTCTTGAGCGCAGGAAGCTCCTGCAGCCAATCGGAAGCCGCGCCTTGGTTTTCGAATGGTTTCGGAAGTCGAACGGCCTTCCGGAACGGATTATGTTCGAGAACCAAGGTACCACTGTATTGAGCAAGCCCCTTGGCCCCTGTGGCTTAGCATTGCCCACACTGGCCGGCAGCATCTCTCCAGGGTTTCAAGATGGGCGTGATTCCTTTGCCACTGGGGCTGGGGGCCGGGGACCTCCTGCATGCCTTCCGGTTGACATCCCCGCATTGGAGGGGGTTGAACTGGATGACCCTCGGGGTCCCTTCCAACTCTGCGACTAGGATTCCTCGCCACAACCGCCCTTTCTGGGCTGCCCCACCCAAACCGCACCCAGGCGACTCACATCATGGAAGTCCAGGTCGGTGGCCAGGACAAAGAGCACCCTCCTGCTGTACGTCAGGACCAGAGAGGCCGTGCTCTCGCCTTCGTGGACGAAGGCCTGGAGCTGCGGCTTCTCAAAGTGCAGCGCATGGCTGTTGGCTGCCAGGATTCGCACGCGGACCTCGGTCACGGCGTATTTCTTGGCGTCGTTCACCTGAGAGGCCTTGGGGGGGGGAAGCAGGCGGGAGGGAGAGAGAGAAGGCAGTTTGCAGAAGAAATGCGACCGGCGAGCAGCAGAATTCAGTTGCAGGGCAGGGCTGAATCCAGCCGCAGTTCCTGGCTTTGGCTTTGCACGGTGGGATTAAAAGACCCTCCGTTAATTCTTTCCTTTTACGTTTGACTGTTTTTAAATGAATCAATTAATGGGCAAGCTTTTTCGGGGGGGGGCATGCGCAGAGGGAGTGGGTGCATGCCGTTCTTTCTGATCCTCAGCGGTGCAAAATCCATGGGGGGAGCAGGAAGGCAGGAGAGCTGGAGGCAGAAATAAAGCAAAGAGCACCTGCACTTTGGAACTCCCTGCCCATTGACGCCACGCAAGACTGGAGCCTTCGCCATATAGGGAAGTTTTTAATGTTTGCTGTTTTACTGTGGTTTTATAATTTGTTGGAAGCCAGCCAGAGGACTGGGGCAACCCAGTCAGATGGGCGGAGTATATTATTATTATTATTATTATTATTATTATTATTATTATTATTATTATTATTACCGTATTGGCTATAAGCCACACTTTTTCCAGTTTCCAGCCATGAATAGTTAAAGTGCGGCTTATATTCACGAACTTATGCCGCCAGGAAAATCAGCGCGGCTTTGCCCCCCCCCCCCCGGGATCACCCGAGTATTGTCTTTTTTTGTCCCCCCCTTCAATTTTACAGGTGTGCCTTATTTGCAGGTGTGGCTTATATTCGGGCCAATACGGTATTATTCTTATTTTCTTTGTTTAAGCAAGCCCACCTAGGCATGTAACCAGATCTGGCATGTATTATTGCAACACGCAGTTTAATTCTTATTATGTATATTTCTATTTTTAGCGCTCGTTTTGAAAAAAAAAATCTGGCTAATTGGTTTCTAACATCTCATTTTAACAGGAACTGGGATGTATATTTTAGGCTTAGATGCTTTGGTGATGATCGATCGATCGGTTAAATTGATTCATCGCTTTTTCTTCCCAAGGGCAACTCAAAGCAATTAGGAACCAAAAATTAAGCAGTGTTAAAAAAAATACCTGTGACATAAAAATAAAGAAAATAAATTACACCGGGATTGGGGGCTGAGTTGAGAACTGCAATTTCCCCCTCCTGCCCCGGATGCGAAGAAGCCAGGGGGACACATGACCTCTGCTCTCTCAGCTGCAGGGGCCTACCATGACACTGAGGCTGTAGACCGGAGTGCGAATCCTGCTCTCCACAGGCCGCAGCATGGTGATGGCACCCGTGACATTGTCCATGTGGAAGTAGCCATGGTCTGTCCCTAGGAAAGAAGGGGAGACAGGGTTACGATAGGGACCATTGAATCATAAGATAGTAGAGTTCGGAGCGACCCCCTAAGGTCATGTCGTCTGTCACAGATGGGTGTTGGCTACTCCCGAGTAAGCACTCCACACATCCTCTGGATTTTCAGAGTTTTATTGTGCATGCTATATACAGTGGTGAGATGTCTCAAATCATGTCTGCTCTGCATGGGGCAGAAGCCCACAATGGCGTCTCGTGGGCTCTGACCCCCCTTTTAAGACTGGGCATCCAAACGCCCCTCCTCCTTGCTCTATGGGTCCTCCGTGGTCCCAAAACAGGCTCCTGAGGTGCCGTTCTACTTACTCCCTCCTTTTCAGTCCCTGCTGAAGCTAGCTCCACCCCTGCTTCCCTTCTCGCAGCCTGGAGCTGAGCCTTCAGGACTCTGCAGAGCCCTGGACCATTCTTAACCCTTCCTGTTCCTGGTTTTCCCTCCCAGACTTGCTGCTGCTCTCCCATCTGATGGAAGTAAGCAGAGTGGGCTGCTCTCTGCAAGCCCTCTCTCTTACATCGTTGAACCCCGTGCAATGCCGGAATCTCAACTGAAGTATCTATGGCAGAGGGCCACCTGATCTCTGTTGCATCAGGGGGAGAAATTGGTTTTTCTTTGCCGTTTTGATCAGAAACTACCTAGTTTGAAGCCAGAGGCTTTGCTATTAGGAATCTTAGGTGCAGACATACCAAAGGAGCAGAAACGATTACAGTGGTACAGTGGTACCTCGACTTACGAACGACTCGACAACCGAATTTTTCGACTTACGAATGGGGCAAATGACTGCGCGCTTACAAATTTCTCGACATCCGAACGGAAACCGCGGCAGGTTTTTTCGACTTACGAATTTTCAGATGGGGTTGCTTCGACTTACAAGTTTTTCCATTTCCAACGCATTCCTATGGGAAATCATGTTTCCAATGGCGCTTTTCGACTTACGAATTTTTCAACCTACGAAGGTGCCTTCGGAACGGATTAAATTCGTAAGTCGAGGCACCACTGTACCTGGATTCTCAAACTTCATCCGTTCCGGAAGCCCGTTCCAAAACCAAAGCGTTTCAAAACTGAGGCATGCTTTCCCATAGAAAGTAATGCAAAACAGATTAATCCGTTCCAGACGTCTAAAAACAACCCCTCAAACAGCAATTTAACATGAATTTTACTATCTAACGAGACCATTGATCCATAAAAGCAATAAACAATGTACTGCAGTCACACAATCAATCCATCAGTAGCTGATCTGGGTTCCACACAGGCACAAAAACAAAACATAAAAAAGGGCCACAAAGACGCGAAATAAATAGCAAAAACAGGCAGACCTCAGCGTAACACTCAAAACAGAAGTGGGCACTCAAAACGGAGCATGTTCGGCTTCCGAAAAAGTTCGCAAACCGGAACACTTACTTCCGGGTTTGCAGTGTTTGGGTTTCAAGTTGTTTGAGTTCCAAGGTGTTTGAGAACCAACACTACTGGCCCAGAGATGGAAAGAAGATAAAGTCCCGACCAGAGATGAATGGCTGATGAAGATGATGGACTCTGCCGAAATGGCGAAATTGACCGGGAAAACCAGGAAGAGAAGAACTTTAAGAAGGAATGGGAGAAATTTACAATGTATTTAAGAGAACACTGTAAAAAAACTAAAAACTTTGGCAGGATTTGAGTAATGCTTGTAATATACTAAAAATATGTACTTAAAATGGACTATTTTAAAACTATATATATATATACAGAAAATAAGAGAAGCAGTTGGGAAAAGATTGATAATGGAAACCATGGAAGGGCGAAGGCGAGTGGAAGAATTCAGGGAATCCTAAATGATGATGCTGATGTTTAATGTTTGGATTTTAATTTGCAGTGTAAAACTTAATTTAAAAGATTTGACCAAAAAAAGGAGAGCAACTACCTAGTTTGCACTTCAGAAACTGCTAATCCGAGCTGAAACGCGGGTCCCCTTTGAAATTTGTGCATCTCTGAATCTTGCGGAGAGAGGCAGGAATCTGCCCCCCCCAAGAGTTCTCTCCCCACCCCCACCCACTAGGTTCACCTGCCACATAATCCCAGCCCAGCTTAAACTCTTTAATAACCCTCCCAATTGCATCGGGGAGGAGGGATTCAAATCCCCCCCCCCGGCCACCTCCAACCTCCAGCACCTGCTTCCAGCACCTTCCATCCAATTTGCTCCCTGAACAGCCATTGGACCAGGCAATTGGATTGCTCAGCCGTCACTCTGCAGGTGACACAGTTTTGCAGAATCTGACTCTGTGTTGCAGCCGGAGCATAGCTGCCAAGTTATCCCCTTTTTTAAGGGATTTTCCCTTATGCTGAATAGGCTTCCTCGCGAGAAAAGGGAAAACTTGGCAGCTATGAGCCGGAGCGGGTGAGCCAGCCATTTATTGCTATTCCTCCCCCCCCCCAAAGTCCCAGGGCGGGTCATAGCAATTAAAGTGCATTAAAATTAAAACAGTTCAAAACATCTCAAAAATCATTTTTTAAAAAAGTAGGCCGTAAACATCTATAAATTTACCCGATCTTACTCTCAGTTCCTCACATTTCTGCACTCATTTCTGAATTCTGAGATTCTGCAGGAATCTCAGCTAAAGCATCCATGGCAGGGTCAGCAAACTTTTTCAGCAGGGGGCCGGTCCACTGTCTCTCAGACCTTGTGGGGGGCCGGACTATACTTTTTTTGGGGGGGGGGGAGAATGAACAAATTCCTATGCCCCACAAATAAGCCAGAGATGCATTTTAAATAACAGCACACATTCTACTCATGTAAAAACACACTGATTCCCGGGCCATACGTGAGCCGTATTTAGAAGTCAATTGGGCAGGATCCGGCCCCTGGGCCTTAGCTTGCCTACCCATGATCCATGGCATGTGGCAATTCATCCTGTCCTTGCAGGTCCGGATTTCGGCTTGATGAGGCCCTAAACTACTGAAAGTCCTGGGGCCTTTTCTATGTCCAGCTGTCCATTGTCAACATCCAATTGTCGCTGTTTGTTGTGTTGAATATATCCTATATGGTCACTGATGGACCTAATAGGTATCTCAAGCCATTTGCACATAAAAAATAGGAGCCCACACAACACAAAAACACTGTTGCTGTATGTAGGTTTTATTTTATTTGTTTTTTATCTTATATTTTGGAAATGTACATCCAGTGGTTTTTTTCCTTTTAATTTTTTGGGGGGCCCCTAAGCTATAGCTTGATTAGCTTATACGTAAATCCGGCACTGGGTCCTTGCAATGCCCCACCAGATGCTTATTCTGGGAAGCCCTGCATGCAGGATTTGAGCCCGACAGCCCTTTCCCCTCTGCATTCCTGCAACTGGGATTCAGAAGCCTTGCTGTCTCCAACCACAGAGGAAGGGAATGGCCTCCGTCATGACTATAAAGCCATTGCTAGCCCTCTCCTCTCCATGGAAGTGAGAGCTGGACCATAAAGAAGGCTGATCGCCAAAGAATTGATGCTTTTGAATTCTGGTGCTGGAGGAGACTCTTGAGAGTCCCATGGACTGCAAGAAGATCAAACCTATCCATTCTGAGGGAAATCAGCTCACTGGAAGCACAGATCCTGAAGCTGAGGCTCCAAGACTTTGGCCACCTCATGAGAAGAGAAGACTCCCTGGAAAAGACCCTGATGTTGGGAAAGATGGAGGGCACAGGGAGAAGGGGACGGCAGAGGACGAGATGGTTGAACAGTCTTCTCGAAGCTACGAACATGAGTCTGACCAAACTGCAGGAGGCAGTGCAAGACAGGAGTGCCTGGCGTGCTCTGGTCCATGGGGTCACAAAGAGTCGGACACGACTAAACAACAACTCCTTCTCCATGAATTTGTCTAATCCTGGCCATCCCTGCCTCCTGTGGGAGGGAGTTCCACAGATGAACTCTCTACTCCAGCTATGCCCAGACTGCGGCCCTCCAGATGTTTTGGCCTACAACTCCCATGATCCCTAGGTAACAGGACCAATGGTCGGGGAAGATGGGAATTGTAGTCCAAAACATCTGGAGGGCCGAAGTTTGGGGATGCCTGCTCTACTCTGTGCGAAGAAGGGCTTTCTTTTATCATGAAAAATCATCTCCTTTATATATATCAACCCCCGTTACACACATGTATGCAATTTTGCAAAATAAAAATATTAATAGCAATAACCCCCAGCCGTATGCCTACTATATGGAAGTTAACCATGGGACAACAAAAATGGATTTTAGGCACTCTAATGGTAGCTGATATTGATGAACTGTATCTCCTTCAATCAGTGGACTGATTATAGGATAACACTACGAACGGACAGATTATGGATGTGGACTCTGCTTGGATAAATACGACAATATTTGGAACAAATTTATGCAAAACGTAGGAGGCTATTAATATTTACATTAGTATTAGGATAAGAATATCAAATTTCTAAAAGAATGTATGGGTTAGGCTATTTTTGTACATATTCATATAATGTTTTCCCCCTTTACACAGTTGTGTGTGTTTTTTTATTTTTGTATCACTTTATTGCTTTATAATTGATTTTTTTCAATAAAAAAGCAATTTAATAAAAAAAAATCATGAAAGTCCATCTCCTATATATCTACTTCTGATAAACACAAGTATGCAATTTTGCACACCCACCCACCCCAAAAAATCCCCAATGTTATGCACCTTTGTGTGTTATTTTCACTAATATATGCACTTCAGAGGAGTTTTACTTCACTGGCAGATATCCTGGAAATAATCTTTGGCACGTGACCCCAACATCCAGGTAATCTAAGCAGCGCCGAGAGGCACCTGCCATTCCTTCCTCGATTTGCTGGAGGGAGCAGATTCAGCAGTGTGCTTTAGCTGAGCAAACCCTGGTTTTGCCATTTCTTTCTTAAAAATTATACGCTGCTGGGCTGGGAAAGCCAGAAACCTCTAAGCGGCTCACAAAAGATAAAACAGCAAAATAGAGAAAAATTCACAACCACGCTCGTGAAAGATTAAAAGGCTGAAACAAGATGAAATTCACCTCGACTTTCTAAGGCAGGCCTGTCTATAGAAGAATGGTCACAGCGAAGGCGCCTGCTCAATCTCAATCGGCGGGGAGTTCCAAAGGGGAGGCAGCACAAAACAACCGAGTTTTTATCAACGGATAGCGGGAATTGGACGGCCCCTGTGGCTGTGCCAGTTTTGCCAAGTGAAGCGGTTGAGGGGGTGAAGGGGGGGTCAGGCAATCTCGTCGCCCCAATTTGTTACAGGCTTTGTATTTTAACCGCAACACCTTTGACTTGGCTGGAAGCTCGACTGGCTCCCCTCCTCGTCCTTCTGCCGGCAGATGAAGATTTTTCTTGTTCCAACAGACTTTAGGGAACCGACTGCTTTAAGCTAAAGGGCTTTTTACTACCTTGTCCAGATATACAGCGGTACCTCGGTTTTCAAACGTAATCCGTCTCGGAAGACCGTTTGAGTTCCGAAACGTTCAAAAACCGAGGCACAAAGGGCGGTCTGCAAATTTAAAAGAGAAAACAGAGAAAAATAACATACGCACTCAGAGGAAGCCATTCGACTTCCGAGGTGTGTTCAAAAATGGAAGCATTTACTTCCAGGTTTACGGCATTTGAAAACCGAAACGGGCATCAACGGAGACGTTTGAAAACCGCGGTACCACTCTGTGTGTGTGTGTGTGTGTGTGTGTGTGTGTGAGAGAGAGAGAGAGAGAGAGAGAATACACACACACACACACACACACACACACACACAGACAAAATTTTAATACAGTGGTATCTCGGTTTAAGTACACAATTGGTTCCGGAAGTCTGTACTTAACCTGAAGCGAACTTTCCCATTGAAAGTAATAGAAAGTGGATTAATCCGTTCCAGACGATGAAAAACACCCCCTAAAACAGCAATTTAACACGAATTTTATTGTCTAATGAGACCATTGATCCATAAAATTAAGGCAATAATCAATGTACAGTGGTACCTCAGGTTAAGTACTTAATTGGTTCTGGAAGTCCGTACTTAACCTGAAGCGAACTTTCCCAATGAAAGTAATGGAAAGGGGATTAATCCGTTCCAGACGGGTTCGTGGAGTACTTAAACTGAAAGTACTCAAACCAAGGCATACTTAAACCGAGGTATGACTGTACTACCAGTGTTTCGTTGCCTTTTTAATGATTGGTTTTTTTCTATGTTTTTAGCCATTCTTGTTTTTATCCATAAGCCGCCTTGAGTCCTATCAGGGCATAAAAGGTAAAGGGGCCCCTGACCATCAGGTCCAGTCGTGTCCGACTCTGGGGTTGCGGCGCTCATCTCACTCTATAGGCCAAGGGAGCCGGCGTTTGTCCGCAGACAGCTTCCGGGTCATGTGGCCAGCATGACAAAGCTGCTTCTGGCGAACCAGAGCAGCGCACGGAAACGCCGTTTACCTTCCCGCTGTAGCGGTACCTATTTATCTACTTGCACTTTGATGTGCTTTCGAACTGCTAGGTTGGCAGGAGCTAGGACCGAGCAATGGGAGCTCACCCCATTGCAGGGATTCGAACTGCCGACCTTCTGATCAGCGAGCCCTAGACTCTCTGGTTTAACCCACAGCACCACCTGGGTCCCTGGCCACCTGGTTTTTAGCCATTCTTGGTTTTATCCGTAAGCCGCCTTGAGTCCCGTCAGGGCATAAACAAACAAAAACAAATGCAACAACTTAGTTAGGAAGTTGGGAATTGTAGTCCAAAACATCTGGAGGGCCGAAGTTTGGGGATGCCTGGTCAAAGGCCTGGAAATGATGCCTTATGAGGAACGGCTTAGGGAGCTGGGTATGTTTAGCCTGGAGAAGAGAAGGTTAAGGGGTGATATGATAGCCATGTTCAAATATATGAAAGGATGTCCTATAGAGGAGGGTGAAAGGTTGTTTTCTGCTGCTCCAGAGAAGCGGACATGGAGCAATGGATTCAAGCTACAAGAAAGAAGATTCCACCTATACATTAGGAAGAACTTCCTGACAGTAAGAGCTGTTCGGCAGTGGAATTTGCTACCAAGGAGTGTGGTGGGGACTCCTTCTTTGGAGGTCTTTAAGCAGAGGCTTGACAGGCATATGTCAAGAATGCTTTGATGGTGTTTCCTGCTTGGAAGGGGGTTGGACTGGATGGCCCTTGTGGTCTCTTCCAACTCTATGATCTTTTTTGTTAAGGCAACCAGTTCAGACCTCTAAGCACAGGCCTTGCATGTTGAAGAGGCTCGCCGTGTCACCTGTCCTGGCTGCTTTGGCTGAGATTCCTGCATTGCACAGGGTTGGACTAGATGGCCTTCGGGGACCCTTCCAACTCTAAGATGCCCTGATTCTAGAACCTGCTGGGCCATGGGAAGAACAAAAGCATGCTGGGCTCGATCACCCCTCTTAGACCTTATCCAGGAGCCAGCCGGGGACCGCCCAGTACCTGAGAGAATAGAATAGGTGATGGCAGCCTTCAGGTCGCGGTCTCCGTCCTCGGCGTGGATGGGACCAGGCAGGAACTGGAGGGGTCCTGTCTGCAAAAGATAAACAACCTTCAGGGAAAGCAGGCAGAGAAACGTGAAGCGGCAGGGGAGCGAGTGCGAGTTTCTGCCCTGCACGTCACATTTTTAACGCCAGGTGCCCCTCCTCACCTTGACCTCCCCTTCCGTGATGTTGGTGGTGTAGACAGGGCTGATGCAGACGCCGACCCCGTCGTGCGACAGGAAGTTGCACGGCAGGAACTGGGGATACTGGTCATCCCCGTCCATCACGTTGACCTGGATCCTGGCTGAGGAATTGTACCTCTCCTTTGTGTTCATTTCCTGGGGCAGAGAAAGCTCAGGTTAAACGCCCCAGTGTAAGAACATAAGAAGAGTGCTTCTGGATCAGGCCAGTGGCCCATCGAGTCCAGCATCCTGTACTGTCCGGATGCCTGATGATCGTCTTCCAAAGCTCTATTCCGAACATAAACATGGAAAGCGTCATGCTGGTGGTCAACAAAAGAGGTTCAAAGACTGTCTCAAGGCAGTCCAGTTGGAGAGCAGCCTTTACCAAAGGTGTCATGGGCTTTGAAGACACTCGAACTCAGGACGCAAGGGAGAAACGTGCTAAGAGGAAGGCACGCTTGACAAATCCACACCGTGATTAACTCCTGCCCAGAAACCAATGTCCCCACTAGAAGGACGTGTGGATCCAGAATTGGCCTCCACAGTCACTTACGGACCCATTGTTAAAACTGTGTTTATGGAAG
Organism: Zootoca vivipara; assembly: GCF_965207765.1. Taxonomy (NCBI): domain Eukaryota; kingdom Metazoa; phylum Chordata; class Lepidosauria; order Squamata; family Lacertidae; genus Zootoca; species Zootoca vivipara. The sequence continues at coordinate 68,752,533 of NC_142592.1, read as the reverse complement.
ACAATCTTACTTGGCAAAGTGATGAAGAAGAAGAAGAAGAAGAAGAAGAAGAAGAAGAAGAAGAAGAAGAAGAAGAAGAAGAAGAAGAAGAAAGAAGACTCACAGAGGCCAACCAGATGCCTCAACAGGAAACCTTCCAGCAGGATCTGAACACAAGACCCCTCTTCCCCTCCTGTGGCTTCCAGAAACTGGTGGAGGATAGAGCAGAGCTATTGTGGTTCGTAGTCATGGATGGCCCTCTCCTCCTCCATGAATTTATCTAACCCTCTTTTAAAGCAATCTAGGTTGGTGGCCATCCCTGCCTCCTGTGGGAGGGAGTTCCGCAGGTGAACGCTGCGATTAAAAGGAATTTCTTTTATCGGTCCAGGTGAAAATCCGCCAGCAAGTTCATCTCCTGATATTAACAAAGACGCCATTTTGTAAGGAAATTCCCCCTCATTGTAACGCACAATGTAATTTTCACTAATCCATGCATTTCTACACACACCTCAGATGTAGGGCTGCAAAAGGTTGGGAATTCCCTGAACGTAGCTGGGCTTCGGCCCTCATAAACAGCGGAAATCGCGGAAATGTCTGGGAAAGATCGGATGTATGCCAACCCAGGTTGGAAGTGTAGTTTTTGGCGAATTTCCAGAAAAAAATCTGCCAAAATCCTGTAATTCTGCCCCAAACTTTTGTTTCTGGATTTTCACTTCTTTCATTGGCCTGATCCTGAAGGCTCTTCCCATCCTCTAATTGCAAGGCTGGCTTCCTATCTCCCGGAGATGAAAAGCAGATTTGCAGATTTCTATTTCCCTGGCGCAGCCTTCGTATGGGTCGGTCACTTATGCAGGCGGACACTCCCCTCAGTGGGACAAATTTTGCCCTGAAAAATTAACACCCGCTTTTATGCACAAACACCTCCAGCAGAGAAACATAGCAAAGGGGATTTGAGTCCCAGCGGCCAGGTGAACCAAATACAGGTTCTGCATTTCTCCTTAGGTTCCAGCTCAGGCTCAGAAAAAGAGAGGTTGCATGCGCAGAACCTCGGAGAAGGGCTACAGCTCAGTGTTAGAGCATCTTCAGGTTCGGGGTAGACAAAAATGAATCTCAATAGGGACAAATGTCAGGGTTCTGCCCTTAGGCAGGAAGATGCACAAATATAGGATGGGGGACACCTGCCTCACTAGCAGTGCATGTGAAAAGGATCCTGGGGTCTTGTTGGACCACAAGCTGAACATGAGTCCACAGTGTGATGCAGCAGCAAAAAAGGCCATTGCTATTCTTGGTTGCATCAACAGAAGTCGAGTGTCCAGATCAAGGGAAGTCATAGTCCCCCTCTATTCTGCCTTGGTCAGACCACACCTGGAATACTGTGTCCAGTTCTGGGCACCACAATTAAAGAAGGATGTTGACAAGCTGGAAGGTGTGTGGAGGAGGGCGACCAAGATGATCAAGGGTCTGGAAACCAAGCCTGATGAGGAACGGTTGAAGGATCTGGGTATGTTTAGCCTGGAGAAGAGGAGACTGAGGAGAAGATAGGACAGCCATCTTCAACTACCGTAAGGGCTGTTACGTGGTGGATGGAGCAAGCTTGTTTTCTCCTGTTCTGGAGGGTCAGACTCAAACCCATTACTGTATTATTATTATTATTATTATTATTATTATTATTATTATTATTATTATTATCATCATCATCATCATCATCATCATCATTATTATCTGAAGAAGTGTGCATGCACACGAAAGCTCATACCAATGACAAACTTAGTTGGTCTCTAAGGTGCTACTGGAAGGAATTTTTTAATTTTGTTTCGGCTACGGTAGACCAACACGGCTACCTACCTGTAACCATTATTATTTGTTTTGTTTTGTTTTTTTTTAAAAAAAACTAATCTGGTAATGCAAAATGAGAGCAAAGGAAAGAAGGATGTGATTTTTGTAAACAGCTTTGAGGTCCTCTGGCGATGCAATGGTAGGACTCGAACCCATGGCTTTGAGGAGAATCTGACTAGACATCAGGAAGAACTTTCTGACGGTAAGAGCTGTTCGACAGGGGAACGGTCTCCCCCTTGGGAGGTGGCGGACTCTCCTTCCTCGGAGGTTTTTAAGCAGAGGTTGGATGGCCACCTGTCCTGGATGCTTTAGCTGAGATTCCTGCATTGCAGGGGGTTGGACTAGATGACCCTTGGGGGTCCCTTCCAACTCTGCAATTCGATGATTCTACGAAATCAGAACGAACGCTCATTGAACAGCAAAGCATCCTCCTGCAAACGAATCGCGGCAAATGCTCTCCAAACACGTCAGACGGAAGCCCCGGCGTTGCCTTGAGCACCTGCGGGCACGTGCCGTGGGTGGCTGCCCCAGGGCATACCTGAAGGGCGCCTGGCTCAGAAGCAAACAAGCAGGGGGGGGCAAGGAGGAAGAGGTGGGAGAGGGAGCAGGATGGGCCTCGTGCAAAGGAAGGTGGCGCTGGGCACCGTGCCACCTGGAGAGCAGCCCAAATCTCCCTCTCAGGGCAGGTGATGCAGAAGGGCTGGAGCGAAACCGGGGGGCACACACTGTTTGGGCAAAGAGGGGGTGAGCCACACAGATGGCCGGGGGGGGGGCTCTTGGCATCCCTGGGGCCACGAAGGGATGGGGGCCAGCTCTAGATGCAGCGAGGTGCTGCTTCACGTGAGCCCTCTTAGGGAAATTAAAAGAAGAGGGGGAGAGATTTAAGCCATTAGCCCTGAAGGGGGGGGGGAGCTGACAGGATCACGTCACCCCCAATTAGCCAGCTTAGAGAGGCCCAGGCAGCTGTTAATGAGCCGGTGACCGGCGGGGGGGGGGGAGTTTGCGCCTGAAAATAGCTGCCCACAAGGAAGAGGTTCCTGGTCTCTCCGAAAGGCCTCGCTCTCTCCCGCCACTTAGGTTTCGGTGGTGATTCCCGCACCGCAGGGCAGTTGGACGGGAGAACCCTTTGACTTTCTCCACGACAGCCTTCCCCAACCTGGCACCCGCCAGATGTTTCGGCCGACGTCTCCGATCAGCACGGCACGTGCATCTCAAGGGCACCATCTTGGCGTGGCTACCCAGGGCACCCCGTGACCAAAGGAAGTCTCCTTTGTGATGGCCGCCAACATGAACGGCATTGAAAGAGGACCGGGTGAGGGCTCTCGAGGGCTCACAATGGCTGTGCTCTCGTCCCTGCATTGCAAGGGGTTGGGCTAGAGCAGTGTTTTTCAACTTTTTTGGGCAAAGGCACACTTGTTTCATGAAAAAAATCACGAGGCACACCACCATTACAAAATGTTACAAAATTTAACTCTGTGCCTATATTGACTATATATAAAGTAATTCTCCCACGGCACACCAGGCAACATCTTGCGGCACACTAGTGTGCCGCGGAACAGTGGTTGAAAAACACTGGGCTAGAGGACCCTTCCAACTCTACAATTCCACGGTTCCACGATCCCTCTGCAGTTGGAGGCTGCAATGCTTCTGAATACCAATTGCTGGAAACCACATGAGAGGAGAGGGCTCTTGTGGTCGGATCCTGCTTGCAAGTTTCCCACAGGCATCTGACTGACCACCATAGCTGCCAAGTTCTCCCTTTTTTTAAGGGAAATTCCCTTATGCTGAATAGGTTTCCTCGCGAGAAAAGTGAAAACTTGGCAGCTATGCTGACCACTGTGAAAAGAGAGTTCTTGACTGGATGGGCTGTTGGCCTGATCCAGCAGACTTGCCTTGGAATCATAGAATTGTAGAGTTGGAAGGGACCCCCAAAGGCCATCTAGTCCAACCCCCTGCAATGCAGGAATCTCAGCTAAAGCATCCAGGACAGATAAGCACCCAGCCTCCGCTTAAAAACCTCCAAGGAAGGAGAGTCCACCACCTTCCAAGGGAGACCGTTCCCCTGTCGAACAGCTCTTACCGTCAGAAAGTTCTTCCTGATGTTTAGCCTGAATCCATGGGTCCTACATCCCAGAGCAGGAGAAAAACGTTCTTACGTTCTCACAAGGTGCTCCTGTTAATGTTTAAAGCCCTAAATGACTCAGGCCCCAGAGGGGGACCTCTTGAGAGTTCCTCCATCCTCAGAGGCTCAGGATGGTAGCCTGGGAGAAAGGGCCTTTTCTGTGGTGGCCCCTAAGCCATGAAACTCCCTCCCTACAGAGGCATGTCTGGCACCTTCATTGCGCAGCTTCTGGAGGATGCTGAAGACACTTGTCCCTGGCCTTTGACCCTTCAGGTGCAAGTTTTTAGGACCCACCTTATTTCTGTAACTGCAAGTTATTTTAAACTGGTCTTACTTAACATTCTAACGTTCAAAATCTTGTGGGCCGGCCTGGGGCCTTAAGATGGGATAGTAATAATAATAATAATAATAATAATAATAATAATAATAATGTGTTCAGATTCTGCTCCCCAAAGGCATCTGGTTAGCTGCTGTGAGAACAGGTTGCCATTGGCCTCATCCAGCAGGTTTTTCTTAAGTTCTTACGAGTTGCTGAGAACACAGTTACTGGCTGGCATCCTGATGTGTGGGAGCAGCGAGGGGCACCAGCGAAGAGAGGATTTGGCCCTTGTGGGTGCCCCCATGCCCCCCCAATATCCTGCTCCCCTCCTCACCACAGCATGGATCACAAACTCAAGGTGCCTCTTGGTCTCGAAATCCAGCGCTTTGCCCAGGACGATCCTCCCGCTGTTGGGCAGGTCGATCCGGAAATATTTGGCGTCGGCCTGGAAGTTCAAACAGGGGTGGTAGCCACGCAGCTGGCACGGCTGATGCCCACAGAGGGTGACAAGCCCAGCATCCCTCAGGGTCCCCTCTCCCAAAGGCGCTTCTCCCGCCCGCTCACCCTTTGCCCTGCAAATCCATTTCCTCCACCCGCACAGGTATTGGCCGTAATCTACGCCCACGGCCAGGTCTAGGTGTCCTGGTTCCCCCTTGGCTAATCCCACGCCCACGCTGGCGTTGCCATGGAGCAACGGGGGTCGGCGAGGGACGGGCAGGTGCACTGCAGCCCCACGGTTCTGGCTGAGTGAGGGCTGGGCACCGGCCAACTCAGCCACGGCTTCAACACAAAACGGTGCCAACGCCTTGGCTTGCTTTGCTTTCCGCTGCCGGCGACCCATTTGGGGCTGGTAGGTCGGAAGGTCGGGAGCTGACACGGTTGTGGCTCTGCGTGGTTGGTGGGAAAATGGATCCATAAACGGAGAGGGAAGCAGTCAGAAGGGGCGCCTGAGTTCTTGCGATGGCCCAGTGAGATCTCATGCAACCTTCCCTGAGGAAGGTGGTAGGGTTTAAAAAGCTCTCTCCATGCCCAAGTTTGCACGATCTTCCCTGCGGGTTGGACTAAATGACTGCCGGGGTCCCTTCCAAGTCTACAGTTCTGTGATTCCCACAGCCCAGTAAGACAGGGATAGCCACCCAGGGGCATTTCCGGGGGGTTGTTCCGAGTGCAAATTTGCCTTTGCGTGCAAAGCCCCGGAACATCACCCCAGCAAAAGTTTTGGGGTGCTAGAATTCTAATAATAATAATAATAATAATAATAATAATAATAATAATAATAATAATAAAATTTATTATTTATACCCTGCCCATCTGGCTGGGTTTCCCCAGCCACTCTGGGCGGCTCCCAACTAAATATTAAAAACACAATAAAGCATCAAACATCAAAGACTTCCCTGAACAGGGCTGCCTTCAGATGTCTTCTAAAAGTCAGGTAGTTGTTTATTTCCTTGACATCTGATGGGAGGGCGTTCCACAGGGCGGGTGCCACCACCGAGAAGGCCCTCTGCCTGGTTCCCTGCAACCTCACTTCTCACAGGGAGGGAACAGCCAGAAGGCCCTCGGAGCTGGATGTCAGTGTCTGGGCTGAGTGATGGGGGTGGAGACGCTCCTTCAGGTATACTGGACCGAGGCCGTTTAGGGCTTTAAAGGTCAGCACCAACACTTTGAATTGTGCCCGGAAACATCCTGAGAGCCAATGTAGGTCTTTCAAGACTGGTGTTATGTGGTCTTGGCAGCCGCTCCCAGTCACTAGTCTAGCTGCTGCATTCTGGATTAGTTGTAGTTTCCGGGTCACCTTCAAAGGTAGCCCTACGTAGAGCGCATTGCAGTAGTCCATGCGGGAGATAACCAGAGCATGCACCACTCTGGCGAGACGGTCAGCAGGCAGGGAGGGTCTCTGCGTACCAGGTGGAGCTGGTAGACAGCTGCCCTGGACACAGAATTGACCTGTGCCTCCATGGACAGCTGTGAGTCCAAAATGACTCCCAGGCTGCGCACCTGGTCCTTGGTGCAGCGGGGAGGTCGGTACACCAAAAGGAATCCTGTACTGCCCTTATTGCCCAACTTCCAGAACATTGATACTAAAATTAAAGCAATCCCCAGCACCAACTAAAAGTTTGCCTTCTTCCTCCCTGTGGCCTTGGGGAGAGGACTCACCGACGTGCCGTCGATCACGTACATGAGGGTGTCGCCATCGGCATCCTCTGCCTGGGTGCTGAAGATCACGGAGTGGGGGGCAGCCAGCTGGGGACAAGAGAGTGGGAGAGCAGGGTTAGGCGGGAAGTCAGGCCTAGTGAGAGGGGTCCTCCTTACCCACTCTCTCATCCTTCCTGAGATATGGGGATAAATCATACCCAGGCAATGTGGTTGGCTAGAGAACCTCGTCCCTCAAACCAGTGACGTCTCATCTGCCCGCCGTGAGAGGGAACAGGAAACACTCTTTTTTGGCAGAATATCAACTTCCTCAGGATTAGCCTTTTCCACCGCGGTTTCGCAGTTAAGTCATGCATTGAGGACCAAGGAGACCCGGGTTTGAATCCTCACGCCGCTATCAAAGGCTTACTGAGTGACCTCAGGCAGGTGCGCCGAGTTGCACCCAAACATGTGGGGGGCCCTGTCGCACATTGATGATGTCACAAGCACAACGCCCCCCCCCAGTTGGGCCATGCCTACCGGGATGCTCTGGCGAGGGCCATGGAGGGCAAAGATCACCCTCTAAGCCGCTCGCCTTCACCCGGCACCCCAGTGCTCGTCCAGGGGTGGTGGGCATGATGGCCCCCTCAATATTGGGTGAGGGAGGGCTCAGCCCCCTGCCTCAAAATATTGAGTGGGGTGAAGCTTTTTCTGCCCCCTATATCCAGCACCCTGACCTCAGGCCAGTCACTAATATCACTCAGTTTAACCTGCCTTGCAGGGCTGTTGGGAAGATAAAATGGCTAGAGGTGTGCAGAGAACATCCATCTGCTCCTTGGAGGAAGAAGATAATAAAAAGAAACCCGATCTTTAGCAATGAAAGAAGATGTCCCGCAGCCGCCCTGATTTGACTGGGACACACCAGAATCACAGAAGCCATTCACAGCTTCGGATTGGATCCCAGAATGTCCTATTTTGCGGGTCCAGCACTTTTGCGTGAGCCAAAGGATGTTGCCAATAGCCAGTGCTTGTTTTCTTTTAATACAATGTTTAGGGGGTACTCTCATTTTCCTACTCATATTGAAATACTGCCCCTCAATGAGACCAAACTTAGATCCACTAAATGTTGAGGGGTATGTGGGAGGAAGACCCACAGTTGTTGAGCTTTTTTGGGGGGGTGATCAACCAGGATCACACGATCAACCAAGATCAGCCAGGGGTGCCCCGTGATCGACTAGTAGATTGCGATCGACCTGTTGGACAGGGGATGGAAGAACCTGGTTTCCTGTGGTTTGCTGTTTGTTCCGATTGAGCAATAAAGAGCGGGTTTTCTTTGGGAAAAGCCAGACCGCTTGGACCCATACCTAGAACGATTTGGACTAAATGGGCCTTCTGGTGCCTTCCAACACTACGAGTCTATGATTCTAACCATGTCCGAGCCAACTTCAGGATAAGGCCGGTTATAACTCATTTCCATTATTATTACAAATGCAGCAAATAAAGAAATAAAGCGAGTGAACACGACTGAGCTCGCTCCTTTCATCCTACTCAGAGCGACCACTCCTTGAGTCCCCGACATCCGTAATACCCAGCAGCCGCCACCAGAGGCCGCTAGCTCACTCTGCCAAATGGTAGGACCGGGACCTTGGCAGGACACCCCCCCCCCAAACATGGGGTGACACCCCCACTCTCAGGAAGAAGGAAGGAAAAGCCAGAAAAATTCCTCTGTGTGTGTGAAACGCATGATTATTTCTCTTCCTGAACTCCCCGCAAAATGCTTGGTCTTTCTCCTCTCGAGTCCCCTATTCTGGAGAAGGAGCCCGGGGTCTTCCTGACCCCTCCAGTCCCAGCTGGGCGCCAGGCGCTCACCTCACTGATGTTCTGCGTCAAAATGGTGTCCTCCCGGAACCGCGGCTTGTTGTCGTTCTCGTTCATCACCTGGACTATAATCCTGTACTCAGCCTGCCAGGGAAGAAGAGGGTGTTGTGAGCTTCCCTCGAGCGCCGCCTGCCCCGGAAAACTATAGTTCCCTTTGCTGGGAGAAATGGAGATGGGTGGGGGGTGGGCCTGCGCCCTGGAGTTGGGAGACGGGGATCATGGACAGCAATGCAGCAGCGGGTCCCCCGAGGATCCTGGATCTCTGTTTACAATTTTGTGCTACATTTTACAGCAAGGCTCCCATGGGAGAAGTGTCACAGGGCGCCAGAGCTACAGGAGACGGGGTCCATGGGATCACGAAGAGTCGGACACGACTAAACGACTAAACAACAATAAGGAAAAGTGGGACATTCCAGGATCAGTTCAGAAACACGACCAAACGACTAAATAACAACAACAACAACAATAAAATGCAATGTTTTGTACCGGCGAGAAGCCGTCTTCCGTGCATGTGAAGGAAACCATCAGAACGGGAGTTTCCAATGCCTGGAAGAGAGAGAGAAAAGAGAGCGTCACCCGACATCATTCAAGCATCTCTTTCCTCAACTTTGCAAATGCAGAATTGTTATTTTTTTAATCCTTTTTATTTGTGCTCACCAAGGGTTCCTCATCATTCTGGGGGGAAAGAGGAGAAGATGGGCGCTGCAGGGCTCTCTCCTGGGCCCAGTGTCGTACAACAATTTTATAAATGGCTTGGATAAAAGGAATTGAGAAGATCCTGTCATATTTGCAGGTGGTACCAAACTGGGAGGGGTAGCTGATGCCACAAAACACAGAATCAGGATTTAGGACGGCCTTAAAGATTGGAGAACAGGGCCAGAAGTAACTAAATGGATCTCAGTAGGGACAAAGAGATGGTACTGCGCTTAGGCAGGGGAAAAAATCTAAGGCACAAATATAGGATGAATCATAGAATCTGTACATCCTAGGAGCCTACACAACGCAAAACACTGTTGCTGTATGTTGGCTTTATTTTATTTGTTTCTCATTTTATATTTTGGAAATGTACATCCAGTGTTGTTTTTTCCCTTTAGTTTTTTTTTAGGGGCTCCCAAGAGCTTGTTTAGCTTATTCGTAAATCTGGCACTGGCAGGGGGGGCCGCACTCACCTCTCGGTCCAACACCTTTTCCTCTGAGACGTTCAGCCGCACAGCCTTCCCGTCCAAGTAGAACCAATCGGCGTCGATCCCGCCCAAGGTCAGCTGGACGGAGTCGCCCTCGGGATCGGCGGACACCATTAACCGGCAGACCAAGGTGCCGTAGGGACTGTTCTCCGGGATCTCGGTGAAGATGTTGCTCCCCCCGCTGCACTGGTCAGCAACCGCTGGCAGTCCCGGAGGGGGAAAGGGACAGGTCAGACACCGCTGAGAATTTCACAGAGTGGCAGAGACCCCCAAAGGTCATCCAACCCCACCCCTCGACCGGCTCGATCCACATCCATGAGTATTCAGGGCTTGGGCGAGACTGTTCCATGCCACCCCAATCTCCGATGGGTGAGAAAACTCTAGAGTTCCAGCACTTACTTAGGGTCCTGCTTCCTCGGAACAAAGGTCAGCGGATATATGGTTTTATTGGCACATATTTACAACCTGGGCATTTGATGGAGGGCCTCATGGTGTCAACACCCCAACCGATCTCGCTTCTGCATTTGTCACAGTTTTGGATCCACCCCAGAGCGGTCACACTTTACCCAAATCTAACATCCTCTACCGTATATAAGACTGGGGGGGGGGGGTTTCCCTGAAAAATTATGTTTAAAATAGGGGGTTGTCTTATACATGGGTAGTGCCCAGGGGGTGGCGGCGTGGGATTGCTTGATGCCGCGAGCCTGAGATGGTCTTCAGCGCGCGGCAAGGGGTGGTGTTGATAGGGTGTTGCTGCAACAACTGGGCCGGCGATCGACTGTCGCGACGGGTGCAAGTGTTAGCATCTGCCATGTGGGTGTTTGATTTCCAGCAATGCCCCCCCCCAAAAGCTCAACAACTCTGTGCAGTCCTCTGCAAAAAAAAAAAAAGCTCAAGAGCTCTGGGCAATCTAACCCATTTTCTTAATTTTTAGTCCCCCCAAGCAGGGGATGTCTTATACATGGAGGTGAGTTATACACGGAAAAATATAGTAAGCATTTTTAGATGTGTAATGTAACTAGATAACTCTATTGAGAAATGGAGAAATTCAGAGAGGTGTGGCTTTTGAATGATGGCTGCATTTTGGGGTTTCTCCATACCATTTGCCTCACACCTAGAAAGCACGGAGCTGAGAGTTTTTTCCGTTTGCCACGCCAGGAAAACCCTCTCTTTAGAATCACAGAATTGTAGAGTTGGAAGGATTGCCCAAGGGTCATCTAGTCCAGCCCCTTGCAATGCAGGGATTTCAACCGAAACATCCAGGACAGATGGCCATCCAACCTCTGCTTTAAAACTTCCAAGGAGAGTCCACCACCTCCCAAGGGAGACCGTTCCCACTGTCAAACAGCTCTTGCCGTCAGAAAGTTTCCCCTGATGTCTAATCGAAATCTCCTTTCTTCTAATTTGAAGCCATGCGTTCGAGTCCTACTGCTGAATCAGAGCAAACACCATTCAGCAGAAAACTCGGTTGAGGTTTGCTCCAATTCAGTGGCACAGAGTGGGATTTCCCGGGGGGGGGGGGGGGAACGGCAGGACAAACAGAAGTGGGAATGAGCATTTGGTTTGTGCATAGTTTTGGGAAATGTACATTAGGGAGGTTTGCCTTTGAAAGCAAACCGGCACAACATAAGCAAAACAGCAAAACAGAAAAACAGAATCCACAGGTTGAACAGCCATCTTGGTTTTCAGACTGAAGCCATTTTGGGGAGCAAGATCTAAGATCTAAATATGTATAGAGGAATTTCAATCAAAGCAGCACACAGGAATATTTAGAGGGGGGAAATGTGCTGTATTTAATTGAGCAGGGAGGTATTTTTGCTATTCCAATTGTTTTTATTTTAAGCGTACGGATGCACAACGTTGCCTTCGGCCAGCCAAACGGAAAGGTCTGAACAACAACAAGCAACACGTCGGGTAATAATATACTGACAAAATATAACATTATATTGTTTCAAAATTCATAAACAGAAGATATAGAATATGTGCATGGAGTCACAAATAATAGGAATCAAATAAATATTCCTTGAACAGGAATATAGGAGGGGTGAGTCACTATCAAAGATCACTGAGATGGAGGCAAAAAAAGCCTTTCCACAGTCAGCATCCTGCAAATGCAATGATACGGTAGGTGCTCCAAATGTAGCAATAGGGTAACAGTTCTTCCAGAACTTATTACATTGTCCCCAAAGGTACATCTAATGGCCATGGACCAGCTTATTATTGACGTGTTGCTTGTTCTTGTTCAGAGCTTTCTGTTTTGCAACACAAATGGAAAGGCCTGGCAGCTGGAAGACCGAAGAAGGACTTGGGAAAACCTTGTAATTTCCAGCGTGCTTTAAACCCCTTATCCAAAGCAGCTTGTGCCAGAAGCTCTTCCTTCCTGCATCCACTAAGATTTCTGGACTCATTAACAAGTTTCACCCCCGGACAAAACCTGTCTGGTACCCAGTGGTAGAGAAAGAACGTTTCAGACTCTGGACTTGTTCCCAACCGCCCTGCTTTTAGGTAAAGGTAAAGGGACCCCTGCAGGTGGCGCTGTGGGTTAAACCACTGAGCCTAGGGCTTGCTGATCAGAAGGTCAGCGGTTTGAATCCCTGTGGCGGGGTGAGCTCCCGTTGCTTGGTCCCAGCTCCTGCCAACCTAGCAGTTTTAAAGCACGTCAAAGTGCAAGTAGATAAATAGGAACCGCTCCGGCGGGAAGGTAAACGGCGTTTCCATGTGCTGCTCTGGTTCGCCAGAAGCGGCTTTGTCATGCTGGCCACATGACCGGGAAACTATACGTCGGCTCCCTCAGCCAATAATGCGAGATGAGCATGCAACCCCAGAGTCGGTCACGACTGGACCTAATGGTCAGGGGTCCCTTTACCTTTACCTTAAAGGGACCCCTGACCTTTAGGTCCAGTCGCGGACAACTCTGGGCCGAGGGAGCTTTACTGGCCGAGGGAGCCGGCGTACAGCTTCCAGGTCATGTGGCCAGCATGACAAAGCCGCTTCTGGCAAACCAGAGCAGCACACGGAAACGCCGTTTACTTTCCTGCTGTAGTGGTACCTATTTATCTATTTGCAATTTGACGTGCTTCCGAACTGCTAGGTTGGCAGGAGCTGGGACCGGACAATGGGAGCTCACCCCGCTACGGGGATTCGAACTGCCGACCTTCTAATCGGCAAGCCCTAGGCACTGTGGTTTAACCCACAGCGCCACCCCTGCTTTTAGGTAGCAACGTGGTATTTTCTCCATTTATTTCAAGATGTAGGAAGGCTGCCTGCCTGGGTCTGGAGTCCCTCCCGTTGACTGAGCTGCCCAGAAATCCTGTCCTGTCATGGCACCTCCCAAATCACTGGTAAGATTAACATACGGCCAATTGCACCGCCAGTCCAGCATCCTGTTCTTACAGTGGCTGAACAGTTTGCCTGCGGGAAAACCCGCGAGATTCGAACACAAGAGCCCTTTCTCTCCTCCTGAATTGGGCGGATCTGTTCTGCGATGCCACAGATCCATCTACCTAGCAAATCCATTTCCCTTAAGGAGTGCCTTCTGCCAGCTTTGGGTTGTAGCCGAGCTGTGTCCCTATCTGGTAACCACCAGGCTAGACTCCTGCAATGTGTTGTGTGTGGGGCTGCCCCCGGAGACTGTTTGGAAGCTATGGCGGATGCCCAGTGTGGCAGATGGATTGCTAACAGGAGAAAGAAAGCATGTTCTTGTCAGGCTTCAAGGAATCCTATCCCTCCTACGGTGGGATGCCAAGAAGCAGATAACAAGAAGAGTTCTTACCAAGTACAGTGGTACCTTGGTTCTCAAACGCCTTGGTTCTCAAACACCAAAAACCCAGAAGTGTTCCAGTTTTTGGAAGCAGAATGTCCAATGCGGCTGTCGGCTATTGTTACCAGGGCACCTGCACCAATCAGAAGCTGCGCCTTGGTTTTCAAACATTTTGGAAGTCAAATAGACTTCCGGAACGGATTAAGTTTGGCGCTTTTGTTTTTGCTATTTATTTTGTGTTTTTGTTTTTGAGGCTTTTTTGGTTAATTTGTTTTTGTGACTTTGTGGAACCCAGTTCAGCTACTGATTGATTGATCATCTACAATACTGTCTTATTTATTTTATAGTACAGCACATTGATTATTGCTTTCATTTTATGGATCAATGGTCTTGTTAGGTAGTAAAATTCATGTTACATTGCTGTTTTAGGGGTTGTTTTTAAAAGTATGGAACGGATTGATCCGTTTTGCATTACTTTCTATGGGAAGCTGCCTTGGTTTTGGAACGCTTTGGTTTTGGAACGGACTTCCGGAATGGATTAAGTTTGAGAACCAAGGTACCACTGTAGTTTATTCAATATTCACAGAGAGAGACAAAGGAATGCGGTCTCTCTTAGATAATGACCGTTGCTCCGAGTAAAGTCCCACCCCACTACGTCGTCCCTATCCTACACTACTCCTGCTGACCTGTGCTTTCTGCCCCTGAGCTTTCTGTTCTCCTACTCTCACAGCACGCCTGGTCCTGGGAGAAGGGGGATCAGGAATGCTTTCTAGAGACACTGAGCGTGTCAGCTGTCTCTCCCCTGCTGCTGCTTCTTCTTCCTGCTATTCCTCTTCCAATATTTCCCAGCTTCTCCCCTCTGCAGCCATTGAACAATGCCCTTCTGCAAACCACTGTTTTTAATCTATACTGTCCTCTTATTCTCAGAAAGGTGCAGGAAGAGGGAGGGGGTCAGACTCCACCATTCCTCCTCAGTCCATCCCCTGACAGTTCTGGTCCGACTCCACTGGCTGCCAATCCGTTTATGGACCCAATTCAAAGAGCTGCTTTTGGCCTCGAAAGCCTCTTACGCAGCTCGAGAGTGCTATGCCAAAAAGACCACCTAGATCCCGAAAAGGTCACCGTGGCACCTCCGAGCCCAGACTGCCTGCCTGCCTGCCTGTGGCTCCACCTCTCTGCCCCTCGCAGTTCCTGGACTCACCTGTGATGAGCCGGAAGGACATGTCGATGGCGAGGAAGAGGACTCCACATGTCAAAGGAGGCATATTTTGCAGCCAGGCGACCCGGGAGAAGCGGTTCTCACATGCAGGACTGCAGGGCAGGGCAGGCGAGGCAGCCGCAAGCAGGTTTCCTGAAGCGGGAGAAAGCATCACAGCCAATGGATGAGCTGAATACAGATCAGGGGAATCCAATCGCACAATTTCACTTCCCCCAAACTTCAGTTGAGTTCCACATCCATTTGCATTTTTTAAGGGAGATACAAGGAGGTCGTAGATAATATAAGGGTTTGAAAATAAGTATTGTTAGAAGATAAGGATATTTTAATTAAGAAGTAAGATATAGACTGAGTGTTTAAAGGATAAGATACAATAGATATACAGTAGTAAAATGGTAATATTGAAGTAAATTTAGAGTTTATATAAGATTCAGAACTTACTAAATATGAAATATAAATAAGCGCAGCAGGAGGTGGAAGAGGAAGTCAATAGATTAGAAATAAGGGTTATAAGTAAGAATTTTTGTTTTTGTATTTTTGTGTTTTTGTGTTTTTTGTGTTTTTTGTATTTTTTGTGTTTTGTATGTTTTGTATTCTTGCATGTTTGAAAATCTTTAATAAATATATATTTTTTAAAAATCCATTTGCAATTTTTAAAGAAACATATATAAAATATCCTCATGAAAACTCAGCATCATTTTAGTGCCAATTTCTACCAATATAAACTTTTTTTCTTTTTCTTTTTTTGCATGCAATCAGGACTAATATCCACATTTTTGCAAGTGACATTTCCTGAATACAGTGCTTTTTTTTTCCTCCTGGGGGTTACGCAGGGGTACGCACACCCCTAAACATTTTGTGAATCTTTGTACTTTTGTTCATAGACTGTATTTATTTTTCCCGATTTGGACTATAAAATGGTGATTTTCTCGAGTCAAAATGAGAGTACCCCCCTAAACATTTTTATTAGCTCCAAAATGCCACACCAGCTCAAGGGCCAAGGTGTCCCAAGTGGTTCGTCTGGCTCTACAAACTCAGCCTCTCCTAATCTTTATCCCCCTAGCAAAGTCCAGGTCGGCTCATTTTACCTCCGGTTCCACAGTTTTGCACAGTCCGCAAGAAGCAAATCTACACAGTGAAGAGAGCCAGCTGGCATTTCCTGACCTAATCTGACTTCCTTCCATTTATTTGTCCAAATTCTGCTAGAAGACCAAATTCGGGGTTTTACAGTAGATCCTTCCCCCAGGGAGGAGAAGAAGCCGGTTCTGAGCTGAAAGACTGATCCGAGCTCAAAGGTTCAGCCCCGGAATAATAATAATATTATAATAATTTATTATTTCTATCCCGCCCATCTGGCTGGGTTTCCCCAGTCACTCTGGGTGGCTTCCAACCAAATATTAAAAACAATACCGCATCAAACATTAAAAACTTCCCTAAACAGGGAAATCAGTTGTCTTTTAAAAGTAGAATAGTTGCTTATTGCCTTGACATCTGCTGGGAGGGCATTCCACAGGGCAGGAGCCACCACCAAGAAGGCCCTCTGCCTAGTTCCCAGTAACCTCACTTCTTGCAGGGAGGGAACCGCCAGAAGGCCCTGGGCGCTGGACCGCAGTGTCCGGGCTGAATGATGGGAGTTGAGACGCTCCTTCAGGTATACAGGACCAAGGCCATTTCCAGAACTTGCTTCCAGAACAAAAGATGCAAAACTTCAATGCACAGAACCCTGCAAAATGCAGAACCAGCTGCCTCTGACCACGTGCAGAGTTCAGTCACTAAATCAACACATCTGACCGAGCTCCAGGTGTATGGGATGTGAGAGAGCATTGGAACATCAGAAGATACCTTCTGTATCAGGTCAAAGGACCATCCTAGCCTGGCTTCATCCTGTTCTCACAGTGGCAAGCAAGAGCTGAGCACAACAACAATTCGAAACATCATTCACTGTTTTACAAGCTGCAATAAAGAGCATGAAATCACTATGGTGGTACCTCGGTTTATGAACACAATTGGTTCCGGAAGTCTGTTCATAAACTGAAGCGTTCATAAACTGAAGCAAACTTTCCCATTGAAAGTAATGGAAAGTGAATTAATCCGTTCCAGATGGGTCCGCGGCATTCGTAAACCGAAAATTCATAAACTGAGGTGTTCATAAACCAAGGTTCCACTGTACAGGACTCTGAGTATTTTTCATATCCCTTTGCCGAAGCAGAAATGCCAAGGATTTGAAAAGCAGCCTAGCATGGAAGCGGGGAAAAGCAGCCTCAAATCTCACAGGGCTTCCCAATGCCATAGCTGTCAAGTTTCCCCTTTTTAAAAAGGAAATTCCCTATTGCCAAATAGGATTCCTCGCAAGAAAAGGGAAAAGTTGACAGCTGTGCCCAATGCAAATACTGTATTTTACTTTTTTTAAAAAAAATTATTGGAATCTCTCGACATAAAATACAATAAGGATCAAACTAGTCTACGGAACAGTAATATTAAAGAGAACTGAAAGTTATAAAAGCAAGAGAAAAAATAAAAGAGAGAGAGAATATTTCTAAGGCCCTTCACCATATTTATATCATACAAATATGAATGTGAATACTAATATTTTACATAATGTGGCCTCATTCAAAGGGTGGGGTGTGTTATGCATAGCAGTGGTTCTCAAACTTTTTCCTCTGGACCACCCTTTCAGAATAAAAACTTGCTCACACCACATTGAAAATTTGTATTGATAAGAAATGCACGGGAACACTGATGAACTGGAAAAAGAAAAACGCGGCTCTCTTCTACGATTGGATCAAAGACTTATACAAACTCGCAACATATGAACAACTTGCGTATAAACGCAGATTCGCCATGGACAAATTCCATGATAACTGGAATCCGTTCTTACAAATACTGTAATAGGTTAAGATCTGGTGAAGTACGATAACAACCTTGTAAAATATACAGTTTGGGGGGTTCCCCCCCCTTATTTCCCCTTCTACATGGGTTCCATTTCTCTTTTTCTCTCTTTTATTTATGTCTCACCATGCTTAGTGCACGTATAATTATGTACTTTTTGAACTTTCAATAAAGGTGTTGGAAGGAAGGAAGGAAGGAAGGAAGGAAGGAAGGAAGGAAGGAAGGAAGGAAGGAAGGAAGGAAGGAAGGAAGGCACTGGAACACAAAAATAAAGAACTCCGATTTATAACACAGAACACAGCTAATTTATAATACAATCGCGGGGCATTCAGAAAGTGTCAAATGATGCAGCTACACAAGAATTAAACGAGTCTCCTGCAAAGCTCTGTTCGAATAGAGATTCTGAATCGGTATCATTTGATGTTTTTGCTCTCATTTTGAAAGGGTATCTACCAGTATCCATAATCAGCATTTAAAATAAAAAATTTTAAAAAATGATATTATACGGAAATGTTTAAATGTTTCTTGGATTGTCCTTGAATCTCTCCGTCACCCTTGCTATTCTCTCTTGCCACACCCTTCGAGAACCACGGATGCAGGAATGTTTAAACTTTCGTTTTGGTTTTAGGCAATTCCAAGTTGTGGTGTGTTATAAGAAAAAAAAACCTGCTCCTTTATCCCTTATGGGTATCCAAGAGCCCGTATAGAGTCCTTATGTAGGTTTTCTATCAGCAGGAGAAAATAACAGAGGCCAACCAGAGAATATTGAGAAGCAAAGCAGCTAGTAAGCCTGATCTTTATTAAAGTTGTTGCAACAGGGTCCCCCACTCCCCCCACGCAGGAGGGAGGAGAGGCACCCAGAACATTGGTGTGCAAGCCCTTATATAGACTTTTGAAATTGCCCACCCTGTAGCTCAAGACCACCCCCCAAAACATCATACATACATCACAGAAGGAGGTGGTCACCAGCAGAAATTTGAGTGTGTTGCTTCTCTCCTGTCTGCCAGGATACCTGATAAAGCCTTATTATTACCTGATTGCCTTTTCTGGATAGCCTGGCCATTCCTTGGAGAATAAAGCTATGGTAGAAATGTAGAAATGTGTGGAAGTAAGAGCTGGACCATAAAGAAGGCTGATCACCGAAGAATTGATGCTTTTGAATTATGGTACTGGAGGAGACTCTTGAGAGTCCCATGGACTGCAAGAAGATCAAACCTATCCATTTTTAAGGATATCAGCCCTGAGTGCTCACTGGAAGGACAGATCCTGAAGCTGAGGCTCCAATACTTTGGCCACCTCATGAGAAGAGAAAACTCCATGGAAAAGACCCTGATGCTGGGAAAGATGGAGGGCACAAGGAGAAGGGGACGACAGAGGACGAGATGGTTGGACAGTGTTCTCGAAGCCACCACCATGAGTCTGAACAAACTGCGGGAGGCAGTGGAAGACAGGAGTGCCTGGCGTGCTATGGTCCATGGGGTCACGAAGAGTCGGACACGACTAAACGACTAAACAACAACAACAACAACAAAGTAAGCCCCTACAGTCCAAAAACAATTAAGAGAATCGGAAAGCTTTTCCCATTTCCTTCCTCCTTGCGGAGGAATATTTGAGATCAATTTGGGAGAGTCAAGATGGAGAGTCAGGATTGCTCTCCTGTACTATTTCAGGCACGTGGTTTATATACTTATGCATGTGTTTGCCTTGTACATTTATGAACTTTTACTTGATATGTATTTAAGACCTTGGAATTCCTATAACACGGTGAGTTCCCTTTCCCTTAAAAATGTAAGTGTAAAAAATAAGGCTACACCTGAAGCACTTTTTCCCTCCCCACCCCACCCCAAAGTATCTTGGGAACTGTAGTTTACTCCTTGTGGAGATGCCGTCCTCTGGAGCCCTTTATAAAGGGGAGCGCAGGAGACCCAAAACCGGTGTAGCCTTATTAGCTACTAAGGGTCCTTTAAGTTGCGCCCAGGCAGGAACAGAGACAGCCAATAATGACACCGGGGGTTGAATCCAGAGAAAGAATTTAATTCTTAAATTTAAGAGACTCTTGGTGGTCAGCTCCACGACAAGAGTAAAGCAACACAAATTTGCAAAGATTCTTATACACTTCTTGGGGCTCCTTCCCCCTCCTCTGTAAGAGTGCGCACGCAAGGGGGTCATGGGTTACAAATCCATATAAGGAAAATCCGTATCCTGTCCTTCTCATAAACACAAAGGGGGTCACAAGTACATATAAGGAAGATCCGTGTCCGGCCCTGTGCATAAACACATGCTGACTCATGCTACCCCAGTAGCATCCTCACTCAGCCTTGAGTGGGGGCTTGAATTCCTATGTATCTTGCCTGCTCTTTGTGTCAGACTGCTAGCATCAGACAAGACAGTCATCCGGCCTTGATAGCTTAGCTGGGCATTCTGTCTTGCTATTGCTTACATTCCACTTTGGCACACAGAGAGAGGCAAATAAAAAGCATTTTAAGCAAGACATCCCAGGGATATTGGGGGGGGGGGGCTAAGCCATACAATCAGAATTATACAATGCAACTATATGATCAGATTTAGCTCAATAATACAATTGGCAAATCTCTCCCTTCACCGGGACTTTCCAGGATCCAATCAGAGGCCGGGACTTTCCAGGATCCAATCAGAGGATGACACTTTGTGTTGGGTAAATGTTTTTCAAGAAGTTCAATAAAGCTCTCTCTCTCTATATATATACTTACAACTTACAAAATAATTACATCACAATGAACACCATTAATGCTATTCACTGTCCTGTTCCAAAGGAAACCCAGCCGTGGCCATCGCCAGAACTGCTGGCCACTCAAAGATTCATTCATTCATTCATTCATTCATAAAATTTATATACCGCTTGATTGCAATTTAAAAAACAACCACAAAGCGGTTTACCAAAAAAGTTAAAACAGTGAAATTATCTTTTTATATATATTATGTTTATTAAATTTTCTATACTCATTTAAATGTCCTAAAAAATATCAGTGATTTCCCTTCTTCTCTTTCCATGGTTCATTTTACATGCCATAAATTCCTGCATATTTTACAAAAATTAAACCATTCAGCATTCCCTTATTGCATCCATCAAAACTCATTTACACTGTTGGATTTATCTTAATGTTTTCAAGTGTACACAATTCCCCCCCCCCATATATTCAATCAACGTTTTCCAATCTTCTCTAACAGTATGTTCTTCTTGTTCTCTTATTCTGTATGTTAAATCTGCAAGCTGCGCATATTCTGTCAACTTAAGTTGCCATTCTTCTTCAGTCAGGGCCTCACTCGGTTTCCATTTTGGGACTAACCAAACATGGGCCGCAGTGGTGGCACACATAAATAACCATTTTTGACACCCGGGGATTCCCGTCTGAATTATCCCCAACAAAAAGGACTCTGGTTTTTTTGAAGAGTATTTTTAAACATTTTGTCAAATTCATTATAGATTATTTCCCAATACCCTTTTTCAAGTCCACCACGTGTGAAAGAACATTCCCTGCAACGCCTGCTGTAAAACAGTGAAATATCAATAAGGAGAAAACAAGAACAATCGGCGAAGACTTCCGAAAGGTTGAAAGGGCAACAGACGGAAAGCAGAATTAAGACGCGCGCCAACTTTCCGCACATCTGGATAGAGCGGCGCAGAGGGACCCCCGGACATCTTGGATGTGCAAGGGTCAACATCCTGACCAAGAATAGTTCAGCCCTGGCCGCGCGAAAGGGGATGTTCTCGCCAAAGTCATCCCCGAGGCTAAAAGGAGGCAGCCGCGCACTCAGCCAATCAAGGTGTCTCACTTGCCAGCCGCCAGGTAATTGGGATCATCTGGTGCTTTGTGGGACCTGGCACAGACAGAATTAGAGCATCACGTACGTGGCCGAGGACAGGGGTGGGGAGGCAGGCGGCCGGCACAGAAAGGAGCATCTGCGAAACCACGGTTTTCTGTTTTTAACGTAATTTTTATTGCTTTTTACACATGTTTTCCAAACCTAACATCCCATCTTATAACAAACCTTGGGCTACCACCGCCTAGGACTCCCATCAACCTCGACTAATGGTTTTCTAGCTTTCTTTCTGATTTTCCATTTTATTTTCATAGTTATTGCTCTACAATCCAGATCCTAAATAAACTCCTTCTTAGTCCTCTTTTGCAATAATTCATACAGTTCTCCTTACAAAACATCTTGCAACCCTACAAGCGATGTTAATTGATTACAATTGTCTTTCAAATACAGCATTAATTTCTTCCAGTCCTTCAGGAAAGTCTGGTCTTGCTGCTTCCGAATTTTCCCAGTTAGTTTTGCCAACTCGGCAGAGTCCATCAGTTTCATCTGCCGTTCTTCTTTTGTTGATAGTTCTTCTTGCTTCCATCGCTGGGCTAATAGTATTCTTGCTGCGGTTGTCGCATATAAAAGCATTTTTTTATCCTGCTTGTATATCTCTGTACCTACTTGTTGTTGTTTAGTCGTTTAGTTGTGTCCGACTCTTCGTGACCCCATGGACCATAGCACGCCAGGCACTCCTGTCTTGCACTGCCTCCCGCAGTTTGGTCAAACTCATGTTCGTAGCTTCGAGAACACTGTCCAACCATCTCGTCCTCTGTCGTCCCCTTCTCCTAGTGCCCTCAATCTTTCCCAACATCAGGGTCTTTTCCAAGGATTCTTCTCTTCTCACGAGGTGGCCAAAGTATTGGAGCCTCAGCTTCACGATCTGTCCTTCCAGGGAGCACTCAGGGCTGATTTCCTTAAGAATGGATAGGTTTGATCTTCTTGCAGTCCATGGGACTCTCAAGAGTCTCCTCCAGCACCATAATTCAAAAGCATCAATTCTTCGGCGATCAGCCTTCTTTATGGTCCAGCTCTCACTTCCATACATCACTACTGGGAAAACCATAGCTTTAACTATACGGACCTTTGTTGGCAAGGTGATGTCTCTGCTTTTTAAGATGCTGTCTAGGTTTGTCATTGCTTTTCTCCCAAGAAGCACCTTCATCATGAAGCACTCTTTCACCTTCATTAAAAGGTTCTAAGCCGGTCTATTTTATCTATTTGTTAAACCACTCCTATTATGCTTTCTTCATTTCTACTGTTTTCCACACACTATACTCATAATCCATGCTGTGGTTTGCGAAAGTTAATCAAAGCAAATCCAAGGTTTTTTACTTGGGGACGCTGTCCCCCCCCCCACTGTAAATTTTTGAGACGATGGAGGGACTCGATGAAGCGAGAACCAAGTGGGGTTCAACGCCGCTCATCCGGAGTCTTAAATCACCCCCTCCAGCGGTATCCCACCCCCAGGGGGCGCTACCACCCACTTGGGCAACCAGCGCTTTAAAAGAAAACCATTGTTTCACTGCCTGCAGTACTTTAAAGGAAAATATAATGAAAATGATGTACAGATGGTATATATTATATAACACGAGTGAAATTAGCTAAAATGTACAAAGCAAAAAAGGACCCAGGTGGCGCTGTGGTTAAACCACTGAGCCTAGGGCTTGCTGATCAGAAGGTCGGCGGTTCGAATCCCTGTGACGGGGTGAGCTCCCGTTGCTTGGTCCCAGCTTCTGCCAACCTAGCAGTTCGAAAGCACGTCAAAATGCAAGTAGATAAATAGGAACCGCTACAGCGGGAAGGTAAACGGCGTTTCCATGTGCTGGTCTGGTTTGCCAGAAGCGGCTTTGTCATGCTGGCCACATGACCTGGAAGCTATACGCCGGCTCCCTCGGCCAATAATGTGAGATGAGCGCGCAACCCCAGAGTCGGTCACGACTGGACCTAATGGTCAGGGGTCCCTTTACCTTTACCTTTACAAAGCAAATAACAAATGCTGGAAATGTAAGGAAAAAGAAGGTACTTTCTACCCTATGTGGTGGGAATTTAAGAAAGTAAAGGACTTCTGGGAAATGATTTATAATGAGATTTTTTAAAATGTTGAAATATACATTTTCAAAAAACCCTAGAAGCCCTTTTACTTGGTATAGTAGGTACAGGTATAGTAGGTAGGTAGGGGGGTGCGGAGGGGGAAGGGGGCGATTCCCAGCCCACGGCGCCGACGGTCGCAGTGCAGCCTACTGGGAGGCAGAGCGCGGCAGCAGCTGCAACCAATGCAGGGAGCCGTGTCTCCTTCGCTTGCCAGCCTAGCAGAACTCTTAGGCAGGAGAGGTTGCCGCCCGGCAGGGCTTTCCATTGGGAGGCACGAAGGCTTTAGTGGGCGGGGATTGGTGCAAATGTAGGCAGGGCGGGCTGAGAGGAGGAGCCGGCGATGAGGAGCCGCGGCACCAGCAGCGTTTCCTCCCCCCTCCCCTCCCGTGTCAACAAGTGGGGCGCCTGCGCAGGGTATTTGCTTCCCTAGTCGGGCCCGCGGTTTGGCCTTCGGGGGGGCAGCTGCACCCCCTGCCCCATGCTGGGTACACCCATGCTTTCCTGTCATTTGAATCCAGGTCTTTCCCTCTGGAGCAGCAGAAAGCGAGCTTGTGGTATCTAAGACTCTTGCTAAATGGCGACCAGCCTTTGAAAACTTGGTGTCACTGGATCAAGTTAATCGATTTTGTTAGATGAATGAAACTAAATAGTTTTCATTGGATTTAATTGAATGAGTGACAAACCTAGACAGCATCTTAAAAAGCAGAGACATCACCTTGCCGACAAAGGTCTTGTCAAAGAGAGCTGGACCATAAAGAAGGCTGATCAAAGAGAGCTGGACCATAAAGAAGGCTGATCGCCGAAGAATTGATGCTTTTGAATTATGGTGCTGGAGGAGACTCTTGAGAGTCCCATGGACTGCTAGAAGATCAAACCTATCCATTCTTAAGGAAATCAGCCCTGAGTGCTCCCTGGAAGGACAGATCCTGAAGCTGAGGCTCCAATACTTTGGCCACCTCATGAGAAGAGAAGATTCCCTGGAAAAGACCCTGATGTTGGGAAAGATGGAGGGCACTAGGAGAAGGGGACGACAGAGGACAAGATGGTTGGACAGTGTTCTCGAAGCTACGAACATGAGTTTGACCAAACTACGGGAGGCAGTGGAAGACAGGAGTGCCTGGCGTGCTCTGGTCCATGGGGTCACGAAGAGTCGGACACGACTAAACGACTAAACAACAACAACAACAACAACAATTGAATGAGTGTGCAATTAATTGCCACGAGTGCTATTTTTCTGGAAAAAGAGGTACCGGAACGCACCAAGAACGCCTCCCTTGTTCTCTTAGAATGGTACCCACACGAGAGGTGCCGGAATCGAGTTCTGGCGAGTTTCAGCTGAAGCCAAGCACGGCCCAAAAAAGTTTGAGAACCACTTGTTTAAGTGGTTACTCCGGAAGGGAGAGAATTGATCGCTTTTAATGCCTCAAAGGTCTCAAAGAAAGATGTGTTCTCCCAACCCCACACTGTTTCTGCAGCATCGACCCTGGCTTGGTCATGGGCACAGAATGGAAGGTGGCAGGATCCCCAAGGGCATGTGGGCTGGATTCAGGCGCCGTTGGCAGACCAACTGAAGCCTGCCATGTGGGAATCCCTTGCCGACGACTGCAGTGCCTGGAGACAGTCGAGTCGTGCGTCCATCGCAGTGACCAGAGAGGAGAAATGACCGTATGAGCTCAACAAGCTATAGCTTAAGGCCCCACTCTCTTGGCCCCCCAAAAAAACGTAAAGGGAAAAAAAACCACTGGATGTACATTTCCAAAATAGAAGATGAAAAACCAATACAGTCATACCTCATGATACGTCCGCTTCATGTTGCGTCTTTTCAGGTAACCCGTTCTCAGACTTCTGGGTTCGGTGCGTCCATAAGCTGCATGCATGCGCAGAAGCGCTAAATCGCGCTTTGCACATGCGCAGAAGCACCACATTGCGTCACGTGCGTGCGCAGATGCGGCGCTTCATGTTGCGGCCTTTTCATGTTGCGAACGGGCTGCCGGAACGGATCCCGTTCGCAACATGAGGTACCACTGTAAAATAAAACCTACATACAGCAACAATGTTTTGTGTTGTGTAGGGTCCTGTGATGTAAGTCATGTTCCCAGGCCCATCTTACCTATTGAGGCTAGTGGCGCAGGGCGCCAGGGTGCCACGTTCTGGAGGGCACCAGGAGAGAGTCCAGGGAACACCAAACGAGTGCACTGAGTGTGTGAGTGAGTGAGAGTGACTGTGCCGCTCCCGCCGAGCGTCGGCTCAGTTTTCCCCCTGTTAACCTGCAGGTGCCGAATTCTGCAGGGAGCCAGAAGCCTAAAAGGGAAAAAAACCAAGCCGACGCTTGGCGGGAGCGACGCACGCACCCTCACTCGCTCGGCGCAGGCCCGCTCACTTGGTGTGCTGCCTGCCATGGCCACCGTGGCACGAAGCTGCCAGCTGAGCCAGGAGGTGCCGCGCCCAGCCTCCGCCTCTTCCCCGCCAGAGTAGCTGCCCTCCAGCCAATGCGCGCCTCCTCCAGCCCTAAAAAAAGGTCAACTCTGGGAAAGAGTGGGGGCGCCGGAGGGATCTTTGCACCACGGCGCCAGATATGCTTAAGACGGCCCTGATGTCAACTTGTGCAAATGGCTTGAGATCCCTATTAGGTCCATAAATGACCATATAGCATATATTCAACACAAAAACAGCGATCATTTGTTGTTGACAAAGCACAGCTGGACATATCAAGGGCCCCATTACCTCAGGACCTTAGGGCCTCATCAAACCTAAATCCGGCCCTGATCTGTAGCAGCAGAACCGGACACCTTCATCTGCCCCAGCTGCAATAAAACATTTCTCTCTGCAGCCACAACAGGCACTGTAACTCCTTAATGGTTTGTCTTCACCTCTCAAGGTGCACTCCTCTGTTGTCTCTTGAGGCAGACGGATGCCAGTGCCTGGCTTGACCGCTGAGATCCTCTGCAGGGGTGTCTCTGACTCCCTCCCACGGTGGTGAAGCTCATTGGACATCAGCATTGAACATCAGCCTTCCCTGCTATTGGGGAGCCCCGGGGAACGTTCGCCCAGTAGTGATTCAGTCTTCTGCGTCAAACACTTGCCGAAAACATCTTTTGCCGCCAGGCTGGTGGGCACTTCTGGTCTCCTCATTTCACAAAGAGTTGGGAAAGGTTTAGAAAAGGCGAACCAAGACCATCGATTTCCCCCGTGAGGAAAGGTTGCGGACAGGGCTGGATTTAGTTGGATGAGGCCCTGAGCTCCTGAAGGTAATGGGTCCCTTTCTATGTCCAGCTGTCCTTTGTCAACAACAAATGGTCGCTGTTTTTGGTGTTGAATATATGCTATATGGTAATTTATGGACCTAATAGGTAGTGTCTTCTTGCACTTCTTGAAGAAGATCAAACCTATCCATTCTTAAGGAAGAAGATCAAACCTATCCATCTTGAAGAAGATCAAACCTATCCATTCTTAAGGAAATCAGCCCTGAGTGCTCCCTGGAAGGACAGATCGTGAAGCTGAGGCTCCAATACTTTGGCCACCTCATGAGAAGAGAAGAATCCTTGGAAAAGACCCTGATGTTGGGAAAGATGGAGGGCACTAGGAGAAGGGGACGTCAGAGGACAAGATGGTTGGACAGTGTTCTCGAAGCTACGAACATGAGTTGGACCAAACTGCGGGAGGCAGTGCAAGACAGGAGTGCCTGGCGTGCTCTGGTCCATGGGGTCACGAAGAGTCGAACACGACTAAATGAGTAAACAACAACAACAACAAATAGGTAGTGTCAGAGGTTGTTACGGCTACTCTTGAGTAACGACTTTCCACATACTTGTCTTTAAAAGAGTCTTTATTGGTGCATGTTATTTACAGTGTGGTGAGCTGTCGGTTTCATGTCCGCTTATTTCGTCTCAGACTCCGGCACTGCCCCCTTTCGCAACTTGGACCAACATAATAGCCTAGGGACAGCAAATCTCCTCCCCTTTCTCCTCCTCCTTAATTCCGGTGCCGGGGGAAAGGGTCTACGCTCCGTCTTTTCCCTCTCCCCCCTTTCCGTCTCTCTCCTTTCTCGCCTGTGGAGCAGGGGCTCTCCCATGCTGCCTGAGACCTGGCTCCCTCTCTCCGCTTCCTGACCCCACACTTCCATGGCTGCTTGGGGACGAACTGCTCCTGATGAGAGGGGGAGGTTCTCTGTAGTCTCTCCCCCTTACATCCAGGCTATCTCAAGCCATTTGCCCATGTTGCCCTGCAACCAGTCCATGCAAAACGTAGGCACCCCATATATAGAAAGGAGCAAACCAGGGATATTTTAGGGAGCAGGCGGGGGCCATGACTTGCATCATAGGAGCCTATACAACACAAAACACTGTTGCTATATGTAGGTTTTATTGTATTTGTTTTTTATCTTATATTTTGGAAATGTACATCCAGTGGTTTTTTCCCTTTAGATTTTTTTGGGGGGCCCAAGAGAGCAGGGCCCTAAGCTAGAGCTTGTTTACTTTATACGTAAATCCAGCACTGGTTCTGGCGTTTGAGACATTTGAGCTTATATGCTTGAAGCTTCTCAGAGTGGCTGGGACAACGCAGTCAGATGTGCAAGGGTACAAATAATCAATTATTACTATTAAACTATTATTAGAGAGAAGACAAGGAAGAGGCGACACTGCCAAAGTTTACAAAATTCTGCATGGCACGGAGAAAGTAGCTAGAGAAAAGCTCTTCTCCCTCTTTCCTAACACTAGAACTCATGGACATTCAACAAAGCCAAATGTTGGAATCCTAGAATTGCAGAGTTGGAAGGGACCCCGAGGGTCATCTAGCCCAACCCCCTGCAATGCAGGAATCAGAAAGTTTCAGGACGGATAAAAGAAAGGCTTTAAAAGAGGATTGGGCAAATTTATGAAGGAGAGGGCAATCGATGGCTACAAACCAGCAAGCAGCAATGCTTGTCAAGACCAATTGCTGGAAACCACAGGAACTGAAAGGGCTCTTGTGTTCGAATCCCGCTTGCAGGTTTCCCAGGATGCTGGACCAGATTGGGCCATTGACCTGATCCAGCAAGTTCTTCTTATGTTCTTCAGCTTATGCTGACAACTTAAAAAAAAAAAAACCGTTTCTGTAATAGCTGGTGATCTGTTTTAATGTTTAGTGGGGTTATTGCTGTAAAACAACTTTGTTTTTGTTTTTATAACGGTACAAAATTGTGGTATAAAAATACCTTAGTTTTATAAATAAATGTAAAACTGAATAAGAAGCGCCTTGTGGCTCATGCCAAAGGTCCACCTAGAACAGCAAAAGAGGATGCAAGAAGCCCAGCCCCCTCCCTACGAGTGATTTCTCAGCATCTGGTATTTGGAAACAAACTGCATCCGACTGTGGAGGTAATAGCATAGACATGGTGATTAGTAGCCATTAATTGCCTTATCCTCCATTGGTTTGCCCAATCCTCTTTTTAAGCCCTCCATGTTCGTGGCCTCCAGTGGTCGTGAGTTCCACAGTCCTTTGCATGACAAATAACTAAGTTCCCCTCAAAAAGGGATTCGCTGCTGAAGTTGCGGAATCAGAGGAAGAATCAAGGTTGTATTATGTTTGGCACGGAGGAAATAGCTTCTTCCCACTCTCTCATAACAAAGAATCACAGAATCGTAGAGTTGGAAGGGACCCCGAGGGTCATCTAGCCCAACCCCCTGCAATACAGGAATCTTTTGCTCAACGCGGGGCTCGAACCCACGACCTTGAGATTGGGGGTCTCGTGTTCTGCAACAGCAGAGCCAGTGTGGTGTATTGGTTAGAGTTTCGGACTTGGACCTAGGTGAGACAAGGGTTCAAATCCCCGCTTCGCCACGATGCTCGCTGGGTGTCTTTGGGGAGCAGCCACTGCCTCTCCCCCTAACCTACCTCACAGGGTTGTTGTGAGGAGGGGTGGGGGAGAAATGTATGTGCAACTACAGCTCCTTGAAGGAAAAAAGTGGGGATGTAAATGCAATAAGGAAATAAGTGAAGTAGAACTGAGCGATGGAAGATCCAGGACAGAGGAAAGTAAGTCCTTCGTCATTCAGTGAGTTAAACTATGGAACTCACTGCTACAGGAGGCAGTGATGGAGCACAGTTCCCATTGGACCTGTTACCCTAGAGCTGTGACGTATGGGGCTGGCAAAGGGCATGGTCACCCAGCCTGACCATGTGAAATTGGGCCAAAGGAAGCCAGGTGCCATCCTAGCAGCTGCCAGTTGCCTACCACGACTCTAAATGAATCAAGCAGCTCCAGGAACTGGCCACCAATTTTTTTCTCCATTCCATTTCAGATTGAGGTTGAATCCTGACAACACAGAAGTACTGTTTGTGGGGGACAGGAGGCGGGCAGGTGTGGGGGACTCCCTGGTCCTGAATGGGGTAACTGTGCCCCTGAAGTACTAGGTGCGCAGCCTGGGAGTCATTTTGGACTCACAGCTGTCCATGGTGGCACAGGTTAATTCTGTATCCAGGGCAGCTGTCTATCAGCTCCATCTGGTATGCAGGCTGAGATCCTACCTGCCCACAGACTGTCTCGCCAGAGTGGTGCACGCTCTAGTTATCTCTCGCTTGGACTACTGCAATGCGCTCTACGTGGGGCTACCTTTGAAGGTGACCCAGAAACTACAACTAATCCAGAATGCAGCAGCTAGACTGGTGACTGGGAGTGGCCGCCAGGACCACATAACACCGGTCTTGAAAGACCTGCATTGGCTCCCAGTACGTTTCAGAGCACAATTCAAAGTGTTGGTGCTGACCTTTAAAGCCCTAAACGGCCTTGGTCCAGTATACCTGAAGGAGCGTCTCCACCTCCATCGCTCTGCTCGGACACTGAGGTCCAGTGCCAAGGGCTTTCTGGCAGTTCCCTGCCAAGTTGCAGGGAACCAGGCAGAGGGCCTTCTCGGTGGTGGCGCCCGCCCTGTGGAACACCCTCCCACCAAATGTCAAAAAGAAAAACAACTACCAGACTTTTAGAGGACATCTGAAGGCGGCCCTGTTTAGGGAAGCTTTTAATCTTTAAGAAATTGGTGTATTTTAATATTTCTGTTGGAAGCCGCCCAGAGTGGCTGAGGAAATCCAGCCAGATGGGCGGGGTATAAATATATTATTATTATTATTATTATTATTATTATTATTATTATTATTATCATTTCACTTTTAATTTGTACACTGCCTTTCTATCTTACCATCCTCACACCTTATGACAATCTGATCCAATACCCAAAAAATCACAATACAGTGGTACCTCCGGTTGCGGACGGGATTTGTTCTGGAGGTCCGGTCGGATCCCGAGGTTTCCGCAACCTGAGGACCGCTTCTGCGCATGCGCGCGTGGCGAAATCCAGTAAAATGGCGAAATCCGGTAAAATGCTTCCGGGTTTGCCGCACGCGCATCCCGAAGTTTACGTAACCAGAGGGTTACGTAAACGGTGCTACGTCTGTAACTTTAAAATAAGCAACGGATATCAATTAAAGCAATATTCAACAAACCATTTGAATATAATAGTAAACAGTAAATATAAACACCAGCAAATAACAATCAAGTAGTTTATACCCTTATCAGTTGCAATGAAGAATTACTAAAGTATCATCAGTAAAAAATAACGGCAAGTCACAAGGCATGAAATACCACAAAACATTCAAAACCAGGTAAAAAGGATGGAATTGAGAAACAAGTACACACAAGTTATAAAATTATTATGGGTTAAAATAGGATAATTGTATCATTTTAGGCTGGATTGATTGGGAAAGTCCGACGCTGGCAGGAAATATGGAATTTGCTGAGACATCTGGGAATCTGGGTCCGGGGGAAGGGGGGATGAATTGCTATTAGATAGATTATAAAGATTATGAGGGAGGAGGAAATATCAAAATGGAGTTTCATTGCCGGTAAAACTTAAGCTAAGGGGAGATATAATTATTAGATCATAAGGATTTATAAAAATAAAATAAAACATATAGATAGAATTAAATGATAATTAGAGATGAAAGTTTAATTAATGCTTATTTAACATTATGAAAACTCCTTTTTGATTAATTGAAATAGGGAATCAATGAGGGGGGAACCGGGGAAGTCTAAAATGTTATGAAGATAATATGAGGATATTAGATTTTTTTGTTCTCTTTCTCTTTTTTGTATTTTTTTCTGTGCTTTTTTCCTGTTTTTTTTGTTTTTGTATTTTTGTATTTTGTATTTTTTCTGTTGTTGTTGCCCCAATGTATTGCTTTTTCATGTGTGTAAAATGAATAAAGATGAATTTAAAAAAAAATACAAAATAAAACTATTATTTATTTATTTATTTATTTATTTAAAATCCCTTTGTATATCTGGATAGCTTTGGCATCCTTCCGACGGCACAACAAGAAACGCAAGCTGCTCTCTCCCCTCCGCCTTGCTCTAGGATTTTCTCCGCAAAAGAATGCAAATGCCTTCCTCTCCAGGAAAAACGCCTCCAGGCTTGCCAGATTCTGCACTGGCCCTCAAAGCTTAAGCCCAGTCTATCTGGAGAGCATATCCTCTCCTACAAACCTGCCCGGGTTTGGAGGTCTTTGAGGGAAGCCCTTCCCTCGGTCCTGCCTCCCTCGCTGGGTAGGGATGCGGGAGAGGGCCTTCTCGGTGGTGGCAACTTTGGGACGCAAGGACACTCTTTCCCTCGAAGAATTCTGCTCACCCCTCGCAGAGTTGCAATTTGCAGAAACCTTTAAACTACAAAGCCCAGAATTCTTAGAGAGGGGGAAATTTGAAGGGTTGTATCCTCCCCCAGGGACCCCCCCCCCCCCCGGGCTCTGATACCGGTATCTTCAATAGAGGCCCTGCTCTCAGTCCTGTCACCCTCACAGGCCCATCGGGTGGAGACGGGGGACAGGGCCTTCTCGGTTGCGGCTGCTCCCAGGCAACTTTGGAACTCGCTGCCTAGAGTAGCCAGACTGGATCCCTCCTTGTCCCTCTGCCGGCAGGTGAAGACCTCTCTATTCCAGCAGGTTTTGGGGGACTGACCGTCAATAAGAAAGGGGCTTTTAAATAGTGCGCTGTACTGTTCCCGTCTCCAATAATAGATTTTTTCCCCACATTGTTTAATTCTGTAGATGCCACAATTGCTTTTTAACCAGGACCATGAATATGTTTCTAGCTATCTGTGTTTTATTTGCTTTTTAATTCAGGTAGGTAGCCGTGTTGCTCTGACGCGGTCGAAATAAATAAAGTAAAAATAAAAATTGTCCAGTAGCACCTTAGAGACCAACTAAGTTTGTTCTGCGTATAAGCTTTCTGAAGAAGTTTGCATGCACATGAACGCTTATACCCAGAACAAACTTAGTGGGTCTCTAAGCTGCAACTGGACAATTTTTTATTTTTATTTGCTTTTAATTTTTCTTTCGTGAGCTGCCTTGCATTCCCATTCTGGGAGAAAGACAGGATATAAATGAATAGCATCCTTATTCTTATACTTTTATTATTTCAACAATTTTCAGGGATTTGCAGGTGGCATACAGAATCATGGAACTGTAGAGTCGAAAGGGGACCCCAGAGGTCATCCAGTCAAACCCCCTGCAATGCAGGAACCACAACTAAAGAATCCCCGACAGATGGCCAGAGATACTTATCTCCATACTAGGGTGAGGTTCACCTGCAGATTCATCTCCTGTCAAACACACAAAAACCGGAAAAGAGAGGGGGGGGAATTCTTCCCTCCCCCATTAAAACAGGCCAAGAGACCACAGATGTTCTTTTCCAAACCTGCGTGCCAATGGCTGTCCTTTTAATTTGCTGGCGTTCAGATCTCAGACATTGTTTTAGCCTTCAGGAACCTGGTGCCGTTTCTGTGTTTTAGACCAGCGGATTCCAGACATTTTCAGGCCACAAGCCCCTTGATTCCATAAATTAATCCTCGGTTCCCCCTACGCTATAAAAAGTATTATTCTGAATAACTGTTTGCATGAGCCACTAAGGTCTATAAAAACACAATCGCATTCAAAACAGGGACGATTAGTTGCACATTTATTCCCAATCCCATTAAAACTATTTAGTTTAATTAATTCGACAAAAGTGGCCAACTTGAGGCACTGGTGCCGGCTTTTCAAAGTAGAGAGATTTCCTGATCAGTCCTGCAGAGCAGAACCAGAACTTGCCCCCATCCAGGAAGAAGGACCCCACTGGGGAAGAGCTTTTAAAAAGCAAAGCCTCCCCCCCTTTCATTTCATTTTCACTTCCATTTTGCATACCGCAATGCGGTCGGGAAAGCCGTAGAGACTATCAAATGTGCCACAAAGATCGCTCATCATACGACAACCTGATGCAAATAAGTCACAATAAAGATTGTGACTTCATAATAAAGATTGTGACTTCATAATAAAGATTGTGACTTCATAATAAAGATTGTGACTTCATAATAAACCACCACCTGCATCAAGCAGAGCAACATTCAGCGATCCGCTTGGAATATAATGTGACGCAGGAACTCTCCAAATATCAGCAAATAGTAATTAAACAGAAGTTGCAATAAATCGCCACTCGATTGCGATTGAGAAAAACAGCAGCATGAAACACGGGAAGACAGCGAGACGTAAAAGACCAGACAGGGAGATCAAACTGAGCGACCAATAAAATTTTATAAAATCACAACATGCACAAGCCTAAATGTTCCCCCTGGTCTAGGCTATTGTGCGGGTGCTTTCGGAAACTTGTGCAGGTGAACAGCACCCAGTCCGCCCCGCAGAAGCACCCACAAAACCTCAGAAAGGTTTTGAGTTCCTGGAAGCTGTCGGCATTTGACAGGTGAGTAGGGATGATAATTGATGCCATGGGGGAAGAGCCGATGGGCACCCTACCGTTATGGTGTAGTGGTCAGAGTGTCGTGGCAAGGACCAGGGTTCAAATCCCCGCTCGGCCATGCGGGCAATAACTCACGCTTAGCCTAGCCTACCTCACAGGGTTCTTGTGGGGAGGTAGAACCATGCAATATACAAATGAATGAATGAGAACCCCGCTCTTCCTGACAACCATTGGCAGTTCAGGATCTGTCCTGCTCTGCTGTGGCTTTGCAGTGCCTCCCTCTGCCTTCTACCCATCGCTGTTGCCAACCACCACCCTGCCCTACGGCTCCTCTGCCTCGGGGAGGAGGAGACCAGAGCAAATCCCAAGGGTTTCTGGGAATTTCCCGGGATCTGCAAATGAACGCCTTACCTGGCTGGCGTCCGGGTTACTCCTCGCTGCTTCGCACCTATCCAGGTAGGTACCTGCCCTTGCGAGCAGCCGGCTTCCTTCAGCACCAGCCGCAGGGCTTCATGGCGACCGTCTCCTAAGTCCTGTGCCATAAAGCATCATCTTCGCCAGCCTGGAAGCGCCCCTGCAAGTGCGAAATCCAAGGGGTGTGCGGGGCTCCTCCGAGCCAGACCGGGTTGTGCCTCCTGGTGCAACAGCCTGGAAGAAGCCGGCAGCAGCTGTTCCCGAGGCGGCGGCTCAGTGTTAACCCTGTGGGGCCTGGTCAGGTGGGCGTCCGGCTAATGCCCTCCTGCCAGCCGGGTAATTGGATTCAGGCCGGATTGACCTGCATTAGACCAGCAGGGATGGGACAGGCAAAACGGCTGCCAGTGGCACCCAGCAGCCTTCCCTGGCAGAGGCACAAGCAGCTGGCCGTGTGGCCACTTAGCAAGGCGGGGAGCACAGAAGGAAGAGGGTTTTGTGCCTGGGTGTGTGTCTCTCTGCATAAAATTTACGCACCACGTTTGGGGGGGGGGGGGGACGACGACCGCAAAGCTGTCTACAGAAAGAGAGGGCGATAAATTCACGCAGAAAAATGTGCAGCAGTGGTTCAGAACATACAGAAGCGCATGCCACACATATTCCTGGGGTCATATTCCTGGACACACATATTCCTGGACACTGAGGTCCAGTACCGAGAGCCTTCTGACGGTTCCCTTGTTGCGAGAAGCCAAGTTGCAGGGAACCAGGCAGAGGGCCTTCTCGGTGGTGGCGCCCGCCCTCCCATCAGATGTCAAAGAGAAAAACAGCTACCAGATTTTTAGAAGACATCTGAAGGCAGCCCTGTTTAGGGAGGCTTTTAATGTTTAATTGTTTTATTTCATTTTTCTGTTGTAAGCCGCCCAGAGTGGCTGGGGAAACCCAGCCAGATGGGCGGGGTATAAATAATATATTATTATTATTATTATTATTATTATTATTATTATTATTATTCCATCGACTTCAGTTGCCATTCTTCTTTAGTTGGGACCTCGCACACTTAACCTAGAGAATAAGAGAACAAGAAGAACATATACGTTTAGAGAAGATTGGAAAACATCTACTGAATATATGGAAAAAGTTGTGTACACCTGAAAAGGTTGGCAGCGTTGAGATAAGTTCAACAGTGTAAATAAGTTTTGATCTTCTTAATTGTATTTCAGTTCAACAATTACGTTGATAAAATACATATTTTGTACGGCTGTCCCATGGAAGAGGGAGCAAGCTTGTTTTCTCCTGCTCTGGAGGGAAGGACCCAAACCAATGGATTCAAGCTACAAGAAAGGAGAGACAGACTACACTTATTGATGGTAAAAGCTGGCCTCCCTTGGGAGGTGGCGGACTCTGCTTCCTTTGAGGTTTTACAGCTGAGGTCGGATGGCCATCTGTCATGGATGCTTAAGTTGAGATTCCTGAATTACAGGAGGTTGGACTAGATGACCCCCAGGGTCCCTTCCAAATCTACAATTCTATGATAGTTCTGCCCGGACACTGAGGTCCAGCTCCGAGGGCCTTCTGGTGGTTCCCTCGTTGCGAGAAGCCAAGTTGCAGGGAACCAGGCAGAGGGCCTTCTCGGTGGTGGCTCCTGCCCCGTGTAACGCCCTCCCGTCAGATGTCAAGGAAATAAACAACTACCTGACTTTTAGAAGACATCTGAAGGCAGCCCTGATTAGGGAAGTTTTTAATGTCGGACATTTTATTGTGCTTTTCATTTTCTGTTGGGAGCCGCCCAGAGTGGCTGGGGAAACCCAGCCAGATGGGCGGGGAATAAATGAATGAATGAATGAATGAATGAATGAATGAATGAATGAATGAATGAATGATGGTGGTGGTGATGCTATAACTGTGAAGGCTAATGTTCCCTAATGTTCCCCTATAACTGCCCCCTGGAGAGACGCTCATGAGAAACGGCCACAGCAGAACTAGCGCACACACACACACCCATCGCACTCTGACCCGGGACATTTGTGACGCAAATTTGATGCCGTCCTGAGCACAAATTGTGATGTGTGCACAAGGACAGGCTGTGACGGTGGGTTTGAGCACTGTCTTCCGCGGGCTGCTTCCTTGAAGGAACATTTACCCAGACCCTCCAAGGCACCCTTTTTCCCAGGGACAGACCGGGATTGACAGAAGCTGTCCCGGTTTCTGAACTGATCCTGGAATGTCCCACTTTTCCTTATTGTTGTTTAGTCATTTATTCATGTCTGACTCTTCGTGACCCCATGGACCATAGCACGCCAGGCACTCCTGTCTTGCACTGCCTCCCGCAGTTTGGTCAGACTCATGTTCGTAGCTTCGAGAACACTGTCCAACCATGTCGTCCTCTGTCGTCCCCTTCTCCTAGTGCCCTCCATCTTTCCCAACATCAGGGTCTTTTCCAAGGATTCTTCTCTTCTCATGAGGTGGCCAAAGTATTGGAGCCTCAGCTTCATGATCTGTCCTTCCAGTGAGCACTCAGGGCTGATTTCCTTCAGAATGGATAGGTTTGATCTTCTAGCAGTCCATGGGACTCTCAAGAGTCTCCTCCAGCACCATAATTCAAAAGCATCCATTCTTCAGCGATCAGCCTTCTTTATGGTCCAGCTCTCACTTCCTCTCTACTCTTCCCTATTAGCCTTATTGTGGCCAAAGTATTGGAGCCTCGGCTTCGCAATCTGTCCTTCCAGTGAGCACTCAGGGCTGATTTCCTTCAGAATGGAGAGGTTTGATCTTTAATAAATTATTATTAAATTATTATTCTTGCAGTCCATGGGACTCTCAAGAGTCTCCTCCAGCACCATAATTCAAAAGCATCGATTCTTTGGCGATCAGCCTTCTTTATGGTCCAGCTCTCACTTCCATACATCACTACTGGGAAAACCATAGCTTTAACTATATGGACCTTTTCCTTAGGACACCCCTATTTTCATAGGAGAAATTTGGGAAGGTATGGAGTTATGTGACTCCCTTTAGAAGACACCTGAAGGCAGCCCCGTAGAGGGAAGTTTTTAAATGTTTAATGTTTTATTCTGTTTTTATATATGTTGGAAGCCCACCCCCCACCCCCATGTGGCTGGGGTAACCCAGTCAGATGGGCAGGGTATAATTATTATTATTAATAAAATCCCTATTTTCATTACCAAACCTGCAGCTTCTTAAGAGTATATATTTAAAGAAGATGAATTAAACAAATTAAGTTAATTAGGATATGCAGAAAATATTAAAAATAAATTTAAAGAACCGCAGAAAGAGGGGGAAGGAAGTCAAGTTTTGAAATGTCAAAATGATTGTAAAATCAGTGAAAAGTATAAACTTGAAAAGTAGAAATAAAAATGTAAAAAGAGAGAAATGTTTTTTTGGGGGGGGTATGCGTCACCCCTCTTGTGAAGCCGTTTCTCCCCTACCAATAAGAGCATCCTTTGGGGGTTTACATACAGGTGTTTTTGTAGCTGCAAGCACAGGACAATGCAAAGATGCCCTGAAGCAGGCTGGTTTTCCATGAACGTCCTTAAATCAATATATCAGGACCCTTGGAGGGTATGGGAGAACAATTGTTGTCTGCCTAATTCTCCGACAGCAGCTGCTTTGAGTTAGGCAGGGGGTGGGCGGAGGGAGCCTGTTCCGAGGTGACCCAGGGGGCTTTAAGTGATGCCAGCTGTTCCTGGGGTCTAGTGGGTTGCGGTCCGTCGGGGAAGGGGAGGGAGAGGCTGTGCCGGCGGAACAAACAGGCCCCACAGCAAAACACGCAGAGCGCTGTTCTGGGCCTGGGTTCCCTCGGACACATGCAGACACACGCAGGCCTTGGAGAAGGGCAGAGAGCATCCACGTTGCACGCAGAAGGTCCTGGGTTCAATCCCTGCGGGCATCCCCAGATAAAGCTGGCAAGAGTCTGCTCTGGTCAGACCTCACCTGGAGTACTGTGTCCAGTTCTGGGCACCACAGTTCAAGGAGGATACTGACAAGCTGGAACGTGTCCAGAGGAGGGCAACCAAAATGGTCAAAGGCCTGGAAACGATGCCTTATGAGGAACGGCTTAGGGAGCTGGGTATGTTTAGCCTGGAGAAGAGAAGGTTAAGGGGTGATATGATAGCCATGTTCAAATATATAAAAGGATGTCATATAGAGGAGGGAGAAAGGTTGTTTTCTGCTGCTCCAGAGAAGCGGACACGGAGCAATGGATTCAACTTCAAGAAAGAAGATTCCACCTAAACATTAGGAAGAATTTCCTGACAGTAAGAGCTGTTCGGCAGTGGAATTTGCTACCAAGGAGTGTGGTGGAGTCTCCTTCTCTGGAGGTCTTTAAGCAGAGGCTTGACAGGCATATGTCAAGAATGCTTTGATGGTGTTTCCTGCTTGGCAGGGGGTTGGACTGGATGGCCCTTGTGGTCTCTTCCAACTCTACGATTCTATGATTCTATGAGTCCTCTCTCTGAAAAAGACCTACACAGGTCTGTGTAGGCAGCCCTGAGCTAAAGGGGTTGAGGGTCTGTATCTATAAGGCAGGTCCTGGGGTGACTGAGAATTGGTGTGAGAGCCATCTCTCAAAAGAGGCCGACCAAGAGGATCAAGGGTCTGGAAACTAAGCCTGATGAGGAACGGTTGAAGGAGCTGGGTATGTTTAGCCTGGAAAAGAGGAGACTGAGAGGAGATATGAGAGCCATCTTCAAATACCTCAAGGGCTGTCCCATGGAAGATGGAGCAAGGTTGTTTTCTGATCCACCCAGCTCAATGGATTCAAGTTACAGGAAAGGAGATTCCATGTGAACATCAGGGAGAACTTTCTGAGGGTTGGAGATGTTTGGCAGTGGAAACGGGGAACCTCGGAAGGTGGCGGACTCTCCTTCCTTGGAGGTTTTTAAGCAAAGGTTGGACGGCTATATGTCATGGATGCTTTAGCTGAGATTACTGAATTGCAGGGGGTTGGACTAGATGACCCTTGGGGTCCCTTTCCACATGACAATTCTGTGATTCTATGATCTACTAACTACTTCACTGTTTAGTAAATTATTAACAGAATGGATGGAATCGATGATGTGATACCAGTTTCCCAAAGTGAGGTTTAACTCCAACTCTGAAATTCTGAAATCCTATGACTCATTGGAGGTTTTTAAAACAGAGGTTAGATGCCCACCTCTTGGAGATTCTCTAGCTGTGATTCCTGCCTTGCAGGAGGTTGGGCTAGATGACTTTTGGGGGTCCCTTCCAACTCTACAATTCTATGATTTTATGACCCTGCCTTCCCACTACAACACCCCTACTGTGATGGGATGAAATTTGAGCTGTATGGGATTCCTTTCCATCCATGACTGAGGCCCTGATCAAGCAAGCCTTTCTCAAAACAAGGCCACCCAGAAATTTTGGGCCGCAACTCAATCAGTGCAAGCAAGCTCACTTTCTCCTGTTTGTCATGAACTTACAGCGTCCAGTTCTGTTGTTGTGAGCTAGAAAGGTTTCCTTCCCCACTCTCTCCATCTGCATTTTCCCCACCTTATCATTTCGGCTGCTACTGTGATGGCCTGGGACTGGGGCTCAGAGTCGGAGAAATTGCAGCCTGGGACATTGGCTGAACTGAGTTCGGGGCCTGGTCCTGAGGAGCCTCCGTCCGCTCAACCTCCTCTGCAACAAACATCAGCTGAGCCGAGCCTGGGGCCTGAGCCTGCCTTGGTTCCAGATGCAGGAGATACCGGTACCTCGTTGCCATCAGTCGGGTCGTCACCAGCAGATGGCCCACTGCCGGCTGGGGCTGCGGCGGCTCCTGGGTCCAGTAACTCACCGGCGTCTCCTGAGCTGCAGAGACTCAGGGCTAATAGAAGGAGAGACTTGAGTACTCGCAGGAGGAGTGCTCACCTCCAGGCAAGGCGAGGGAGTGAGTCGCCAGGGGATCGGGGCCGTCCGTTACCCCGTTCTAGATAAAAAGCGGCCATTGTTCGTTGCTAGACGCTAGACCCTGCCAGTGTTCCTGCCTGCACTTGTGACCTGCCTTAGTTCCCAACCTACGTACCTGTTCCTGACCTCACCTGACGCCCTGCCCTGCTCCCAGCTTTGGCTACTTCAAACTGTCTCAACCCTGAACCTTCGAACCATGGACCGGACTTTGACTACGCCTTTTGGGTAACCCGGGGACGCAGGTGGCGCTGTGGGTTAAACCACAGAGCCTAGGGTCGGCGGTTCGAATCCCCGCGACGGGGTGAGCTCCCGTTGCTCGGTCCCAGCTCCTGCCCACCTAGCAGTTCGAAAGCACAAAGTGCAAGTAGATAAATAGGTAGCGCTCCAGCGGGAAGGTAAACAGCGTTTCCGTGTGTGGCTCTGGTTTGCCAGAAGCGGCTTTGTCATGCTGACCACATGACCCAGAAACTGTATGCCGGCTCCCTCGGCCAATAATGCGAGATGAGCGCCGCAACCCCAGAGTCGGTCACGACTGGACCTAATGGCCAGGGATCCCTTTACCTTTACCTTTACCTTGGGTAACCCTAGGGACCAGCACAGCTACGTCCTGCTTTCAGGGAGTCACGTCCCAGGAGGCGCCAAGCCTGCCTTCTGCTCTAACATCCTTGATGCAGCCTTCCTCAACGTGGTGCCCTCGAGCTGTTCTGGACCACCACAACTCCTCCCTCTCACCCCTCCCAGCTGTGCAGACCCCTCTTGGCACTGCGCTGGAGCAAAGCGGAGAAAGCCAAGAGTGGTGATGCTGGGGAAAGGACCATACTGATGCCTTCCCTGCATTTGATCACAGAATCGTAGAGTTGGAAGGGGCCCCCAAGGGTCATCTAGTCCAACCCCCTGCAATGCAGGAATCTCCACTAAAGCATCCATGACAGATGGCTATCCAACCTCTCCTTAAAAACTTCCAAGGAAGGAGAGTCCATTCCACTGTTGAACAGCTCTTACTGTCGGAAAGTCAGGTAGGTAGCCGTGCTGGTCTGACGCAGTCAAAATAAATTAAAAAATTAAAAAATAGTCCAGTAGCACCTTAGACACCAAGTCCTTCCTAATGTTGGGTCAGAATCTGCTTCCTTGTAACCTGAAGCCACGGGTTCGAGTCCTACCCTCCAGAGCAGGAGAAAACAAGCTGGCCGCGAATGCCATGTGATATCTTCCTTCTCCATCGATTTGTTCAATCCTCTTTTAACACCATCCACACTGGTGCTTCCTGTGGGAGGGAGTTCCACAGTCTAACTCTGCAGAGTGTGAAGAAGGTCTTTGATCTGTCCCGATTCTTCCAACATCCACCTCTGCCAGGTGTCTACTAGCTCTTGTGTCATGAGAGAGGGAGAAAAACTCGTCTTGCAGACTTCTAGCTGGTCACCTATCACTAAGAGTTGTTGGACAACGGAACAGACTTTATCGGAAGGTTGTGGACTCTCCTTCCTTGGAGGTTTTTAAGCAGAGGTTGGATGGCCGTGTGTGCGAGGAGGAGAACCTGTTCAGGAAAATGCTATTTCCCTGATATTTTCCCATTGAATAATATTTTCTTTTTGGGGGGGGAGGGGGGTTGCAGGAGAGGGAGGGAGAAGCAGGACGGTGATGAAACAATTATTCACCTTCAGAAGCCATGGCACCAGGCAGGCAGTAACTGCTGGCTGGTGTTTTCTCGCTGCGATTCCTGCGTTGCAGGGGGCTGGACTAGATGACCCCTGGGGGTCCCTTCCAACCCTACGGTTCTATGATTCTATGATCATGCCACCCAGAGGGGGGTGCTGCAGCAGATCTCCATCAGAGTCCAAGGGTGGTGCGTTTTTCTGGCTGTGAATGTTGTAAGCTGGATCTCGGCTAGTGGCTGGGAGGGAAGGCGGAGGCGGAGTTGGGGGGTGGGGTGGGGTGGGGTGGGGAGACACGGCAAGGTGTGCAGGGAGGGAGGGGGGAACCCTTGCCTGGGCCCATTCTAACTAACACTCATCCTAGCTAATACGCTTTGCTAACAAAGAGGATTAGCAGACAGCTACGAAGGGGGCCAGCTGGGGGTCATTGTGTGAGTGGGGAGGGGTGGGAGGGAGGGAGCTCAGCTGCAATTCCATGTCCCCTCTGCCCCACACTCAGGAGATGGGCTCAGTGGGGGAGGACTTCGGGGCTGGAGCATCTCAGAAAGTCCCAGGTTCAATCCTGACCTCCTTCCAACGCTACAATTCTGATTCTGTGGATTTAAATTATAGAATCATAGAATCATAGATTTGGAAGAGACCACAAGGGCCATCCAGTCCAACCCCCCGCCAAGCAGGAAACACCATCAAAGCATTCTTGACATATGCCTGTCAAGCCTCTGCTTAAAGACCTCCAAAGAAGGAGACTCCACCACACTCCTTGGTAGCAAATTCCACTGCCGAACAGCTCTTACTGTCAGGAAGTTCTTCCTAATGTTTAGGTGGAATCTTCTTTCTTGTAGCTTGAATCCATTGCTCCGTGTCCGCTTCTCTGGAGCAGCAGAAAACAACCTTTCTCCCTCCTCTAGATGACATCCTTTTATATATTTGAACATGGCTATCATATCACCCCTTAACCTTCTCTTCTCCAGGCTAAACATACCCAGCTCCCTAAGCCGTTCCTCATAAGGCATTGTTTCCAGGCCTTTGACCATTTTGGTTGCCCTCTTCTGGACACGTTCCAGCTTGTCAGTATCCTTCTTGAACTGTGGTGCCCAGAACTGGACACAGTACTCCAGGTGAGGTCTGA
Source organism: Zootoca vivipara (assembly GCF_965207765.1). Taxonomy (NCBI): domain Eukaryota; kingdom Metazoa; phylum Chordata; class Lepidosauria; order Squamata; family Lacertidae; genus Zootoca; species Zootoca vivipara. Next base: position 68,709,404 of record NC_142592.1, on the reverse strand, counting down.
CCAGAGCAGAATACAGTGGTACTATTACTTCCCTTGATCTAGATGCTATACTCCTATTGATGCAGCCCAGAATTGCATTGGCTTTTTTAGCTGCTGCATCACACTGTTGACTCATGTCAAGTTTGTGGTCTACCAAGACTCCTAGATCCTTTTCACATGTACTGCTCTCAAGCCAGGTGTCTCCCATCCTGTATTTGTGCCTTTCATTTTTATTTTTATTTTTTTGGGCAGCTTCTGTCCTAATGGCGGGAAAAGAGTTACCATACTTTTCCATGTATAACATGCCCCCTATTTTGGGGGACTCAAAATTAAGAAAATGGGGGGGGGATTCCCCAAAGTTGTTGAGCTTTCTGGGGGGAGGATTGCCCACAGTTGTTAAGCTTTGGGGAGGGGGGCAAGAGTTGTTGAGCCAAAAAACGCTCACCCGCCAGACCGACAACGCCACTCGCATGTCAGCACAGCTACCTATCCTCTTTCCCATCGCCAAAAAAAAGCAGCAAATCGACGCAGCAACAGCCAATCAACAATTTCCAACTCGCGGCAGCAACCAATCCCACGGCCCCAAAACGTATAGGGCCCATGTATAGGGCAACCCCTGATTTTGAACATGATTTTGGAATTTAAAAAAAACATAGTCTTATACACGGAAATGTACAGTACCTGCCCTGTTGCTAAAGGTTTGTCCTCAAAAGTAATGAAAACTCACCCAAAACATCCAGACAGTGCTGCATCTGTACACTAGGGGGCAGCAGCATTCCAAGCAGCCTTCAGCCCTGATTGTGTCCATGTATTTAAGGGTCCCCAGACTAAGGCCTGGGGGCCGGATGCGGCCCAATCGCCTTCTAAATCCGGCCTGCAGACGGTCCAGGAATCAGCATGTTTTTACATGAGTAGAATGTGTCCTTTTATTTAAAATGCATCTCTGGGTTATTTGTGAGGCATAGGAATTCGTTCATTATTTTATTTTTTTTTAAAAAAAATACAGTCCGGCCCCCCACAAGGTCTGAGAGACAGTGGACCGGCCCCCTGCTGAAAATGTTTGCTGACCCCTGTATTTTCTCCTACTAGCCACTGGGGTTGCCATATTTTTTTAGGCCCCGGGGGCTTTGCATTCAGAATGGACAGCCTGATACACCAGCATTTTAATGAGGGCGCCAATACTTGTTGCAAACAAATTTATGCAAGCAACAGAGGATTTCATTCCCAAGTATGCATGGAACCTAATACAGTACATTATTATTATTATTATTATTATTATTATTATTATTATTATTATTTGAGGGCACAACTGTGAATCGTGCACAATGATTTCTTCTCTCTCTTTTTCATGGGAGAGGAAGGGATGACAAACAACCCTTTTGCTTTTGAGTATATCTCACAACCTTGAGCTCCAATTGTGGTGGAATTAGGAAATAAATACAGTAAGTCAATAAGTCAATAAAATGTACATAAAGGGAGCCCCTACTCACTGAGCCCAGTATCCTGACTCTGACAGTGGTCAGATGGATAATAATAATAATAATAATAATAATAATAATAATAATATATTATTTATACCCCACCCATCTGGCTGGGTTTCCCCAGCCACTCTGGGCGGCTTCCAACAGAATATTAAAATACAATAATCTATTAAACATGAAAAGCTTCCCTAAACGTCCAGGATACGTCCAGGCTGTTCTCACATAAATCTGAAGGGAGCCCCATCCTGCTGCACTTCTGCATTGGATCAAGAGCCCCTTGCCTGACTCTCTGCTACCCTTGCATGGACGTAGCCAGGATTTGGGGGGCAGAACCTCAAATATGTATTGGTTTTTATTGATTTTGATTGATTGGGGATGGGGCGCTACCCCCTGCCCCCTTGGCTACGCCCATGTATCCTGGCCCGTGACTCTGCGTGATACCAGGGAGAGGGCCTTCTCGGTGGTGGCGCCCGCCCTGTGGAACTACCTCCCATCAGATGTCAAGGAAATAAACAACTACAGTATCTGACTTTTAGAAGACATCTGAAGGCAACCCTGAGTAGGGAAGTTTTGTAATGTTTGAAGTTTTATTCTGTTTTTAATATTCTGTTGAGAGCTGCCCAGAGTGGCTGGGGAAACCCAGTCAGATGGGTGGGGTATTATTATTATTATTATTATTATTATTATTATTATTATTATTATTATTATTATTATTTTAAAGTCTCCTAGGTTTTCGATCATGCGGCAGTATCAAAATGCCATTATGCAAACTTTTGGGACAACCACATGGGGCATATTGTGGACATTCCTTCTTTACGCAGCGCAGAAGGCCTTCGGAGCTGGACCTCAGTTCGAATCCTGCTTGCGGGCTCCCCATAATGGGCATCTGGCTGGCCACTGTGAGAACAGGATGCTGGAATAAACGAACCACTGGCCTCATCCAGCAGGCGTTTCTGATGTAGAGCGATGCCCATCGCTTCCTCCTGCGGGAGCGCGTTCCGCCGTTTAACCGTGCGCTCCTTTCCGCGCACCCGCTCCTCCTGCCTGCTGCTGCATCTGATCCGGAGCCGGGATCCGCCTCGGGTTTTCGCTCCCACCCCGGGAGCTGCGGGGTCCTGCCCGAGCCGAGCCTCTCTCCCCCCCTTGCTCCCCCCGTGGGGCGGTATGGGGTGGGCTCAGCCCCGCATCGCCGGCGAGTTGGAGGAGGAGAAGGAGCGGGGACGGGCTTGCACGGCGCCCTTTCCTCCTCCTCCTTGCAGACCTTTTCCCTTCTCAGGGCTCGCTGTGGGGAGGGGGCTGCTTGAGACCCCCATTCCGACCCCCGGAAAGGACCCTGCCCCATCGCCGGAGCGCCCGCTGCGACCCTTCCATGCCCGCGCGCATCTGGGCGCATCTGGGACCGCATCCCCGCATCCCTCCGTCCATCCTCGCGGCTTCCTAGGGCTGGAGAGGAGCCCCTGCCCCATCGCCGCCGCCTCTGGGTGCTCCCCCCCCCATGAATCTGGGGCGCAGGGGCCATGCCGGGGTGCTGGCAGCTCTACGCCGTCCACTGGGCAGCGCTGGCCCTTCAGGGCGCCTGGCACAGCCTCCCGGGGGCCGCCCAGGAAACCCCCCTTGACTACTATGGGGACAACGGTGAGTCCGAGCTCGGGGGGGGGGGCACCGCTATTTTGGGACCCCTTGAGAAGCGGAGGGAAGACCCGGGCCTGATTTCTGAACCGCAGGAGGTTGGGCTAGTCTAGATGACCCTTGGTGGTCCCTACCAATTCTACGGTTCTCTGGACATGATCCTCTTGGGGACAGGGCTAGGAAACTTTTTTTCCAGAGCCTTCAGTGTGTTCAAATCTGCTTTTAGTTTTTTGCTTATCTTAATTTGAGGGTTGTCTGTCTGTCTGTCTGTCTGTCTGTTTGTTTGTTTATTAGATTTCTATACAGCACTTCTTCAGAGGATCACAGGGCAGTTTACATTTTAAATACCGTAGTTGCTTTTAGCTGCTTTTACTGGTTTTATTCTTTCTGGAAACTGCTGTCGGGTCCCGGGTTCAAATCTTCAGGACCTTCAGGCAAGGCTGGTTGAGTCCACTGCCCTGAAACCCTGGCGAGCTGCTGCCAGCCAGTGTAAGCAGTATGAAGCTAGATGGACTAATGGACTCACTCAGTATTAGACGGCTTTCTGTGTACCTCTTTGGAAAGATTCCTGGCTCAGTGCTAGAGCATCTGCTTGGCATGCAGAATGTCCCGGGTTCAGACCCTGATGATCTCTCCAAGCAGGACTAGCACAGGCCCCGTCTGAAACCTTGCTGAGCTGCTGCCAGTCCGTGTCGGTAATACTGAGCTGGATAGACCAAGGGTCCTCCTCAGTGCAAGGCAGATCCCCATGTTCCGCATTCAAAAGATACTCAATTTTTAAATGTGGCAGCATCTCCACTGCGGAACTCCCTGCCTATTGATAGCAGGCAGACAGCTTCACTTCATTTTTTTTTCCGGCGCATGCTAAAAACATTTTAAACTCTCCAGATGTTTATGGAGTTGGTGCAAGCTCTGTTTTTGGCCTATCATCATTTTAACTTCAGGAATGCATTAAATTATTGTTGCTATTTTTTTGCTTTACCTTATTTTGTAAACTGTGTTAGGGGTATATACAATCAAGCAGTGTACACATTTTATGAAATAAACAATTAAACTTCCCACAAACTCAAAGAGGGAAATTGAACATTTCCTCTATGGGATTCAATTTTACTGGAGCCCAAATTGGCACATTCTGCACTTAAATCATAGATCATAGAGCTGTGGAATTGGAAGGGACCCCCAAGGGTCATCTATAATAATAATTATTATTATTATTATTATTTATTATTTATACCCCGCCCATCTGGCTGGGTTTCCCCAGCCACTCTGGGCGGCTAGTCCAGACCCCCTGCAATACAGCAATCTTTTGCCCTGTGTGGGACTCAAACCCTCGACCCTGAGGTTTATAGTCTCGTGCTCTACCGACTGAGCTATCCCAGGAACCAGACTCTTCTTCAGCGGCTGGATGGAAAAGCAACTGTTCGCATCTCCTCTTTGCTCGAGCACACGGGGCAGAACCTTCCTCTGCCCTCTGGTTTCCCCTCCCTAAGGAAAGAGCCAGGATCCAGCCAGTTTTGCATTGAAGAGCATTCTTCTTCCCTTCCCGCTGGAGTCAACGAGACTTCAGACTGTTTCACATTCCCTGGACTGTGCACCAAAATACTGTAGCCAATTATGCCTGGCATGGAAAGAGTGGAGAGCAGTTTTCCTCCCTCTCCTGAATGTTTGGAAGACTTGGGACTGATAAAAGACAGTCCTTCTAACTCAGCTGGTAGAGCACCAGCCCCCCATTTAGGCAAAAGAGTCCTTCATTGCAGGGGGTTGGACTAGATGAAACCTTGTGGTCGCTTCCAGTTCTACAACTCTATGCACGTGTTAAACTGTGGAACTCACTCCTTCAGGAGGAAGTGAGGATCGCCAACTTGGATGGCTTTGAAAGAGGATGAGAAGATCAAGATCCGCAGATCTTGATTGCGGCAGGATACGAGAGAGCCAGAAGCCAACTGCTCCAACGTATTAGGGATGTGGAGCTGCAGTGCCATATGGGCAAAATGGACAAACATGTCACAATAATAAGAGATCTTGGGAGAGGGTTCTCACCTGCAAATTACCTGGCAAAACTGCAAATACCCAAGTATAGACATTCCTTTACTTTGGCCAGATTTAATGTGTTGCCCTCCGCACTGTTGCTGGGTAGATATGAGGGTAAACCATATGAGTCACGTGTTTGCCCATGTGGCTCATTGGAAGTGGAAACAAATTTGCATGTGTTGCTGCACTGCAGTCTCTACAAGGATTTACGCCTGACCTTTATCACCCCATTCTTACACAAGCTTAAAAATGAACCAGAATCCCAACGTCTAAGAGCCTTGGTAGAAGACAGGGTCCCTGAAATCACGATCAGTGTTGCCAAATTCTGTGTCTCTGCTATCAGACGCAGGAAACAAGAGCTTTCCAATGTCAATACACAGGCGAATGCGACCATCTAATTTTATCCATGTCCTTATTTTAAAGTGTAAAGGTAAAGGGACCCCTGACCATGAGGTCCAGTCGTGACCAACTCTGGGGTTGCGCGCTCATCTCGCATTATTGGCCGAGGGAGCCGGCATATAGCTTCCAGTTCATGTGGCCAGCATGACAAAGCCGCTTCTGGAAAACCAGAGCAGCACATGGAAACGCCGTTTACCTTCCCGCTGTAGCGGTTCCTATTTATCTACTTGCATTTTGACGTGCTTTCGAACTGCTAGGTTGGCAGGAGCTCTGGGACCAAGCAATGGGAGCTCACACCGTCACAGGGATTCGAACCGCCGACCTTCTGATCAGCAAGCCCTAGGCTCAGTGGTTTAACCCACAGCGCCACCTGGGTCCCATTTTTTTTAAAAGTGTAGTTATGGCCAAATTTATATTGAAATTGTCCTCTGTTTATTTCTGTGTTATCCTTTGTTGAATAGTTGTATGTGTTGATTTGGTCTGTGATTAGAACTTTGATTAGAAGGGGCTATCAGTGGCTGCTAGCCCTGAGGCTAGCTGTCCTCTGGTCGAAGGCAGCAAGGCTTCCGACTCCCAGTTTTTGGAAGCCGCAGGAGAGGAGAGGGCTCTTGCGTTCAAATCCTGCTTGCGCATCCGCTCGGCCACTGTGAGAACAGGATGCTGGACTAGATGGGCCGCTGGCCCGATCCTGCAGGCCTCCCCCGATGTTCTTACGTCCGTGCAGCAGACCCGCTTGCCACATCGATGTGGCGCCCTGTGTGCGAGAGACGGCGAAACAGACTCTCCCAAGCCAGCTGTGACGTTGGGCGCACATCTGTGTGTGCCCTTAAGTAGGTCCCTCTGCCGGATTTGCAAAAATACCCCAAAGTCCGGGGCTGTCGCTGTGAATCATTTGTGGGCAGATGGGTCCCCCCGGCCCACATAATGTCCGTGTGCAAAGGCAGCGCTCCCTTTGTCGAGAGCTCGGCTGGGACTGAGCGGTGCCTGGGCGCTTTTCCCAGAAAACCCCTCCTGATCGCAGTTTAATTAAGAACAGCTGGGGCTGCTCCAATGGAACTGGGGGGAGGCTGGAATGTGGGGGGAGGAGAGAGATTCTAGGCCCCGCACGCCGAGTGGCCTTTGGAATATGCGGTCAACTCTCAGCCTGGAGTTGGGTGGGTGGACTGAAAAAAGACAGGACACACACACACACACACACACACACCCCACTCCTGCCACTAAAACTGTTTGCAAGCCACAGGAACCAGAAGGACATCCTAAAAGGCTGCTGGATCAGGCCCACCGAGTCATAGAATCACAGAGTTGGACCATGAGGCCAAGTGTTGGGGCAGCTGCAAAACTGTTAGGGGCTTCAAAATTTCAACACCCAGTGCTGCCTCAATGCAGTTGCATGATGCCGTTGCTGGGCTCTGTTGAAAATGGCTTCTCCGTGCGAACCAGTCACTGCCTCGCCGCCTTGCCTACCTCGCAGGGTCGTTGTGAGGATTAAATGGGGAGGGGGAGAATCGTGCGCGCCGCCTTGAGCTCCTCGGGGGCAGGGAAAGAGAGATAGGAATGCAAAGGATAAAGAGATAAATGATGGGCCAGGCTGAATCAACAAAGTTAACAGCTAAACCAGGCATCCCCAAACTTCGGCCCTCCAGATGTTTTGGACTACAATTCCCATCTTCCCCGACCACTGGTCCTGTTAGCTAGGGATCATGGGAGTTGTAGGCCAAAACATCTGGAGGGCCGCAGTTTGGGGATGCCTGAGCTAAACTATGAGAACAACGACTGCTTTGTTGAAGTATGGGAACCTCTTCTGGACTGTGTAAAGAAAGGTTATATAGGATGAGTTCGCAGCAGGATTTGAACTACGAGCCCCAGAAAGAACGAGAGATTATTTTGTCATGGTTACGATATAAAAGAGGGAAGCCGGGATGCAGCAAAGGGGTTGGGGGGATGGGGAACACCACGGGAAATGGGATGGAAAAAATGATCACGTATTGGAATTTTATGCGGCATTTGTGGAAATCTAATAAAATATATCTGGAAAAAACTGAATAGATAAATAGATATTCCTCCTCCACCTCGCCAACACCCCTGCTCTCTCTTTTGCAGTCATTGACCTGCTGGAGGCCCTCAACGTCACCCGCTCTGTTGTGGGGGTCACCAAGGCCAAGGGTCCCGATCCGGGTGTGCCGGCCTGGAAGTTCCGCCAGCGGGTGCCCCACCTGACCCTCCCCTGGGACTACTCTGTCTACCTGCTGTCCACGGTGCAGGCGGCCCTCGGCTTCCACTTTGTGGCCCGCCAGAGCCGCGCCTCGGAAGGGACCCTTGTCTCCCTGGTCTCGCCGGCCGCCACCAAGCGGGACGGCCGCCCCCTTCTGCAGCTGGTGTCCAGCACCCGGTCCGGCCAGCTGCGCCTTGACTACCGCGCCGTCCACAACATGGAGCCAGCCTCCTTAGTCTTCCCGGGGAACAACCCCTTTGCCCATGGCCTCTGGGTGCGGCTGGCCCTCCACCTGGAGCCACAACGCATCTCGCTCTTTGTCGACTGCCGGGAGCCCGTCGTCTTCGAGAAAGGCGGCGGTGAGGAGGTGCTGAGCCTCATCCTGCCCTTGGACCTGCAGGTCACCTTTGCCAGTTTGGACGGAGACAAGGCCAGTAAGTTCCTGGTAAGTTGGCAACACAATGCTCACAAATGCCAGTACCAGCGAACCGGGAAAAAGCTTTTTTCCTAGTTCTGCTGGATCTCTCTCTTTTCTTTCTTTTTTAAAATAATGTTTATTAATTTTTCATTAATAGCAATCCAATGGAGTCCACATTAATCCAATACCAAATCCTACCAAATCACAATACAATCAAAAGAGCCAATTAATCAGTTCTGAATTCAACAGTTTTGGATGACTTCCCGTGTTCCGGCTATCAGGAGTTGACGTTATTCCTTGGCCCTGCGCCAATTCTCTCAATTGATCCAAATACAACAATTCCAGTCTTGATCCTTTATTTTAGCAGCCACTGGTCTGATGACTTTCGCTCGTATTTAACAAATCCATATCCATTAGCTTGCAATGGGAATTGATTTCTTGTAGTTTTCTGGGAGAAATATTTGTTGACATTCTTCTTTTCCTTCATGTTGTAATCAATCAATCCTCTTCAACATTGTCCCTCCTTCAAGGACTCAATTCTCATTCCATTTTGCCTTTCCAAAACTGAAAGTATTCCAGCGTCAGGCCATGACTCCTGGCTTACTTTATCTCCTTTAGTCCTTCCCAATCTTCTAACAAGCTGGTGTCTCGCCAAAACCGTAATAAATCAGAATTAGAGCCCTCTTTAGTAGGCAATGCCACAAATTATCACCGTTCTGCTGGGTCTCTCAGTGGCCTTTGGTACCATCGACCATGACATCCTTCTGGACCGTCTAGACTGAGCTGGGAGCTGGGGGCATTGTTATACAGTGGTTCCGCTCCTTCCTCCTGGGCCGTGTCCAGAAAGTGGTGTTGGGGGATGAGTTTTCGGGCCCCTGGGCTCTCACTTGTGGGGTGCCTCAGGGCTCCATCCTCTCCCCCATGCTTTTTTATACCTATATGAAGCTGCTGGGAGAGATCATCAGGGGGTTTGGGCTGGGTGTCCATCTGTCTTTGGGTGATACCCAGCTTTCCTCTCTTTTAAATTGGAACCAGTGAAGATGGTGAATGTCCTGAGTTGAGGATGGATGGAGGCTAACAGATTGAGGCTGAATCCTGACAAGACAGAAGTATTGTTTTTTTTGGGGGGGGGGGGACAAAGGGCGGGCAGGTGTGGAGGATTCCCTGGTCTTGAATGGGGTAACTGTGCCCCAAAAGGACCAGGTACACAGCCTGGGACTCTCAGCTGTCCATGGAGGCGCAAGTCAATTCTGTGTCCAGGGCAGCTGTCCACCAGCTATCAGACTTTTAGAAGACATTTGAAGGCAGCCCTGGTTAGGGAAGTTTTTTTATGTTTGATGTTTTATCGTGTTTTTAATATTCTGTTGGGAGCTGCCCAAAGTGGCTGGGGGGACCAGACCAGATGGGTGGGGTATAAATAATAAATTATTATTACAACTGCAGGAGGAGGGGGAAGGCTGCATAGATAAGTGAAAATAATACACATGGCGCATTATGTTGGGGGAAATCTCTTTGAGAAATTGCATCCGTGTGCATATCAGGAGATGAATTTGCGGGTGAATTTTCACAAGGAACAGGTAAAAGGAAGGGTTCTTCATGCAACACGCTGTTAACCTGTGGAACTCCCTCCCACAGGAGGCAGGGATGGCCACCAAGCTGGATGGCTTTAAAAGAGGATTAGGGAAAAATTGTGGATGGCTCCAAGCCACAATTGCTCTGCTCTGCCCTACACAATTTGGAAGGCAGTAATGCTTCTGACCCAGGTGGCCCAGCGGATCCAGGGATGCAGGTGGCGCTGTGGGTTAAACCACTGAGCCTAGGGCGTGCTGATCAGAAGGTCAGCGGTTCGAATCCCTGCAACGGGGTGAGCTCCCGTTGCTTGGTCCCAGCTCCTGCCAACCTAGCAGTTCGAAAGCACATCAAAATGCAAGTAGATAAATAGGAACCGCTATAGCGGGAAGGTAAACGGCGTTTCCATGTGCTGCTCTGGTTTGCCAGAAGCAGCTTAGTCATGCTGGCCACATGACCTGGAAGCTGTCTGCGGACAAACGCTGGCTCCCTCGGCCTATAGAGCGAGATGAGCGCGCAACCCCAGAGTCAGTCATGACTGGACCTAATGGTCAGGGGTCCCTTTACCTTTTAATGCTTCTGAGTCCCAGTTGTTGGAAACTGCAGGTGGGGAGAATGGTCTTGTGTTCGGATCCTGCTTGTGAAGAGGGACCTCTTGATTGACTCATAGGATGGTAGAGTTGGAGGCGACCCTGAAGACCATCTAGCCCAACCCCCTGCGATGCAGGAATGAATATGCATCTGTCCCGTGGGGGGCTCGAACTCGCAACCTTGGCACCATGTTCAAACCAGCTGAGCTCTCCACGCTGTACCTGGTTGAGAACGGGATGCTGGACTAGAGGGGCAACCGGCCTGATCCAGAAGGCCATTCTGATGTTCAGGGAAGGGCAACTGGGCCCCCGACCTTGGTGCCACCAACCCCACTACAGCATCTGAACAACCCATTTCTAATGTTAAGCACCCCACAACTGGAAACTCCCTCTCCCAATGGGTTATCGAATGTGTCACCCCAACCCCTTAAATGGAGGGGTAAGAGAAGAGCAGGGCTTGGGGGTCATTTGCAGAGAAGGACTGAGACAGTGAAGGAGGGGGGCGTCCTTCCCAAGCACACAAATGTTCTCCCCTCCTTCCACTCCCCCAAACAGCATTATGGGGAAAGATGGAACGGAGATCGTTGTTTTATTCCCTGGGAACATTGTGTGTGTGTGTGTGTGTGAGAGAGAGAGAGAGAGAGAGACAGAGAGAGAGAGAGAGAGAGAGAATCAACAGAGGACTGGCCATCACACTGGGGCTCTGTCAGAGATTCTCTATCTGTAATTCCTGCATTGCAGGGGGTTGGACTAGATGACCCCTGGGGGTCCCTTCCAGTTCTATGGTTCTATTATTCCGGTGCTTGATTTTAACAAGACCACCCCTTCTCAGTTCATACCCCCTTGAGGCATTTTTAGGGTGGCTTTATTTTATTTTATTTTATTATTTCATTCCATTTCATTTTGCAGGGCTACTGGCAGACAGCAGAGATTTCGCCCAGTGGCTTCCCCCACCGCCCCTGGCACTGCGAGAACCTGCCAGGTAAGAGCTGGGGGCGTTGGGTGGCAGCCCGGTTTGTCTGCACAGGCATTGATTGGCTGTGACGGCCTTTCCCAACCTGCCACACACAAGGCCTTTTGGACTACAACTCCCATCAGCCCAATCTAGGACAGAGTTGTATGAAACGGTGGCTGATGGAAGCACGTCTGGACTCATAGTCCAGAACATCTGGGAGCTGGGTATGTTTAGCCTGGAAATGAGAAGACCGAAAGGTGGTTTTTAAACTGCGATTTAACTAGATGGCCCGGGGGGGGGGGGGGAGTCCCTTCCATCTCTGTTGTTGTTGTTGTTGTTTAGTCGTTTAGTTGTGTCCAACTCTTTGTGACCCCATGGACCATAGCACGCCAGGCACTCCTGTCTTGCACTGTCTCCCGCAGTTTGGTCAAACTCATGTTTGTAGCTTCGAGAACACTGTCCAACCATCTTGTCCTCTGTCGTCCCCTTCTCCTAGTGCCCTCCATCTTTCCCAACATCAGGGTCTTTTCCAGGGAGCCTTCTCTTCTCATGAGGTGGCCAAAGTACTGGAGCCTCAGCTTCACGATCTGTCCTTCCAGGGAGCACTCAGGGCTGATTTCCTTCAGAATGGATAGGTTTGATCTTCTTGCAGTCCATGGGGCTCTCAAGAGTCTCCTCCAGCACCATAATTCAAAAGCATCAATTCTTTGGCGACCAGCCTTCTTTATGGTCCAGCTCTCACTTCCATACATCACTACTGGGAAAACCATAGCTTTAACTATACGGACCTTTGTCAGCAAGGTGATGTCTCTGCTTTTTATAATGTCTCTACAATTTTATAATTATTTATCCACCCGGAATGGAGTTGGTGGGAACGGGGAAGCAAAGAAAAGAGAGATCAAAGCAAGCCCGCTGACTCTGGGAACATTCTCGCCTCTGTCAAGCCTTCAACATCTGTGCGAAGAGGAGGAATCAGCCCAGCCAGATGTTCCCTGTCCTGGGCGGGTACAATTCATGCGCCTTGGATGGGCTCCAGCTGGAAGGAGAGGAGGGGGCAAACATCTGGAACAGAGTGGGAAAGGAGTGGGGGGGAATCTGTCTGAAGGGAGGTGATGAAGGGGCTTGACATCTCTGTCTGTTCCCGAGCCAAGCGAATGGCATGTTGGAAAGATTTCTCTCTGGGGCTTTGCAAAGGATCCATTTATTTTTTTACACCAAGTATTATAGCTGTTCAGGACACGACATAAGAACACAAGAAGCGGTTGCTAGATCAAGTCATAGAATCATAGAGTTGGAAGAGACCACAAGGGCCATCCAGTCCAACCCCCTGCCAAGCAGGAAACACCATCAAAGCATTCTTGACATATGGCTGTCAAGCCTCTGCTTAAAGACCTCCAAAGAAGGAGACTCCACCACACTCCTAGGTAGCAAATTCCACTGCCGAACAGCTCTTACTGTCAGGGAGTTCTTCCTAATGTTTAGGTGGAATCTTCTTTCTTGAAGTTTGAATCCATTGCTCCGTGTCCGCTTTTCTGGAGCAGCAGAAAACAATCTTTCTCCCTCCTCCATATGGCATCCTTTCATATGGCCTGTCGAGTCCAGCATCCTGTTTTCACAGTGGGCAACCAGAGTCTCCCAAGGGAAAACCCGCAAACAGGATTTGAGCAAAATAGCCTTCTCCTCTCCGGTGGTTTCCAGCAACTGGGACCCAGAAGCGTCGCTGCCTCCAGTTGTGGCTATCGAGAGCCCTCTCCTCCTCCGTGAATTTGTCTCACCCTCTTTTAAGGCTGTCCAGGCTGCCTCCTGGTGCAGGGAGTTCCACTGGTTAACAATGTCCTGTGCCATTCCTTTAATCTGTATTGAATCTTCCAGTGCTCAGCTATACATTGGAGATCCCCAAATAAAGTTGCCTTCCCTCAGCTGAGCAGATCAGCCCCTGGATTTGAAGTATCCCAAAACCTCAGGTCCTGAGCACCGCTGTGATTTTTAACCTTCGTAGTCAGTGCCAAATATTTTACTTCCTAATACTTGCTCTGGCAGGATCCGCCAGGGTTTTGCGATCACCGCGTCCTGGCCACAATCCAGCCTCCTCTGTGCTTTCTCTCTCTCTCCCGCACCTTCCTGAAGCTCTTCAATATTCTGTGTCGAGAGCCTCCTTCCCTCGAGACTGCCACCCTTTGCTTCAGGATCCTGCGTCAGGATCCTGCAGGATCAGATCAAGGGCATTCCGTGTCACCCAACATCCTGACTTCAACGTGGCCAGCCTGTGGCAAGCAATACCTGGGCACAGCAGCATTGGGAGGGACCCCCGTGGGTCATCCATCCAACCCCCTGCAATGCAGGAATCACAGCTACAATCTCAGAGGCATACAGCCTTTGACATTGGCATGAGAACCCAGCCAGTGCGACTAGTAGCCAGGGCTAGTCCATGAATTTGTCTAAGCCTCTTTCAGAGCCATCAAAGGCAGCGGCCACCACTGGCTACTGTGGCAGTGAGTTCCACAGTTCAGCTATGCACTGTGTGAGAAAGGACTTCCTTTTATATCTTCATAATATTACAGTGTTTAGCTTCATTGGATTATCTTACTGGGTATTGTGAGCAAGGGAGGAAAACACACACTCTCTCTCTCTATATATATATAATTTTTAATTACATTTTCTAATTTGCATTTCAAAATATTCATTTAAACAACCTTAAATTAATGGCTTCCCTTCTTTTTCCATGGTTCATTTTGCATACCATACATCCTTGCATATTTCACATAAACTGAAGCATTCAGTCATCCATTGTTACACCATCAAAACTTATTTACACTGCTGTATTTATCTTAATGCTACCTGCATTTTTAAATGAACACATTTTTCACCCATATATTCAGTAAACATTTCCCAGTCTTCTTTAAACATACGTTCTTCTTGTTCTCTTATTCTGTATGTTAAATCTGCAAGCTGTGTGTATTCCATCAGTTTAAGTTTCCATTCTTCTTTGGTTGGTACCTCGCTAGTTTTCCATTTTGGGGCTAACAAAACACGGGCCGCAGTAGTACATAAATAGTCGTTTTTTTAACACCTGGAGATTTCCCTCTGAATTATCTCCAACGAAAAGGACTGTGTGTGTGTGTGTGTGTGTGAGAGAGAGAGAGAGAGAGAGAGAGAGAGAAAGGTACTTTTAAACATTTCCCCCCAATTCATTATATATCATTTCCCAATACTCTTTTACCCTTTTACAAGTCCACCACATACGATAAAACGTACCCTCAACCTCATTACATCTCCAGCACTTATCTGATTCAGACTTACACATTTTAGCAAGTCTACTCGGAGTTAAACAGCCTCTATAAATCATTTTCAGGCAATTCTCCTTCAAAGAATAACATCCTGTGAACTTCAAATCGCTCTTCCAGAGTCCCCCCCCCTCAAGATTCAAATCTATATTACATCGTTACATCTCCAGCACTTATCTGATTCGGACTTATACATTTCAGCAAGACTACCTGGAGTTAAAAACTTGTCGCTTTCCCTTTTCTCCCTGCTGTGTATAATTTTATAGACCTCAATCTGTTTCTGACTGTCCTGCAAGTTATTTGCTGAAGAACATCCCACCAGCGCCACCTCCCCAGGAGACCTAAAATATGGGGATGGATCTATTTGGGGGCCTCCTATGCAAATCCACTACTTTGGTTTCCCCAAAATTTCTGGAAGAATTCTCCAAGTTGTCGACTGTGACGGATTGGGCTGGCTTGAGTAGAACTCCAGGGTGTTAAGTGTTAAACCCAGCCTCTTAGTTGATTGACGGCATTCCATTCCATGAGGGGCGGGACAGCCACGGGTTTAAAGAGGATGGGTAGCTGTTAATTCGGTAATTCGGGAGAGAGGGTTTTGGGAGCAGGAGCGTGTGGGAGGTTGTGGAGTAGGTTACTAGAGTAGGTGTAGATGAGGAATTGGTTAGGTTTGCAATTATATGATTAACAAGAACAGTTCTATTGAAACCACATGCTTGTACACATGAAACTTGAACGCAACCGTTAAGATTTTAAGACATTAAATGTTAAGTTAAAATGCCATTTAAACTATCGTCGGTGTGATCTTTCCAGCAGAGGTATCTATTGCTCATCTGGTGGGGATACTCTTTAAAAGGACAAAACCCCTAGCTAAAGCAGAAAGGATAGTTTGTTGTCCCTTGAGTGCACCAAGAGGAGGAGGAAGAAGGAGACTGGTTCAAGGGTGACAAAAAGTTTCCTCGGGAGGGAGGAAAGCTTCACAGTGGGGAAAGCTCAAGTGAGGAGAACCCCTTACTGGTGTGTACACTAAGGATAGTCTCATATTCACCCCAGAGCTTAAAAAGATACCGGGCCACGTTTGGGCTGGAAAAGTACTCTCATTTTATTTGTAAAACCCACAAG
Source organism: Zootoca vivipara (assembly GCF_965207765.1). Lineage (NCBI taxonomy): Eukaryota > Metazoa > Chordata > Lepidosauria > Squamata > Lacertidae > Zootoca > Zootoca vivipara. The sequence goes on along the minus strand of NC_142592.1, from coordinate 68,693,738 downwards.
GGATGGGGGGGGGGTTACAATAAGGCTATAGGGAAGAGTAGAGAGGTTTAGTGTTACCTCAGAAATCCCTAGTTACAGGTAGGTAGCCGTGTTGGTCTGTGTCGAAGCAAAATAAAAAAAAAATCCTTCAGTAGCACCTTAAAGACCAACTAAGTTTTTATTTTGGTATGAGCTTTCGTGTGCATGCACACTTCATCAGATACACTGAAACAGAACTCACCAGACCCTTATGTATATACAGAGGGTGGGGGGTGGGGGTGATGGGAATGGGTGATGGGCTGATGGGAGTGGTAAACCTGTAGATGGCTGTTAACGACTGCTGATGACTGCAATTGGTCCTACGGGGGAAAAGCAAGGGCTGAGAAATCAATCAGAAATCCCTATTAGTGCTTTTTATAATTTGAGAGGTTTGAAAACAAAAGGCGTAAGGTGGGGACTTCTTACGTCGCATCGACCCACGCTGCAAACCTGCTCATGCATGAGACCAGATCTCGTCATTGGCAACCCCACAAAGGCAGCGCTGACCCTGAAATGGGACCCAGAGATTTTTTTTTTTAAAAAAGCCGTACACCGCATTTCCTGTTGTATTTATGAACTGAGTGTCCTGGGGTGAATATAGTATCTGTGGCTGGAAAGGCCTGATCTGATGTCTGCCTGTTCCCCAGAGGGGAAATTATATGTCCAGGCTCAGGCTTCTCATCTGCCAAGGAAATATTAGGCAAATCGTTTAGTTAGAACAGCTGTTCTTAAGCTAATATGTAGCTGGGCTGGCTGCTGTTCGGCTTCCTGTAAATAAGGAATACAAAGGAAGACTAGCCAGAAACCGTTGCTTTCTGGCAGGCATGGGAAACATGCGCAGTCGTGACTGACGGGAATTGAACTGGCAAACTGCAAGGATACCGTATCTCCGGAGAGCCACAGGTTCCTCTCCCCCGTGGAATGGAGTGCTCCTCTGCAGGGTTCCAGCCAGCCATGCCCTCTTAGAATCGTAGGGTTGGAAGGGACCTTGTGGGTCATCTAGCCCAACCCCCTGCAATGCAGGAATCTCATCCCTGACAGGGGGGCCATTCAACCTCTGCTTAAAAACCTCCAAGGGGGGGGGAGGAGAGTCCACCACCTCCAGAGGGAGTTCGTTCCACTGCTGAGCAGCTCTTACTGTCAGAAAGTTTTTCCGAAAGTTTAGTCGGACTCTCCTTTCTTGGAACTTGAAGCCATGGGTTCGAGTCCAGCCCTCCAGAGCAGGAGAAAAAGAAGTTCGCTGCCTCTTCCATGTGACAGCCCTTGAGATATCGGAAGATGGCTCTCGTATCTCCTCTCGGTCTCCTCTTTTCCAGGCTAAACGTACCCAGCTCCTTCAACTGTTCCTCATCAGGCTTGGTTTCCAGACCCTCCTCTGCCCACCTTCCAGCTTGTCAACATCCTTCACAAATTGTGGTGCCCAGAATTAGACACAGTATTCCAGGTGGGATCTGACCAAGGCAGAAGAGAGCGGGACTATGACTTCCCTTGATATGGACACACTAGACTTCTGTTGAGGCAGCCTAGAATAGCATTTACTCTTTTTTGCTGCTGCATCACACTGTGGGCTCATGTTCAGCTTGTGGTCCACCAAGACCCCGAGATCCTTTTCACATTTACTGCGAGAGAGCCAGGTGTCCCCCATCATGCATTTGTGCATCTGGTTCTTTATTTATCTTTTCCCACCTCTGCAATATCCTTTCGCACGGTGTTGAGGTTGCAGAGCTCTTTAAGAAACTCAACTTTCCGGCGTGCACTTGCAAACTAGAGACCTGTTTTTGTGCTCCAAGACCTTAAGATTCTACGGTCCCTTTCCTCAAGGATTTACGCCGCTCAACCTCATTTCTCAAAAACCTCGTACTCCTTGCCCCATGACCTCTTGGGGGCGGGGGGCGGAATTAATTGGCCAATTACCTGAACAGAGGCTAAGTTCTGCAGGGTCATCGGACCGAGCCTGCCAAAA